>NC_086229.1:34944908-35679908 GCF_036321145.2 Pelmatolapia mariae
TTGTGGTCTGCTTATGGTGAAAAATCTCCAAATCTCCACAATACCGAATTCTTTGGATCCCTCTGTTCAACAATGTCTTCGTCTTTTGAGCCATGGACCGTGTTTGTTGTCATAGTCACTGGTCCGGTTTGGCAC
Source organism: Pelmatolapia mariae (assembly GCF_036321145.2). Taxonomy (NCBI): domain Eukaryota; kingdom Metazoa; phylum Chordata; class Actinopteri; order Cichliformes; family Cichlidae; genus Pelmatolapia; species Pelmatolapia mariae. Next base: position 34,945,044 of record NC_086229.1, read on the forward strand.
TACTCCTATTGTCACTGTCACATTGTGTGTACAAATATAAACCGAACGCCTTCTATTGGTTTTGTGCTGATTATGTCTCATTTTTCTACTGAAGAAAAGTTATTTTGCAATAATTATCCTTTTCAATTCCCTTCCCTAAATTATGAGGTGACGTTTTCTTGTTGGTGGTTTTAGAGATAATCAATGGTGGAACAACACTAACATAGAGCCATGTTTATCAGTTCTATCTGTGCTTCCTACAGGGTAACGTGAGATTTATTGATTAGTTAATGCCACCTTATTATAAAATGCCTTTTTATCCTGGCAAAGATATGCTTCATCAGAGACGTTCCAGTACATCCCAGCAGGCCTGTCTCATCTTTCCCTTGTTAGTTAAACATGTTTAAGGTTATGATAATGGTTTACAGCAGCTTTACTGAGCTTAAGTCGCCTGGTTCTTCATCTCCCGCCATTGTTTCTCCCTCAGACTGAGCTCTGCTTCAGAAAAGGCTGCAGGGCCCCAGTTTGTGATATTCTGCTGCCCCTTGGCACCTGGCTGAATGAGCTGTAACAACCCCTCATGTTCAGCCACTTTGTGCTTCCAGGTCTTGGTGTTGTTGGTCGCAGTTTCCAGCTTCTTCTTTACCGTCTCATACTGCTCCAGCGCCCCCTGCCTCTCCAGCTCCAGCTGCTCCAGCTGCTTCATTGCAGCTTGCAGGGCGCTCTCCTTGGCCAGACGCTCCTTCTCCAGTTCCTCTTTCTCAGCCACCGTGACGGAGATGGCCTGCTTCTGCTGCAAATGGATCTGCTCTAACTCTGCTCTCTTCTTGGCCTCCTGCTTCAGTAATCGTGTCTGCAGCTTACCTTTCGTCTTCCAAAGCGTGTTCCAGCTGGCGATATATGTCTTCCAGCTCATGGACCCTCTGCAGGTACTGCAGTTTGGGTCTGAAGGCGTCTTTTTTCTTCTTCTGCTGCGTTAGCTGCTGCCTCCTCCAGAGCCTTCCTCATATTTTCCAGTTCATGCTGCTTGGCCTCATTGGCTGTCTGCAGCTCCCTCATCCTCAGCTCCAGTTCTTCCTGTTTAGCCTGCTGTTTCAGCCGCAGCTCTCTGCGCTTCTGTCAAGCCTTGCGGTGCGGCGCTGGTCTGCCCTGACGCAGCAGAGTCACGCAGTTTTGAACAGCTTGGATCCACTCCTGCTTCTTCTTCTTGTCTGATGCACTGATTTCAAAGCTTTTTTGTGATGACTTGATGAGGAAGAGGCACTTCTTTCCCTCTTTATCCTGTAAATGCTCCACACTGCAGTTTCCATCCAACAGGATGTCTCCTTTCTTTTCAGCCAAGTCTTCACCAACATAGTATGAGATTGTGTTTGGCTTCAGCACAAACCAGCGCTCCGTCCAGTTCTTTCTCTTGTGCCCTTTCTTCATCATATAGCCCTGCTTGAGCACGTCAAGAATGAGTTCCTGGTAGACTTCACCGATTCCCATTGAGAGCGTCTGATGGTCCATGCCCTTACTGAAATGACCCAACCCAACTAGGCTGATGAGCTCCCATGCATTCAGACACTGCTGCTTTAAGTTCAGCTACAGCTTATACTCCTCGAAGCGCTCCTTCACCCAGCTTCCCCCCATCGCCTCTGTCAACTTACGCAAGAAGTACTCAATCTCCTCAGTGACGATGATCAGGGGGTATCTGTCTTCAGACAGGAAGTTGAAGATGCACCAGATCTTGAAGGCGTCATCGTTACAGATCTTCAGCTCATTCTGCTCCAGGTTCTTCCTATACCACAACGTCCAGCACATTTTGTTGAAGTCCTGACGGTTAAAGTTATCCTTCACCTTATCCAGAATGAACTTGTTCAGGTATGGCATGTATCCCTGGTTGGAGACAGGACCCTCGTCATCATCTTTGAAGTACTCTTCCAGAGCCACCGGGTAATGAGGAATGTTCATGACAGTACATAAGTTGTGGGACAGCACCTTCAGCTGAGATTTAGAGACTTTGCCACTTTTGTCCACATCCAGCGCTGTGAAGGCGTGCCAAATGGACTTTAAAAGTCAACATACAACTCTTTATTTCTATTAATGTCTTACTTTATTCCTACCTGACTGACATGTTGAGGAATTATGAGTGATTGGCACACTGTAGTGGTAAAAGTTGCTACCAATCAAATTATGATATTTGAAAGTTAAAACAAAACAACTGACTGTTTTATATTATATCTAATATATATTATGTAATTATCCTTATAATTACAAAATGTTTTATGTAATATTTATGTTTTGTAATTTAAATCTGACATCACAAAAGTATTTTGGAATTTGAATAATGTATTTTGTAACTGCAGTACACATAATACTAATTTTGAACAATTCTGTCCAGGTTCCTTGCCACCGGGGACTCCTTCAGGACCATCGCGTTCAGTTTCAGAGTCGGTGTGTCCACAGTGTGCCAGATCACCCCGCAGGTAGCGACGGCCATCTGGGACTGTCTAGTGGACGACTTCATGGCGGTGCCTTCACCTGGAGACTGGCGGTCCATCACAGAGGGACTCCAGGAGCGCTGGAACTTCCCTCTCTGCTGTGGAGCTCTGGATGGGGAGCACGTCCAGACAAAGGCACCCCATATATCATATAGGAGACACACACATTGATATACACTAAATATTTATTTCATATCTTTTTTTGTGGTGCCCAAATTTATGCACCTGCTTGATTTTGTTTAAACAATTATTGCACACGTTTTGTAAATCCACTAAACTTCTTTTCACTTCTCAAATATCTGTGTGTGTCTCCTGTATGATATATTTAACTGACATTTGTTATTGTAACAACCAACGATTTATACAGGAAAATAATGGCCATTAACAAGGTTGCCCAAACTTTTGCATCCCACTGTTTTAATATATTCTGTCATTAGTATAATATGAAATAAATTCTGTCAAGTCGTGTGCCAACATTTGCTGTGTAGTAGAACTGAGACATTAGTCATTATAAAAATTTATTTTAAATTATATTAAAATTCTCAAACAGAAAAACATTAAAGATATAATATAATATAATATAATATAAATATATAAAATATAAGTATTTACAGAGAGACAGGAATAAAAAGGACCCAGCTGCTCTCCAGAGCAGGGACAAGGCTGAGGAGGAAATGTTCCATTGGAGACTAGCATGGCCTCTTCAGGAACTCCAGGATGGCCAGCTCCACCGCTGATGGACCGTCCTGGGACCGTCCCTCATCTGCCTCGGAACTGCTACTAGGTTTTAATTTCAACATTGAAAAAAACAAAACAAAACAACAGGATATGCTGTCAGTAAATAATTGTTTCTATTGATTCTACTTCTGTTGACTAGTTTGATGACAGTGAAACAATCACAGCAGATTGTGTGATGATGTCACTGTTACATTCAGTGTGTGTGACATCATGTTAGTGCAGCTGATAACAGCCTGGTTCTGTTAGAAACACATGAACGTGTCCATAGATCAGTGTGTGTTTAACATGAGAGCTTCAGCCCTGCTGATGTGTTCAATAAAGACATGCAGGAAAACTGATGAGACTCTGAAATAACTCTTTATATTTATAATGTAACTCTGCATCAAAAGAACAACAAAGGATCCCAGACAGGTTTATGTCAACAAAGACCATGTTTCTGTGTTTCTAACAGTTTGACATTATTAGGAAACAGACTGCAGTGAACAGGATTTATAAAGAGCTTATATATAAAGATATGACAGCTGTTTGTTGATCACTCTGTGTTTGGACCTGATCAGTCCAGCTGTTTACTTGAAATATGTTCATTTACCTGTGACGTTATATTTATGTTCTTGTCTCTGGTGAAAAACACATTTTAATGTCCCTCAGATTTTTCTCCCAGATGAATAAATCTAAAAATGACACAAACTGACTGCAGCTACTTTTTGTCCTTTCTGTCAGAAACCTTCATGTGACTCATGAGAGACACGTTTCAGCTGTTTGTGACAGATCAGAGGCCAACAAGTCATTTATAACACTTTCCATCATTGTTTAGCACAAACCAACACGTTCTCACTCCCAACTCGTCAAATGTGTGACGCATGGTCAGGCTCCCTCTGCTTCGCTTATCGACGCGCAGGGTACCCCCCTGGCGTCGAGAATTGACGTGCAGGGTCCTCCTATTGAATACTGCAGAGCTCCCTAAACGTTGTTTATTGACGACAAGAGATTTCCGCGGAAGAGCCTGTTGTTCGTATATTTATACATTTCCGAAATCACATTGTAGTGACGTGTACTGAACACAATATATTATATAATGTAAACAACTACCTGAGAAACAGCAGATACAGCAGATAAATTAATTATAGGCCATTACTTTTGTATCGTTTATTGCATTTATGGAGGAAGAGGTGTATGCTGGGTAATGGCACAGCTAGCAACCGGGTGACTTTATTCACCCACTTCGGCTGTTATCAGTCCATACAATGGGCGTTATTAGCAGAAATCAGTCCCATAGATGTGGGCCATCCACCTGCTAGATTGTTCAGAAGGTTGTTCTCATCCATCCAGATGGAGGATCACTGACAGGAGCGTGGGAAGACTCCAGAATCCACTCTTGCTGGAATCCGGTGGATACAGCAGTGTTACAGGTAAGACCATTTAAACGGACAGCATTTATAGAATGACTATTAAATCTCCAAAAGTTGAATCTGTTCATCTGGACGTAGCGTTTTGTGGGAGAAACGTTTCGTCACTCATCCAAGTGACTTCTTCAGTCTCAGCTGACTGCAGGTTTCCCCAAACCTTATAAACAGTACATTTGCATAATGACTGAAACCAGCCCACTGAAGGAACAATGAGCTGTGAGGTCAGTTCCTTAATCATAATTATGCAAATTCCCATGACCATTGATCAACAATCACTGACCAAAACCCACTGATCAAAGAACACTGATCAATGGCCATGAGTACCATTCACAGAGAGTTGGGGAATGGCTGCAATCACAGCGTTGTAAGATGGCGAAAGATGTACCCTTAGGCCCCCTCCTCGATTCAGAGATGGTCTTTCCCTCTTCACGTAAATGGCCTCCTTGACTCCGCGCTCAAACCAGCGTTCCTCCCTGTCCAGGATGTGTACATCCTCATCATTGAAAGAGTGTCCACTGGCCTGTAGGTGTAAATAGACTGCAGAGTCCTGGCCTGATGAGGTAGCTCTTCTGTGTTGTGCCATCCGCTTCGCTAGAGGTTGTTTGGTTTCCCCGATGTATAAATCCTGGCAATCCTCCTGGCACTTAACAGCGTACACTATGTTACTCTGTTTGTGTCGGGGGACCCGATCCTTGGGGTGGACCAGTTTTTGGCGCAGCGTGTTTTGGGGTTTAAAAGCCACGGAGACACGGTGTTTAGAAAAAATGCGTCTCAACTGTTCCGATACTCCTGACACATATGGGATCACTACAGGTTTTCGCCTGGGCAGCGGTTGTCCTTCTCTCCTGGATCGGCTGGAGCTTTCTTTAGGTGCCTTTCCCGCTTTGACAAAAGTCCAGCTGGGATAACCACATTTACTCAGGGCCTTCTTGATGTGCTGTTCTTCTGCCTCCCTGGCCGCTGTGTCAGTGGGGATGGTGTTCGCTCTGTGTTGTAGAGTCCTGATGACACCCAGTTTGTGCTCCAGTGGATGATGAGAGTCAAACCTTAGATACTGATCCGTATGTGTAGGTTTACGGTACACGTCAGCCTTTAGATGTCCCCCATTACTGATGGAAATCTCACAGTCTAAGAAGGCTAACCTGCCACTTTTCATATCCTCCCTGGTGAATTTGATGTGTCGGTCCACCGAGTTAATGTGATCCGTGAAATGTAGTACGTCCTGAGATTTGATTTTCACCCAGGTGTCATCCACATATCTGAACCAATGGCTTGGTGGTGTTCCAGGGTAGGATAGCAAAGCCCTCTTTTCCACTTCTTCCATGTACAAATTGGCCACGATGGGTGAAACTGGGGAGCCCATGGCACACCCATGTTTCTGCCTGTAGAACTGACCCTTGTATGTGAAGTAGGTGGAATGAAGACACAGTTCCAAAAGCAAACACACTTGGTCGATGCTGAGAGTGGTCCTGTTGCTGAGGTTGGTGTCATCCTGTAATCTCTTACGGACTACCTCCAACGCTTCCGTGACTGGGATGCAAGTGAAGAGAGATGTAACGTCGTACGAGACCATGGTTTCATCTGCCTCCATAATGACATCTCTCACCTTCTCAACAAAATCCAGGGTGTTCTGGATGTGGTGTTCAGAGCTGCCCACCAGCGGGTTTAGGATCGAAGCCAGAAACTCGGAGATGTTATAGGTGACCGAGTTGATCATGCAGACAATCGGTCTTAAAGGTGCACCCTGCTTATGTATTTTCGGTAAACCATACAGACTTGGTGTAGACTCCCCTGGGTACAGCCTGTGGTATGAGGTCCGGTCAATAGCCTTGTCTTGTTCCAACTGCTTCAGACAGTCTATCACCCTCTTCCTGTAGCCACTTCCTGGGTCTCGTTTCAGGGGCTCATAAGTATTTTCATCACTGAGTAGTGACAAAATCTTCTCATGATAGTCTTTCTGGTTAAGCAATACTGTGCACCTACCCTTGTCTGCCGGAAGGGGAAACCTGCAGTCAGCTGCAGCTGAGACTGAAGAAGTCACTTGGATGAGTGACGAAACGTTTCTCCCACAAAACGCTACGTCCAGATGAACAGATTCAACTTTTGGAGATTTACTTTCCTGGATGATTGAGAATGCATCAAGACAATGACTATTAAAAGTCAGCGAGTGTCAATAATGTTAATGTGCTTATGTTAGTGTAACATATGTGTTAAATACTTGTGAATTTCACCCAAAACACCTTTTTTTTGGATTAAATATGTCATTTTGCATCTCACTCTCCTACCTGTGTGATCTGAGTCTGTGTGCGTTCGTGTGTGTGTGCGCTGCGTAGTGACGTGGGCGCGTGCATGTGTGCCCCGGTCACAGCTCCTTTCAGCATGGCCGGAGGTAAGTCACTGCCACGTTGCTCTCTGCTAATTAAAGTTTGTTCAGAGCCCAAGCTGCAATATAAATATAGCCGAACCGCAGCGTTTTTGTTTGTCAATAAGAGATTCGTTCGGGATAAGTTTTGTGGCGGGCGGAGTTTGCAAATATATGTTTTTAATGAGTTTTAGCCGAGAACGCAGCTGAAATGCTAGCATGCTAAGTTAGCCTGATCGCTAGCGGCTTGTGAGCGTACTCGCGGCAGTCTTTTTTTAACAGCGTGCACTCTTTTTTCCTTCGTCAGGAGAGGTGCACTGGCAGACGCATGACACACACAGATCAGACTATTTCTGTGTTGCAGGTATGGAGATGTTCTTGTGTTTTAGAGATGCAGTCTTTCGTTCATTGTTTTTATGGTACAGTGTTGTATTCCCTGTTGCATGGCGGTTATTAATATGATTGAACTTAAGCATAATGTTTGAATTGTAAGTACCAAAGTATTGGGTCCTGGTTATTGAATTGTATTTATCTGACTGTTTATTTGTTTTTTTTAATTATTATGTTTATTGTTCTTATAAGTTGTTTTTGATGATTTTTCAGTGACATATTATTTATTTTGTGCTTTTTGTCTTCAGAGCTCAAGTTAATGTTTTAAAACAATTTGTTGTATCTGATATATTATTGTAGTGTTAATGAAGCTGCAGGCACAGCTCCTTTCAGCATGGCCGGAGGAGAGGTGCACTGGCAGACGCATGACACACACAGATCAGACTATTTCTGTGTTGCAGATGTGCAGTAAAGAGCCAAGACCCAGTACTGTCTCCTGCCTCTTACTCTTACACCGTAACACAACGCAACGACAACAGGCGTAACACTTGAACGGGTTACATTAGTAATACAGCGAGTGCTAATATAACAGCTTTAAGATGCATTTGTAGATATTATTACGGGTTTTACCGTCTTTATGGTGCTAGCTTAAAGTTACGGTGTAAACGTTAGCTTATATTGTAGTAAAGCTGTTACTGTTTAAACGATGTTGGGACAGAAATATTAGCTTCTGTCATGACTGATGAAGTTACTAGTTAATAAAGTTTCCAGTAAAGTGATTAATCGCAGCCATAGATTGACAGTAAATATCCAGATTAGCTTCAATGCATCTGTAATAAATATGTGCAAGTTTCAATGCTTCATTTAAACTGTATGATACTTATACTGACCCAGGGTCAGTGTAAAATACAATCCTAGCTGTGTGAACAAAGCCTGGCTCCTTTAATCCTGCATGACAAACCTCAGGATGCAGGTTCTTATCACTCTTTCCTGCTGGCACACCTGTCACACCTGAGAGTCAGCTAGAAACTTACAGTGACGTGGACATCATGCAAAGACTGCCAGACTCTGTAATACTGTAAATGATCAGTGACTCAGGTTAACACTAAACTTTAAACAGTACCTCTGTGTCTCTGTGTGTGCTGAACATTTAGGATTGAGTCAGGCTGCATTGACTGTGGGACTTTAATGTGTTAAAAGCAGGTTGAAGACAGCTCAGAAACATATGAAGATTAAAATTTAGCATTATGGCTGCTGGTGGTTTGTAAAGCCTCTACTCAGCTTTGTTACTAATTTATGTTAGTTGTTGTTTAACACAGATTTCAGAAGAGCAAAGATGAGCACTGTTGCTTAATCCTTAATAGTTTAACTGGATTGGAAATCAATTAAATACAGATTCTTCTTCCTTCCACAGAAGTTTCATTTGTCAGTGTGGGACTGCTGAGTCACCTGAAGAACTCATTTCATTCATTCTCCACAATGTTGATTTACAGAAATGTTTCACAGGAGCTGATTCCTCCCAAAGGGTGAACTAGTGTGTTTCCATAGATTATCTCTGTATGAATGTACTTCTTAAATAAAGGCAAGTGTTTGTCCTGTTTTGTTCCTCAGGTACAGTACGTGATATTAAGGGCAGGCGGTCATCACTGGGGGAAGACAAGAAGCAGACGTACTTCCAAGAGGGAGCTGCAGTGAGGACACAGCCTGGTCACTGAGGTCAGAGGTCAGAATCTGAAACAGCTCAGGTTTATATTCTAGGGGTTATAAAAAAATTGAAATGTATTTCTAAAGAAACCTTTAAATAATATTTCAAATAATAGTCATAATTATGATTATTATTAGAAATATCAAACATTTAAGTGGATTTTCTGTCACACGTATTGTGTTAGCCCTGCGATAACTAGCAGCCTGTCTTTGTCCTGTATCAGCTGGGATAGGCTTCATCCTCCCGCGACCTTGAATTGGATACATGAATTTTGTTGAATTGTATTCCAATTATGTAATCTGATCTTTTACAAACTCAAGGTATCCAATCAAAATGTAAGTAATAATGATAAAAATTGGAAAGCAGAAATATGTGTGACATGAATGTAAATGTGTTAGCTGACATAGAGGACAGCTACATGTAGTCTGAAAAACCTTTGTTGTCAAGTTTGCAGGTCCATCAGCACGAGACATTCTTACATAGAAGAGACTGTTAAAGTCTCTAACTCAGTGAAGCATTATTGGTCCAGTCTGTTTGGGTGAATATAGTAAGCTGATGTTTGTCCATTTATTGACACATTTTCTTAAGTGCTTATCCAGTTCAGGATCACAGTGGAGCTGCAGCTGGATATGTTCAGTAAAGAAACCTTACAAAAGTTAACATAAACCTGCATCTCTGTACGTTGTTGTCCACAGGATGAGAATCAAACTGGAAGACTGTGGAACATGTTAATAAATATTTGTGTGTTTATGCCTGTGTCTTTCACAGGAGGCGCTGGAAGGTTTCCCTAATAGTTCCTGGTGAATCAAAGCAGAACCATAAAGGTTGCTGGACTGCATGGTGGCCTTACCCCTGAGCAGTCATCCTGTTAAAGGAGGAACCAGTTAGAAGCTGTTTTCAAAGTAGCTGCGCAGATTTCATCTCAAGTAAGCGATTAACTGTTTGTTTGTTCTGCCACTTAAAGAGCATTTAAGGACGTCTTTTGAGTGTCCAGTTCAATTTATTCTACTGGCTCTCATGATCATTTGTGATTATGGACATATTTTTCATGTTCATCGAGCTATTTAGTAAATTCTATCTATTTAGTAATATCTGTCAGCTATAAAATGTAATATAAATATAAAAATATCTAAATATCTCCTGCCCGTTGTATTTTAATGATGTAAGACCAGACGTGTGTTATCGTGTTACATAAGCATTCCTCACATATCAATGAGATGCTGTACAGTACAATCCTACTGACACAGCAGAGGGATAACGACGGCTATTCAACATCGTTACACAACACATTCAAGCTGCATGATGCAGACAAAGTGACTAAATCATCTTTTTGTGGTCTATTGTCTTCAAACCAGCAGACAAAGCCGATGGCAGAAGATGTTTGGAGAAGAACTTCAGGCCGTCTACTGACAAGGTATTTTTTTCTTGTTATCAAAAGACATTTGGAGTGACGGCTTCTACAACTGTGCTGAAGTAAAGCTTACAGTCTAAGAAGTCACAGTGTTGATATTCAGCACAAAGAGAAAAGCTCACTTGTTTGAATTTATTTACAATCATAGTTTTTGTAAATTCTGACTGTAAACAGCTTTTATTTAATTTAAAGCTTTCTATGTCCCAATGAGCCATTTACACTGACCAGTGTCAGTTTGACTGTAACACATTCATTATTTAGATCCAGCATTTCTAAGAGAAATAACTGCATGTAAAAAATGGCAGCCCTCAGGCCAGGTTTATAGAGATATATGCATGCATTATGAAATTTATGTATCCCAGATCATTTTTATTTATCTAGTCCTGGCAGACCCACCCCTTTCTCCCAAGTTAACTGCAACCCAAAAGAACTAGTGGGGGTCATTACACACTCACAACCAGTGTGGGGTAAAAAGAGCCACCAAAAACCTGTCAGCCTGCACAGCTACATATGTGCTAAAAGCTATAAGAGTTAGAAGCTCTGCTTATGGAGAAACTTTCTAAGCCTAATAGAGGACAGGTACTCCTGCCCAAATAACATGATATAACCCCACATACAGCCCAGCCATAAAGAGAACCAAGTCATTTAGTTAAAGACAGCATGGGACCAAATGCATTTAACCAGCCTGCACCAACCTGACATTTCTTCCTCCTGAATTAAATGAATGAATGGATGAAAGTTAAATGACTACAAACCTAAAGCCACTAGTTCCCACACTGGAGTTCCCTGACACTGTGTTAACTGTACTGAGCTTGTATCAACAGTTGTAACAGGCTAAGCTACGTGAGACACTGCATTGAATGATTGTTTCTATCTTAATGGTTTCAGCTCATATGTTCTTTTTCCTTTCAGTAGATCAAAGCAGCTCGTGCTCTTTCTGCTTCCATTTTGATGGCAAGAAGAAGAAGAAGAAGACTTCAGCGAAGTGGCGTTCATGGTCTCAGTGGACAGTCATGGTCACACACTGCATGTGGTTTTAAAAGCAAGATGTCTGTTCACCACAACAATGGAGATGTGTAATATCAGTGCAGCTACGGTTTGTTCTTGAACATCAGTTCTGTTTTCTACTTTGACCACTTAGACCAAAAAAAGTGTTGTTTTCAGATTCTTTCTTTTAAATCTGTAAAGCACCTGTTCTTTTTTTATTACAATTAGTTTCACATAAATGTTAGTGTTTCCTTTATGGTCTTTTAATGCACGTCTACATTAGAGACATTTCTGTTACCAATTTATGAGACTGGGCTGCTTGACTACAATTTGGAAATGGATGCAAAATCACACGGATCGTGCTATTGTTTGTTTTTTAATATGATGGACTGAACACAGGAGGTATCTGACTAAGCAAAGATTAATCTGATCCCATTTCTACCTGTCTCTACTGTTTCAACTGTAATTGTCAGGATATATATTTATTCCAGCTCTCATAGGGCAAAGCAATGACTCAGACGTGTCAAATGTTCTTTGATTTGATACACAATATGAAGTTCACAATTTTCTTACAAATAAAACTCTAATGACAAACATGAACAGCTGTGCTTATTTCTGAGACATGATTTTTTTGAATGTGTTCATATTTAGACAGTGTACATCTGTATGCTGAAACTGTAATGGTGAATCTGAGGTGATGGTCAACAGAAGGCAAACATATATAAATATAAAACAATACTGAAGTAATGTTTTTACCCTCTGCAGCGTGTGGACGTTGTGCACGCAATCACCTTATTCACTGTAGTAAACATGCACCGCTAGCTCACGTGACTGACTGTCTCCATGGTTACATCGTATATTATTAGCTATGTAAACAGCTTCCAAAGATACCGCCATAGCTCTCTGCAGCTGTAACACTTTCATGCTTTACAAATCATTTCACGTTTTTGATAGTTATGAAGAAAGAATATGTTTTAAAGTCATGCTAGGCTGTTGCTATGGTGGTTGCTGTGGACTAGGGTGGACCGCACGTCCGATTCCTGTTGTTAGCTGTCCGCCGTAGGAAGGCTGCGTTCCATTTAGAAGTAGCGACAGTCTGCCGTAACTCGAACTCAAACCCCGCTTTGTTCTTTAATTAAAGGGCTTTTATAGCCGTTCATGACACACACGCACACATAAAGCACTTTGCCTCACCATGAGAATGCAACTTTACTAAAACCTTTAAAGTTTATGATATAAAATAGAAAAATGAAGCAACCAGAGATTTAATGATGAAGACTCTGGGTTCTGTAGTTCACGTTTTACAGTCCTGAATGACTCTCTGCACATCCATATCATTTATTGAAGAGGAGTTTAGAATGCACTTTAAATTTAGACTGTTGCTGTTTAATTTTATACATTGTTACTGTGTTATGTCATGAATAAGGTTCACCTGCTGGGGGTTTGATGGATCAGCTGGACAATAAGACTTCATCCATCATATGCAAGAATCCTAGTTGGATTTTTGTTTTCACTCATATTTTTGAACCAAATACTGAAAACAACTGACAGACTGGATACCTGGTCAGGGTGTACATTACCTTTCACTCAAGCATCCCAGGACAGAGCCCTGGCCCACCATGAGCCTGGGTGGATACGTGGTTATAATATAAAATGACTGATACTGAATATGAATATTTCATGAAAATCAAATTATAATATGAATTCCTAGGTGTTTGTTATATCCAGCAAGAGATTGATTACATATGTCTGAATTGCTAACCCTAACCCTAGCTCAACAGACCACAATGCCCTGGACTGTCACTATTATTACACGCTGTGAACATAAGTAGCTTTGATCACAGTTTATGTTGTAAAAGAGAAGGAATATTAAAAAAAAGATCAACATTGTGATATTATTTCTTCCAAACTGACCAGAAACATGCTTGTCAGACTAATATGTACTTACAAAGTCAAAGTTTTTTAATTATGCTAGAATATTGGAAGACAATCAACTTTTAGTGTTTTCTGCATATTAATTATACTGAAATAGAGATGGTGACCATAACTGTACAGAAGCACTAAACAACTGACAATCTAACAAACATTATTGACCTGAGCCGTCATGCACAGTGAGTCTGATCCTGTGCTGTGACAGTCCTAATGCCAATATGATTCTTCATAACTCCTGCTTTGAAATACTGAGCTTTAAAATTGACCTGATGAAAGATAATTTACAGTGGCAGTCTGTCAGGATAATTCTGACTGTAAGATCACTGTATTAATCTGAATCCTTTTGAAATGTGCTGTGAATGAATGGTGATGCAACTGACTGTGGGAAAGCTGTTAATAAAATGAATGTGAGACACATGCAACACATTCACAGAGGAAGAGGACACAAAGGGAGGACACGCAGAGGCTGTGTTAAAGTCAGAAATCCAAATCTTTAGTCAAAAACAGGCAGCGGTTACAAACAGGAAGACAAGCAGTCCATCAAACAGTCTACAGGGTCAAACATATAGAGAATTCAAACAGCAGTAAAAAAAATAACTGGACACTGAAAAACTTAAAGCAATGTGTGACGAAACAAAAGGAAGCAGCGCAGTATATTCACTGAATTATCATCAATTACAAAAGAGAAAAGCAACGATTTCTACGGTTTGTTTTCTTAATTGCAGTTAAGAGTGTAGCTGGTAAAGATGGAAACATACAGAATGTAAACTGTGTGAGTTTGGTGAACTTTGTTAGTAACAAATGAGGTAAAAAAACCAAAACAGACAAAACACAGAAAGAGGCTCTCAGTGTTCATTAATAATTAGAAAGCATCTAAACATTCTGGTCGTGGATTTTTACAGTCTTAGTTCCGCTCGCTGTCATTATTATAACCATCATGATCAATGGCGAGGTCCTGAGGTGGGCGGGGCTGTCTCTGGTGATGTCACCATGAAGGAACAGCATCTGGCACGTGTTGGTGAAACATCCCAGTACACTGGTGTAGTTTCCTCTCCAGTTGTTGGACATTTGAAACTTCAACATTAAGGGGAAGAAGAAGAAACAGTGTTAGGTCAGGTGACCACATGGTTTCTACAATAACTGACAGGAAGTAACCAGGCCGTTAGAAATGGATATCATGTATTTAGAGTTACTGTAGTTAGATAGCTCTACTTACCAAACGCAGAAGCACACAGATGGCAGATCAGATGCTGAATGTCGCAGGAACATGCTCATGTGTGGTGGTCATTCAGTGCTGCTCCGGCAGGTTAGACAGTCCAAGACTGATATCCTTCCCATCTGAGAGCTTGAAAACACACATGCAAAAATTTAATTGTATTACAGTCAAAGTTGGATGTTCGTTTTTGTCCTTTAAAAATGTTTGTGTATTTGAAAGCACTAACATTTAAGGATGACTTGGATCGTCTCTCTCTAAGAGTATCTTCTTTAAAGGGGAGACAAGTGTATCCACTGATCCACGTCACTTTACCTGGATGATGACTCCTCTCTCCCTCACTCAGAAACACTCCTAATATAACCAAGCAAATAAATAATACCGAAGATTTACTCACATGACAAAAACATCAAAAACATCTCCCTTTGATTCCATTCCTCCATTCCTGCTAAACATCAGGCAACAAATGTCCCAGTAAATCATAGTAAAATGTAAAGCCCATATTTTCTCTGCTTTGTCTAAACTCTGCAGAGCCTCTGTCAAAAAAACATATCTGTAAGCATAAAACAAATATACATTTCATAACACGTCACTGGACAAACCTCGGTCAGTTGATTTCCTCTGTGCAGTGCAGACGAGCATCAGTCAGCAAGTCAAGGTGGTGAGATGGACTCGTGCCCTTGGTGACTCTGCTGGTTCTTCTGAGGAAACACCACCGTCTCTCCACACCATCACCATCTGTGAGAACAAACTGCCGCTCTGCTCTGTCAGCATGTAGGAAATCACATATCACACACACAAGGGTGAAGAAACATTAGAGCTCAACTTTGGATACTTTAGATCTAAACAGATCAAACTAGCTCAGCAATCAGACAAACAATGATACCAAACTGATTCTGTATGAATACAATATGGTATTTTCAATACAGGTGTCAAATTAATGTATAAAAACTAATACAGTATATGTATATATATTTTTGATAAATTAGTTTGCTAAATTAGAATATATATATATATATATATTTTTTTTTTCATTTAACAATTGCAACTGAAAGAAATTAAATATTGAACAAAAATATATTGTCACATTCTGCATTCTCAAATACAAATTTTACAAAGTAAATTTTTGATTAACAGAAAAAATATGAATTACAAAAAATAATTGTATATTATTAAAATATTATGCAACCGTGACCAAAGTCAGAATTATCATTACAGCACTGTGGACTTACTGCTTGCCTAATAGTGATAAACTTCAGGGGAGATCATGATGACAGAAAACTGTAAACAACACTCTGAAGTCTGAAGCTGCTTTTCTTGTTTCTGTGACCTCAGCACGCTGACAGACTTGAAGTTGCTACATATTTTAAAAAGTGATAATTATAGGGAAGAAACTTCTCTTTTTCATCCGTTTAATCAAACATTTGATGCCTCAGCTGTCTCAGTCCTATGGCATTCTGCAACTACAACTAAAATGCGGCTTGGATTTAGCTGCAGGTGCCCTTGTACATCCTTCTCAGCAGCACACATGTGGGTACCATTTAATCGCACTTCTTCCTGAGCTTTGCTTCATCACAAGACTAAAGGTGGCATCCCGTGTCACAGTCTTATCATCATCCAACTGGAGAAGAAACATTTACGGTCATCCTGGTTTTGTTTTCTGATCCTGCAAAAAGACTGAGGGCAACAAAGCCCAGAGAACAAGAGATACACAACATCCAACATTCAGACTCAACAGCCTCCATAAATGAAGAGCACCAGGTTGCTCCAGTTATACTAGATATAAGCATGCTTCACATTACTGTGTATGAATAATAATCAAGAGACAAACTTTGAAGATACAGCATCTAGCACATAAAGCCAGGGTGGGAGGGATCTCTGCAAACTGACTTACCTCTGCAAGTGTGAAGCTCAACAAAAATCTGACTCTCCAGTCACAGACAAACAAAAAACACCAGCTGGGAGATAGAAAACTCTGCCTGGGTCTTGCTGGATGTTGCTGGTCAGAGTCCACACATTAGCAGAGTGCTTCTTGGTCCCACTGACCCATGTGGACAGCGACTGTGGCGAACTGTTCTGGAAAACAGAAAAGAGAATTAAAATGACAAAAAGCCAAACAGGATTTCCACAAAGACTGTCTTAGAATCAGCAATCAGAAAATCATTGGTTCATATTACAACTAAATATGACCAGGCTCCTTAAATGTAAGCAGTTAAGATCTGATTTTGATCCTTCACAGAGCACATGTGTCCAGGCTGTCAGGTAAACATAGAATTAATCTCAGGTAACATGACTCACAGTAGAGATTCAGTAAGAAAGATTGCTAGCTCTAATATTATTACCACACCAACAGCTCAGATTTCTAGAAGTATTTAAACAAATGTCAGTCTATCCATTCATTTTCTTCTGAATATTCAATTCATGTTCACAGTGGGAGGGTGGGGGGTGTTGTGGAATTTTGTAAATAAAGTCTGCAACACAGAAAGAGCTGTGATCAAGCTATTTATTACTGCGTGCAGGAGAGCCAACACACATCAAACATCACAGTTCACAGTCATGTCAGCTCTGCCACAGAAGTCGTGCTCCTACTCCTTTATGCATTCCAAGGAAGAGGGAGGAAGTTACAAACTGAGGCAGCCTTTGTCTCTGAGCCAGAGAGATGGAGGTCCATGGAGCCGTGAAAAACTCATCTGAAATTCTGTTTGATCAGAAAGTGTGAAAACGTATCATTGGAGCACATTTGTCTTCTCTCTCATGTAAAAAAAGCCAACACAAGCTAACCTGGTAACCCAACACAAACTCCTCAGTATTTGAAGAACACAAAGTTAGTGTGTTAGTTTGTTTTGCAGCACATCTCACAGTGTGATACATCATTTATCCAAACACACCATATACAAATCCAATATGTCAATAAAACAATAAGGTTACATTAGTGGAATATTTTTGTGAGCCCGTTGAGCTACTGTGATGAAATCATAACTATATGTTGATTAAAGTCTAATATAAGCACAGTGCTGGTGTGCAGGGCTGTTATATACTGCTGACATATTAACTGTTATGTCTATATCAAGCTTTTAGCCTCATAATAAGCAATGCTGAAGTTCCTGTATGAAGCCAACAAGTGTGAAAATCCAAGGAAAAGCTGAGTGTGTTTTCTTTAAAGCTCAGATGGAACTTGGTGGACTAACATGCAAACTGAGGCTGTATTCAGGACTTTGTCACACTGGTATATGAAGAGTGCGACCAAGAGAAAGTGTGCACACACAATGGTCACTTCATGCTCTTCTCCAGCCTCTGGTGTCACTTTGTCCTCACTAGTGTTATTCTTGTCTCTTTTGTTGTGATTGAGGCTCTGTGAGCACAAGCAGAGGTGTTTGCTTGGGAAGTAACCATGAGCTGGTTTTCAGAGGCTTCTCTAACATTTAATGGTTGTGAAATATGTCAAACTTTTCTCCTTGACTTTAACCACATATACTTACGGCGGATATACTTCCGGCACCGCCCCGAGCTGGCAGCCAGTATCAGCAGCTCCGACCTGAACGAGTCCTTTTTTGTCTTTAATATATGTTTCTCTGTTGTTTTTGTGTTTATTGTTTTTATTTTTCTATTGTGGACTGCTGTCCCCCACAATGGAGCTCAGAATTCTATGGACAATGGTGTTCTTTATTACATTTTTTACGGCATGTTTGTCCGGAGAGCGCGTGGAGGTCCGACCTCCCATTGTTTACAGCAGGGATCAGCTGTTAGCCCTCGGAGCCTCCGCTGCCATGCCTACCGCTGAGCAAGCTAACATCCCCCGCGAGGTGAGGAGGAAGAGACGCGGTACTCGGGCCGGGATCGGGCGTCGCAGTTAAGTTAGGAGGTACCGGCCAGCGATTCCATCTATTATTATGGGGAATGTGAGATCTCTCCCCAATAAAGCAGACGAGCTGGCAGCCCTTACCCGACATCAGAGGAGCTACAGGGAGTGCAGCCTGATGTGCTTCACAGAGTCGTGGCTAACTGTGCTAACTCCGGACTCACACGTAAACATGGATGGTTTTCATCTGATCCGGGCCGACAGAACAACGGAGAGTGGTAAGAAGAGAGGAGGGGGTCTGGCTGTGTTTGTGAACGATAGATGGTGTAACTCTGGGCATTTATCTATCAAAGAGACGCTATGCTGTAAGGACATTGAGCTGCTAGCGGTTAGCATGAGACCGTACTATCTACCGCGAGAGTTTACACCTGTGAGGTCCTGCACACTGTAACCAGCAGACTCCAAACACAGCACCCTCAGGCCCTTTTCCTGATCTCTGGGGACTTTAATCACATCTCCCTGTCCTCCACTCTCCCCACCTTCACCCAGTATGTTACCTGCCACACCAGAGACAATAAAACATTGGACTTATTGTATGCTAACACCAAGGAGGCATACAGCTCATCACCTCTCCCTCCCCTGGGGGGCTCAGATCACAATCTGGTTCATCTCCAGCCTGTGTATAAACCTCTGGTACACAGAGAACCAGTTGTGAAACGCACAGTAAGGAAATGGTCGGCAGAGACTGAAGAGGCCCTGAGGGACTGTTTCCGTTCTACTGTGTGGGACAACCTCTGCAGCCCCCTGGAGGATGACCTCAACAGCATCACAGACTGCATTACGGATTACATGAACTTCTGTGTGGACAACACCGTACCCATCAAAAAGGTACGGTGTTTTTCTAACAACAAGCCATGGATAAATCCTGAAATTAAGGCTCTCCTCAAGGAGAAGAAGATAGTCTTTAGATCTGGAGACAAACAGGAGCTGAGAGTTGTCCAGAAGAAGCTGAAATGGAAGATAAGGCAAGGAAAGGAAAACTACAGGAGGAAGATGGAAGAGCAGCTGCAACAGGACAACATCAGAGGGGTTTGGAACAGCCTGAAGACAATCTCAGGACAAAAACCAACCCCCCAGGCTGCAGGAGACTTGGGGTGGGTGAATGACCTAAATAAATATTTTAAAAGGTTTGATCAACCACCCACCCCTCCCACAGCATCGTCCCCCCTGCTGCAATCTCCTTCATCTTCAGGGACTGACTGTCCTTCATCTCAGGACTTCACACCTCTCAGCTTCACACCTCCCAGCTCCCAGTCATTACACCCACCCCCGGCTTCTGTGGACTCCAACATACACACCCCTCCCCCAAAACCCACTCTTTCTATCTCAGCACTTCAAGTAAGGAACGAGCTTCGCAAGATCAAGGTGCGGAAGGCTGCAGGTCCAGATGGCGTCAGCTCCAGGCTCCTGAGATGCTGCGCAGATGAACTGTGTGGCATCCTAGGTTATCTGTTCAACCTGAGCCTGTCACTGGGGAAAGTACCACAGCTGTGGAAGACCTCCTGTGTGGTACCGGTACCAAAGACCTCCCATCCCAAGGACCTCAGCAGCTACAGGCCGGTAGCCCTGACATCGCATCTGATGAAGACCCTGGAGAGGTTGGTTCTAAACCATCTGCGCCCCCTGGTGAGGTCTTCATTGGATCCGCTGCAGTTTGCTTACCAGCCTGGCATCGGGGTGGAGGACGCCATCATCTACCTCCTGCACCAAGCTCTGACTCACCTGGAGAAGCCTGGAAGCACTGTGAGGATCATGTTCTTTGATTTCTCCAGTGCTTTCAACACCATCCAGCCACGACTTCTGAGAGACAAGCTGGAGCTATCAGGAGTGGACCACCATATGTCCCAGTGGATACTGGACTACCTCACAGAACGTCCACAGTATGTGAGGTCACAGGGCTGTGTCTCTGATACACTGGTCTGCAGTACGGGGGCCCCACAGGGAACAGTGCTGGCATCGTTCCTCTTCACCCTCTATACTGCAGACTTCTCCATCAACTCCCCACGCTGCCACCTACAGAAGTTCTCTGACGACTCTGCCATAGTCGGCCTCATCACAGGTGAGGACGACTCAGAGTACAGACAGTGGACTCTGGACTTTGTAGACTGGTGTCAGCAGAACCACCTGCTGATCAACGCCGGGAAAACCAAGGAGTTGGTGGTGTACTTCCGGAGACACAGACCCACCACACTGACACCGGTGAACATCCAGGGAGTGGACATTGAGATAGTGGACTCTTATAGGTACCTGGGTGTTCACCTGAATAATAAACTGGACTGGAGCCACAACACTGATGCTCTTTACAGGAAGGGTCAGAGCAGACTCTACCTGCTGAGGTGGCTGAGGTCATTTGGAGTCCAGGGAGCGCTTTTAAAGACCTTCTATGACTCTGTGGTGGCATCTGTCATTTTTTACAGTGTTGTATGTTGGAGCAGCAGTTTATCGGCAGCTGAGAGGAAGAGGTTGGATAAACTCATCAGGAAGGCCAGCTCTGTTCTGGGATGCACCCTGGACCCAGTGCAGGTGTTGGGAGACAGAAGGACTCTGGCCAAAATAACATCTCTGATGGACAGAGTCTCCCACCCCATGCATGGAAATGTTGCTGCAGAGCTCCTTCAGTGACAGACTGCTGCATCCTAGATGCATGAAGGAGCGTTTCCGCAGGTCCTTCCTCCCTGCAGCTGTCAGACTGTACAATCAGAACTGCTCCCAACAAACACAGATGTTTACATCAGCGCTGTAACAACTTCTACTGTTATAACTTGCACATTACTTTTCTCAGCTTATATATACACTAACTTATTGGAAGTTACATGTTTACTTTTTAATGCACAGGTACAATAAACAATCTGCACCTTTCTAATTATTCTAAATATTCTTAACTATTTAAACATCTTTCAGTATCCTGCTATGTTTGCACACTATGTGTACTCTAATTTAAACAACTGTACTGTACTCTGCTCTGGTAACTATTGTCCATGATGTAAATATGTAAAAATTGTGCTTCGGTTCTGTGTCCTGTTCTGGTTGTATATGTGTGTTTTTTTGCTGCTGATACAACCAAATTTCCCCTTGTGGGACAATTAAAGGATTATTCTATTCTATTCTATTCTAACAGCTGAGAGCATTTTGAGCACAGCGGAGAAAAAGGTGTGCATGAAGGATTTTGATGTTTAACACTAGATTTACTATCCTGCGCAAATTTGCGTAACTTCCCTAAACCCAAAACCCCCTAGAATTACTGGCTTTTTTTATTTTCTGGTGCAAGTCCCGAGGTGTTAAGCACCCCTGCTGAGATTTTCACAGGTCGTCAGCTTGTTCCTCCTACAGCTTTTGTTGTGCAAACCACCCATTATCCTTGAGGCCTGGCACATTTGCATTTGCTCACTTAGAGTTGCTCAGATCCAAGGCAGGCCAAACCTCTGTGTTACAACTTTCAGAAATGCCTGGTAGAAATGCTTCGACTTACTCATGAGATTTTGACCACATTTCTTGCAGTAGTCACAGCTATACTGAATGCACGACCGTTGTTGCCAGCTGCAAGAAATGCTTGGTAGGGAACAGCTGTTTCCTACCAAGGTTCGTTGTCCATTCACACAGTATATTGCAACCAAGCCAGACAAATTTGGGATCAAGTTCTGGATGGCCACGAATTTGGACACCAAATATGTCTGCAGTGCATCTCCTTACTTGGGAAAGGACCCCAGTCGTCAGAAGGGAGAGAGGCTGGCAGAGAACGTGGGCATGAAACTGATGGAGCCGTTTTTGGATGATGGGAGAAATGTCACAATGGACAATTTCTTTACTTCACTGTCACTGTCGTACAGACTGCTGCAGCGCAAAACAACGTTACTGGGCATGGTGAATAAAGTCCGGCGTGAACTTCCTCAACTTGCAAAAGATACTGCAAAGCGAGAGGTGTTCTCCACTTCAGTGCTTAGAAGTGACAGTGTCTCCTTGACAATTTATGCACCTAAAAAAAAACAAGACTGTTCCATGCACCAAGACGTGACGATCGGTGATGGCAGAAAGAGGAAACCCAACACGATAACAGACTATAACCACATGAATGTATGTGAATACAATTTAACACCAGTGCTACAATGTTTTCTGATGTGTGCTATACAGGCCTATAGACACGCAGGTGGCCAGTAGCGGTTTTCTACAATATGCTGGACCTGGCGGCAGTGAATGCCTAGATTTTGTACAAGGCATGTACAGGGTGGACAGGCAAAAGAAGATTGTTTCTGAGTCTTCTAGCTCAGCAACTTCGTTGCCGATTCATGCAGCACAAGGAAATATTAGCACAGAGGCAGGCTGCTGCAGCTTCTGTGCCAGGGACTGTAAAGACAACGCAGTGCCAGGTGCAAGAGAGCTGCAACAGGAATCGCAGCAGGTTTACCTGTGCAACATGTCAGAAATTCACCTGTGCCAAATGCAGGGATGATGGACACTGGGTCTGCAAACGCTGTAAAGTTTGAAACACTTTGAAATAAAACAGACTTGTGTACCCATATATTGTGAATGTGTTTCTTTTGTATGTAGGTTGTAACACAGAGGTTTGGCCTGCCTTGGATCTGAGTAAACAAATGCCAGTGTTGCACACAAACACACACACACACACACACACACACACACACACACACACACACACACACACACAGCAAATCTGCATTTATTTGTCCCACAAGTGGAAAATCTGCATTGTCATTGCAAAAAAGTGGACAGAGCACGGTATAGAAAGTGCACTATACAAACAATCTGGAAACATATATATGGACACGAGTATTCAAAAATATTGGTGTATGTACACACACACACATCTATCTATCTATCTATCTGTCTATCTGTCTATCTGTCTGTCTGTCTGTCTATATCTATATATATCTATATAGATCTATATAGATCTATATAGATATATATAGATATATATACACATATAGATGTGTCTGTGTGTATAACTAGACTTTATGCATATTATATAGGGTGTGCTATATAAATATATAAATATATGTACAACTCTGTGTATATATGTTTATGGCCAGGCATCCAATGTAGTGACAAGGATTGACAAGAACTAATATTGCATATAAGAAATATTGCATATACAAACTACCATAGTGTATAGTACGCTGCAGGTAAGGAAGGAAAGTAGCCTTGCACGGAAGGAAAGACCTGAATCTCTCATGGTTAGGGGTTGGGGGAGGGTGTGTTTGCACAACAAAAGCAGGAGAACAATGGAGCTGAAGACCTGTGAAAATCTCAGTGGGGTGCCAAGAGGTGTTAAGGTCGGGGGGAATTTACGCAAATTTGCGCAGGCTAGTAAATCTAGTAGTAGGGACTTGCACCAGGGAAAAAAGGCTCAGTAATTCTAGTGTTAAGTGTTGTCACTGCTGAGGATTGGTGGACACAGATCTTTATTCACTTAGCTGCTTTTTACAGGTTCAAAGTCTTCATCAGAACAAGCTCTTCTAACTGGACTTTGCTTTTAACTGTCTTTGAAAAGCAACAAATCCAGTAAATGTACTTTGATCTTGAAGTTTGGTGTAAAAACGTCCTGGCAGCCCTGTGCTGAGAGGGCTGTGCTCATCCATCCGTCCTCTTCTAATAAAGTCACATTTCAGGAACAGCTTCTTTAGATGTGTTCAGCTTTACTCATACAGCAGCACTTAACAAACACATTTAGTCTCAAAGTTCATTATATTGTAAGGTAGGGAGCCCAAAGAGTTCTCACTGGGATTCATTGATGAAGTAAATGTCATTCAGTAATCAAAGGTGGCTTTTTGACTCTAACTGACTATGTGTGTGTACTGTATCATGAGTGGACACACATGGATGTTAAGCATACTTAACTGTTTGGCTGAGCCAAAACAAGCACAGCACTGATTCTAACTTTAGTTACTCTGGAGCTGATGTTAAATGTGACAATATTGTTTAATATGACATTTGTTGTTTGTCAGGTGTTTGAAGAAAACACTTTCATGCATGAATGTATATGAGAGAAATGTAAAGTTGTCTTTATATAACCATTTACAAGCAATTCTTTTCACTGTATCTCATTAAATGGACTTCTTTATATTTCTATACAATTACAAGCTAAAATGTGAAAATTTCTCTCATTTCTTCAAGAGAGAAACATTTCTCTCTTGCTCTTGATGAAGGCGGTCGCACTTTTCTCCTCCTCCTCCTCTCCCTTAGCTTCCCTGCTTAGCCTCTTGTGTCCTTGTCTAGTCTCGTGTTTTTTGTATTACTTTTCCCTGGAACACTCTCTCACAGTCTGTTCTCTAAAACCTAAAAGAGGAATTATGGATTTGATCAACTGGTCTCTGAATGCAATTGACACCCTTTTCTCAACGAGAAGTTTGGGCTCAGGTGAGTCTGAGTGCTGAAGATATCTACCTATTCGGAACCATGATAACAGGGTTCTTGCTGATCGGAGCTGGCTTGGCCCTGACTTATCGAAGAATTAAGAAAGCGGAACCGGCTGTTCAAACCCCCACAAGGCTGCCCGCTGGGATTGAAACAATGGGACGAGGCGTGAGTTTCTCAAAATGGGCTCATTGAGTGCAACACGGATAAGATCTTGGAGAACCACACGGCTGCCGTGAATACTCAGAATAAGACCTCTGAGTGCAAACTGATTACATCTGGAGGGGCTCGCTCGGAATAACACCTCTGAGCGCAAATTGGGTCACATCTTGGAGAAGCTCACTGCGGTCGTGAGTTCTCAGAATCGGCTCTTTGAGCACAAGAATGACAACATCACGGAGCATAAGTTTGATAACATCATGGAGAAGCTCACGGCTGTCCAACGGGAGATTGAGAGACCAGTGTCGGACTGTTAGAACAGCTTTGAAATTCATATGAGTTGTTTGCACTAAAGTAAAAACCACCATCACTTTATGTGGATACCCCTTCGGCGCCAGCTGCGTCTCAAGGCTGGAGCTGAACAACAACACCCTGATAACGACTGTGTTTAGACTGTTCTTCCCATTCCATGCAAGGCCACCTGGGTTGGCTGGAAGACTGTTTACGTAGCCTGGCAGGGCGAAGGACACTGTCTCAGCTGAACTCTGAACACATACACACACACACACACACAGACATATATACACATGCAGATGTACACTCATCCCCCCTCCCCCCTCCAAACGCCTTCGACGCTTATTCCCTTCCGATGCTGACGGTGGATCAAGGAGACCAGCACATAGGCTGCAGGCCCGGATGTACTGTCTACATTGGCTGTCTCTCACCCTTTACCCATCCCTGTTGCTTGTCATGTGTTTCTTTGGTGTATTAAGAGTTTTTCATGTGCTATGTGCAGAGGTGTTTTTTTCTGTTCTCAAACTGATCTCCCTGTTGGAGCTCAGTCTGGGGGGAGTTATTTTTTCTCCTTATCTTTCCTCATGTGGTGCATTTTCCATGTTATACCTCTCTGACCTGTCTTCCCCATGTGATGTTTGTGTAATTTATGTATGTTCGGAAGGGTAAGACGGCGCTGGCACAGCTGGCAGCCTTAACCCAATTTCCCTCGGGATGAATAAAGTATGATCAATCAATCAAATTCAAACATCTTAAAATGATCTGTGCTTCGTACACGACAACACTGGAACAATTCATGTGAAATATTCTTTGATTGTCTTCAAATCACAAAGTAAAGTCAAATCTAACGACAGCATTCATCTGCTCATAAAATGACTAAACAGCTAATACGTGAACAAAATCACTCACAAACGTTTTGATTTGGACTTGAAATCAGTTTGTGCTCATGTAAATGTGTTCCTATGAACAGGAAATATCTGTTAATGATACAGAAAATATACTGTGAATGAATGCAAAAGTGTTTGTGATTTCTATGCAATAGAAACTTGATGACTGATGTGTGATCATGTTTAAATGGTTTGAGTCATAAACTAACAACTAACTGAGTCTGAGTCCCAGTTTAAAACCAGTGAAACCTGTTCCACCTTAAACAGTCTGATAGAGCAGAGCCAACAGTTTGTAATGCACTAGTTTGAAACAGAGTCACACATGTTTCATCTAGTTTGGACCTCCATGTATGAAAACAGAGAAAATCCCTCATGTTCCTCTCTCTATCTCCAGCTGTTTACATCAACATAAAGAACCAGTTAACATTCTCTCCTAGCTCAAGACGCACAGCTGATGTTAGCCAGGAAAACATTACACACTGACTTTAATGGAGAAAACACACACAGTTTGTTGTGTAAAGAAATCAAACATGAGCTGAACAAACAGTAAAGTTCCTAAAGACAAACTGTTAAAGGAGGAAACAAAGCAAACTTACAGTTTCTTCACACACCAACAACAAGCTCCACTGCACACCTGTGGGCTTTTTAAACACCATCCTGTCTTGACTTGTGTTATTCTGCCTCTAAACGCTCTTTGCTGTGTTTCTTCGGAGGAACGATTTGAAGGTAAATTATTATTACTAATCCTTGATAAACAACAATCTTAATATTAATGGAATCAGTAAACTCTGAAACAGAAACTCTGTTGATATGATTTTGCTGTAGCAATTTTACATTTTGTACCTCTCCATAACTGAGATGTAATATTTAATCACACCTAACAAAGTAACAGAGGAAAACCTTTTCTGTCTTACTGAAAATGACATCACTGAGTTCATCCCTGAAGTTGGTCCAAAGGTCAGATTCAGACTCAGTCTTCGGCAGTTAAAGGTAAGTCTATCACGGGTCTTTGTGACCCAGCATTTTAACTTCTTGTATTTTATATTGTGCTTCTGAGTCCTTGGTTGAACTGTTTTGTGGGAAAGCAGGAGGTTTATCACTCCTCCTGTTTTCCCACAGCGTTTAAACTTCAACCTGCTGTTGGTGGCTTTTTTGTGGCAACTGTGGCACTTAGTAGTAAAACTGACACACAAAACAACGACGACACTAACTATATACTCCAAACAAAACTCAAAACTCTCTCTCTCTCTTTAGCTTGCTCCTTCTCACCGCTGTCACTCCTAAAACGTCACCCTCTGCCTAAACAACCAAATGCCATGTTGTCATATCATTTTTTGATTGGTTGACATGATACTTTTTTTTGCTCACAAACAGAGAGTGCTTGCCAGCACTGTCCTTAGAAAACACAGTTTTTACCGTTTCTTCCCGCAGTAAATAACACAGTATTATTCAGAAAACAAACATAGTGTGTATTTTTATTCTAACTCTGGTTTTATGTGGCCTATTAACACAGTTTAAAAACTGGTATATAGTTTGAGGTCTGCACTTTAAACACAAGTTGAACGGTCGCTGCATCTCGTTGCTGTGTCATCTTAAATTGATCATGTGATTTGGACACGCCAGCGTGTCCGTCGACCCCAGAGGGCTAAGCACCAGTACCCTAAAAATCCCAATAATCCTCTTATAAAAGTTGATTATATTCTTATACTGGATGAGAAATTATTCTGTTTGTCTGACAATGCTGGATCTTCTTCAAAAGAAGTTTACTAACAGCTGCTAACAGCAGTACTACCAACATAAAAGCATATGCTCCAAAATTTACCTGAATATTGTCCACAGTCTTTGGACAGAATTGACTTATCCACTCATGTTGGACTGACAGCTGAGGTAAACATGCTGAATTTATTATTGCTGAGCACAGATGAAGTATTTGAATAATATAAGCACTTGTATTTTGCGATTCCTTGGACCCTTTTTACGTCCAAGTTACCTCAAACATGTTAAAATAAAGTGTTTAAAACACTTATTTTCAACACAAACAGCAGTAGAAACACCAAATAATAAGATTTTCTATTCTATGGCGAGGAGCTTTCAAGACATTTTAAAGCAAATTTTAAATAGTGATGGTTTTACTGTTTGACCTGAGCAGCTAAGTGTTAAAGATCTTTCTGTTTATTATTACTGGATGTTTCAGATTTGCCCCCCATACAGCAACAGCAGAAACACAATGACCCACTCAACATCTCTGAGAGAACACTGACTAAAAGGTCTCTGCAAATCACCACATTTAATCAAGTTGTTTTGCCTGCTGTCTTAAAATGTTGTTTGATTTTTAATGAATTTGATACGATGAGATTTGTCAGTCCTCACTGCAGGAAGCTCCTGGGTTTTAATCTAGTTTGAGGCCTTTCTGTGTGCATGTTCTCCCTGTGTCTTCCAGCTTCTTCGCACCTAATCACAGTTCATTTAATAATTTCTGTTGTTTTATGTTTGTATTTTACTTTGAGTTAACTAAAATATTCACATCTAGTTTTAGTTAACTGTAATATTGTTAGCAACCTGCCCAGAGTGCACTCTGCCTCTTGCCTGACAGCTGGTAAAGGCTCGAGCGACCCGGACTTGGATAAGTGGAAGTAAAATGGATGGAGATGTTTAAATATGAATTCCTCCCAGGGGTGTCACCAGGCTCTAAAACCAAAAGGCCAGCAGTGTATTCAAATCGCTCTTTTTTTCCTTCTTGGTTTTGTTAATTATTTGTAGACCCGAGTTAAACAGAAAATTACAAAGAGAAATACAGAGGATGAACTACAGTGTTGTTGTTTTTAATTTTAGGGGTCTAAACACTGATATCTGTTTTATCAACAGGATGTCAAATGATTGTTGATGTCATTGATCAAGCTTCCTGTGAGGCGTTCTTGCCTGGGTGACAGGTTACAGGTAATCTACAATCCTCCAGTCACAACTGTTATCAGGAGCTCTCTTCTATAATCTGTGCACTTGGTAAACAACATTTTCTGGCCTGGAAAATATGCCCCAAGGATCTGTTGACTTTTAAGTCCAGATTAGCCTCGAATAACCTTTTGGGTGATATTATAATGATTTACAGGCTTTTACATTTACCGTTTCACAAAAGGTTAAAAGTTCAGTGTCCACAATTTAGACTTTTCGAAATCAGATTTGTTTATTGAAGCAATTTAGCAGGAGGAAAGGAAAAGATGAAAGAAATAATAATAATCACTTAATCAAATTACTTGAATTATACTTAACTAATGAATCTAATCTGATAGAAGTATAGAATAATTTAGAAGAGCAGCAAATGTGAGGAAAGAAGATTTGTTGTGATTATTGATGTGAGACTGATGGAAGGTGATGATGATGTCGTCGTACATCCTGGTTTACTGTGGCTGAGTCACTGACTGTAATATTATAACAGATTTATTATTGTGTGATCATTAACAAAGTTAACTGTGTTATTTCACTTCATGGCTAGATTGTGTTTAGACTGATGGTTTTCTGCTGTTTATCTATGTACCCCATTAAAATACTACATGTAGAATAATTATACTAATAGCAGAAGATTGTTTAAAAAACCTCTAGATTGAAAAAAAAGACAGTAAAAATAAATGTTTCTCACATTATTCATCACTAATAATTCAATTATTCATGTGCAGCTGATTTATGCAACAAACACAAGCTAGTTTAAGAAAATCTGCTTTTGAAATGTGTTTTTTTATTAAAATAAATGTGTTTTTTGTAAACCTGATGTCACTGCTGATAAAACTGTTTCCATGACATATATAATAAGGACGGCTCAGCCAATCACAAGAAACTCCTAAACTGTTTCATGACTGTATCCTCCCTCCGTCCTCTGCACACGTGCAAACCCCGTCAGCCTCTCTGACTGTCTCTGGGAATGAAACACGAGAAAACAGAAATACATCTCATCCTGTTCACAAGATCAGGAAACACAATCAGACTGTGTCCTTCTTTCTCTCTTGGCTCCTGACGGAGGCGGTCGCACTTTCTCCCTCTCCCTTATCTTTCCTGCTTGGCTTCTCATGTCTCGTATAGTCTCGCTTATTCTCTAACCCTAAGAGAATCTCCCAGACTTGTTCTCTAAAAACCTAAAGTAGAATTATGGATTTGATCAACTGGTCAATGAAACTGACAACTCCTGACCTTGGAAGAGACTGATTGTCCTCCGGAGACGTTTGCTGCTGGATACTCGATGGTCGGTTGCGTCGTGTGTCTGGCGACACTCTCGATGGAGGACACTGAACCCCATCTGTTAACTACGGTAACAGAGTTCTGACTGATTGGAGCTGGCTTGGACCTGGCTTATCGAACATCAAGAAGCGGCTACAGCTGTTCAAAATCCCACAACGCTGGCCGACATGATAGACGATGGGCAGGGCTGTGAGTACTCAGACTGTGTTTATTGAACGCAATATGGATACGATCTTGGAGAAGAACAACGGGAATTGAGAGACCCCGTGACCAGTGATGGACATTAGACCAACTGTAAAATTGGAAACAGTTTGTTCGCACTAACCAAACCAACTACTGTCTTCATCTCATGTGGCTCCCCTGGCACCAGCTGGATGCTCAAGGCAAAAGCTGGTGGGAATAACAAAATTCTCCTTAGATAATAAGACTGTTTGTTGTGACTCTCTTCCCCTTCATTCAAGGCCACCCGCGTTGATCGAAGACTGTTGACCTTTGCTTAACCGGGTGGAGGGACACTTTCTCTTGGCTGAACACACACACGCACACATACGCATGTACACTGACACAGACCAGCACTATGTGACGTAGGTAGTGTCCTTGTGAGCATCCTTCCCCTGAATTCGGACACAGCAAAATACTTTCAAAGTAAAACAGGAAACAAAGATATGGACCTGACACTGAGACAGAAAAACATGACTGACCAGGGAGACAAAGGGAACCAAACGTGAAACACAGGGAGGATACAAAAACAGAATCTCTAAGCTTCTTTAGCAATAAAGAAGGATAATAAATCAAACACAAAATACTGGGTCACACATAGGACCATGACATTTAAAGCATGTGCTAACGAGCTGACTGATGTTCTCACCTCCATCTTCAACCTTTCCCTCAGCCAGAGCATCGTTCCCACATGCTTCAAGACCACAACCATTATCCCTTTCCCCAAGAAAAGCCACCTGCCTAAACCACTACAGACCAGTTGCACACACTCCAATCATTGCAAAGAGTTTTGATAGAATGGTGCTGGCCTACATCCAGAGTAATATTCCAGACACTCTGGATCCCCTGCAGTATACCTACATATTTAATTCTTAGCCCCATCCTCTACCGGTCCAATAGGTACACGTCAGACACCATCGCTGTCCTTCAGTCACAACCTGGTTCATCTTCATCTTAACTTCCTGCTTCTATCGTGATTAAAGCTCATGAATCCTCTGGAGATCAAACACTGATGGTGTTATTGGAGCTGAGTGAAGTTTGATGGCTTTATTATCCACGCTGTGACACATGGCAACTGTCAGAGCAGAACACATGAAGTCAGCAGGTGTGTTTAAATTCAGGGACACGGACCCCCTGTTGATCCTCTGCCTAATCACACGAGCCAAGGTGCGAAAACGGGTGTGGGTCGCAATCAGCCAAGGTTTTGGGTGAACACATTGTGAGACCTAGCCCCACCCTATCATGTGATTTCCTGTGATCAAATGGCCTAAGATGTGAGTGGGCATTAAGGCGTCCATGTCCCTCTTCGGGGACACTCCCACAGGGCTTAAAATCCGGGACTCTCCACCATTTGACCTCAGAACTGAAGAAGCTTCTCAGATGAGAGGTGAAACTTCAAGCAACTTAAAGAAGTCCAGACGCTTTTCTTTCCAAGCTCCTTCGACAACATCATTCATAGAACAACTTCCAGCTTCTTTTGCTCTGCTACAGTTTGGATGGATTTGTATTTAAAGATGAAACAAGAAAAAAATGGTTAGGGTCAGGAGGTCAAAGGTCAGAGCTCCTGTGGGTCTGAGGGCGGCCTCATGTTGGAGAAGGATGAAGGAGTCTGACCTTAGCCAGTGTTTGACATGAACACATCACCGCTGCTATCAGTGAGCCTAATGACAGCCGTTAGCATCTTTTCAGTGTTTCAGTCATTTACAAACACTTCCTGTCACTGTGGTGGTTACAGTGACATCATGCAGTTTGTGTTTTGACCTCCAGAGGGCGACAAATCAGCACAGACAGAGAGCTCCATTCAAACTTTGCTGCCATCAGTATCAGTGTTTGAGCAGTTATGATATCAGGGACAATCTACACATGTGTGACAATACTGAACATGTCACAAGACACACCTTAAACATCATATGATCCACTCTCAGTCTGCACTTTCATTCATGACTTCAACAGGTTGAAATGAGCTTTGAAGAAACATTCAGTGAAATAAATCTTTCATCACAGGATTTATGTGAGCAGCAGATGAACTTTGTACCAACAACATGTTCAATAACAGAGTCTGAATGAAGCTCAGGTGTTGATGCTGCTCCCTGATTGGACGGTTGGTTTCAGCTCCGCTCTCAGTCTTTACTGCACAGGTGAAGGTAGAAAGTGTGACTGGATCTACAGACTGGAAACGGAGAAACATGCTGAACATTTGAAGCTTTGCAGCAGAAGTGTTCATGTTACAAATACAGCAGAGCTGATCTGGGATCAATGTGTTCACACCTGCAGCTACAACAAGGTTTCATGTCTCCACACGTCAGCATGTGAACTTTACTCTGACTCAGTCTGAGCAGTCAGACGGCATATTTTTAAAGTCATCAACACACACAAAGCTGAGTTTCAGGTGGAGTCCCGCCTCCTTCCAGGAAGCAGCTCACCTGTGTGTCCGTGTTTAGTGTCCAGCTGTGGAGTGGAGCTTGTTGTTGGTGTGTGAATAAACTGTAAGTTTGCTTTGTTTCCTCCTTTAACAGTTTGTCTTTAGGAACTTTACTGTTTGTTCAGCTCATGTTTGATTTCTTCACACAACAAACTGTGTGTGTTTGTATTTCCGGTTTCTCCATTAAAGTCAGTGTGTAATGTTTCCTGGCTAACATCAGCTGTGTGCAGCTTAGTTCAGCACAAATCTGCCGCTGCATAGTTCACGGTAACGGACTCACAGCTGGACCAACGAGGCTGAGTGTGTCCTCCACTCTGAGCTACGTTCGTGTTTGTGTACTTGTAGTTTGTACTTTGTGAGTTCACTCAGAGTCCACAGAGGACACAGTGTACGTGATGACATCACAGCCCTTTACCTCCTTTACTGTCACTGTGATTAATAGTTACACACGAGACACCTGCAGAGCGCAAACGCTAAGCTAAAGCTAAGGTAACGCTAAGCTAGCCAAGAACCCAGAATGATGTTAAAGCTGAGTAAACACTGACCCCAGACCAGCACCGTGATAAAGTGAGCTGCTGCTGCTGAACCTGAACAGGTAACAAAGTGATGAGCAGTCAGGCTGCAGGTTTCTACCTGTTCATGTTTCTACAGTAGAATCACTTTGAAGTGTCTTTGTGCTGTTTCATCTTTGATTTGTGTTCTGTAGCCTCAAGTTTATGATGTTAAATGGTCATTATGACACTGTTCATTTTACAGAGTAACATCAAAGTACTGTAATGTTATGGGGAGTAATGAAGCAACGTACTAAATTACTTTTAATAAAAGTGTTCTGTGTAATATGTGTTACTAGAAAGCGAAAATTTCAGAAGAAATTTTAAGTGTTCCTATGCTGTTGCCAATGAGTGTAGTTTGCCATTCATACGGCTACAGGGAGCAAAACGCAGCAGAGCTCTAGATTACGACCAATTTGGCAGTTTACTCACCAGTGTATGAGGATACTGCGTTAAATTTGAATAGTGACAGGGCTCTAGAGTGCGACCAAAATTTCTTCAAATTTTTCAATGGTGTGACTAAAAAAAATCTTTGGTCGCACCACTTCGACCAACTGTTCGGGTAACAAAAAACTAAAACTAAAAAATCTCTTCAACTCTCCGACAGAAGTGGATGTAGCTGTGGGTAACAAGAAAAGATGAAAAGAACTATTGATAACTTCTTTGAGGCCTGATCCATCTGAAATTCATAGCCAGTGCTCTGACACAGTGCCATCAATCTGTGAACACTGAAAAAGCACAGTGTATCCAGAAACACATTATATGCTGCGATAAATGGATTGCCCAAGTGTCCCCTCTCCCCACTGCCTAACTGGATACACTGTGCCTAACTTTTTAAAGTTAGGCGCACTGGTGCAACCATGGCAAAAAGTTAGTCTAGAGCCCTGAGTGATAGTCGAGTGTGTTTATGCTTGTCTGTGTGGAGAGGATTGATTGGAATAGTGATGATGATGTCCGCTATCACTGTCAATTGTCAGTAAACACTTAATTTGGCTGATGAATCTTCACGTGACACATTACTCAGTCTTTATTATTAAGTCTATAATTAGGCGCCATTCTTTTTATTTTACGGCGCTGTTATTCAATCGGGGGAAGCTCTCCGTTGAGGAGAAAAGCATGAATTTGTTTGTATACGGACATATCCATTGTTTAAATATCCCGGGCAGTCGAAAAAGAGGCAGAGCTGTCGAGAAATGCTAGGAGCTTACTGGGCGCTAACTGTGTCATTCAAATATATTAACTGTCGCAATGTTGGCAAAGAGAGGAAGTGATGTAAGATGTGTGCATGCATGGTACCGATTGGGTTTTCAGTACGGATCGGGTAGTGACACCAGTTTATACTTTGTGGCCCTACATATCCCACAATTCATAGCACTGCGGTTGGTGTGGATATTTTTTTCTGAACAAAACAGCGGATGGCTGAAGCAGGGCGACCGAAGAGTAATGATGATCCACCAGGACAAACTCAGCAGTGTGTGAGGAAGAGGAGGAGGAAGAGCCAGCAGCAGCTGACAGATGGAGAGAATAGACAGACTGTTCCCTGTTTGTAAAGGACTGCTAGGAAAGTTTAACATAACTAATTGTCTGTCCTGAATCAGTCTTATTAGGTAATGTTCAAATAATGTTATCATTCCAGTGTTTTCAGTGTGGGAGAAAGTACTCAGGGCCTTCAAGTTACACACTATGAAAGGCAGCAACAAGTTTAATATTCAGAAACCTAAAGTATGTATCAGCAGCAGAATGGAGCTAAAATAAATGTTTGTTTCAGTTCTATGAAGCTTTGAGTATTTTGGATTAGTAGTACTGCTGTGTTTGTTGCATCATATTGCTGTAATTGTTTATATGTTTTATATATTCTGAGGTAAGTTGATCTATAGTGTTACATCATTCACATTCTTACCTACCAACACGTCCAGCGATTTAGCTGAAAACATCGGAAGATCCATTTTGTCGGCCATCCAAAGGTTAGGCAAGGCAAGGCAAGGCAAGTTTATTTATATAGCACAATTCAACTACAAGGCGATTCAAAGTGCTTTACAGAGACATTAAAAAGCAAATACAAATAAAAAGCATGATTTAAAATTAATTAAAAAAAAAAAAAAAAAAAAAAAAACAGTAAATAAAATCTGAACAGTACCGGTATCCGGTGCCATTACGGCACACCAATTAAGCACCGGCACCGTTTCAAATGTACCGGCTTGGCACGGATAAGGATAAAACCTAAACGATACCCGTCCCTATGCAGCACAAGTCCAGCTAAATCGCTGGACATGCTGGTAGGCAGTGGCGGTCCTAGCCTGTTTGGCGCCCTGGGCGAACACTCCCTCTGCCCCCCACACACACACATATGAAGAGAGAGAGAGTATGCATAGTATGCAAACGGCTACTAAACAGACATCATAATTCGTCATACAATGAGAACAGGACAAATCAACAATTGACACTGACTAATTAATATTATATTATTTTATATATTGTTTGAATTTATTCTGTTACTGTTACTATTTTTACCATTTCTTTTTGGAGGAACTGTAACCCATATATTTTCCTTAGGGATTAATAAAGTATTCTGATTCTTAATGTTTTAGGATACATGACCTGCCATTATCCAATGACACACCTGCTTACCTGTATCTTTTGCTCGTTTCTCCTTGTAGGAGCCATAATTAAATGTATTGAATTTTAATGATTAAGGGGGCGTTGTCAGTCTGTCTTTCACTGGTTTGATTTTGACAGAGAGGAGGGCTGGGTAGCCGTAGTTTTTGTTGACCGCAGGACAACGAGTTTCCCCTTCTTGCATTAGAGCCTGTGATGTTTTAAGAGTTTGAATCGCGAGCCTATCACATTGCTCTGTAAACTTTTCAAGCACTTTAATAAACAAGCAAGCAATTCCACCTCTCGCATTATTGCGTAAAGTTGACAGCGCGTCAGGCAAATAGGCAGGCTCAATCCCCGGCCTCTAGCGACTGTGGAAGTCGCTACACTCCTCCTCTTCTTTCTCTGTTTTTTTAAACTTTAAAAACGGGTTGTGTGTGAGACTTTAAATCAACAAAATATAAAATATACATTTTAAATTGCTATTGATCCCTTTACCCCAAGTCCTAAAGTGTATATTTATTTTTTTACTCTTAAATATTTATTGTTTGTTTACTTGCACTGTTGTAACTGGAGCCTCGTCGTCTCCTGTCTCTATATACTGGACTGTATGTAGGGGAGATGACAATAAAGTTTACTTTGACTTCAGCAGCAAGCAGGCGCACCGAGGGCTCTCGCGCTCACTTTTCGCGTATAGAATTTTGAAAAAACATCGGCACAAATTATAAGTCTGTATCATAATGTCTGGTGTTTTCGTGTTGTTGGTTTGTTTTTATTTTGTTTTATTTTGCGAGTTGGTTATTAGATGCTGCTCCAGCCAGCCAGAGAATCCCCCGCCGCCCCGCCCTCTCCTCCCTGTTCCGCAAGCAGCAGGCGCACCTCGCAAACGGAGGGCGCCCTTACTCCCAGCAAATGGGCGATAGAAAACCGATCGGTGCCTATGCCATTCCCAATATGCGCTGGCATGATGTCGGGGCAGCATGAGTACAAGCATTTTTTTTTGCCGATGCCCGTGATGCCGCCCCCCACCACGATGCCGCCCCGGGCAACCGCCCGTGTCGCCCGTATCTAAAACCGCTACTGCTGGTAGGCAAGAAGTGAAGTGGTTCATGGTGGTGAGAAGTGACCATCAGGGGATTAATATTTAACATTTAAAATTGTGTTTTATATATGAAAAGTTACAAATATTTTACTAAATGTTGTAAAAAAAAATGACTCGAAAAAATTTTTGTAAGATTTGAGCTAAATGTGGAATAATGTTCACTTTACAAATGGCGCCCCATACCCCAGTCTCCTCCACATCAGCCCCTCTGCTTCTGAGTAAAAGAAACAAAGAAGATTATAATATATCCCAAAAGAAACTAATATGCACACGCTGGGGTTAGCCCAACTGCAGGAACACACTGGTGATCCGCAGCTAGAAAAAGGGCCTCCTACCAGTGGTGTAACAAAAACGAAATGACAAATCAAAACAACAGAGAGCTAGGCATACAACAAACTAAATTAAACCTTAAATCTGGAGCAGACGGAGTCACCGTATTACTCCAAATTGTCATCAGTCCGACGACTCTAACTGAATAATTAAGTCCGTCAACATGCATGTCAACCGGCTCCCGTGGCCGGCATGTATTTTTTATTTAGATTTATTTATTTATTTATTGATATAGCACTTTAAATTACAACAGTGGTGTTGACCAAAGTGCTGTACAAACATACAAATTACACAATAAAATAACACACAATAAAATAGCAATATCAATTAACATCAATGTCAAATAGCGAATAACAAATAAATAAGTAAATAATGCTCATGCGGTATTAAAAGCCAGTGAGTAGAAATGTGTTTTAAGATTTAAAAAGGTTAGGAGCCTGTCTAATGTGGAGGGGCAAATCATTCCACAACTTAGGCACCACGACCGCAAACGCACGATCAACTCTAAGAACTAGCCTAGAACTTGGTGTGGCCAAGAGCAAAAGATCACCCGATCTAAGAGCTCTAGGGGGCATATAAGGCTGCAGTAGGTCTGACAGATACCCTGGGGCCTGTCCATTCAGTGCTTTATAAGTCACCAATAAGATTTTATAATTCTAAAATGTACAGGGAGCCAGTGAAGCGAGGCAAGCACCGGGGAGATATGTCAATTTCTCTTCGTTCATGTCAAAAAACGAGCAGCAGCATTCTGGACCAGCTGGAGCCGTGCAAGACAAGTCTGACTAATGCCTACATATAAAGAATTACAGTAGTCAAGTTGGGATAGGATGAAAGCATGAATTGCCCATTCTAGGTTTTTAAAAGACAAAAAAGATCTCACCTTGGAGAAAAGCCTCAGTTTAAAGAAAGACCGCTGTACAACTAATCTGTTTCTCAAAGGTGAACTACTATTGTCAAATATAAACCCAATTTTTTGCATGCGATTTGAAGGTTCTAAACTGTGCAAATTAAAATGTGAGGTTCTACAGTCGTGGCCAAAAGTTTTGAGAATTACATAAATATTGGAAATTGGAAAAGTTGCTGCTTAAGTTTTTATAACAGCAATTTGCATATACTCCAGAATGTTATGAAAAGTGATCAGATGAATTGCATAGTCCTTCTTTGCCATGAAAATTAACTTAATCCCAAAAACACCTTTCCACTGCATTTCATTGCTGTCATTAAAGGACCTGCTGAGACCATTTCAGTAATCGTCTTGTTAACTCAGGTGAGAATGTTGACGAGCAAAAGGCTGGAGATCATTATGTCAGGCTGATTGGGTTGGAATGGCAGACTTGACATGTTAAAAGGAGGGTGATGCTTGAAATCATGGTTCTTCCATTGTTAACCATGGTGACCTGCAAAGAAATGCGTGCAGCCATCATTGTGTTGCATAAAAATGGATTCACAGGTAAGGATATTGTGGCTACTAAGATTGCACCTAAATCAGCAATTTATAGGATCATCAAGAACTTCAAGAAAAGAGGTTCAATTCTTGTTAAGAAGGCTTCAGGGCATCCAAGAAAGTCCAGCAAGCGCCAGGATCGTCTCCTAAAGAGGATTCAGTTGCGGGATCAGAACAAATACAATCTTTTCTAAAATTTTTGACAGAAAGGTGAGCTTTGAAATAGGCCTGAAGTTTGCAAGAACAGATGAATCGAGATTAGGTTTTTTAAGGACAGGCTGCACAACAGCATGTTTAAAACAGGCTCGCACAACACCTGATTTAAGACTGCTATTAAAAATCGCTAAAATGTCAGAACTGACAACCTTAAAAATCTTTTTAAAGAAATGTGTTGAAACAACATCATTTGGACAAGATTATGTCTTTATGCCATTGCAAAGTTCTTCCACCTGATCAAAACACAGGCTCAAACTGATCAAAGACAGTAGAGCAGGTGAATATCTCAAAATACGTCATGTAAAGGCAGGGCGGTCATAAATCAACGATGTTTTATCTTATTGATAAAAAACTGCAAAAATCTTTCACAAGTTTCCATGGAACTATGTATGTGAGAAGCAGGAGAAATATTCAGGCCAGAGTCAATGGTTGAGAAAAGAAGTCTGGGGTTGTTGGAGCTATTCTCAATAATATTGGCAAAAAACTTTGATTTTTCGGCTTTTAAAATGTCCTGATATCTATACAGGCTGTCTCTCAGCATCAGGAAAGACACCTGCAGCCCATCTTTTTTCCACCTAAGTTCAGCCTTCCTGCACTCTCGTCTGGCTGAACAAGGGGCCCCATTTATCCATGGGTCTGATTGTATTTTCAAGCTAAAAGTTTTAAACGGGTCAATCATCAAGAACAATTTTACATTTATCATTAAAAACCGATGCAGTCTGCTCGACACCATCATCGAGGGGGGATCTTGACACTTTTTTGAAAACAATAGAAAATTGTTCCATTGCAGATGGTTTAAATACATGACAGCAGCGTGTTGGAATAATAGATTTAGGATGGGGATAGGATAAAAGTATATTAAACACAACGGGACAGTGGTCAGAAAAAGACGGGTCACATATTTTCATGTTTGAGACTGGTAGACCTAGAGACAGCACAAGATCCAGCATGTGACCCTGTTTATGGGTTGGTCCCAACACAAACTGGGTAAAACTGAAGGAGTCTATCAAACTTAGAAAAAATCTGGCCAGTGGATTTGAAGAACAGCACACATGAATATTAAAATAACCAACAATTAAAATTTGGTCATAGCTTGGAACAATTCCTGCTAAAAAATTTGCAAAGTCTTGGATAAAATCTTTGTGGTATTTTGGAGGTCTGTAGACTGCTGTGACAAGTGTCGGTCGAGGATGTCCCATTTCAAACAACAGAAGATCAAAACTTGAATAAGAGTCAGTTAAAAGTTGTTTGCATGCGAGCTTCTTCCTAAAAACAGCCGCCACTCCACCACCACGTCTACCCATCCTTGGTAGATTAAGGTTTTCACAGTCAGAAGCTAAAAGTTCAGTGAAACAGCTATACTCACCAGCTCTCAGCCAGGTTTCTGTCACTAGCATAAGATCCAGGTTCCAGTTGGTGAAGAAATCCATATTCTTAATGGTGTCGGAGGCTCAGAGACTGAAGTAGGAGCCCGACCTATCAGCCGTAAGTTTTGAGGATTTACTCCACCCAAGCGAAGACGGGGGGGGGGGGGGGGGGGGGGGGGGGCAGGTGCGGGGTTGTTGTGATGATCTCAACAACAGGTGTCAGGCAGATGTAAGTCATGTCCAGAGAGGGCCAGTAGTTGACACAGTCGAATCCAGTCGCAGTAGCATGGGATAATTTTCCAATACGTGCGAGGGTGGTCTTCACTCTCACCAATAAGCCACTGCATTTCCCAAGACGTCTGCAACGACCTCTCAGCTGGGGTAGCACCGAAGCATAGCAGAGGCAAGCTGAAAGTGGAACTCCTGGCAGGAATGGTGGGGAGAAGGTTCCCTGGTATCCATGATTACAATTAAAAGTTTTAAAATAAGATCTTATCACCCAAGCATTTCTGCGCCTGACTAAAAGTGGGATAAACCAGTACATATAATATTCATCCTGCTACAATAGTAAATCCAATTTAAGAAAATGTAATTTCCTCTTAAATATTCTAAATAAGTAATGGGACATGGGACATGTGATGTGTTGAGTCACAAATTTGAAGCCAATACAATAACCTTATCTCACCAACGCTTAAATGGTGTCATATTAACAGCAGAACAGTACATTTACAGCAAAATAACACACAGAAAGTGAGCAAAGCAACCCTGGGGTGAACAGCCTTAAAGCACACACAGCAAAGACACACAAATGACAGACAGGAAATCAGCAGACCGGGGCATATCAACCCTCCTCTTATATAGGATCAGTGAATATATAGAATCCTCTTGCCGTTTGGTACTCTTTCATCCTTTGTTTTTCTTTCCATTTTCTTCTTATGATATACACAACCCTACACCATAACTTCTCTCACACCAGTCTTTCATCCATCATTGAATTGGCTCCCTTTGTCAGTTTTGTCGCCAAAGTGAGTCTGAAAGTCTGCAAAAAGCAGTTAACAGTTAATCAGTTCTACAAGTTTGTTCGGTGCGCATGCCACACGTAAACTGCTATCTATGCTGAGCGGGGTTTTTTTTTAAGTGCAGCTAAATGCCGAGTAAGGGTCCTTATCTTATCTCATCTTATCTTATCTTATCTTATCTTATCTTTGCGCATACTTTAGCAGTGCCAAGTTGAATTAAAATCTATGTTGGCCTAATTACCGTTGGCCATAAAACAATCAAAGGTTACTTATTGATCCTAATTGTTACATTCAGTTCAATAGTACTGATCAGCATGTATTCATACAAAAGAAGGAACAAAGTTTTTCATTAATATAGTGGTAGATATATTTGACCGAAATATATGGGTCATGTGATTTGAACATACAGGTTAAATGCTGTTAAGGTTCAAAATATTGGGGATGGATACAAGAGGAAAACCAAAGTAACAACACTGGTCCGGCCGGGTTGAGTCAAACGATGATTTTAATGAACACACGTGTGGGAGATGAATACTGTACGCCGACAGCATCGATCTCACCCCAAAACTGCACAATAGGGCTGTTTTATAATATCAGGGCATTTATTTAATGACGCCCCCTCATGCATCAAGAAGATATCGTACATACATGAGTTTCAAAAACAAACATGTTCTGTTGACAACTTCTGACAGATTAAAAGAACATCTTCTTCCCGAGGCCAGATCTTTCCCGGTAATCTTCTAACTCTGCTTATCCCCTAGAACAAACCGTCTCTTCTGCAAACATAATCTTACAGCTACAAGGCTTTTGCCAATTGTTATTTAAATATTTGAACTCTTACCTAAACATGAGTCCAACCACTGTTTGTGTGTGCGTGTGTCTCGACCTCACCATCCGCTCTGTCTGTAAGGACAGAGGCCAACTCTTCATGTGTGCAATAACCTAACTGAGACCATATATTTAATATGTTGAATAAATGTTCTAATCAAATGCCACTACTTAAAGCTTAATAAAAAGAATATAAATCAATAAAGGATAATGATAACTGACATAGTATGTGTTTTGTAAGCGTGTTCTTTCCATAGCTCAAAGACTGAGCTTCAACTCTTCATGAAATGCAATATGTGTATACAATAATTATACCTGCACCTGTAATACAAATGTTAATATGAGATTATGACAATACCTGTAATACAAGTTTTAACATAAGGCCAACCGCTTCAATAAATGCTTTGATGAAATGATAATTAATGCAATGGTAATGATGATGATTATGAATAGTAGCAGTAAAATATTTATCTAAACTCCACAATGCTTAACACAATGACTTCACTATATAGGACACTTCATTGTAAGTGTGTGTGTAATATATATGAGTATATATGATTACACAGAATTTATGTGAGTAGTTAAGATTAGATATCTGGTGTATACAGGTATATATGTCATAATAAATCCACAACAGATTAGATTCATGAGCTCTCTCATATTTTACAGATCAGCGATGGAAAAGTCTGTTGAGGAACAGCTGCTGGACATGCTGGATGGTTTGGGAGAAGAGGAGCTGGAACGTTTCCACTTTTATCTGGAGAAAGGACCCGGTTGTGATTTCACAACCATCAAAAAGAGCCGTCTGGAGAAAGCAAGCAGAACAAGAACAGTGGATCTTATGGTAGAGACATACACTATTGACCATGTGATGGAGGTGGCGGAGTTGATTTTAAAGAAGATGAATGAAGGTCAGTCAGAGAAAAAAGACAAACACTATGTATCCTACAAGGATACAGACAACATTGTCACAGTTTATTTGATGAAATGGCTTCAAAACTGAGGCTGCTTTAGTCTGATTTTTTAATTTTGTGTCTGAGTGCAAATATTATATTTACATTATTTTGAAGCCATGCAGATTTAATTGTTAAGGGAGACCAGTTCATGATTCATGGTGCACTTTCCACCAACAGGAAAACCCTCAATCCAGACAGCTTTATCATGCTTATCACAAGGTAAGTATTCATTAGTTTGTCTCAGGAGCTGTTGGTAAGGTAGAATCATGTGAAGCCTGAACTGACCAATAAGAACTCTGTTTTTTTTCCATGTGGTATGTCTCTATCCTCAGCTCTGCAATGCAACTATCCTCTGAGCTCTAATTAATGAACAGCTTCCACTAGATATAACAGCAGTTATCTACTATATTATCTTTATTTATAATACACTTTCAAACACCCAGAGGTGACACAAAGTGCTGTACATTGAAACTAATTAATAATGTGACCGCCTCTTGATGGAGGCGGTTGCATCTTTCCTCTGCTCTCCCTACCTTATCTTTCCTGCTTAGCTTCTTTGTCTAAGTCTAGTTTCGTCTAACTTTAAGTCTCAGAAAGCCTCTCTGTCTCGTGCTTGCTCTCTAAAGCAAAGAAGAATTAAAACCATCCATCCATCTTCTTCCACTTATCCGGGGCGAGGTCGCGGGGGCAGCAGCCTAAGCAGAGAAGCCCAGACCTCCCTCTCCCCAGCCACCTCCTCTAGCTTGTCCGGGGGAACACCAAGGCGTTCCCAGGCCAGCCGAGAGATATAATCTCTCCACCGTGTCCTGGGTCTGCCCCGGGGTCTCCTCCCGGTAGGACCTGCCTGGAACACCTCACCCAGGAGGCGCCCAGGAGGCATCCTTGTCAGATGCCCGAACAACCTCAGCTAGTTTTTTTTGATGTGGAGGAGCAGCGGCTCTACTCTGAGCCCCTCCCGGATGGCTGAACTTCTCACCCTATGTCTAAGGGAGAGGCCAGCCACCCTTCGGAAAAAGCTCATTTTCCGCCGCTTTTATCTTTCGGTCACTACCCAGCTCGTGGCCATAGGTGAGGGTAGGGAAGTAGATCGACCAGT
This sequence comes from Pelmatolapia mariae, assembly GCF_036321145.2. Classification (NCBI taxonomy): domain Eukaryota; kingdom Metazoa; phylum Chordata; class Actinopteri; order Cichliformes; family Cichlidae; genus Pelmatolapia; species Pelmatolapia mariae. The sequence goes on from NC_086229.1 coordinate 34,989,530, forward strand.
AAATTGAGAGCTACGCTTTTACGCTCAGCTCTCTCGTCACCACGATGGACCAGTGCAGCGTCCGCATCACTGCGTCCGCAGCACCAATCCGTCTGCCGATCTCCGTCTCCCATCACTCGCGAACAAGACCCCGAGATACTTGAACTCCTCCACTTGGGGTAGGAACTAGTCCCCGACCTGGAGTGGGCATTGCACCCTTTTCCAGCTGAGAACCATGGCCTCAGATTTGGAGGTGCTGATCCTCATTCCCGCTGCTTCACACTCGGCTGCGAACCGTTCCAGTGCAAGCTGGAGGCCATCACCCGATGAAGCCAGCAGAACCACATCATCCACAAAAAGCAGAGATGAGATTCTGAGGCCACCTAAATGAAAGCCCTCCGCCACTTGGCTGCGCCTAGAAATCCTGCCCATAAAAATTATGAACAGAATCGGTGACAAAGGGCAGCCCTGGTGGAGTCCATCACCCGCCGGGAATGAATCCGACTTATTGCCGGCAATGCGAACCAAGCTCTTGCAATGGTTGTATAGGGATCGTATGGCCCGTAGCAATGGGCCAGACACCCCATACTCCCATAGCACCTCCCACAGGACACCCCGAGGGACACTGTCGAATGCCTTTTCCAAGTCCACAAAACACATGTAGACTGGTTGGGCAAACTCCCATGCACCCTCGGGTATCCTTGAGAGGATAAAGAGCTGGTCCAGTGTTCTGCGACCAGGACGAAAACTGCATTGTTCCTCCTGTATCCAAGGTTCGACTAGCGGAGGAACTCGCCTTTCCAGCACCCTGGCATAGACTTTCCCAGGGAGGCTGAGGAGTGTGATCCCCCTGTAGTTGGAACACACCCTCTGGTCCCCCTTCTTAAAAATGGGGACCACCACCCCGGTCTACCAGTCCAGGGGTACTGCCCCTGATTTCCATGCAACATTGTAGAGGCGTGTCAGCAAGGACAGCCCTACAACCTCTTCCACACCAGGGGCTATGCCACCAAGGAGTTGTTTTACTGCCTCAGTGACTTCACCCCTGGAAGTTGGTGGGTCATCCCCCTCATCCCCAGACTCTGCTTCCTCCCTGGAAGGCGTGTCAGTGAGATTAAGGAGGTCCTCGAAGTATTCCTTCCACCGCCCGACAATTTTCTCAGTTGAAGTCAGCAGCGCTCCACTAGCACTATACACAGTAGAGCACCGCTTTCCCGTCCTGAGACGCCTGATGGTTTGCCAGCATCTCTTCGAGGCAGTCCGAAAGTCTTTTTCCATGTTTAAGGAGCTTGGAAAGAAAAGCCTCTGGACTTTTTTGAGTTGCTTGAAGACGTTTCACCTCTCATCCGAGAAGCTTCTTCAGTTCTAAGGGTCAATGGTGGAGAGTCCCAGATTTAAACCCAGTGGGAGTTTCACCCCAAAGAGGGACAAAGGACCCCCTATGATCCTCTACCTAATCACATGAGCCAAGGTGTGAAAGTGGGTGTGGGTCCCAATCAGCCAGGGTTTCGGGTGAGCTCATTGTGAAACCTGGCCCCACCCTATCATGTGATTTCCTGAGGTCAGATGGCCCAGAATGTGAGTGGGCGTTAAGGCGTCTGGGGAGGGAACTCAAAGCTGGATTATTGATGGCAGACAGTTGGTGTCGTAAACCACCGCCTCTGTTCAAAGATGGTCGCTCACAGTGGACATAGATGGCTTCTTTCACTCCTCTTTCAAACCATCTGTCCTCTCTGTCCAAAATGTGAACGTTGGCATTCTCGAAAGAGTGACCTTTGTCCTTTAGATGCAGATGAACTGTTGAGTCTTGTCCCGTGGAGGTGGCTCTTGCGCTTGTGAAGTGGCTGTTTGGGCTCTCTGAGGTAGAGGTCTGGGCATTCCTCGCTGCACTGTACAGCATACACCACATTGTTAAGTTTGTGTTTAGGAGTTTTGTCTTTCGGGTGAACCAGTTTCTGTCTGAGTGTGTTGCTGGGTCTGAAGTACACTGGGATGTCGTGTTTGGAGAAAACTCTCCTGAGTTTCTCTGATACACCGGCTACATAGGGGATGACAATGTTGTTGCGTCTGTCTTTCTTATCCTCCCTCGCTGGTGTCTGATCTTCTTTTCTGTGCCTCTTTGCTGACTTTATAAACGCCCAATTAGGATAGCCACATGTTTTAAGTGCTTCCTTTACATGTGTGTGTTCCTTCTTTTTCCCTTCAGGCTTAGAGGGAACATGTTCTGCCTGGTGGTGTAGGGTCCTAATTACTCCAAGTTTGTGTTCCAGAGGGTGATGGGAGTCAAAGAGGAGGTACTGGTCCGTGTGTGTGGGCTTCCGGTAAACTTCAATGTTGAGGTTGCCATTCTCTTCAATGTGCACAGCGCAGTCCAGGAAAGGCAAGCACTTGTCCTTTGTGTCTTCCCTGGTGAACTTGATGTTTTTATCCACGGCGTTAATGTGAGCAGTGAAGGATTCCACTTTTTGATTTTGACTCAGGTGTCATCTACATATCTGTATCAGTGGCTGGGTACTCTCCCTTTAAAAGAGCCAAGAGCCTTTCTTTCCACTTCCTCCATGTAAAGGTTGGCTACAATAGGTGACACCGGGGAGCCCATGGCGCAGCCATGTTTTTGTATGTAGAAACCCTCGTTGTATTTGAAATATGTAGTGGTGAGGCAGAGGTCTAACAGTGTGCAAATCTGATTGGGTGTGAAGTTGGTCCTGTCTTCCAAGGAGCTGTCTTCTTGTAGTTGTTTTCTGACAGTCTCCACTGCCTCCGTAGTGGGTATGCAAGGACACCATGGTTTCATCTGGGTCCAGGGTAAGTTTCTGGACCTTTTCGGTGAAGTCGGTGGAGTTCTTGATGTGGTGTGGGGTGTTCCCCACGAGAGGTGCAAGGATGGTAGCAAGGTGTTTTGAGGCCTTTTTCCATGGCCTCTCCGAACTCCTCCTACACCCGAGTTTTTGCTTCAGCATTGCCCGAGCCACATTCCGCTTGGCCTGTCGGTACCTGTCAGCTGCCTCCGAAGTCCCAGAGGCTAACCAAGCCCAATAGGACTCTTTCTTCAGCCTGGTGGATCCCTACACCTCTGGTGTCCAACATTTGGTTTGGGGGTTACCACCACAACAGGCACCAACCACTTTGCGGCCGCAGCTCAATGCAGCAGCTTCGGCAATGGAGATGCTGAACATGGTCCATTCGGACTTAATGTCCCCAGTCTCCCTCGGAATGCTGTTGAAGCTTTGCCGGAGGTATGCATTGAAGATCTCGCGGACTGGAGCCTTTGCTAGGCGTTCTCAGTACAGCCTCACTACATGTTTAGGTGCACCGGGTCTGTCCAGCGTCCTCCCCCGCCACCTGATCCAACTCACCACCAGGTGGTGATCAGTTGACAGCTCCGCCCCTCTCTTTACCCGAGTGTCCAGAACATATGGCCTCAGGTCTGGTGATACGATTACAAAATCGATCATCGACCTGTGGCCTAGAGTGTCCTGGTCCCACGTGCACGTATGGACACTTTTATGTTTGAACATGGTGTTTATTATGGCCAAACTGTGATTTGCACAGGAGTCCAATAACAAAACACTGCTCGGGTTCAGATCAGGGAGGCCGTTCCTCCCGCTGTCATTACCCACGTGAGCATTGAAGTCTCCCAGTAGGACAACAGAGTCTCCAGGTGGGGCACCTTCCAGCACCCCATCCAGTGACTCTAAGAAGGCTGGGTACTCTGAACTGCCACTCGGCGCATAAGCGCAGATGACAATCAGGACCTGTTCCTGACTCTAAGGGGCAGGGAACAAACCCTCTCATCCACCGGGAAGAACCCCAACGTACAGGCCGCAAGCTGAGGGGATATTAGAATACCCACCCCAGCCCGCCGCCTCTCACCAGGCGCAACTCCAGACTGAGAGAGTCCAGCCCCTCTCCAGGAGACTGGTTCCAGAGCCCAAGTCATGCGTATAGGGGAGCCCGACTATATCTATCCAGTACCTCTCAACCTCACGTACTAACTCAGGCTCCTTCCCCACCAGAGAGGTGACATTCCATGTCCCAATTGCCAGTCTTGGTAGCCGGGGATCAGTCCGCCAGGGCCTCCGCTCCTTGCTGCTGTCTGGCACACAATGCACCCGACCCTACGGCATCTCCTGCGGGTGGTGGGCCTGCGGGAGGATGGGCCCATGTCCCCTTTTTGGGCTGTGCCCAGCCAGGCCCCATGGACTAAGGCCCGGCCACCAGACACTCGCCCTCGGGCACCCTCCCCGGGCCTGGCTCCTGGGCAGTGTAAACTGTTCCCTTGATTTTTTCCTCATAAGGGTCTTCTGAATGGATCTTTGTCTGGTCCCTCACCCAGGACCAATTTGCCATGGGAGACTCTACCAAGGGGCAAAAGCCCCCGGACAACATAGCCCCTGGGATCCCTGGGACACACAAACCCCTCCACCATTATAAGGTAGCGATTCGTGGAGATGGAATTAAAACCTAATTGAGGGACCAGTTGATCAAATCCATAATTCCTCTTTTAGAATTAAAACCTAAAAAAGGAATTATGGATTTGATCAACTGGTCCCTTAATGCAATTGACACTCTCTTCTCGACGAGACGCCTGGGTTCAGAGAGCCCCAGGGTCCACTGGGGCTCTCCTTAAAATGGGTTTTAAGATGTGTTTTCACCGTGAAAGGGCCTCTCCAATATGTAAGGGCAAGTTATTCCATACATATGAACAATGATAGTGTCATGATGTGCTGTGTGGCAGGCAGGAGATTTGACCCAAAACCAGGACTCACAGGACACAAGGGTGAACTAAAAGAAACAGCTTTATTGTGCTGTAGCAAAACATACTAGAAATGAAAATCCAAAAAGTAGAAAACTAGAAGCAAACAGCGAGGAACTAAGACAATGGGAAGCAAGAAAAAAAACTTTACCAGAACCACGGAGGCAAAAGCTTCACGAAGAAGGTGAGGGTACAATGCAACAGAGAACAAAGGAAAACACAGGGCTTATATACACAGAAGGATAACGAGGAAACTAGAAATGTGAGGAGACCACAGCTGAGAGAAATTAGACCTAATGAGACAAAAAAAACGAGCAAAACTAGAGACACTGAATGAAACAGACTTCCAAAGTAAAACAGGAAACACACGACGGCACAGAGACACAGACTAAACACAGAACTAAACCTACACCTAGACTGAAACACAGGATAATAATAATCAAAGCAGCAGAACAAGAGAATCAGAACATAAACTATAATACAGAATAATACCAAAACACAAGAAACTCAGCATTTTGAGTTTCTTGTGTGACAGATGCATGACAGATAAAGAAGGCCCTGTCCCATCTGAGTGAACTGGTCAGCTGACCTGAGAGACTGACGAGTTGTGTAGGGGGAAAGAAGGTAGGGCAAGACTGTAAAAAATGTAAAACTAAACATAACAATTTGAAAATGAACTCTAAAATATTTTAGAGTTCATTTTGGAGTAGCCAGTGGAGCAAGGCCAGGACAGGGTTAATATGGTCTTACAGGTTCTTAAAAGTCACCCAATGGTGTTTTGAACCAGCTGGACATGTGAGAGTAATGACTGACTCCCACGTAAAGTAAATTATAGTAGTCCACATTGGATGAAATAAAAGCGTGGTTCAAAGTAGTGCCTAGAAATAAAAGATTTCACTGTTGCCAGTTGGCTAAAATAATAAAATGCTATACTCAAGGTCAGTAATAATAGGTTTAAATTAATTCAATTCAATTCAATTCAATTTTATTTATATAGCGCCAAATCACAATAACAGTCACCTCAAGGTGCTTTATAATGTACAGTAGATATATATATATATATATATATATATATATATATATATATATATATATATATATATATATATATATATAATAAAGCCTCCCCCAGCACCAGAGTAGCTGGAGAGGTGGTCAAAGACAAATGAATGTCTTTGATCCTATAGTTTGAACTAAGACTTCGAAATTTAAGAAACACAATGACAACATTTAACAATTTCACTCCAACAATAATTCTTAATTCTTCTTGTTGTTGTTGTTTTTTTTATCATTTCTTTATCATACAATATAGACTGCCTTCAAGTGGCAGTTGTTGTGATTTCGGGACATTTTTTTTAGATTGTCTGTTTGTCTGTTTCTTAGATTGTTTTTTTGCCAAACACATTTTTTTTTTATCTTTCTTACTTTGTTTTGCTAATTAGTTGACTTTTTCTTACCTCTGAGGAGGTTTTGTTAAAATCAAAATCAAAATGTCTGAATGGATTCATCTAATATTGTCTTACTGACTGTCACTGAACAAGGTTTTGATGTTGAAAAAGTATGTTTAAATGTAGAGAACAAAATTATGATAACTTCCATGTAGTTAGTTAAAATAAATCCTAAAGTAACTAGGGTAAAGATCTGATCAAAAAAGGCTTCAGTTACACTTGATGCTCTGAAAATAAAAATTAATGATGCTATGATGTATCTGTTATTATGTTTTTTTTAATTTAGAGTCACATCAAAAGTGGCAGCCTACACTCAATTCAAAGAAGATGAAAAAGTTCAACTATAGTAATTCACGCAATGAGTCATTTGTGAAAATCACGGCACACATCTTAAAGAGAATGAGGCAGAATAAGCTGGCTGATCATCTACTAAGCAGTAAGACGATATCTCTAAATATTTAAGCTAACGGAAACAATGAAAATATAATAATGTTGCAAGATATAGGCCTGATACCCTCCAAGCACTTTTTTGGGGCAAGAAAACAATTATCAAGTGATGAATGCTTAAATGATAATTTTCTTTTGTTTATTTGTAAAGGAACTCCCAGTGGACTTTGTCGGCAAAAAACTAAATCTAATCTAAAGAAGAAGTTCCAGTGTGTGTTTGAGGGGATCGCTAAAGCAGGAAACCCAACCCTCCTGAATCAGATCTACACAGAGCTCTACATCACAGAGGGAGGGACTGCAGAGGTCAATGATGAACATGAGGTCAGGCAGATTGAAACAGCATCCAGGAAACCAGACAGACCAGAAACAACAATCAGACAAGAAGACATCTTTAAAGCCTCACCTGGAAGAGATGAACCAATCAGAAGAGTGCTGACAAAGGGAGTGGCTGGCATTGGGAAAACAGTCTTAACACAGAAATACACCCTGGACTGGGCTGAAGACAAAGCCAACCAGGACATCCAGTTCATATTTCCATTCACTTTCAGAGAGCTGAATGTGCTGAGAGAGGAAAAGTTCAGCTTAGTGGAACTTGTTCATCACTTCTTTACTGAAACCAAAGAAGCAGGAATCTGCAGCTTTGAAGACTTCCAGGTTGTGTTCATCTTTGATGGTCTGGATGAGTGTCGACTTCCTCTGGACTTCCACAAAACTACAATCCTAACTGACCCTAGAAAGTCCACCTCAGTGGATGTGCTGCTGATAAACCTCATCAGGGGGTACCTGCTTCCCTCTGCTCGCCTCTGGATAACCACACGACCTGCAGCAGCCAATCAGATCCCTCCTGACTGTGTAGGCAGAGTGACAGAGGTCAGAGGGTTCACTGACCCACAGAAGGAGGAATACTTCAGGAAGAGATTCAGAGATGAGGAGCAGGCCAGCAGGATCATCTCCCACATCAAGACATCACGAAGCCTCCACATCATGTGCCACATCCCAGTCTTCTGCTGGATCACTGCTACAGTTCTGGAGGATGTGCTGAAAACCAGAGAGGGAGGACAGCTGCCCAAGACCCTGACTGAGATGTACATCCACTTCCTGGTGGTTCAGGCCAAAGTGAAGAAGGTCAAGTATGATGGAGGAGCTGAGACAGATCCACACTGGAGTCCAGAGAGCAGGAAGATGATGGAGTCTCTGGGAAAACTGGCTTTTGATCAGCTGCAGAAAGGAAACCTGATCTTCTATGAATCAGACCTGACAGAGTGTGGCATCGATATCAGAGCAGCCTCAGTGTACTCAGGAGTGTTCACACAGATCTTTAAAGAGGAGAGAGGACTGTACCAGGACAAGGTGTTCTGCTTCATCCATCTGAGTGTTCAGGAGTTTCTGGCTGCTCTTCATGTCCATCTGACCTTCATCAACTCTGGACTCAATCTGCTGGATGAACAACAAACAATTTCCCAGACATCTGAAACAAGAGAATCTGCAGAGACACACTTCTACCAGAGTGCTGTGGACAAGGCCTTACAGAGTCCAAATGGACACCTGGACTTGTTCCTCCGCTTCCTCCTGGGTATTTCACTGCATACAAGTCAGACTCTCCTACGAGGTCTGATGACACAGACAGGAAGTAACTCACAGACCAATCAGGAAACAGTCGAGTACATCAAGGAGAAGCTCACTGACAGTCTGTCTGCAGAGAAAAGCATCAATCTGTTCCAATGTCTGAATGAACTGAATGATCGTTCTCTAGTGGAGGAGATCCAACAGTCCCTGAGATCAGGACGTCTCTCCACAGATAAACTGTCTCCTCCTCAGTGGTCAGCTCTGGTCTTCATCTTACTGTCATCAGAAGAAGATCTGGATGTGTTTGACTTGAAGAAATACTCTGCTTCAGATGAGGCTCTTCTGAGGCTGCTGCCAGTGGTCAAAGCCTCCAACAAAGCTCTGTAAGCTGTATGTCACTGTAGTGAGATCTTGCTACCTGTGAGTTCTTTTGGTCCATGCACACACAGTGGTTGCTGCGACCAGTTTGTCTATGTGTCATTAAATTTAGACAGACCTTGTCTGGTGGCTGTGCATTTATGTGTTGTGCAGCATGACATAGCACAGTGTGATACTAACTTCTGTTTCTTTTGTATAGATTCATAGTCAAGTGTGACTGCCATTTCTCCTTCGTGTGTGCCTAAATGAGTGGATGATTAATAATTAGATGAACCCCACTATCCCTATAAGTAACCCCACTATCCCTATAAGTAAATCCACTCCATATCTCTCAAAACAAAAAATAATGTCCTCTTCCTTCCTATCATTGTCATTTCAGACTTGATGGTTGTAACCTTTCGGAGAGAAGCTGTGAAATTCTGTCCACAATTCTCAGCTCCCAGTCCTGTAGTCTGAGAGAGCTGGACCTGAGTAAAAATAACCTACAAGATTCAGGAGTGAAGCTGTTGTCTGTTGGACTGAAGAGTCCACACTGTAAACTAGAAACTCTCAGGTCAGATCATGTGCTATATGTTTTTTCTACAATTTAGCAAAATAATCAATGGGAAATTGAGCTTCATCTATTTGTTGTCTTTATTTGTTTTATTTATTTTATTTCTTTATGTTTCTAACTTACTCAAGTGAAGATTCAAGACAGAAAAAATACATATTGCAAATCTAGTAACTCCTCACTGCACCATGTTGGGTCTGCGCTTCAGCAGGCCCGCTATTTCAGAGACTTATCACCCATGAAGAAAGCAAGACGAGCAGCAATCGATCGGTTTTAACTTGCAAAAATGAAGCCTGGTCGGATCGCTAGAGCAGCACTCTGCCCTTGATCTCAAACAACTCCAAAACCCCAGCTTCCCTTGCAGCCTTTTATTCTGTGACATGCAGTTTCACAAACACCCATTGTAACCCCCCCCCTGTGGTGCGTCATAAAACTAAGGCACTGAGTGTGTGTATGTATGCATGTGCGTGCAAATGTATGTGTGTGTATGCATGACCGCTTCTCTGATTCTGGCTCTTGGCGAAGGCGGTCGCACTTTTCTCCTCTCCCTTCCCTTATCTTCCCTGGTTAGCTTCTTGTGTCCTTGTCTAGTCTCGTCTATTTTTTTTTTACTCTTTCCCTGGAACACTCTCTCACAGTCTATTCTTTAAAACCTAAAAGAGGAACTATGGATTTGATCAACTAGTCCCTGAATGCAATTGACACCCTCTTCTCAACGAGAAGCCTGGGCTCGGGTGAGCCTGAGTGTCCTGGAGGTACTTTCCCTGCCGGATACACGATGGACGGGTGGCATAACTGGAGGGTCATGTGCCTGGCGGGAGTGTCGATCGAGGATGTTGAAGACATCTACCTTTTCTGAAACATGATAACAGGTTTCTTGCTGATCGGAGCTGGCCTGGCCCTGGCTTATCGAATATTAAAGAAAGCGGAATCGGCTGTTCAAAACCCCACAAGGCTGCCCGCTGTGATTGAAACGATGGGACGAGTCGTGAGTTCTCAAAATGGGCTCATTGAGTGAAGCACGGATAAGATCTTGGAGAAGGTTGAGGCTGCCGTGAACACTCAGAGTAAGACCTCTGAGCGAAAATTGGATTACATCTTGGAGAAGCTCACAGCGGTCGTGAGTTCTCAGAATCTGCTCTTTGAGCACAAGAATGATAACATCATGGAGCGTAAGTTTGATAACATCATGGAGAAACTCACGGCTCTCCAACGGGAGATCGAGAGACCAGCTTTGAAATTTCAAATGAGTTGTTGGCACTGAAGTAAAAACCACCATCATTTCATGCGGCTACCACTTCGGCGCCAGCTGCGGTCTCAAGGCTGGAGCTGAACAAAAACACCCTGATAACAGACTGTGCATAGACTGTTCTTCCTATTCTACGCAAGGCCACCTGGGTTGGCTGGAGGACTGTTTACTTAGCCTGGCTGGGCGAAGGACACTGTCTCAGCTCAACTCTGGACACACATACACACACACACACACACACACATATGCAGATATCCTTTCCCGGATCCAGTGCCTCCTGCCATGCTTACCTCCCCGTCGATAGAGACAGCGGCTCAGCTGGAGGCGCCAGGAATTGTAGCGTCTGCGACCACTGTGTACGTTGGGGTACCCCCGCCCTTATGTTGCTTGTCTGTGTTTCATGGCGTACAGTGTGATGATATCTGTGCTCTTTATGTGCTATGGAGGGGTTTTTTTTGTGTTTTCTCCTCATGATGACTCACTTGTTAGAGTCACCATGGGCAGGAACCTTTTTTTTCTCCTGACCGTGCCCCTATATGTTACACATTTCACTGTCTACCCCCTTTTTTTGCGGCCTAGCTTGACCTGTCTCCCCAATGTAAGTTTGTATATCGAATGTATTGTCTGTATGGTCATCTAGGTCTGTCATCTCAGCTGCAGGCAACTGCAACTGACAAATAAAGCTTATCCTTATCCTTATGTGCACGTGAGTGTGTGTGGATGTGGGTGCGTTTGTGTGACTTCCTGCTCACAAAAGGGTCATCTCTCCTCACCCTCTATATGGTTTAACCCCTCTAACGGTCTACTATCCACAAACACAGGTGAGGCCATAAATGGCAAGTAGTAAACATCCTCACTAAGGACAGAGACAGAAGAATGTCTTTGATCATACAGTTTGATCCAAGGCTTACAAATTTAAGTACAATAATGGCAACATTTAACAATTTCAACCTAACACACCATGAACACACTTTAACACCAGTGTTATTTTTCTGTGTTCATAATGTTTCAGATTAAGTGGCTGTAACCTCTCAGAGCGAAGCTGTGAACCTCTGTCCTCAGTTCTCAGCTCCCAGTCCTCTATTCTGAGAGAGCTGGACCTGAGTATCAACAGCCTGAATGATTCTGGAGTTCAGATGCTGAAGAGTCCAAACTGCACAATTATCAGGTCAGATCAAGTGATGATTTTATTGTTTTAGAAAATGACCAATAACAGCCATGTTTAGCACCATCATTGGTATTCCTGAGCTGTATTAATGAGCAAGTCCACCATTTTCATCTATTATAATTTTTCAACAAAATATATAATTACATACAGTCACATGTATTTATTGGCATTTTTTTTATTATTTTTTATTCTATTATCATAGTCAGGTTATAGTACATGACAACACTGAACTTGACTAATCATGTACTGCTTAATTAATTGTGTATGATGATATTAATTCATATACACACATTAGCAAAGCTTATTGAACAATGCCACTGTCTCTAGCAATGAGAGTGCAACATAAACCACTCTATGTAGGCAATTCATCAAGATTTACTTATCATCATTATTATAATCATGAGCTTTATTATACTATAACCAAATAATCAAAATGTCACAGGGGTGGGAAACAAGTTTTATACGCCACAGAGGATCAGGTTTTATTAGATGACCGTTGTTGTGATTTGGTGCTATAGGAAATATATATAGAACTCAATCTCCATTAAATCTTAATTCAGAAGAGAAAGTCCTCTTAAATTGCTCCAGCCCCCACCCCCATTTTTGCGTGGGTTTTCTCCGGCTACTATGGCTTCCTCCCACAGTCTAAAGACATGCAGTTAGTGGGGTGACGTTAATTGGTAACTCTAAATTGCCCATTAGTGTGAGTGCGAGTGCGAATGGTTGTCTGTGTCTATGCTTTGGACCTGCAACATAGTGGTGATCTGTCCAGGGTGTACCCTGCCTCTTGGACTAAGACAGCTGGGATAGGCTCCAGCCCCCCGTAACCCTGAAAAGGATAAGCAGAACAGAATGAATGGGTGAACACAGAGAAGATAAGAATATTTAAGATATGATGAGATGTGGAATATATTGAAAATCACAGATGGATGCTGAAGTGGCTGCAGACATTTTACTGGTCCGTTCTGGTGAAGTGAGAGCTAAGCATATCTCTTAAATATGCAATCCACATCCTCACCTTCACTTATGGCCACAAGCTTTTGGTAGTTATTAAAAGCTAAACATTATGGATATAGTCTGCGGATATTATCTTGTACTGATTAGCAGAGAGATTAACAACTAGTAATGAATAAATGCAGAGAGGGTGCTATCATTAATAGAGAAATGGGGTCCAATAGGTGGTTTTGAGGATTTAATAATTTAAGTTAACTTAGAAAAATCAATTTAGGAAGGACATCAAAATAGATGAAAGAAACTTCTAAACAGAACATAAACTTGACCCACAGACCTACCAAGATGCCAGAATCCCCTAAAATGAAAGATCATAAAGAAAAACTGAAAGATCTCACAGATCGATGAACATACTGAATATTTCAGTAAAATAAAATCAAGCTGCTGGTTGAGCTTCAGCAGAAACAGAAATGTTTAGAATAAAAGAGATTAAAGAGGTTATAAATAGATGATTAACATATGATACAAATAGGTCTTTAATCTAAATCAAAGAAGTGTGCTAGAAACAAAGTTTTGACCCTGCGAACCCTGCTCAGCCAGGCCTAATGATGTTTTACTATGTTATCTGCAAAGGAATGCACCTCCCAAGATGACCAGTGCCAGGCGCCTCCCAGGAGAATAGTGGGAGTCTTCCTTGCAGCAGCCCAACTAAGACTTGAGGCTGAACAGATATACAGTGGCTTGCAAAAGTATTCGGCCCGCTTGAACTTTTCAACATTTTGTCACATTACAGCCACAAACATGAATCAATTTTATTGGAATTCCACGTGACAGACCAATACAAAGTGGTGTACACATGAGAAGTAGAACGAAAATCATACATGATTCCAAACATTTTTTGCAAATAAATAACTGAAAGGTGGGTGTGGCGGAGGTGTGGGCCCGGGAGCAGCTGCAGGGGAGGAGTGGTGCAGTGAGCTCAACGGGGCGGTGCTGGAGAGGCAGGTGAGAACACAGCTGATGGAGTTTGGGCTGATGACGTCTTTCCTTCCCCTTTTTAGTGAGACGGGAGAGGAGCCGAGGGGAAGCTGGGATCAGCTGAGACAGGAGCTGTCCAGACGGCGGATTGTCAAAACTAATAACAAAAGCTCAGAATAAACGTTGGTCTGCAATAACGTACCGTGTGTGTCTGTGTGTGTGTGTACATGGGTAAAGCGCATCCCACAGTGGGGTTTGCGTAATTATTCAGCCCCCTGAGTCATTACTTTGTAGAACCACCTTTTGCTGCAATTACAGCTGCCAGTCTTTTAGGGTATGTCTCTACCACCTTTGCACATGTAGAGACTGAAATCCTTGCCCATTCTTCTTTGCAAAACAGCTCCAGCTCAGTCAGATTAGATGGACAGCGTTTGTGAACACCAGTTTTCAGATCTTGCCACAGATTCTCGATTGGATTTAGATCTGGACTTTGACTGGGCCATTCTAACACATGGATATGTTTTGTTTTAAACCATTCCATTTTTACCCTAGATTTATGTTTAGGGTCGTTGTCCTGCTGGAAGGTGAACCTCCGCCCCAGTCTCAAGTCTTTTACCGACTCCAAGAGGTTTTCTTCCAAGATTGCCCTGTATTTGGCTCCATCCAGCTTCCCTGTCCCTGCTGAAGAGAAGCACCCCAGAGCATGATGCCACCACCATATTTGACAGTGGGGATGGTGTGTTCAGAGTGATGTGCAGTGTTAGTTTTCCACCACACATAGCGTTTTGCATTTTGGCCAAAAAGTTCCATTTTGGTCTCATCTGACCAGAGCACCTTCTTCCACATGTTTGCTGTGTCCCCCACATGGCTTGTGGCAAACTGCAAACGGGACTTCTTATGGTTTTCTGTTACCAATGGCTTTTTTCTTGCCACTCTTCCATAACGGCCAACTTTGTGCAGTGCACGACTAATAGTTGTCCTATGGACAGATTCCCCCACCTGAGCTGTAGATCTCTGCAGCTCGTCCAGAGTCACCATGGGCCTCTTGGCTGCATTTCTGATCAGCGCTCTCCTTGTTCGGCCTGTGAGTTTAGGTGGATGGCCTTGTCTTGGTAGGTTTACAGTTGTGCCATACTCCTTCCATTTCTGAATGATCGCTTGAACAGTGCTCCGTGGGATGTTCAAGGCTTGGGAAATCTTTTTGTATTCTAAGCCGGCTTTGAATTTCTCAATAACTTTATCCCTGACCTGTTCCATGGTGTTGTTGCTCTCAATATTATCTTAGACAACCTCTGAGGCCATCACAGGGCAGCTGTATTTGTACTGACATTAGATTACACACAGGTGCACTCTATTTAGTCATTAGCACTCATCAGGCAATGTCTATGGGCAACTGACTGCACTCAGACCAAAGGGGGCTGAATAATTACGCACACCCCACTTTTCAGTTATTTATTTGTAAAAAATGTTTGGAATCATGTATAATTTTTGTTCCACTTCTCACGTGTACAACACTTTGTATTGGTCTTTCATGTGGAATTTCAATAAAATTGATTCATGTTTGTGGCTGTAATGTGACAAAATGTGGAAAAGTTCAAGAAGGCTAAATACATTTGCAAGCCACTGTAGCGTGTGTTCAGCCGTACCATATATCACCAAACAAGATGCGACCTTCCCATGAACTTAACATGTTTATAAGGTATGCCCAAACACCAGAAGGGAGTGATTGTCCTCCCCCCTCATGGTGCACAGAGTGCACCCAGACCCTTAGCAGACCTAAATAAGGATGAGACATTTTATCAACATGTAAACAATTATATATCTCTAAGCCTAAATGATTATATGTTTCTAAGTACAAATAACAGTCTTAAATTATCACTCTGACAAGTAAATTTGCATAATGACTGAAACCAGCCCACCGAATGAAGAATGGGCTGCGAGGTCAATTTTTATTTATATAGCGCCAAATCACAACAAAAGTCGCCTCAAGGCGCTTCATAGGTACAGAGAAAAACCCAACAATCATATGACTCCCTATGAGCAAGCACTTTGGTGACAGTGGGAAGGAAAAACTCCCTTTTAACTGGAAGAAACCTCCGGCAGAACCAGGCTCAGGGAGGGGCGGCCAACTGCTGCGACCGGTTGGGGTGAGAGCAGGAAAACAGGATGAAAGACATGCTGTGGAGGAGAGACAGAGGTTAATAATAATAAAACTCAATGCATCATGGGAATCCCCGGCAGCCTATGTCTATTGCAACATAACTAAGGGAGGATTCAGGGTCACCTGGTCCAGTCCTAACTCTATGCTTTAGCAAACAGGAAAGTTTTAAGCCTAATCTTGAAAGTAGAGATAGTGTCTGTCTCCCGAATCCAAACTGGAAGAGAGGGGCCTGAAAACTGAAGGCTCTCGCTCCCATTCTACTTTTAAATACTCTAGGAACAACAAGTAGGCCTGCAGTGCGAGAGCAAAGTGCTTTAATAGGGTGATATGGTACTACAAGGCCATTAAGATAAGATGGGGCCTGATTATTTAAGACCTTGTATGTGAGGAGCAGGATTTTGAATTCTGGATTTAACAGGAAGCCAATGAAGGGAAGCCAAAACAGGAGAAATATGCTCTCTCTTTCTAGTCCCTGTCAGTACTCTTGCTGCAGCATTTTGGATTAACTGAAGGCTTTTCAGCGAGTTTTTAGGACATCCTGATAATAATGAATTACAGTAGTCCAGCCTGGAAGTAATAAATGCATGAACTAGTTTTTCAGCATCACTCTGAGACAGGATATTTCTAACTTTAGAGATGTTGCGCAAATGGAAGAAAGCAGTCTTACATATTTGTTTAATATGTGCGTTGAAGGACATGTCCTGGTCAAAAATGACTCCAAGGTTCCTCACAGCATTACTGGAGGCCAAGGTAATGCCATCCAGAATAAGAATCTGGTTAGATACCATATTTCTAAGATTTTCAGGGCCGAGTACAATAACCTCAGTCTTATCTGAATTAAGAAGCAGAAAGTTAGCGGCCATCCATATATATAAGTGCGTGGAATGAGTCTTCAGTTGAATGTTTTTTCCGAACCATGAGATTTTTGATCCATTGCACCACTATTTCCTGTTGGAAATATGCACTTTTCTTTAAGTTTCACATTTCCTCAGGGTGTACTGGGGGAGGGAAGGAAAACAAAGCTTTCGCCTCTGTCAGTGTGCCCCAGGGTGGCTGTGGCTACAATGTAGCTTGCCATCACCTGTGTGTGAATATGTGTGTGAATGGTTGGATGACTGGTTGTGTAAAGCGCTTTGGGGTCCTTAGGGGCTAGTAAAGCGCTATACAAATACAGGCCATTTACCATTTTTACTAGTTAAAAAACATAATACAGTCATAAAATACATCATAAAAACCCTGGTCTAATTAAAAGCTTTTTGAAATAAAAAAGCTGCTTTTTGAAGGTCTCCACTGAGTCCAAACCCCGTAGAAATAGGGGAAGTGCATTCCACAGTCTGGGTGCAACAGCTTGGAAAGATCGGTCCCCTCGGGTTTTAAAATGAGTGTGGGGGACCACTAAAAGGTTTTGGTTTGATGACCTCAGGTTACGAGTGGAGGTATGTGTACGAATCAAATCAGCAATGTAGGTGGGGCCTGTCTCTGTAATGCTCAAAAAGTTAAAACTAGAATTTTAAAATGGAACCTGAATCTGATTGGTAGCCAGTGCAGCGACTTTAAAACAGGGGTCATATGAACACCCTTGTTCGAGCGGGTCAGTAGCCTCGCTGCAGAGTTTTGAACAACCTATAGGCGGGCTAGCCCTTTCATGTTTAGACAAGTAAACAGGCTGTTACAGTAGTCAAGTCTTGTAGAGATACAAGCATGTATTATCATCTCGAGTTCACTTGTTGACACGATGGATCCAAGTTTAGAAATGTTCCTCAAGTGAAAAAAGCAGGTTCTTACTATCTGATTTAAATGTCCCTCCAAAGAAAAAGCTTCATCAAAAATAACACCCAGGTTTCTAAGGTTATGTTTCTGTGAGGAACCTAAGTCACCCAGTCGCCGTTTAATATCGTGTATTGCACTGCCTGGTGCAATAATCAAAGTTTCTGTTTTGACCGGGTTTAGCTGTAAGCAATTATTGTTCAACCATTGTTTAATGTTGGTTAAACAGTCAATCAGATTGGAGAGCTTATGAGCTTCAGCAGGCTTAAAAGAATAATATAGCTGAATATCGTCAGCAAAAAGATGATAAGATACTTCAGGAAACTGCTGTATTATCTGACTTAAAGGAAGAATGTATATTAAAAACAGAATAGGTCCCAGCACAGAGCCCTGAAGAACTCCACACAACAACTCTGTAGATTCCGACATGATCTGGTTTGCAGACACACTAAAACTCCTTTGAGATATATAAGATGAAAACCAGTCTAGAACAGAGCCAGACATCCCAACCAGGTCTCTCAGTCTGTTTATCAGGATGGTATGGTTGACTGTATCAAAGGCTGAGGTAAGGTCTAACAAGACTAGGACTGTGTATTCTCCGGAGTCTGCTGACATCATAATATCATTCGTAACTTTCAGCAGTGTTGTCTCAGTGGAATGCAATTTACGGAACCCAGATTGAAAACGGTCATGGATGTTATATTTCTCCAAGTATGCCGTAAGGTGGACAGCTACTGCCTTCTCAAGGAGTTTTGACATAAATGGGAGTTTGGAGATAGGTCTTAAATTTTGAAGTAGTGTTGGGTCCAGGTTGGGTTTTTTGAGCCTTGGTTCCACAATGGCATGTTTAAAAAAGCTGGGGAACACCCCAGTCTGAAGAGAAACATTAAAAAGGTTCGCAACCCAAGGACCAATGGTGTCAAAGGCATTAATAAAAAGCTTAGTGGGGATAATGTCTGAGGGGCTTGAGGATGGCTTCATTTTGTCCACCAGGGCTTCTATTTCACCATATGTTACAGCTGTAAAAGTCGACCAGGAGTACAAAGGGAGTGCCTGACTATGAGAACAAGAAAGCTTTGGGGAGATTTTAGCGGAGGAGTTTATTACTATCTACTTTAGAGTGTACATCTAAAGGTACCACATCTGGGGAGACAATAGCACTAATTTTGTCAAAAAGAAACTTGGGATTTCTCTTGTTTTTTGTTATGAGTCTAGAAAAATATTCTGATCTAAGAGTTTTCACCGTGTCATTTAAGGAGAGCATGAGATCTCGAAGATGGAGCCTGTGTACGTCAAGCAGTGCCACGTCAAGAATTAAAACTTTCTCCAGCTTGATAATAGAAGATAAGAAGTCCATAAAATCCTTTAAGAACTCAGTAGCAGGGCCAGGAGGGTGATAGACTAAAACACAATAAAGGATGTTCGTAGAGCCCACCTTAATTGTTTGCGACTCAAAGGAAGAATAGTTTTCAGTTTGCATACCTCTGCAGGTGAAACTGTTCTTAAAGACAACAGCAAGACCTCCACCACGGCGACCTAAACGGGGGGCGCCCAAGTAAGAGCAGTCTGCGGGACGCAGTTCGTTTAGGTGAATAAATTCGCCACCCCTTTGCCATGTTTCAGTGAGAAACAGAAAGTCCAGGCTTTTCCCTGTGAAGAGCTCATTCAGAGAGAAAGATTTGTTTGCGATGGAGCGGGCGTTCAAGAGC
The DNA here is from genome assembly GCF_036321145.2 of Pelmatolapia mariae. Classification (NCBI taxonomy): domain Eukaryota; kingdom Metazoa; phylum Chordata; class Actinopteri; order Cichliformes; family Cichlidae; genus Pelmatolapia; species Pelmatolapia mariae. The sequence continues at coordinate 35,008,637 of NC_086229.1, forward strand.
GCAATCCGATTAAAAGCTGGCAGTGCAGGTTTCCCATCAGCTTGTCGGAGTGGAACTGACAGCAAACACCGTGTCCGCATGCGAGGTCTCCAGCAGTGCCACGGAACCGGCGGGACCAACCACCGGTTGTGCGATGCAGGCTGTGAGGGCGCAGCGGTGGGGAGATAATCAGCAAAATCCAGAGCATCAGATGGGCAGGATCCACGCTGTAGTGGCTGCAAGTACGTGTTTCCAATCAAATCCGGAAGGGTAACTGGCAGCAGAAACCGGGACGCCTCCAGACGAGTCGGGAAATCTCCGATCTGTAGGCTCATCTGATGTGTACCTGGATGCCGGCCCTACAGCCTCTTTTCCTCGATTTCTTCTTGGAATTGCTTAGGGCACGTTTCGCAGGTAGTAAGAAGTAATCCAGTGGGGTGGAAGAGTGCACAAATGGTGGGGGGAATGTTTTTCTATAACTGTCCCAGTCATCATAAAGAAGTTCCATAGACTCTTTGATGTGGAGCAAAGAAGAACGGTCATAAATCACAGCAGCATAGCTCCATATATTAAACGTCAGGGCTGATATAAAAGCATAAAATACAATAAAATACTTTGTATCTGTAACCAAACCTTAACAAAAAAATGCTATATTGCGTGTCTCCAAAAGTTGATTCTGTTCATCTGGACGTAACGTTTTGTGGGAGAAACGTATCGTCACTAATCCAAGTGACTTCTTCAGTCTCAGCTGACTGCAGGTTTGTGTCTGGATGATTGAGCATTCATCAAGACGCTATATTGTGTGATCATATTTTAGAAATACAAATGATTTTTACAGATACACACTGTCTGCATGTAGAATGCTGCACTCACTCAGAGGTCAGAGGTCATGTACTGTAAACGCACTGACACCAATAAGAGAAAAACAGCTGGCAGCAAAGGCAGATCCAGATCCAGGATCAGTCCACATCATGAGCAGTTTGATCCACCTATGGATTGAAGTGTATTTCTGAAAATGTTGGACTGCTCCTTTGTCAATGTCTAACAGTATGTGTATGAGAGCCATGTAATGTCCATGTGTGCATGCTGACTGCTCTGACCCCTCCTCCTTTCAGGGTGCAGCCTGCTGGAGTCCGATGGTTGAGACCAGGTCTGAGGAAGTGTAAGTGTGTTTTTAATGGGATTCATGAAAACAAAGCAGCACACATTCAACCATCTTCATCATGTCAGGAGTCATCATCAAAGTGTCAATCAATGAACAGATGATGGATCAATAACTGCAGCTGGATTGTGTTTGTTCTCTCCATCAGATTCCTGTCAACTCACAATCGACACAAACACAGTACACACAAGCCTCCAACTGTCTGACAACAACAGGAAGGTGACACGTGTGGAGGAGGTTCAGTCATATCCTGATCATCCAGACAGATTTGATTACTGGAAACAGCTGCTGTGTAGAAATGGTCTGACTGGTCGCTGTTACTGGGAGGTCGAGTGGAGAGAAAATGTTTTTATATCAGTGAGTTACAGAAGCATCAGAAGGAAAGGAGACAGTGAAAACTGTGTGTTTGGACGGAATGATCATTCCTGGAGTCTGAGCTGCTCTGATGATGGTCCTCATTCTGTCTGTCACAATAACAAACTAACATCCTCCTCCTCCTCCTCCTCTTCCTCTAACAGAGCAGCAGTGTATGTGGACTGTCCTGCTGGCACTCTGTCCTTCTACAGAGTCTCCTCTGACACTCTGATCCACCTCCACACCTTCAACACCACATTCACTCAAACTCTTTATCCTGGGTTTTGGGTGGGTCGTGGTTCCTCAGTGAGTCTGTGCTGAGTTGAGTGTAAAGAGTGTCTCCTGTTAGAGAAACACTCTGACTGTTTAACAGATAGTTCAGTCTGTACATGTCTGTCTCTTTCACTCAAACTCATTTTCATATTAATGGATTCAATCAGTTGATGTTTAAAACTTTTCAATTTACACTGAAACATAAATTTATTATTCTTCTAAAGGTTGTTGTCGACTGTTTGGAGGGTATTAAGAGATCGTGGATTTAAATTTTCAGAAAAAAAGAGATCATTGTTTTGTTCCACTTAAACAAAATATCACTCTTTGTTTTATTATTATTATTATTATTATTATTATTATTTTAAATTCTCCTTTCTCAAAAACAGAAAATGAAAATGAAATCGTAGTTGTTCTTGGCTGAGAAACACAAAACCTCCTTCTTTCTTTGTTTTCCTTCAAGACAAGAAACTGAGTTTTAACTTTTCTGCCTTATCACCTAAAGCAAAGCAGACAACCCAGCTCTCAGCTGGCTCTGAACTTATCATCATCAAGGTCGCATGGTGAGAGCTACTTCAGAAGTCACAGTATTCCTCACTCAAGCAACACGGCAAAAAAACAAAAAGCAAAAAGCAAAAAAAAAAAAAACTCAGCACACTACACAGAGAACAACAGTAAAGACACAACTGAAAATGCTGTTCTTCTTCGTTCTCCTTGAATTTTAGAATAAACTTCATCTGCATTAGTAAATCATATGCCTAATCATTATGTGTCACTGTGATACACAAGTGTGATCACAAATTTATTTATTTTTTTCAATTCAACAAAACAAACAAACAAACAAAACAAACAAACCAAAACAAAACAAAAAAGGCTGCTGCCAAAAACAAATCAGAAGTATGAGGGAAAAAACTGAGCTCACAGACAGCTGCATGTTTGAGCTTTAATAGCATGCAGCTCCTGCTCTAAAAAATGTGTAACTTGCTCATCAGCTTAGCAGTGACCACATATTTAATTCAGCTTCTCACTCTTGTAGCTTTAGCTGTTATATACAGGGTTTAGCTTATGTCAGGAGTAGAAAGATATTTTGCTGCTATTATTTGTTGCTATTTCTATAATCTTCATTACCATTGTATTGATAATTAATATTGATATTGCATTTGGATGTTTAAACCTAAAGGCTCACCTCTGAATATAATCTGGGCCTAAAAGTCTTGACAGGAAACTGCAGGTTTGCAGAGCGTGCCTCTTGCAGAAGTGAAACCGAAAGCAGAGTCTAAGTGCAAGTTATTCTGAAGAGCTGTTTGGATGAGGTTATTTGAATAACCAGGTTATTCTCTATTATCTTCTATTTCCTTATATCTTTTGATTAAGCTTTTAGTAGAGGTTCTTGATTAAAATATGTATTCAATATATTACATATAGTTTCAGTTGGGTACGTGCTGGCCTTTTGTCTGATGAAAGGTTATGAGCAGAGGTGTGAGGTGAGACAAAGTGGAGCTGAGGATGTGACATATACACACATACACACACACACAGTTAATAGATTCATTGGTAGGTAAAAGGTTAGACATGTTTTGCTGGCAGACCACATATTGTTCTTGCATAAGTTGCAGGTTGTGCAGGACTGTGCAGGATGTTCCAGAAGATAAGCGACAGCGAAGGCGAGCTTGTGGGAAGACACCTGGATGGAGACGAACACGATGTTCTTTTAAACTATGTCAAAGTTAACTGAACATTTGTGGTTTTGGTTTGACGTATGCATGTATGTATCTGATTGACGTATGAGGGGGCGTCAAGAAATATACCCTGATGTATAAAACCAATGCTGTGTCGCTATTGAGATGAGATCTGCTGCTGTCGGCGTACAGTGGATATCTCCCGCGCGTGTATTCATTAAAATGTTGTCTAATTGCACCAGGCCGGATCAGTGGTCATTATTTTTGGTATTCTCTTCTCCTTCAATTTCTGAACCTTAACACTTATTAGTTGTTAGTATAGGTGTGCTCTATATTTCAGCAATGTCTCATCTAGGATGACAGGTTTTCAAGCAGGTCAAGTGCTTCTATGCACTTAATTAGTTTAGATATTTTCTTTATGTTCTTCATCTCATATGTCATTGTACTGAAGTTGAGCAAACCTTAAGCTTGATGCAGACTACTTTTAACAATTATCCACCTCACATCATAACTGACCGAGGTGCCTCTTCATATTAATATTATTTCATTATTAATGCTATTATCTCTTTATATAACAGCAATAGTATATTACAATATTTATTTATATTTTATTTGTATCCACCAAGGGCTGCGGGTGATCTGCAGTTTCACCCTTTCCCAAGCTGGAAACATTTTCCTTTTCACACACTTTCCTTGGCTGAACAATGACACAACCTTATTATACCTTATGCATCTCTCTATTTCATCTAATATGTGTTTGTGTGAATCATGTGTTTTCTTTCATTCTATTCATTCTGGGCATGGTCTTCATCCCAACTATGTGTCGTTGTTAATACCAGTTTACAGGTTGTTATCCTTGCTATCATCAGTTTGAATACATTACAGTTAGGTTCCAATTTAATTTAGCCTTTCGTTTATTTTACTTCATTCCTCTTGTATTTATATGTATTCAGTTGGGTCTGTTTCCAGCCCTTTTTAAACTTCTACCTAGATCTCTAATTTTTTACTTGGTGAGGGATTATTATGTTCTTCCTAATCTGAACTGTTCTCTTCACCTGAGTTGCTATCCTGTTCTGAGTCACTGTCTTCTTGGTTTCTTACAGTCACGTGCAAAATGTCCCTCTTTTCCACACTTCCAGCATGTAGTGCTATAATTACTGTTTGGTGTGTATCTAGGTCTGTCTCTACCTCTTGCTCCTCCCCTACGCATTCCTCTCCCTCTCTTATGGCCTCTGAAACCTCCCCTGTAGCCTCCACTGAAAGCTGTGAGAACAGTGTCAGCATCGAGGGCAAAAACTGAGACCTTCTCTTTCTTTTTCACCACTGTCTGTGCATGGTTAGCATATTGAAGTTTTAATTTTTTCTTTGGGTCTATTGTTAATGTAATTTCTTGTTTCAGAGCAGCTCTCAGCTGGGTAATAGCTGAGGGATTGCATTTTCCTTCCCAGCTGCGGTTTTTAGCTTTTCGTGGATTTCTCCACCTATTTGCACTTATTCTACCTGCTTCGGTTTGCTGTTTTTCTAACCATTCCTCGTCAGGTGTTAATTTTGCTTGTTTATTCCCCATTTTCAAAGATTTTGCTGGGCCTTCACTGGCACGCTCGACTTCAGAGTGGTTTACTGATACGGCCTTCGACTTCACCCTAGAGGTGAAGCGGTATCAGTTTTATGAGACGAAGCTCAACCGTTCTCCTTTGTCACCAGTATGTGAGCCTCAAGCAAAGAATCAAAATAAAATAGAAGTAGTTCAGCAGCTTATTGTGCTGTAAAATCAACTTACTAGACATGTCTGTGAAGGTTCTCAGTCATCCAGGTCATCGTAGACTAAGGAGCTTGGAAAGAAAAGCGTCTGGACTTCTTGAGTTGCTTGAAGACGTTTCACCTCTCATCCAAGAAGCTTCTTCAGTTCTAAGGTCAAATGGTGGAGAGTCCCAGATTTAAACCTAGTGGGAGTTTCCCCCCCAAAGGGGGACAAAGGACCCCCTGATGATCCTCTACCTACTCACATGAGCCAAGGTGTGAAAGCGGGTGTGGGTCCTAATTAGCCAGAGTTTCGGGTGAGCTCATTGTGAAACCTGGCCCCACCCTATCATGTGATTTCCTGAGGTCAGATGGCCCAGGGTGTGAGTGGGCGTTAAGGCGTCTGGGAAGGGATCTCAAAACTGGATTATAGATGGCAGACAGTTGGTGTCGTAAACCCCCGCCTCTGTTCAAAGATGGCCGCTCACAGTGGACGTAAATGGCTTCTTCCTAACCCTAACCCCACAAGGGGAGGACACAGAAAACCAAAATCAGAATAACTAGAACAGAGGAAAATAATCATACAACACAAAACGCTGGGTCAACGACCCAGCACCGTGACAGTTATGTTCTAAACTGATGAAGAAAATGCACATAAAAACATAGTATAAACTTACTGAGTTAAGTAATGTGAAGAGGATGCCTTTAGCTCCTATTGGGTTGGTTCCTTGATCAATGCAATACAGAATCATTCATCTGGTTTGATGTAATGTCCTTAAAACACGTCAAAATGAGGCTCTGTAGTCTGTGTGGCCTCCACATGCCTGTATGACCTCCCTACAACACCTGGGCATGCTCCTGATGAAGTAGCACATGGTCTCCTGAGGAATCTCCTCCCAGACCTGGACTAAAGCATCTGCCCACTCCTGGACAGTCTGTGGTGAAGTTGGTGGATGGAGCGAGACATGATGTCCCAGATGTCCTCAATTGGATTCAGGTCTGGGGAACGGGTGGGCCAGTCCACAGCATCAATGCCTTCGTCTTGCAGGAACTGCTGACACACTCCAGCCACATGAGGTCTAGCATTGTCTTGCATTAGGAGGGACCCGGGGCCAACCGCACCAGCATATGGTCTCACAAAGGGTCTGAGGATCTCATCTCAGTACCTAATGGCAGTCAGGCTACCTCTGCCCCCCAAAGAAATGCCACCCCACACCATTACTGACCCACTGCCTAACCATCATGCTGGAGGATTGCAGGCAGCAGAAGGTTCTCCAATATGTCTCCAGACTCTGTCACAAGTGCTCAGTGTGAACCTGCTTTCATCTGTGAGGAGCACAGGGCGCCAGTGGCAAAGTTGCCAATCTTGGTGTTCTCTGGCAAATGCCAAACATCCTGCACGGTGTTGGGCTGTAAGCACAACCCCCACCTGTGGACATCGGGCCCTCATACCACCCTCATGGAGTCAGTATCTGACCTTTTGAGCAGACACATTTGTGGCCTGCTGGAGGTCATTTTGCACAGCTCTGGCCTTTCTTTCCTACCCCACAGTACCTTTCCTTATCTTTTGTTTCCTACTCTTTTACTTATTCTTTGATCAGGGTTGTCTTTCTAGATAATTAATTTCATTTGTTCTGGGGCGAGTCACTGGCTCGGGTGCATTCTGGGACTGTCAGTTCACCAGTGTGCTGGCATGCTTCTTAACAAACACACCACTACAGCAAACATCTCAATTGTACTTGTTGATTTCTTCAACAAAACACTGAACAAAAAATATTTCCTCATGGGTGTGCTGCCTGGTGCTGTTAAATTTTGTGATAATTTGAGCACCCCAGAAAGCATCCGATGAATTAAATTATGTTATCGTATCTGAACATGTACACTAGTCATTAAATTAGATGGGAAAGAATGATTCAGGGTAAACAACTGCACCAAGGGAATTACATTTTTCTTCTCAACATGTAAAATGCCTGTTGATGATAAGCAATTTCTAAAACAGACATTGTAAAAATCACATTAAACAGAGATGTGATTAACTTTTTATTTTATCAAAAATAACATCAATGATGACACAATCAGTCTTCATCAGAAGTGCTCAAATCACTCTCAGTGGCATCGTCTGGAATGTCCTCCTCCTCCTCCGAGTCCATTTCCAGGAGTGGTTGGTGGCTGAGGATTCTCTTGTACATGTCCTTTATTTTGAGCATTTCAGCTTTCAGTTCACTTTGTTGTTTTTAAACCAGGCTATGGAGTCCTTTCTGTGCATCTTCCGACATGCCAACAAGGGAGGCTATAAAAACAACTAAATAAATAAATATGAGTAAAGTAAAAAAAAACAAACAAACAAAAAAAAACTCACCTCATAAACACAAGGAATTAGGATCCTGTAATTAAACTTTTTTTTTAAGGGAGAAGGCAGTGTTAGCTAGCAACCCCAAGATAGGTAAAAGATCCAGTAAGACTTTAGCATCTGCTATTATTTTCAATCAATTCATCACCAAATGTATAAATAAATAAAAGATGTGCTTACAGTCTGAGGAGATTGTCCCCAACACCACAGATCGCATTCGCAACACTGTCCAGTGATGCCGCATCTCCCTGCAATGGATCATCTCGTCCTCTCTCAGGCGCCTCACAGCCATCACCTTCTCAAAGACCTTTCTCTTTGTCCGGACGTCAGCAGCAGCTACAGTTTAACAACATCAGATGGGAAAACATAGTAGCACGTTATGACTCAAGAACAAAACATTCAACTACTGCTCAGATACTGGGAGTTTGTTTAAAAAGGATATTTAGAAATCCAGAGCTTACGTTCACTTGTGCTCTGCCAGGGCCAAATGTCTATGGAAGAAATATAGTGTCATCAGAATCCAACTATTTTTAGACATTGAATTTATAACACTGAATTTTTATCCTCCAAATTTCCCTGCAAAAAATATTCACCTGCAAAAATTCGCCTGCAAAAAATTCACCTGCAAAAATTCACCTGCAAAAAATTCAACTGCAAAAATTCACCTGCAAAAATTCACCTGCAAAAATTCACCTGCAAAAAATTCAACTGCAAAAATTCACCTGCAAAAAATTCACCTGCAAAAATTCACCTGCAAAAAATTCACCTGCAAAAATTCACCTGCAAAAATTCAACTGCAAAAATTCACCTGCAAAAGTGATGACCTTAAATGACCCAAGCCAGAGCAATCAGCACTAGATCGAGTCGAGCGGCTCTCAGCCAATTAAATTACGCTGTTTGATCACATGACATGTTAGCCGGCAGTGTCTTCTGAAAAGAGAGCTGTTTAGAGGTGAGTGATTAAGTTTTTCTCCTAAATAGAGATCATTACAGAACGCCTAGTCCTACTTAAAATACCATTCATTTTTCTTTTATTTTATCATCTACTCGAACTGAGGAAAACGTTTGACTAACTCAAAGAAAAGTTCCGCGCCTCCCCTGCCTGTCTGCAGAGGCAGTTTTGAATTCAGGAGCGGCATGATGGCAGCGGCAAACCCTGGCGGTTCTCCGGTAAGTATATTATGTTTTATCTTCAAGTTTGTCTTTTGAAACGTTAATTTTATTTAAATCCGTTGGTCACGTATAAGGTACACAGACGGGGTCTTTGCTCAACTCGTCTGATGCGTGTCTCACTAAGCGCTACATGCTAGCATCCTGCTAACCGAGCTAACCTTTACATGCTGTGCTCTACAAAATAGGATACTCGGTACAAAACCATAATCCGCAGATATTGATAGATAGACGAACACTGCAAATATAATGTGGGAAACGAGAACGGCATTGGGTTAAGGGGTAAAATACACTATGAATAAAGCCATAGAGTGAATGGCTGCCATGGTTGCAGAACGGCCTGATTTAATGACTAGAATGGGGAAGAGTGAGGTGAAGTGAACCAAAGCCACAAAACACGGTCAGGCAAGGCGGGAATAGGGCAGTGATATGTCCGTCAGTATGAAGTTGGTGTGTGCTTTGGTGAACAAAAACTCGAGACCCGTAGCAGGAAGATGGGAGACTCGTGTTTCACTGGAATAGTGGTGAATTAAAACATCATTTGTTGGGGAAATTTAGGTGTAAATGCATCCATACAGGCGAGACAGAGGCAGACCAGGCAGTGAAGAAAACAATGCAAACATTAGAAATATTAAAACGGAAATATGGGATTAATATAACATACAATTAGGGAAAATTAAAGGAACACAATGTAAATTATACTGTAAAGTCATTAAAACAGCATAACCTGATTAAAAGAAACATGTAATTGGGTAGGATGGTGATGATGATGATGATGATGATGATGATGATGATGATAATAATAATAATAATAATAATAATAATAATATTAAAAAAACATGTACAAGATGGGCATGTATACTTGTACCCAGAATTTAACAACTATAAAGTTGTGGCATGCCAGTACCTTACCCCATCCATTATATCCACACTTTCAGAAAAGGATATGGTCAATATCTTTACAAATAGTATCTAAACTTAAACAGATAGCATAAGTTAAACGGGATATTCCCTCTGCGCTCTCCTAGAGTGAATACATCAAATTAAACAAATAAGTAGTCTATGGCATTTAAAAGTTGTTACCTACAATTCTGAAATGATAATACTAATTCTTATTGATGATGATATTGTATTTGAAATCCTGGTGTAACACTGAACCCGACATCATAAAATGATTACCCTTGTAATGTCAGGGAGCTACAACCAAGGAGGGAAAATATTACTATCTCACCCCTTGTATCCAATTACATAACAGCACTGCTTAGTAAAGGTGTTGAATTAGCTGGGTCGCTCAGTTTGGGGAAAATTGTGGGGAGCCTGCAAGGGCCTCAACTTCTCCATTCCCACAATGTGCAACAAATGGGCACAGCTGATCTTCAAGATTGGAACATCGGCCAATTACTTCCAACTTTAACGTGTTTTTGCAAAAGTATTCTTAAAATTGTCTCTTTACACAGATCATAATGATACAAGATGGCACTTGTGTAATTTCCTACAAATTCAATAAATCTAAATAATTGTTACTATCCTGTTAAATCCTGAAAAATGTTTTAACAGCTGTGTTAAATTAAACTTCATACTGATACATGCTGGAAAGTGCATTCATGAGACAATTCATGTTTTATGCCTTCTAGAGCAGTAGCAATCAAAGACTTTAAGGATTCTTTTACATTTTTTAAAAACACTCTGATTAAGGCATAAGTTGTTCTTTATCATCAGATCTAAGTTTGTTTAAAGCTTCGAATGTTTTGGGGTACTCTTCTTTGTTTTCAGGGTTCGTGGCAACCACGGATGGGAAAATGTGGAGGTTGCACGGCTGATGTTTACTGTTCGTGGCACAGGAAGAGGCAGTTTCATTTCAGGAATGAGTGTGCACAATCAAAGGTTTGTTCTCATAAAATACTGTCAACCTCAAATGTTTCTGACATAAGATGGAAGGTGTTGCAGCTTTATTTCCATTATTTAAAAATACATAAACATTTAAAGGGTATAGTTTTATGAAAAAAGTTTTATAGTAATATCTCTTTAGAGAACAGTGCCCTATCCAGCAGGATATATTGTCTGATATGTGTCAGGTGTTTTTTGTTTTGTTTTGTTTTTTGTTGTTGTTGTTGTTGTTGTTGTTTCTTTCAATTTCCATTATTTACCCCTCAAGGAAGAAAATATTGGACAGGTCCTACAAACCCCAAAGAGCCTTCAGGACTCTGCCCTATTTTTAGTTATTCACACACCTTTTCCAGTCTGTTACTTCCTTCCAAGAATGTTCATTCTGTGTTAATGGTCTGGTTGTCATCTCATGTATTGCCACTGATCATCACAACCCTTTTGACACCTTTTAAGTGATATGCCTGGGTCCTTCCTACATGCCCTGATAATGTATTATTACTGTTGTCATGCACACATTTCATGTAGGGTTAGAAACAAGCAGGGAATTTCTCATACACACCAAAAGAAAGGCCATACCTAATTTAAATATTTTTTATATATTATTTCAGAATAGAGCGACTGTGGAGAGACCTCTGGGTGGCCGTTACATGCATTTACTACGATGTTCTTCACAACCCTGAGGAAGAAGGCCTTCTTGACATTTCAAATGCTGCACACCTCTTTTGCTGCCATTACATCTTTCTTCCTCGACTAGAGGATAATTTTAATACATTTTGCAGTGGATGGGACAACCATCCACTGCGAACAGAAAACAACATGAGTCCCCCAACCAGCTGTGGGAGTTGGGTCACAGATATTACCCTGTTCCTGTTCCAGAAAACACACAGGTAAAGGTGCACATTTTTAGTACTCATTGATTCTCTTACAGAGAATGTGATGATTTTATGGATAATTAAAGTCAGCCATAAATCCACAAACACAACAAGCTGAAAGTCAGTGATGCTGCTCGGTTTGCAGTCCTGAATATGACGGCACAAGCAGGATTCACTGCACTGTTAATGTTAGCTATGTTATATTGCTGCCTCTGTTCGGTGGTGTCGAGCCAAACGGACTTTAACGTGTGTTTGAACGAGCTGACGGTTCACTCGTTAAGCTGAAAGAAAGATGCTTTAATCACAGGAGTCACACATGTGTCCACTGGACCATCTGGAACTCTTCTTGTTTAGCACTCGTAATAACACAAACACTAAATCCTCCTTCTCTTGTGCTGTTTTGTAGCAGTGTATACACCTGAGACTGTCACCTGTCTGTCTGTCCTGCACTCTCTCTCTGTTTCTTTCTCTCTGATTGTGGAATAAAAGTATGAACGTGTATTTATAAGTTACACTTGTGTTTGAATCCTGCAGCTTATCACACATTTGATTTCCATGTGTGACGACTGCAAGTGTCCAGAGTGAGGACAGACTGAGGGACCCACTGCTGCACATCATCTGTGAGGCTTTGCACCCCTGATGATCCACCAGGACACACTCAGCAGTGTGTGAGGAAGAGGAGGAGGAAGAGCCAGCAGCAGCTGACAGATGGAGAGAATACACAGACTGTTCCCTGTTTGTGAAGGACTGCTAGAAAAGTTTAAAATAACTAATTGTCTGTCCTGAATCAGTCTTATTAGGTAATGTTCAAATAATGTTATCATTCCAGTGTTTTCAGTGTGGGAGAAAGTACTCAGGGCCTTCAAGTTACACACTATGAAAGGCAGCAACAAGTTTAATATTCAGAAACCTAAAGTATGTATCAGCAGCAGAATGGAGCTAAAAATAAATGTTTGTTTCAGTTCTATGAAGCTTTGAGTATTTTGGATTAGTAGCACTGCTGTGTTTGTTGCATCATATTGCTGTAATTGTTTATATGGTTTATATACTCAGAGGTAAGTTGATCTATAGTGTTACATCATATTCTATAAGGATGTTATGTGTTTGTATACTTTCTGCCCAGTTTGACCCATTTAGCAGAAGTCAGTCTGTTTAAGGCTCTGATATCTATTCTGTATGACTTAAAGCAGTTATGACATGGTCTGATTTTCTCACCCAATAAAGGAATATTTCATATATCAGTCTACTCTTCATTCTATCAGCAACAGTTATCACAGCTCGTACATTTTCGTTTTACACATATATGTGAGCATTGAGCCAAATTTAGTAATGCCAACATATCAAACGAACAACATTTGTCTCTTATATATAATACATATACACTGTCAAACATATTTGTCTTTGAGTGAAGATTTAAGGTGATAGGACTTATAAATAACTGGAACTTGAATCTTTACTGAAGCTCAGTGTTAGACACAGAGTTCACTCACATGAATTTCACTCACATGTGCTGTACCAGTGTACCTGCACATGTGATGTGACAATAGAAGTGATTTGATTTGAGAGTTCAAACTCACTGCTGTAATAACTTATAATGATTAATATAATAACTATAATATTGGCCATATCATATTTACACTGACTTTAGTCTCATGAACAACACTGGCTAATTGTTATTTACTAGCTAATCCTAAATGACTGTTCAGTACAGATATGAAGGCCAACAATCATGTTTTACAGTCCTGCGGTCTCAGCCTCAGATACTTATTAAATCACACAAAGCTCGTGTAGAAACAAACACACGAACAAAATATGTTCTCCTTCATTTCTGTCAAACAAAGCTGTATGAAACGTTTCCAGCGGTTGGTGTTATGGTTGCTAGGCAACCTGGGCAGCGCGACGGAGGCTGGACCGTCCCATTTCACGAGCCTCGCACTTCCGGCCTTAGCGGTCTTTGAGTACGCGGCCCTTGAGGATCGTTGAGGCTGCGTACTTTAAGGCTGCAGACCCTGAATTGGGATACAGCCCCTGAATTGGGATACAGCCTTAATCCCTCACCTCTAAACAGCTATCTTCTAGGAGACACGCTGCTGGCTAACGATGTCATGTGATCAAACAGCGTAATTTAATTGGCTGAGAGCCGCTCGACTCGATCTAGTGCTGATTGCTCTGGCTTGGGTCATTTAAGGTCATCACTTTTGCAGGTGAATTTTTGCAGTTGAATTTTTGCAGGTGAATTTTTGCAGGTGAATTTTTTGCATGTGAATTTTTGCAGTTGAATTTTTTGCAGGTGAATTTTTGCAGGTGAATTTTTGCAGGTGAATTTTTGCAGTTGAATTTTTTGCAGGTGAATTTTTGCAGGTGAATTTTTTGCAGGCGAATTTTTGCAGGTGAATATTTTTTGCAGGGAAATTTGGAGGATAAAAATTCAGTGTTATAAATTCAATGTCTAAAAATAGTTGGATTCTGATGACACTATATTTCTTCCATAAATGTCAGTCTGGATGAGGGCATCACTGGATACGATTTGCTTTGTTGGTTCAGCAAGCTTGTTGTAGTCGTCAACAGCAGCCGCCAAGCATTTCTTCTCATCTAAGATGACCTTGCGAATTCTGTGTCGCCTCTTGTTGCTATCTGTAAATAATCATAAAAAATTCACACCTTCACATAATGTATATATTTACATTTTAATCTACACTCATCAATTTGTTTGCTAGAACATGCATCACATCCAGATTAAACAAACCTGGATCTGATTTTATTCTGTTTACAAAGTAGCTGTACAAACTAAGTATCAAACGGTCCATTTCAAAGAAACTGGGACGTACCATTTTGTCTGTAAAGACTTTGTGTTCACACTCTGATGATGACGACAAGCTCCTCTATTTGTGCCTGCAACGCTCCAAGGCTGCCATCAGTTTGATCAGTTTCTAAGTGAGAGGAATATTAATCAGAATACAGGATGAGTAACAGTCACCAAACTACAGTGGACTCTGTAATCACTGACTTGATGACATTCATTATAAGACATCTGTAGCCTTCATGTGCTGCATTATCATTAGATAACAAGTATGTCGGTGTTCAGGTTTATAAAACCAACTAGTACGACATCATTTCAACCCAGGTTCAATCCAATTTGATGAAACGCAACAACTCTGCCATAAATTCTGCTTGTACAAAACTTATTTTTCATTGTTTGTTGACACTGTCAGAAAGATATTAACTCTACCTAAAGTTCTTTAATGAGGCCATGGTGGGTCCTATTGTTATACATGAGTGCATTATATTGAGACTCACCTTCAGCCCATTTCTGCACATCAGCCACCCATTGCTGCAGTGTGTCGTCATCCACACCCAGCTCATTTTTGGTCGCATTCAGGCTCTCCATTTGTTCTCTAAGGATCCTTATGATCTAAGAATACATTAATAAATGTCATTCACATTGATGATTTTAGAGTACAGGTGTTTTTCCCCCATTACCACACACATTAAAATGGGTGTTGAAAAAAAAAAACCACCTTGAGATATCTCTGGCTCAAACTGCGGCCCAGTTGTTCCACTTTCCTTTTGGTCCACCCCAAAGCCAGGAGGGTCAGCATGTCTGTTCGCCCTGCATTTCAATTCGTATAAAAATAAGAATTAATGAGCAGGAGACTGAGTGGAATCTCACACACAGACACATACCTGCTTTTGTACTTCAATGTTCGCCCTAGACAGGAAACTGTTTACTTGTCCCACCTCTTTTCCAACTTTTCCAATATTTACAGGCCACATCAGAGCAAAGGAACGTAATATGTCCAGGGACGCTAGCTCCCAACTTCCTCTGGAGAAAAAGGGGGTAAGCAAAGATCTCCCCTCGAAACATGTTCAATGCAGCTAAGAGGACTCCGTGGCGACAAACAGCTATTTCCATGCCCTCTTCATCCAACTTCCCAGTGGACTTTTTGGACGACTCCTTTGCTGCAGTCCAAGATGAAGATCCGCACAACCCTTTCCCCGGGACCTATACACTCAAAGATTTTAACATAAAAGACATGACATGATTAAGCCCTATCAGGGACAAACTTTTTAAAACAAATGCATAACAATTAGCTGAATTAGCCTTAAGTCACAAAAGACCTCATATCTCCCCAGGACAGCACTGATAACACAAAATGAAAATCATGTTGTTTTGTTTGTTTTTTTAAATACACATGGTGACAAAATTAAGTATACATTAAGATAAAGTAAAGTAAATAATATTACGACAACACCAAGAGAAAAATAAAATAAATATCCACCCATCCATATATGTATACACACACACACACACGTATGTGTATGTGGTTATGGCGTTAATGTCATTTTAACAAGATTAACGCTGACAGCAATAATATATATATGAGTCTCTTACATCATTTGTGTGTCTCTGGATGTATTTCATAAACTCAGCAACTTCCTCATCTTTTTCAATGAAGACACCTTCAAAGTTCGCCTGCTCTGAAGTGCTGAACGGACACAGTGACAGTTGTTTGAAAAGAAACATTAAAATACATTTTTCTACAAAGCCATATTTGATTTATGTACACAATGCATAGCGTACCTTGTATTTGATTGAATGCGATAAAGCTTACAGTTTCCATCAACTGAGACGGCAAGCACGTCTGGAGTGCAGGCAGGGCAGCTAAAGCATGGCTCCTTGCACATCCTGTCCACCTCAAACAGCACTCCACTCCACAAAGCTTTTACTGAAGGCATCAGCTGATATTCGGCCAGTCTTTTGAGTAGAGGACAAACAACAGAATATTCACGGACAGTCATCATAAACATTGATTTGCACAATTTCCTTAAACGTGACAAATTTAGAAACTCACCCTTCCAAAATGGGCTGTTCTTTCATCCAGCATTTTGACAAATGCCTTAAGTGACATCCCTGGTGCAGCCTTCTTAATGTCATAGAAAGACTGAAAGACATCCATTGAAAACAGGGTGCAGAAATTTAAGGTGCCAGGCCAATATCCACTACCCAGGATGTCCTTAACTGAGGGCGACCACATTAGGTCACAGCTGGTGCAGCTCACCACTGGCAGTGCAAGGTTATAACAGCCTTTAGGAAGGATAAAGATAAATTCAGTCATGGGTCAAAGCATTCATTTTTTTCATGTTGTGAAGATTTCATGTTGTTTTCAAAGCGGTCTGGTAAATCCAAATGACCTTTGACAGGTGCCCACATATACTGCGGGCCGAGGGTAATTCAAAACAAGATAGCAATTCTTATAGATGTATCTATTATGTTTCTATTGTTCAGCACTTTGGTCAGCCTTGTGTGTTTTTAAAGTGCTATATAAATAAACAATGATGATAGCAATGTACAATTTGCACTAAAACCTGCAAACACATCTATTGTGTATGTACTGTGTGACAAAAGGGCAACTTACCATTTATGGTTACAAGAGCCACAACTGCGCCGGGTGAAACCTCAACGTTACCTGCTTGGCAGTCACACACATGGTCTGGCCTTTGCACAGGCAACAGGCGAACTAACATTAAAAACACACAATATATATAAAAAGAATTGGAAATTAACTGATACACAATAAAAATACAATAACAGCACCCACTCATAGAACATAGCAAGAAATGCATAGGATTAAAAACCGTACCTATTGGCTTGTGAAACTCTGATGAAGGCTGCAAAAACCCTCCTGTTACAGGCCTTGTCTATAAGACAAGGCCTGGCCTCTTTCCACTTTTGCAAGGACACCATGTTTCTGATCTCCTAGTGAGTAGCAGCTGACTCAGACGCCGTCTCACAAGTCATGGCTGCATCCTCTTCTCCATCCTCCAACAACTGAAGGAGCTCCTGACAAAGCACCTCAGTTCCATACACTAACAGAAAAATAAATAAATAAAGAAACTCTTCCACAAAGTGAAAAACACTCTAGGCAGTATGTTCCTTAGGACTGCACAAAAGCCCTGCCTAACTCAACTATAACAACAAATATAAAAGTAAACTTTAAAAAAGGAATACCTTCTTTTATATATTGTGAAAGTGCCTTTTGTTGGGTTGACACTGGCAACATAACTAGGTTCTTCACGTGGACATTGATGCTGATCTGCGGAAAATGGGGGAAAAAAGAGATTGAAGAATATTTACTTACTGAAACATATATACACATATATAAAATTTATAATAAATATATCAAATAATGTAACGTTTACTACGTACAATAAATTAGACAAGTGTGTCCCCTCTTTAACGTTTGTTTCCACTACATCACATTTACAAAAAAAAAAAAGGGTTACTTGCTTGTCTTGACGGAGTTCGTCAGCAGCTTGAAGCTTAGCGCTCCGGTTAACGTTAGCAATTAACGTTAGCATCATAGGTTTGTAAAGAGCTAGCAGAACTATTAGCGCAAAAACTGCTTTACACACCATGTGAGGCTCTTTTGCAACACACAAGTCCTTAAATGTTTATAACAGATTTAATGATCATCGTTGGTTTAAATGGCTAATGCTGCACTAGCCACGTGTAGTCGTTACCGTACTCTACCTAGCAAGCATGCTGACGGTAGCTGTAGCCATTTTTAAATGCATTAAATCGTTTCCGAGATCAGTCACCCCTGTTTGTTTGAAGCTTTTGTGGAAAAACAAACTTTGAAACACACATCAAGCTGTTACTCTAAATATATGTATTTTTACATACCTGCATTAGAATCAATCAGTTCCGCCTCATTTTCTTATTCTTATAAACGGGTCTCTCCGTTCCCCCATCATCCTTCGCTTACACCGGTTGCGTCTGATTGGTTGGAGCCGAGCGCATCCAAAACTAACAGGAGTGGTGAATAAAACTATAAATGTGTTTTACGTGTGAAATAAAAATAATAAACCCAACCAAGGATTATGTACGTTAAATCTGCGCACTTTCAGATCGTGAATCACTTTGGAAAATGAAGCGATTTTATTGTTGAATTATCAGTGTTACTTTCATGTGTTTTTGTTGAGAAATGTTAAGGATGTCATTAAAAGAAAGCATTAAATTAGGGAGAAAAACCCGTTCGTGGAGAGGGTCCACGGTTCTCCAGTTAGATTGTACTTCAAGGCGTCACGTTTCGCCGTGACGGGGTTATTATTGGAGTAAATAGATGGCTGGAGCCTCTGCTCGAAGCGTCTCTGATCGCCGAGAGCGGCTTCATATTGGAATGAATTGACAACCCACAGCGTCGCATAAAAACGTGGAAGGGTACCTTCAGCGTCAGCATGAGAAGTTAAGGGACGTGACAAATCGTCAGTATTTTACACCTCGGGAGTGAGAACGGGTTGGATAAGAATAAGGCTCATCTAAGACTATCAACCATGTCTGCCAAGTCAACAGTCATACCATGTGAGAAACTGGTAAATCTTCAAGTTAGAGGAAAAGAGAATTACATTGCCACCGGTTTATACAAGAGAGTTCATCCCTGTGAACAGATCACACATCCCGACGTCTGAAACTGCTTTGAGTTGGCCTCACCTTGAAAGGCTGGCAGATAGGTTACCTCCAATGCTTGAATGCGAAGTTGGTCTGCTTCTCGGCTATAACTGTCAGCAAGCCCTTCTGCCACGATAAGTCATTGCAGGTGAGGAGAATCAGCCTTACGCACAGCTAACTGATCTCGGCTGGAGCATAGTTGGTTGTATGTCTCAAGTTCAAAATCACAATAATGATATTGGCATAAGCCACAGAATCATTGTTCGATAAGTTACTCCTGCAGTACAACAAGCAGTTGAACTCAACTGGAGAGACGCAGAGAAGGTCCCAGAGCAAGAACTGGATAATGAGGCAGCATGGTATATACCGCACCATGGGGTCTACCACCCCCACAAACCTGAAAAGATACGTGTGGTTTTTGATTGTTCGGCCCGTTTCCAGGGAACATCTCTTAACGAACACCTTCTGACTGGACCAGATCTTACCAACGCACTGATTGGAGTGTTATGTAGATTCAGAAAGGGCCCCATCGCCATCATGTGTGACGTGGAGAGGATGTTCCACCAATTCCATGTCATCAAGGAGCATCAAGACTATTTGAGATTTCTTTGGTGGGACAAAGGCGATTTAAACTCTGAGCCTTCAGTGTACAGGATGAGAGTGCATCTTTTCGGAGCAGCTTCATCTCCTGGATGCTGCAATTTCGGACTCAAACATATTGCTTCTCAAGGTAGAAACAGATTCAGCAAAGAGACTATTGAGTTCATCCAAAGAGGTTTTTACGTTGATGACGGACTCGCTAGTTTGACGTCAACAGTCGAAGCCATACAGCTGGTAAAAGAGTCAAGGCCACTTTGTAAAACAGGCAACCTACATCTGCATAAGTTTGTGTCAAACGATAAAAAAGTGCTGGCAGCTATTCCCCAAGACGAACCAGCTAAAGCCAAAGACCAGGACATGGCTCTTGGAGAACTCCACATTGAACGTGCACTTGGAGTACAATGGTGCATAGAGGCAGATGAATTCCAATTCAGAGTCCAAGTTAAAGACAACCCATTGACAAGGAGAGGGGTGCTCTCGATTGTTGCTTCAGTCTTTGACCCCCTTGGGTTTGTTGCCCCATTCATATTAATTGGAAAGCAAATACTCCAAACTTTGTGCAAGGACAAAATTAATTGGGACGAGGATCTCCCAGATCACATTCTACCACAATGGGAATCATGGTTGAGAGACCTGCCCAAGTTGGCAGCTTTGAAGATCCCACGAAGCTATTCACAAGTTGCTCACATTGTGCAGTACGATTTGCACAGTTTCTCAGATGCGAGCCTCAGTGGTTATGGCGCATGTTCATATCTCAGAGCAAAGGGTAGAGAAGGACAGGTCAGTTGTGCACTCGTCATGGGCAAAGCAAGAGTTACGCCCATTCAGCAAACAACCATCCCAAGGCTCGAACTGTCATCGGCAGTGACTTCAGTTCGCATCGCAGATGTGATCAAACGAGAACTAGACATCCAGAATCTACAGGAATATTACTGGACAGATTCACAAGTCGTATTAGCATACATAAATAATGATGCTAAAAGATTTCACACATTTGTCGCCAATCGAATCCAACGAATAAGACAAAGCACAAGTCCTGGGACATGGCAGCATGTCAGCTCAGAGGAAAATCCAGCTGATCAGGCCTCAAGAAGTTTAAATGCTACTCAGCTGAAAGATTCAAACTGGTTTAAAGGTCCTGATTTTCTTTGGAAACAAGATCTTCCAGTCAGAGAGGAAATGGTGGGAGAGGTTGAAGAAATGGATCCTGAAGTCCGTAAAGGCTATACGCACACTGTATATTCAAAGGCAGCAAACCCAGTGCTAGAGCGTTTGAAGAGGTTCTCCAGTTGGTCGAGAGCTATCAAGGCCATTGCCAGGCTCAGACGATTCATCAAAGAGTACAAAGGTGTTCAACAAAGAACGAACAAAGTGACAGATCTTGAAGAAAGAAAAGACACAGAATTATTCATCATCAAGCTAGTGCAAAGAGACGTCTTTACTGAGGAAATACAGAAGATCAGATCTCAAGGAGAAAATTCTCTGCACAAGCGCAGCAGACTAAAGCAGTTAAATGCCTTTTTGGACAAGTCAGATGTTCTCAGGGTGGGAGGAAGATTATCTCCAAATCCTCCATTACTGTAGTCCTACAAAGGTCAAACATGGCTGCAGAGAGCAGCTTTATGTCAGTAACAATGTCCAGGACCGAGCTGACTGCTTAAGTTCACACACTGTGTGATTTTTGGACCATGTTGGGACCATTTTTCACTCGTGTGACTGTTTTGGGGATCGGCCCGAGTTTCGCCGTAATCATGTGTCGTGCATCGTGTAGCACACACGGGGTAACGAGAAGTGATTCACACCTCACGACCAGCTCTTGATCAGCAATCACAAGAAAATCAAATGTGTTTGAAATCCTGGTCGCCCCTCATGAAGGTATCTCACTGTTGAAGCAGCGCCAAGAGACGATTTAATGCGACCTCTCACACTGCGCACAAGTAAGTTGTGTGTGAGTGAAAGACAGAGAGACAGATTAGCATCGGGCCGTATAGTGCGAGACCTGCATCGTGACCTATGACCTTCTAACCCCTGCGATTCGGTTGTTTGAGCACGAGCTGAAAAACACAGCGTGTGCCCAGCTTTACAGAGAGTTCATTCTCTAACTGCGAGCAGCTTTTAGTGACTCATATTTAATCCTTATTATCTGCTCCTCTCACCTCTGTTTACCTCTGACAACATTTAGCCAACAGTTTATTAGCTTTGGTGACATTATGAACAGGGATCAGTGCGGTCACCATCTGAGCTGCTACACAAAGAGTTTTCTATCAGATTTCTCCACCCTGAGGTCAGAGGTCAGCTCTGTCTCACACTCAGTACAAACCACCAGCATCACTCAGTCTGCAAGTGTCACATTAGTCGACTGGTAGTGACGGTTGTGCCGATGCAGTGGATTTACCACATGTGAACTTCCTGCAGTGTTTGGACACAGATGTGCATTCAGATCAAACTGAGCCTGTCTGTGATCAGCACCACGAGCAGCCCTCTAACATCACACCTCAGCCTGTGGAAGATTCACGTGTTAGTGCTGAGCTGGAGAGAAACTGAGCCTGTCAGCCACAGATCACTAAACTGTTGTTTAGTGATTGTTGTTTAAAGTGTTGTTTAAAGCTGCTTCAGGATCAAACTCATCAGGATAATAGGATTAATCCTTTTGTGACATCGTAATTAATCATTACTTAACATAAGAAATGCTTTATTTATCCCGCAAGTTTGAAAATGAGGCTAAATAAGGTGAAAAACATGTCAGTGTAACATACCAAATATGACAGGAAATGGCTTGGATAATTAACAGCTGGAAAATAATCCTAAAGTCTGTTGAAGCTGGAGATGTTGGAGGGCAGCAGGAGCAGTCAGGGAGATGGTGACCCTGGCTGACTGCAGTGATGATCCTGTGAGGGACTAAAGAACAAAACACCCCGTACTGTTCTGACTGCGCATCACATGGACGGGGGTTTGACTATATCATGTTTAAGATGATTGTACTTAGACACACTGATGCACATGTTTCTACTTTGAACTTACATACAAGTGGGCCTTTCTCAATATGCGTACTTGTGCGTACTTTCGTTCTCGTGTACTCGTGATACGTCATCAGTCGGAGACCAAGTACTGTTCCAATTCGAAGTACGCATCAAGCGAAGAACGCGAAAAAGTCCCGGATGTGTTCTCGATCCGCCCGTTTTATCGAGCATGCATCGGTGTGGACTTGGTACAGCTAAATATCCCAGAATGCATTTCGTCCAAAACTCAGACGCAGCAATGGCGGACGAGCGGGGCTAAAAACTTTTAGATATTACTCTTTCTGGGTCACAAAATTAATTTTTAAGTTATTTTCAAGCGAGAATGTAGCTGTGTAAACTTCAACTATCTGCTCGATTTATGAAGATGTCATATATTTCCAAACGCGCTTGTTTTCGGAGAAGTCTGTGACCCGCCAGCTCCATAGACAGCGAAGTCGAGGATTATTAGAGCCGGCGAAAACAGCGAACTCCTGGCACATCGTTAAGCTTCATAACATGTTACTCACAGTTAAATTAAGAGGGGACGGCAGTAAAAACTCCGGACCTGTAACATCATCACGTACGCTGGTGTTCCAATTGTACAAATCGCGAGTCCGTGCTCGCGTACTTGAGAAACGGCCAGTATCATGTTTAAGATGATGGTACTCAGACACACTGATGCACATGTTGTTTCTACTTTGAACTTACAGACAAGTGTTTCCTTCAATGCTTCATGTGACTGTGAACAGTGTGTCTGTGTGTGTGTCACACTGTGGACAGCAGAGATCCATCCCTTGTGTCAGAGCTCCACCTTGTGGCAGGTTTAAGAACTGCTGTTCTTGTAAAGCTAAATGAGACTGATGCACCTCCGTTACCTGCACCTGTTACATAATCCACAGCATGCTGAATATGAATAAACTGCATTTATGCAACTCGGTCTCTGCTTCTGACTGAGGAAAACCACAAATCATGTGTGTGACGCCTCCATGAAACAGACTCCTGACAGCCTCTGGGGAGCGAGCTCACATCAGCCCTGTTTTATTTTCTTACATTGGCTCCTGGTTCATTTTAGATCTGCTTTAAAATCCTCACACTTAAGCTGTGTGAATGTTTTCAGTCGTTATTCAGCTCCTGCTCAAACTGTACGATTGAATCTCAGGGGTTAGAAGTTCAAAGGTCACGATGCAGGATTCAGGACGTTCCCTCACTGTAACAGGTGGAGGAAAGGAAGCACGGGTGGATCCTCTGAGGAAGAGGAGCGTTCCTACAAACCACATGATCACATGACCAGAGGGGCGTGGCCTTCAGTGGTAGTAATAAGTCCACATGTGACACTTTGAAGGCTCCAACAAAGCAGACCTGTGATCACTTTAACTCAGTATAATGGATTGTTTGTCTTTGTTTCTCTGGCTTTTCTTGTGTGTCTGTGTGTCTTTGTGTGTTAGCTCTGTTTTATTTTCTTACACTGGCTCCTGGTTCATTTTAGATTTGCTTTCAAATTCTCGCACTTAAGCTGTGTGAATGTTTTCAGTCACGTTATTCCTGCTCAAACTGTACGATTAAATCTCAGAGGTTAGAAGTTCAAAGGTCACGATGCAGGTCTCTCACTATACGGCCTGATGCTCTGATGCGACCTGAGTGCTCACACTGTGCGTCCATAACATGAAGGTTATAACACAAAATCTGTCTCTGTCTTTCACTCACACAGACACACACACCATCAACTTTGCTTAATTGCAAATGAAAAACATTGATCAGCTGTGATTGAGCAGCTACGTCCATCCAGCTCTTTTCATGGTTGTTGTGGTCGTGATAATTTTGTGAGGCCACATTGAAAAGGCTCGGATGAGCCAAAGTTCTACAAGTTGTGCTTTCATCTCTTATATACATGTGTATATATATCTATATATATGTGTATATATATCTATATATAAGTGCTGTCCTCGCCCTGAGTTCCTTAGTTTCACCAGCTAGACGGTGAGATAACGATGCTACAATAACCAGACTTATTTTCCTTTTTGAGCTGATTTATTGAAGAATGGCCTCTGACCATTGCCTTCACTTTGACCATCGTAAAACTGAAAGTACAAAATATAAAAATACTGTATTAGCTAACTAACATTGGAAACTAGCAGTCTGGGGGGATGGTGACGTCATCAGCAAATAATATAACTTTTCTGGGAAACTGTAGCAGCACAAACGCTCATGTTACCTGCACAAATCTGCACAAACGTAGCACTAACCGCTCCGCCTATTTGCCTTTACCTTTCAAGTGGGTGGGGGTCAGCTTCACTCTGCTCTCAGTCTGGGGGGTTATTTGTTTCTCCTTATCTGTCCTCATGTTGTGCTTTTCTATATTACACCCCTCTGACCTGTCTACCCCATGTGATGTTTGTGTAATGTATGTATGGTCGGAGGGTAAGACGGCGCTGGCTGGCAGCCTTAACCCAATTTCCCTCAGGATGAATAAAGTATGATCAATCAATCAACATGACGCTGGAACATCATCACTGCATTATCCAGTTTCCTCTCTAACTGGATGCAGCTGTGAACAGGAACAGCTGTGGAACCAGAGTCCTGAGTGTCATCTATGGATGGATGCAGGTCAGTGTGTTGCTGGTGATGAATCACAGGGTCCATCTCACAGTGGAGTCACAGCTGTTCTTCAGCTGCTCTGCTCTTCAAATGTAAGGCATGGACGGCTCTGCTTTTCAGCTGTTGGAATATCACCTTCTTCATGAAACAAACCCAAACAGTAGCAGTAACAGTAAATCGTACTTATAAACTCTAAAAACCCACATTTGAACTCCAACTTCTTGTTCATGGAGGAACGAGTACAAGGACGACATGTTGAAATTGTGATGTGAAGACGGAGGACTGTGGAGGCCACTGCAGACTGTTGGACTCTGATACAATCTTCTTCAGTCTCTGTTACAGACGTGGGTTTACAGAAAATACAAACACCAACATCACATGATATTTTATTATTTGTTAGATTATATTGTCAGTTATCCACAGATGTGCAATAACACTAATGTGCAATAATCTTTTCTGGCATCGTTGTATTTTTACTCAGTTGTATATAGCATTTGTATTCTATCTTTATCTTATTGTATATTTTATTCTACTGTATATAGTATTTTATTCTATTCTGTACAGTTGTGTACTGTATTTATTCTTATTTTATTTTAATTTTTGCTCCATAACTTTGCACTGTCCACTTCCTGCTGTGACAAAACAAATTTCCCACGTGTGGGACTAATAAAGGTTATCTTATCTTATCTTATCTAATCTTATCTAATCTTATCTTATCTTATCTTATCTTATCTTATCTTATCTTATCTTATCTTATCTTATCTTTATTCACATTTATTTTCAATGAAGATGAACAACCAGCTGCAGCTTGAATCATTGACTTCACACCAAGCACTGCAGATATATTTGATATATTTATAAATAGTGTAAAAATGCTTTGTGTTGTCAATAGAGACACATTAAACAAACTTTGCTCGATGACAATAAGCTCAGTTAAATCAGTCCAATAAGTGTGGAGTCCTTCCTTCAGAATGTGTCTGTGTAGGTTCTCAGTCATCCAGGTCATGATGGTCGAAGAAGCAACCACAGCTTCCTGCACAACACTTTGCAAAGTGAAATCTGTTTATTGTCCCATCAACAGTTTACCTGCAGAATCGGTACAAATATCTTTACTGTGAGGAAGTGACGCAGAAAATACAACGTTTCCTCTCTGTGTCAATGAGCCTGTTAATATCAAAGGCTCATCATTATTTATTTAAAGCAGAATGGGAGGCAGAGCCTTCAGTGTTCAGGCCCCTCTTCTGTGGAACCAGTTTGGATTCAGCAGACAGACACAATCTCTACTTTTCAGTAGCGCTATATAAATAAAATCGAATTGAGTCATTATAATGGCCATAATGAATATAAATAACAGCAAATTAAACAAGCACCAGGAGATTTTCTTTTAGATTGAGTAGAACGATCCTTCTTCCTTGCTTCTTTTCCTGCTCGCAGCATCGGTTGACCTCTGACTTCTCAGCAGACTGGTGACGTTCTCCTCTTTGTCCCGTCTCTGAAGGAGCTGCACTGCTATCAGTAGGAACTGTCAGCTCTCTCAGTTTGAATCTAAATGAGTCATTTTACCTCCTAATACAGAAATATGTAGACCTGGATCCCATGACTTCCTCTTCCCATAATGCATCAGTCAGAAGGTGCAGTTGATGTGATGGAGTCATCTGTTTGTGACTCGTGCAGATCTTCTGAGGAAGGAGCACAAGCTCTCCATGCCTTCTCCATCGTTCAACCCAAACCCAGGAAGCCTTCATGTGCTCGATCTGTTATTAACACATATTAACACATGTATATGTGAGGACAGCACACACACAGTGTCGTATATGAAACTCAGCTTGATGTTCTTGTCCTGTTTTCAGCAGCTCACTGATGCCATTGGATCTGCTCGCCATCAGGAGAGCATCTGCCACTTCATCAGGAGCATTTAGGGTGGCTGATCCTTGGGCAAGATATTAACCCCAACTTGCTCTCCGATGCATCCATCAGAGTATGAATGTGTGTGAATGTAGTTAGAAAAAGCACTAAGTATAGATAAAGTGCTTGTGCGAATGGGTGCGACTGGGTGCGACTGGGTGAATGTGGCGTGTTGTATAGAGCGCTTTGAGTACTCCGTGAGAGTAGAAAAGTGCTATATAAGAATCAGTCCATTTACCATTTACCATTTACCATGCCCAGGTGTTGTTGGGAGGTCATACAGGCATGTTGAGGCCACACAGACTACAGAGCCTCATTTTGACATGTTTTAAGGACATTACATCAAACCAGATTAATTATTTTGTATTGCATTGATCAAGGAACCAACCCAATAAAGGCATCTTCTTCACATTACTTAAAAAAAAGATCATCTCAATGGCTTCGAGTCGATAAGAGAAATAATGTTTTGGGGAAACATTGTTGACTGTAGGTTAATGACGTAAGCATTGATTAACAACTCAGCGTTCTCCATGAATCATGTTCAAAAACATGAAGGGAATTTCATGACGACAGGAGGCTCCAAATACACCAGTTACACCAGTTACATCCTGTTTTATTGGAGAACACCTCACTAATGACATGAAGTTTCCTCCAACATTTCCTCAGCTCAGCTGGTTTGGAGCTCTCAGGATGAGACAGCAGATATTCCTCTACATCTTTGTCTCTTACAAACATGACGTTTCCATCCAAGCGCTCAGTAATACTTCTTCTTTTTCTTTCAAGACCAAAGTCGGCGTCCATGCTCACAATCGTTGTGCCATCAGTCTGAAATCAAACATCAACACTGGTTCATCCATTTCTGTCATTGATGGAACCAAAGCTTATGACAGGATTATTAACTTGGTTGGTATCAGTGAGACGACTCAACATGAGCCTCAATGATTTCATGAGGCTTTATCAATGATGCTTTTGAAATGATTATATGAGCATCTATAAATAGTTGTAACCTTTGGACATGCTGGGCTGCTATCCCATCATCCAACAGGTTAAAAGACCAGCTGAGGTTCTGCGTCTCGACTGGTGAAACTGGGAAACTGATTCTCCTCCCAGAGCTCTGTAGAGCATGTTAACCTGTGGTAGAAACAGTAGAAGTGAAAAGGTTTGATCTATCAAACACTGAGGTACATTTACAAGTGAAATCCAAGCAACTCAGCAGGAGACTGTTTAAAAGCATTTTAAAAGATCAGCATCTTGAACCATCTTATCAGCTTCATAAATATTTGTGTTTAATGTGTATTAATGATGAAGATCATTAGATAACACCTCACAGACTGAACCCACTCCGGATAGAAGAAAATATGATCTAGTGTCAACATTTAAGGACTGTTCAGCCTGAAAAATATTGAACATCAAGAATTAAATGAGCTCCAGAAAAGTCAGACAGTGTCAGAGAAAACAATCAGGTGTCAGAGAGAACAATCAGGTGTCGCAATAAGATGCCCCACAAATGATGTGTGCCAGTAAAAGTTTGTCCACCAAAGACAGAGGAGAGCAGCACAGGGATAAACCTGCAGGCCTGACAGCAGCAGGTGTGTCACTCTACTGGTTTCCTACTTAGTGACAGTGTTTACAAATGTGCCTCTGTGACATTCATTAGTGCCCTCACTGACACACAAAACAACGACTACACAACAGAACAGCTACACAAGACAACACAACACACTAAGTATACACTTCACACTAAACGTCACAAATCTCCCATATCTAAAAGCTCTCTCTCTCTCTCTCTCTCACTCACTCACTCACTCGCTCACTCTGTCTCGCAGCCGTCACTCCCAAAACTTTTCCCTCTTCCTAAACAACCAAATCCCACGTGCTGAATTTCTTTTTTTTATTGGTCACATGGTGCATTTTTCCACCGACAGGAAACAGGTGGCTTTTTCCCTTTCTTTACTGTTTTAGCGCTGTCCTTAGACCCTCAGGAATGAATTAATTTGGTAAGTCGGGGTACCTTACAGTGTAAACAAGTATGACTAGGTGTCTGTTGAGTCTCAAGTAGGGATGGGTATCGTTTAGGTTTTATCCGATACCGGTGCCAAACCGGTACTTTTGAAACTGTGCCAGTGCTTAAAGAATGGAGAACACAAACTTTGTCGAAAAACCTCTCACGTTCATCTGCTTTTTTGTAAAAAGGTAACAATGTTAGCCTTTTCTGCAGCTATAGGGGATTTATGGTCTCACTCTTGGCTGGAAGCAGCTTAAACAATGGAAAAACACAAACGGTGTCCAAAAACCTCTCATGTTTAGCTGTTTTCCACTTTTTCTTTGGTCATTTTAGCCTTTTTGTCCAGGGTGAAGGGAGAATCTGCCATCAAACAAGAAGACAACTGCATGTAGCTATGATGATGTTAGCTAGTTCACCTTACATGCATTAATGTAATAACGTGGTTAGCCTACTCAACGTAAATTACACAGGAACAACATTAAGCTGCTCACGCAGAGAAGAACGGCTGCTGCTGCATCATCATCCTCATCATTTCTGCTACACTGGCAGGGCTAGGGGCCACGACTCTACTCTGGGGGATGTTGCTAACTCTGGGTCGATAACAGGCACCACACAGTAGATGTGCTTGGTGTGAGGTCTCGCAGCAAGCTATTAAATATGCAGGCTTTTATAAAACGCTATGCGTCGCCAGGTGTTTCATCAGATTTGAGGTGTTACCTCCTTTGACAGTATCACAGTATCACCTTAAAGCACTTGTTGCAGGCTGCTGAGTTTGCATCTTTTGCTGTGAAGTACAGCCAGGCTTTGACCGCTTCGCCTTGAGCATTTTTAATCTGTAGCTCTGCTCTAAAAGAACGTACGTACCTGGGCCCACCTACTATCCCCGGAAACGTAAAATGATTGGCTAGAATTAGCTCAGAAAAAATAAAGCACCGAAATGTGCGCTGCTTTTCGGTCTGGTTACTACCGTTTATGTCATGGCACCGGACACCGGTACCCATCCCTAGTCTCAAGTAAGTTGCCTGCAATGATATTTAATGTCCAGCAGGTGTCAGTATGGAGCAAAACAGCAACACTGCTGTTGGCAGACGCCCACCCGCCCCACTCCGGAGTGGAAACACAAAACATGATTTTATTTCATGTGCTGGAATATGCTGGAAATAGGTTTAAATGTTAAACACATTTAATCAAGTCAAAAACAGTTATAATATAACTTAATTTTTTCTTGATGCATGAAATAAAAAGATTAAAAACAAAACAATTAAAAGAAAGGCTTTTAATTTGATTCTTTTCTATATGATGGATTATGCAGAAAAAATCAAAGTCTCGGGCTGAAATGTCTACTTTCTACTTTATTACATATTCAAGTCATGTTTTTTTAAAGAGTAAAGTAACCAATTACTTTTGAAAATAGGTAATCGGTAAAGACATGGGATTACTTCCTTGGAGAAGTAATCAGTAATTAGTAACTGAGTACTTATTTCCAGTAACTTGACCAACACAGCTTGTAATGAAGTAAATGTTGTGTATGATGTGAATGAAAGAGAGCCTGGTGAGGTGAGTCAGTCTTTCCACAGCTCTGTTTAACAACATGTTGTTGCTGCTCCACAAAGCTCAGGAATGCTGCAAACTGAAACTCTGCTGCAGGCAGGGACTAGTTTTTCTAGTTTAAACTTCCCTGGAAGATTGTTTAGCTGGAAAACAGCCAACATCATTATAAACACCTCTCACTGTAAACTCAAAGGCAAACCATAAACCTTAAGGCATCCATTGCCTTTTTTAAACTGATGATCTTAAACATTTGAGCTCATCAGACCTCCAAAAGTTTGATTGCAATTGACATCTAAGACTGAATAAAGTAAACGGTTTAATAATGAAATGTAACATTATTTAGTAACTTAAAGTTTTCACTCATGTCTCCCATGTGAATAAGTTGACATAGTATAAAAGCTACAGCAGAGTCACTTTCAGTTCAGTAAGACTCAACATTTATTGTCCCCTGTTGTAATATTGTGTAATTACACAAACTCAAAGCTCTGAACATTGAAAACTCAAATACACAAATGAAAATTAAGACAACCAGTCGGCTCAATTCTACTGAGTCCAGCTAAATTTCAAGCGTGAATACATTTCTCCTGGAACTGTGTTTTCTTGGCCTCCATCAATAAAATACTGCACAGTTTATATTTAATAAATATACAAACAGATTATTTTGAAAAGAAAAAAATCTTTAAGATATTGTAAGTATTGTTGAATATGTTAATAGCAGCTTTGAAGAAATTACAAATGTGGTCAGTCTGATGTATGATCTGATTCAAGCTGCATTTCTTTGTTAATGTTGATGCATCACAAAGAACAGGTCTGTTCCAAATGAAACTCTGCTGCAGATCTTGTGTTTCCTATATTAGAGCTGGAAAGCTGCTGAACACGTGTCCATGTTAGTTCCTGCAGCAGCCACTGAGACAGCATTTCTACAGTCCAGCACTGATTCAGTTCATAACAAGGTTCAGGTTGGTTCCTGCTGTAGACTCTAATAAAAATGACTTTCTATTACAAACCAGACAATTTTTCTTGGATAGATGTTTTGTAAATGTCCACAGCAGTAGGTGGAGGAGGAGGTGGGGCCCTCAGGCAGCAGACTCTCTTTGAACCAAGAAACAAATCAGAAGGAACTCAAGTTAAAGACAGCGAGGAGGATTAAAATGCAATGATATCCTGCTCAGCTACAGCTGATGGTCAGTGAGAAACAGCAGGTTATGAAAAAATATGAAATTACTGACAGACGGAGCAGCTGCTATGTAAAAGTGTAGGTTAGATATTTGGAGCCATCACTGAAATCCTCCATCAGCTCTGCTTTTGACCCCACATGTAAAAATGTACAGTTGGTTTGTAGACGTCAGGCTCTGAGGTTTATCAAGAGAGTCTAACAGGAACAACAACAGCTCGTCAGAACTTCTCTGTTATACCAGAAATGTCCTGTCCTGGTTTAAACCCACCAACCTGACACACCTGAAGTCTCCAGTGCAAGTCGTGTTGACTATGTTCACTCAGGTGCTTGGTCTTCAGACCATGTTGTGATTGATGAACCTGACTTGACTCCTACCAAGACTGACTCAGATCTCACTGCACCACAGCCAGTAAGGTTGAGGTGCTCTGACAGAGAAAGACCTTAGCTATTAGCTCCTTTTCTCAAACCTCAGCTGTTGCATTTTCCAAAACTGTTACTCCACCACGTCCACGTTGGTCACCGATGCATGACGGGACTCATGCTGTTTAGAGAGGGAGAGTGTAATCTCTGGTTATTTTATTGCTATGGTATTTTATTTTAAATGTTACTTTTTGTAGAGCAGTGAGTTTCCCCATGTACCGTGAATGCACCGTAGTGCTGCTGATGGTTCACTGCATCTGTCTGCATGGAGCAGGGTGAGTTTCTCTGTATATAGAGCCTGTGTTTGATGGCTAACAGAGCTCCATGAGGCTTTGAGCACTGATTTTGTTTTGTAGATGCACAAAGCTGTTGTCAAAGTTTCAGCTAACACACCATGTGAGACACTTTCCATGGTTCCTTTGCACTCAAATGTATCTTTGTTTTGGCCAATAAGAACTGCATAGATGTAAGATGGAGACAACAGACAACAATTAGCAGAATTTGACTGTTATTGAATTTTGTACAGATGGGATACAGGAGCCATCAGTTGGTAGAAATATGTGCTTCATTACAAGTGAAGTGAAGTCACCGGTTTCCTTGGAGGCTGCAGATACGATTCACCTCTAAAAGGATTCAGTTTTTGAACACCGAGATCTCAGGACACTTTATGTTGCTACTTCATTTGATCTATTTATTTATTTATAGCACTTAACAAAACTGATGCATCAGAGGGAAGTTGAGCTGAGATGGACACGTGCCTGATACGTGTCACTCACATGTTTTATTTTAGTAGGAAAAGTCAGACTTTGAGCTGTGACATTCAATCTTTTTCTCGGTGAGAAAATTATTTTACATGATTATAATATAAAACTAAAATCTTTGGAGATGTTACAGATGTTATTCAGTCACAAACATTAAAAAATTAACAGTTGTGAGCAAACAAACATCAGCTAACACGTAGATACTAAACCTTTTTATCTTACTGCAGTGAAAATGAACTGCAGCTTTAATTTGATTAAACTAAATGGACTTTTTCATTTTCTCTACTTCAGGTGAGCAACACACGAGCAGCTATTGTGACATTAAAATACAAATGACTCGTTTGGGGACCTTGTTTGCACCTCTCATGATCTTAGATTTGACTGGTCTTTATAAACAGCTCCACTCTGCCTGATCTGAAGTGTTGATAAAATACTTTGTATGTTCCTATTTAATGTCTGCATGAACACAAGTTTATGTGTCTGCATGTTTATTCCTGGAGGTGAGCCTGTATATGACAGCTCTGTTTAATATTAGATCTGCACATCTGCTTTAATACAAATGCTTAAAAAGGTTAAAGTCCTGACTTTGAGTCTCCACTGTGAGCAGCTCAGCAGCTCTGAGAAGTTTCTTCATCCTGATCACCATCTTCACTCTGTTGGAGCGTCCATGAGTGTTCCTGAGTGTTCTCAATAAAGTTTGTTTGAAAGCAAAAACACCATCAGTCTGTTAAGTCGTGTGGAAATGTAGAGAGTCTGTGAGCTGCATTCACAAACAGGTTGGATCACTCTGAACGACAGCGATTAGAGGAGGTTCTTCCATCAGTACCAAGCTGTGCTGATTGTCATTATTTTAATAAAACTTAAACCTGCTCAGTGAAAAACAGAGTGACATCAGACAAGACTGAGTCCACTTTAAATCTGACGAAACAAAGTTAAACTCATCTGAAGATCAGCCTCCTCCCTGTAAGGGGAAAATTCTTATTAAGTCTCCACCTGTGCGCCTTTAGGTGAAGCCCCGCCTGCTTCCAGGAATCACCTGTGTGTCCGTGTTTGGTGTGCAGCTGTGGAGCTTGTTGTTGTTGGTGTGTGAAGAAGCTGTGAGTTTGCTTTGTTTCCTCCTTTAACAGTTTGTCTTTAGGAACTTTATGAACAGAACAGGAAGTGAGACGTTTGTATTTACAAAAAATCAAACAAATGATTTGATTATTGGCTGGATCCACTCTGGTTATCAGTCAGTAACTCTGCACTCAAACATTTGTCTTTGATAAACAGTTTAAAATGATCTGAATGAAACTTTAGATCCAACATCACTGGTGGAACAATGATCGTCCCTTTAACTGGAAACAGATGAAGCCAGTTTGTTCCTCAGAAGCCGACATTCAGGTTTTACTGAGTGACGTCAAAACAACATGAAGCTGCTCCAGCTCAGTTCAGGGTCCCTGCAAACAGAGATAATCAAATACAGACTCTCTCACACACCATCAATCTTTAAGGATGTTTTCACTGCGGTTTAAATCCTACATATACTTGATGTTAATGCAGGAGTAAAGTCTCTCAGAATCAAACACATTTAAACCTCTGTGACTCAGGACTGTGTGATGTGCACAATCAAACACTTTTTAATCTGTTTCAAGTTAAACACAATGAAGTGTTCAAAGGAAAAACAAGTTACTATGTGAATCCTGCTGGATGGACCAGAGCAGGCTTCACTCTAACCAGCTTATCATCAGCTCCTTGTGTTTCATGAATAACTCAGACTGACAGAGTAATGAACAGAGCACAATGTTGGCGCACACACACACACACACACTGTGACACTGTGACACAGTCAGACATGAGGAAGTGTGCAGGTAAACTTTGCTCAGACATGATAATGAGGAGTTACACAGACTGATGGAGCTCATAGAGTGAGACATTTATTTTTCATGAAGTAAACCTGATGTATGATCTGATCTGTAGATCAAACTGATGTGTTAGTGTTCATGCAGCTGTGTTTAATAACCTGTTGTTTAGGGCTGGGCGATGCGGCCTCAAATCCATATAATTTCAAGCACGTGTGGTAACCATATATATCACGATATATTCTTTTCTTCTGTATAACGTATTTTCCCCACTATAAGGCTTAAAATCCTTTAATTTTCTCAAAAATCAAGAGTGTGCCTTATGTATGAATTCTGGTTGTGCTTACTGACCTTGAACCGATTTTGGCGTGCAGAAATCTGTTAAAAATGATTTAGCACAACTTTGGTAAGCTGCACTGCTTGATGGATTGTCGGAGCATTACGGCTGCCGTGGTGAGGAGCTTCGCTGAGTAATCTAGGTCCAAAACTCCGTCCGCTTCAGGTCCCAAAGTCAAACTAATACTGAGAGTTAAAAACAGTCTAAATTCTTTCATCTTTAAATTCATCAGCGTTGCTGCTTTACCAGGTGTAACAATTAAGTTTAACATCCATGAAAACAGGATTTATTGAATTTAACGGAGTTAGAAGTTAACAGGAAGTTAGCTCGCTAGTTTCCACCTAAACATGATATAGCATGTTCTGACTGAGAGATTTCTGAAACTAATTCAAACATACAGCTCTGCTACCACTTCCAACATAAATGAAGACAGAAAACTAAACAGCAGTGACGTTTGTAGGGTTACTGAAGTTGAGCTAGCTGGTATATAATGATGTGATACATGATTGCTAGCGACACAGCTATGTTAGCATAACATTAGCACAGTGAAGCTGCAGGATGAACGCTAACTTTTTCCCACATGATAAAAGTTAACGTGACGGATTCTGGTGGTCAGGGACAAATGCAGTCTCATAGGAGGATGCTGTAAATGGGCCAAACTGAGCAGCTGCGAGAGAATTCAACATTAAAGAATCAATGGTACAAACGTGGAGGAAGCCAGTTTTTGGCTTTCCCCATATTTCAAAAGTGCTTCATCTCTTTGCTGTGACTGTCGCCCAGCATAATTTGCAGATGATAATGGTTGTAGCCACTGTGATGCTTTCAACCAAAAAAG
Organism: Pelmatolapia mariae; assembly: GCF_036321145.2. Lineage (NCBI taxonomy): Eukaryota > Metazoa > Chordata > Actinopteri > Cichliformes > Cichlidae > Pelmatolapia > Pelmatolapia mariae. Next base: position 35,044,576 of record NC_086229.1, read on the forward strand.
GCGCATCAACATGCGCTATTGCAATATAGTCAAAATCTCAACTATTGGCCAAATTTAAATAGCTTCTATTGTATATTGTTTCTATGGTCCACCCCTACTGTTGTTGCTGTTGATGCGTCACAGAAATCAGCTGTGCTACAAACTGGAACTCTGCTGAATGCAGTTACTGGATTTACTAGTTTGGTGAACTTCCAAGAACGAATGCTTCCTTGGCTGAACGCAGTGAATGTCATTAAAAAAACAGCTTTACTTGCACATAAATCTGTCAGTAAAGTCTGGATAATAAATTCTGGTTGGTGGTGTTATAGGTTCTCTTGGTCAGCTTGGTGTTGGTTTGGCTCCTGCACAAAACAGTTTGCTCTCATATTTGACACTGACAGGAATAAAGAGTAAAAAACACGACAACCAAACTAAAAAAGAGAGACGAGTTAAAGCAGAAGATATTTTGTGGCCCAGAACATGTGATCCTCACCAAGACAGGCAGAGAAAAGGTCTGATTATTGTTGCTGAACTGTGATGGTGAACAGTCTCCTCTGTTGATCCCAGTGTGACAGAAATAGTAAAAAAAAAACTTTTTATTCTCAGATTTTATGTTTATTTGTCTGGTTGTAGATCAATTGTGTTTATACAGTATGTAAAAATGAAAACATAACTGTAAATCAGACACGTGAGGTCGTGCTGAAGATAGTTTTTAAAGGTAAAATGTGGAGGGAAAATCAAAAGTAGTTAAAAATGGCCAATTATACCCTGGACCCAAACTTCTCTTTTTTTTAAGTAACGCAATAGTTACTTTTCAAGTAATTAATTACTTTTAGAATATTGTAACTCTTACTTTTTTGAAGAAGTAACTAGTAACTATAATGAATTACTTTTTCAAAGTAACTTGCCCAACACTGGTTACAGGTGGGTGCAGCCTGCACTTTCTCGAGACAGACCAGCTGCACCACAGACACTTCAAACCTCATCTCAGGACAAAAACTGAAAGAACAACATAAAAAAAGAAGAAAACAAACCCTAGAAACATGCTGGGTTACAGGAGATGGCAGACGTGTGGAGGTGAGCCTGTGTGAGTCTTTTTTCTGTTAATGAACAACAGAAAAAAGAAAAAACTGGAATCTATAAACAGTTACTCCGAAAAGGATCCAGATTCTAAATATATGTGACGTCATTATCCCGTAAGCCAGTTAGGGTGTCACATGACATTTGTGGATGCCGGTATCTTTTTACTTGGACAATTTATCAAGTTTCAATCCCTGTCATCAAACCTCATCTGAGGACAAAAACCACAAGAACAACATAAAAAAGAAAGAAAACTTACCTTAGAAATCTGTAGGGTTGTTTTCTCTGAGACATGTTGGAATCTGTAAACAGTTACTCCGAAAAGGATCCAGACGTTTCAAAATACTTGTTTCAATTCTGCAAACATAATTGCTGCAGTTAATGGACTAAAAGTCGTCACTTTTCACCCCTAGTTATGGATTTAAGGATCAAAGGATCAAAGTGGTGGTAAGATTCTAAATATATGTGATGTCATTATCCCATAATGACATCACATATATAGGTTGTCACATGACATTTATCAGTAAAGTTACCATCTCTGTCACCCCCCCCCCTCCAAAAAAATAAGTGCTATTGCAATAACCGATGTTTTCTACAGTCATCTGTGCTAACAGATGGCAGCATTTTAAAGCTGGGTCTTACTCTGCCCAGGCTGCTCTACCATAGAAGAAGAATGAGACCTACAGTACCTTGAAAAACTTTCACACATTTTGTCACTTTACTACAACAAACGTAAATGGATTTTTTCTGAGATCTTCTGTGACAGACAAACACAAAGTACCACATAACTGTAAAGTGAAAATGATTGACATGGTTTTCAGAATATTAAGCAAATAAAATCTGAAAAGTGTCATGTTGATTAGCTTTCAGTTCCCTGTACTCTGATACCTCTAAACAAAATCCAGTGATATCAATTGCCTTTAGAAGTCAACCAAATTAGACAAGTTTACCTGTGTGTAATTTAGTCTCATTATAAATACAACTGCTCTGTGACGGCCTCAGTAGTTGGTTACAGAACATTAATGAACAAACAGCTTCATGAAAACCAAGGAACTCGCCAGGCAGGTCAGGGATAAGTTTAAAGCAGGTTGACCAAAAGTCATTAAAAGTCCCATCTGCAGTTTGCCTGGAACCATGTAGGGGACACAGCAAACATGTGGAAGAAGGTACTCTGATCAGACGAGACCAAAGTTAAACTTTCTGGCCTATATGAAAGGCACTACATGTGGTGGGAAAAATAACATCATCATCACCCTGAACGCACCATCCCCACTGTGAAACATGGCAACATCATGCTGTGGGGATGTTTTCCTTCTACAGGGACAGAGAAGCTGGTCAGAGATGATGGGAAGATGGATGGAGCTAAGTAAATGGGAATTCTGGAAGAAAACCTGTTGGAGGCTGCAAAGGACTCGAGCTTGGGATGTAGATTTACCTTCCAGCAAGACAATGACCCTAAATAGAGCTTGAGCTGGTTTACATTGAAGAATGGGCAAATATTTCAGTCTCTAGATGTGCAAAGCTGGTAGAGACATACTCCAAAAAAATTGCAGGTGTAACTGTAGCAAAAGGTGGCTCTATGAAGAGCAGGGGGTGAACAGAAATGCAGCCACACTTTTCCAAATTCATTTGCCTAGAATTTTGACAAGCATGTATTATTTTCATACCACATCACAATAATGTGCTACTTTCATAGAAAAGGTCAATAAAAACATATTTTGTTTGTGGTTTCAAGGTGACAAAATGTGTAAAAGTTCAAGAACTATGAATAATTTGTCAACTTCAAATCACCACACAAGCACACATCAGTTCACATGCATGTACACATGTGCAGAGTAAAAGCATATGTGTGCATGCAACTTCAAAAGTTAAAGTAGAAAAAGACTGCAAACTTTAGGAACAATATGGAATGAGTGATAATGTCATCACCTTTCCATGATTTGGAAACATTTGTTTCACCTTAAATCTGTTTTTTTTTTCTTAATTGCAAAACCTGTAAAATTTGAATTCTCTTTTTTGTCACTTCGATGTCTCCCTCTTGTATCTTTGCTACACATTGGATATAATTTTTCTTACCATGATGATGCATGATCTTTACTCTCAAATCATTTTAATGGCTTCAGGAAGTTGACCCTCTGCTCCAAATTACTGTTTAATAGGCAGTTTGTTCTTTACTCTAGTTTGTTCCTTGATTGTAAAATCTGGTATTTTTGCAAATTTGGCTCAGGGGGACCTGAAAGCCAGGAGACAATTTATTGTATTGGCCACAAACAATCTCATGGAGGAAAAATTTTCCCATAAATATTAATAAAGATTTCTATCAGAGCAAATTATCTCTCTCTCTAACCACGTCCTAACCTAGCAGTCATATATAGCCTTTAATTAATCCTGCATTTTTGTCAAAGACATTTGTCACCATGAAATTAATAGTTTAAAACGGCAACATATGAAAAGATTCACTGAGTAATCAGAAAAGTTTTGCATGAATCTGGACATTAGATTTAAGCTTGAAGTTTTAACCTAATCAAATATCACTTGGTAGAAGCTCCTTACCGTTTGAAGAAATCTCTTCTCAATCTGCTGTCCTCTTTTGCCTGCATCTTGTATTTTTTCCATCTGAGACTGACGTTATTCCATCTTAATTATTTTTCTCCGTGAAAAACACAGCAACTCATCTCATCCCAGGGCGCCAGGGCCTCGAGCTCCGGATCTCAGCAGAAGTGCCAATAAAAGTTGCAGGCTGATCCAGGTATGAGTGTGACACACGTTCTAGTATGTGACGTCACAGCTGGAACACTGTTACGCCTCTGCGTAACCATGGTTACACGGGACGCTTTGGAGCTCATCAGCAAAAGATTTCAGGTTAAACTCTAAAACAGGGGCGGAGCGTGGGGGTGGCTTACTGGGCTTAAGCCCGGGTTGTTTTTTCAGAAGCCCGGGGTCTTTTGGAGTGTAATTTTTTCATAGTTGGATGCCTGGCTGCCAGCTGTATAAAACAAAAAACTACACACAATATTCGAAGCACGTAGTGCACACTGTGGGAATTTACGACTGTGCGTAAATCCCCCCTAATATTGGTATGATCCGAGCTCAGGCACTAAGCGACTGAGCGAGGGGGCGGGGCAGCTGCTGCCCGCGAGTGCGCTGTTGGAGAAACGGAGCCAGACAGACAGAGGAGAGCTGAAGTCTGACCAGGTACCAAAGCAAATCATTCGTACTGTACAAATGATGTAAATATGACGGTTTATCACGAAAGATTGATATCAGACTGATCACTTGACCCACATTACGTTACTTCAAGTGAATCAACAAATGGCGAAATGAAAAGCCGAACAACAACAATGCTGTTTCTTTAGAGAGTCTTTGATTACACGTGTGTTTATTTCATATTTTCAGTTGTTTCCCTCCACGGCTACATAAATCAGTTTCAGTAATGCACTGATATACAAGAATGGACATAAGGGGCTTCTTTCAGAGAAAAAAACTCAGGTAAATGCTATTTTATATATTATGCTTTGTATGTTGTTCAGTATATTTCTATGCAAAACAAGAGGAACTTCAATACACAGCAGTATATTCATAGTTTAAATCAGATATTTACATACACTTTATGGAAAACACAAGAACATTTTTTACTGTACAACATCAATTTAGAGTAAACTTGTTTTGTTTTAGATAAATAAATGTTGAAATATCTTTTGAATTAGTTAAATGTCAGAATAAAGAGAGAGCTGTCTATTTTTATCACTTTCATCAAATGTAGGAGTACATATACACTAAGTTTATTGTTAATTAATAAGAAAAACTCCAGACGATTCCATTCTGAGCTGAAGAAGCTTCTGATTGGTTAGTAAAGTCCATGTGAGTAAATTGGTGGCACAGCTGTGGGTGCATATAAGGCAAAACACAGAGCCTGTTTCTTTGACATGAGAAAATCAAGAGATGTCAACCAAAACACCAGGAACAGAATTGTGGAGCTCCATAAGTGTGGCTCAGTTTGAATACAATTTGGTGCCATTTGCAATTAAGAAATACAGATAGTTTTTCTCTTTACTCTTAAAGTTAACAAATATGTTTTTTATATTTATCAATCTAAAAAAATAAACATTTAGTCTGATTTCATGTTACAATTAAAAAAGTGTTTGTGTTTTGATCTGAAGAGTTTATAAATATCTGGTTTCAACTGTATATTTGATGATGTTGGTGTTTGCCTTGTTTGTCAGCACAAAGAGGGAGAGAGAGGAACAGAGAGTGAGAGAGGAGCAGAGAGGGAGATGGAGAATGAGGACAGAACAGAGATGGAACAAGAGCAGGTGAGACAGACATGTTAGTCAAATATTTGTTTACCAAAAGTATCACCGTAGGTACTCATGTATCTCGTAGCTAGTGTTTCTTTTTAGGTTTGTTACTTTTCAAATTCTATATTTATTAAGTTATGCAGGCTTGTTTGCACAACAAGGCTAAATAATTCTATAAACTTTTCTCAATCTAAATAGTGGACTTTGGTAGAATTAAAAAATAAGTGTAGTGCAGGTCTATGATGATTTTTAGTGCTACTATCATCTAGTTCTGATTTTGGTTCTGTCTTGGTTAAGTCCTAAATAGTCCTGATTTTGAGCTGTTGTAGTCCTGTTTTAATTTTAATTCTGGATAAGTTCTGGGTTTGGTTGAATTGGGGTTTAGTCCGCATGTCTTGATACAGCCCTGACTTTGTTCTGCCTTGCTGCTTAAAAAACTAGCTTAAGGTGTCCTGCACATGTGATATATATTTTCTCCCTATATGAAGTCATTCTTTTTTGAACAAAACTCAAAACAGAGCCAATTAATCTTTCAGTCATTTCTAACCCCCCCCCCCCCCAAAAAAAAAAAAAAATCCCACACGCACACTACCCTTTAGGGCTAAGCCCCGGGTGTTTCAAATGTCTGGCTCCGCCTCTGCTCTAAAACCAAATAAAATCAATATACTGTATATGTGTGTACCGCGTACGCGTTCATTTTCTGGAAGAGTAAAACGGACAGTTAAAAGGTGACCGATGGCAGCCGTACTGAGGTGAGTTGTTGAGGATATGTCGAGCACGGCTGTTTTTGTGCTCTTATACACTGTTAGCCTGTTTTGGCTGGCGTTAGTGAAGCTGTTTTCAACTGGATGTCACATTGTTGAACTCTCGATGTGACGATGGTAGAATGTAATTCTAACCCTGTGCTAATTTAGGCGTTTGATACCGTTTAATATCCAGCCCATCTGTTTGGTGTTTTTAACATGCCCTGGAATAATTTAAACCTTTACAATGCTGGTGATTTACGACTCTTTCGCGACAGTCAGCTGGGGAGTAAACTGTGGCTGTTCTCAGAGGTAGCTCATGTGAGCCAGCAGTGACATCTGTACATGCAGTAGCCTTAAAATGCTGATTATTTATTCTCCTGCTAGGTAAGAATTGGTGTTTTATACGTACATTGTTTCTTTCCGTATGCTATCGTTTGATTATGTTATGATGTGTGGTTAATGATGATTATTAGTGTGCTAATCGTGAATAAGCTAGTAAGCTTGAAAATTAGCAGCCATGTTAAGCGGACTTCGGTGATCAAGTTCGTGTGTGACTGTTTGGAATATGGCTGGCACTACTTTTAAGAAGCAAGCTAAAGGGATGTGTTTTAAAAAAGGTGCAAGGACCTAACTCAGTGAGTGAGTGTGTTCAGTAAGTTGTCTTTCATGTTGTGCATTTGAACTAGCAGACTGCACTGTTGTTGTTTAGGGGCTATGAGCACACAGTTTATCAATATGCCTACTTGTGCGTACTTGCGTTCTTGTGTACTCGTGATACGTCATCAGTCGGAGACCAAGTACTGTTCCAATTCGAAGTACGCATCAAGCCGAGAACGCGAAAAAGTCCCGGATGTGTTCTCGATCCGCCCGTTTTATCGAGCATGCATCGGTGTAGACTTGGTACAGCTATATATCCCAGAATGCATTTCGTCCAAAACTCAACAGGGGACTCCCGGCACATCGTCCCCGCCCGCTCGCGGTCTTCTCACTACTCAGGTTAAAGAAACCGCAGCAGCTGTCTATAGTATTGAGTGTCCACTAGAATAGAAATAAAAGCGTTCTAACATCTCACCTGCTTGTTTTTATTAAGGTATGTACACGTATGTACATGTACACTATTTTTATTAATAGAGGTTTCACTACTGAGGTTAACAATGATATATAAGTCACTTAGATCACTTCTAAATGTTAATGTTTGGTTTATTTCAGTGTTTTATTTGTTCCTGAGTAAACCGGTTTGGCTGTGATTAAAGTTAAGCTTCATAACATGTTACTCACAGTTAAATTAAGAGGGGACGGCAGTAAAAACTCCGGACCTGTGACATCATCACGTACGCTGGTGTTCCAATTGTACAACTCGCGAGTCTATGCTCGCGTTCTCGGCGGGTACGTAATCGCGTACCTGGACATTGATAAACGGCCATGGGCTGTGTCCCAATCCAGCGACCACACGGCGCGTAACACAAGGGCCATTTATCAATGTCCAGCTTTGTGTGACAGAAATGAAGGAGAAAAGTGTTTTGTTGTTCATTCATTTTTGTCATGACATCACTTTGAGTATCTGAGGCTGAGACCACGTGACTGTAAAACATGATAGTTGTTCTTCATTCTGTACTGAACAGTCATTTTACGATTAGTTAGTAAATAACAATTAGCTCATGTTGTTCATGAGACTAAAATCATTTAACTTTGGTAATGTAAATATAATATGGCCAATGTTATATAGAGAAGGAGGATTTAGTGTTTGTGTTATTACGAGTGCTAAACAAGAAGAGTTCCCAGATGGTCCAGTGGACACATGTGTGACTCCTGTGATTAAAGCATCTTTCTTTCAGCTTAACGAGTGAACCGTCAGCTCGTTCAAACACACGTTAAAGTCCGTTTGGCTCGACACCACCGAACAGAGGCAGCAATATAACATAGCTAACATTAACAGTGCAGTGAATCCTGCTTGTGCCGTCATATTCAGGACTGCAAACCGAGCAGCATCACTGACTTTCAGCTGGTTGTGTTTGTGGATATATGACTGACTTTAATTATCCATAACATCATCACATTCTCTGTAAGATTAAGGTCAACTATTGTATTATTGTATTTTAAAGGCTTTAAAACCAAGTAAACGCTGAAAGTACAAACATCACTAATGTCACATAACTTTGCCAACATGTGGCCAACAGTAATGTTTTAATGTTCTTCATTATTAAACATTCGCACATGAATAAGTGTGAAAGTTTACTCATCGGCCGCTCCGCTTCAGCTCTCTACCGTATTTTTCGGCAAAATTATCCACACCCAGCACTGCACTATGAATTGTGGGATATATGGGACCACGGAGTGTAAAGCAGATGTGAGAGAGGCTGTGATGAAGTCCTGGAGTTTTTAAGGACGTACGTGCTGCAGTCCAGAATATGAATATGTTGGACACAGGTGGTAAAGTGCTGTCACACCCTGAATAAACTGTCCTCTGTTCTTTGGTAAGCTGACATATTTGTTACATAATCATATGGTTTATCAGAGGGGAAGTGCCAGTTTTAGAATACTAGAGTCCAAGGTTAGGTGCAATAATATTCAACCGTAATATTAGTTTATAACTAGGTCTTGTCAGTTAGCCAGTGTTGTGTCAAAAAGTCATATCTGCCATAAACTAATTCCCAGTATTTGTCAAAAACCAGTTGATCATATTTAAACTGCTATAGACAACTTTTTATGTATCCCTCATGAGTGATATTGAGTCATCTTGTGCCACAAACAACATTCCTGTCACAAGGTAGAAACTGCAACCATGTTTTGGCAGTGACTTTTACTTCTTATTCTTTCATTTGACATTAAAATGACTTTTTTAAAGAGCAGAAACTGCAACTAATATAATAATAGTTCTCTAAACATGTTTTAAGTGTCCCAAAAGGACTGGGTTGGTTTTAATATAACACAGAGTTATAAATATACTTGAAAAAATGGGTCGTTATTAAGTTTGATATATCCCCTTTTGTAAATCATGCTCACTAAAGTCTGTTTACCAACATAAGTAAAGACATTGGAAATCAGTTTTTGTCAGACGATGACTTTTTGTCACAACACTGGAGGTAAAGCAGGTATGATCCTTCATATCTGGAGTCTGAAGGTGCAGACACAAATTCAGACATCCCTGGGATGTTTAAGAGTTTACAATTTCTCTGGTTCATTGGCTTTAGTCAGTCAGTCAGTAATTACTCAACATTATTTCCCAGGTACTCTTGAATTCAAAGAAATATTCAGGGGATTGGGCGCTGTGCTTTCCCACAGGTGAACTCAGGTGAAATGAAAGAAGTAGTGGATTACCCTCCTCCTCTGGCACAATGATAACTCAGAAAAGCTCCTTGGAGTAAGGAGATCAGGCTCAGAAGTGGTTCTTTCTAAGAATGTATATCTGTATTTATAAATGACATACTAAGGATGAGTAATGCTTAAATAATGAGGAATTAAGCAGTGACCAGTGACACGTTTAACAATGTGTCATTGTGTCATTCTATGTTTGTTTATGAGTACAAGATCCTTTTTTCTATCAAGTAACCTAAAAATGACTGAGTGCACCTTTAAAAATACTAACTTAAATAAACCAAGATAACCCAGCAGTCCATAATGTGTGCACTATGTCACTAAAGTTATTGTTACTGCAAATGTAAAAGTAGACAGAAATGAACCAAAGAAGAAGTGACATGACTTTGAAGACTGATGTGATCAGGTGGAAAGTGCAGAAAGCTGACTGATGTCGATCTGTGGCTGCATTAAATGTTGGCCTGTCCTGTATCAGCCATTCAGGATTTTCTTTGATGAACATTTAGCTCTTATGGCATGAACGTGCTCAGTGCATTATTGTTGGCTTTTCTACAGTCTGGTATTTGTTTACTAATTGATCGATACAGTGCATTAAATAAGTGCATAAATAAGATGTTAAAAACCTCATCATCATATCAAACATGATCGATTTGTTTAGCACATGCTGACTGCTTTCTAATTATAACCAGAACAGGAGGTGAGAGCAGAGAACAAGAGTGCAGCCGTTTGGTGGAAGGTGAAGAAGAGGTGAGCATCCAAAAGACGAGCAAGAGGACAGTTTCATAGGAGACATCACGGCACAATAAAGGCTGTAAGAGCAGAGATTCATCCATATTTTTACTATTTTTCCTTTTAGTCCCGCTGCTTACAATAAATCAAATATAAAGAACAAACAAGAAGAACTCAAATTGCATTGTTGTTCAGTATAATTCTGTGACTTCAACCTTTAGCTAACGTATAATGTTTGACATTTCATATAAATGTGACTATAACAGATAGTCAATAATATTAGAAAGGTGCTGTTACTGAGTGAAACTTCCAAAGTCTGGATTTAGCCCCAGTGTTTTAAGATCCCAGCAGCGCTCGTATTTATGGCCACATTTTTCAAAGAGACGAGCTTTCTGGGTGCTGACTCAGGGGGACCACTTTAGTTCATTGAAACTTTAATGCCAGTTTAGTTTCAGACATTAAACTGGACACGTTTTGAATCTAATTGATAATAACAGAGCGATGCAACAGTGTTAGTGTGACGCCCTGCATATTTGAAGGATTATGATAAACCTCCGTTCTTACTGAATCTGTAACATTGATCTGCCTGCATCATTTTTAAACAGTTTGTGTTGTTGTTGTGTTACTGTGCACAGAGAAACTCGCCTGATGTAGTGGTAAGGCCTTATTCACCACTAGATGGAGACAACCTGGCACAGGTATTTTCTCTACACACACACTGAAAAGCCTTGGTGGGAATTTTTGTTTACATACAAAGCAAAAGAAAAAATGTCTTGAGGTCTTTGCAGTGTTTTGTGCTTTTCAGGTACTATTAAATTCCGCTCTTTTGAATTTTTTTGGCGACAGAGAAAGACTGGACTCAGAGTGGTCAAGCTCAAAAAATGATCTTTATTTTTACATTTGTTCGCCACACGAACACACAAGCTCAGGTCTGAATTCTTTGCCAGCTAAATCTGCATATATATTTCTGCACTGCGTCACACCAACACACAGTTTACTTAGCTTTTTGTCTGGTTTCCTGTATTTTATACGCCTGTGCAGCTCTGCACTAAAACCTCCTGTTCTCTGCAGCAGCATGCACTTTCCTGTCAGTACTCTGTGACATTGTGCTCAAACTGGTGTTCTCCCAGTCTGGCCTCTATAAAACAAAATAAACAGAAAATAAGCATTAAGAATATATATTTATTTCGTAACAATACACATCGAAACTTCACACAGACAAACACACACACAAAACAACAAAATGCACGTCTCATTTTGAGAATTTCACCACTTTTACTTTTCATGGAAAATAACTTGTGTTATTCATGACATGACATCATTTAAAATAACTTTGTCAGTGAGTGGCTGCCACATAAGTATAAATCTAAATCACACATGTGGGTAGGGCTGCATAGTCAGTAAAAGTCTCCAAGGCTCTGCAGAGCTCCAAACCTCCTCTGCCACAGACAGAAGCATCAAAAATGTGCGCTGGGAGCTTCATGGAAGGATTTCTACAGCCAAGCAAATCTATACGTATGTGGCCAAGAACCTCAGTCCATGTAGGGTATCTCAGCACAGTTTGTGTCAGTTAGGTCAGCTAGTGGGAGGGCAGAGAGGGCAGCCTTTACAGTATTTTATTGTAGAGTGACAGGACCTGCCTATGAGCTTCTAATCAGGCAGAAGTGTTGACAGAAAACATATCAAAGGAAATACATTGATCAAAATCAAAGAAGATAAATATTTATGTGATGTTCTATTTTCCTGAGAGCTGATTGGCTGTGATGACTACTTCAAGTACTACATGAAACTTTGTCCTGCTAGTTACGCCTGCTGTCTGTTCTCAGGCCTCCTCCTGTTTCACTGGCATATATCCATCACCAGAGGGCTCCACTGACCTGCCTGCTGACATCAGAGCACACCCCTGTGTCATGTGACCTGTCCCAAGCAAGTTCAAAGGCAGCTGTGGTAGAGAGAGCAGGGAGTTTAGTAGAGCACTGGAAGGATGAGGTGGAAACAGGAAGCGTGTAGATTCAGTGGACGTGGCGTCCTCCATCTGTCTCCATGCTCTCTTTACTGGCCTCTAAAATCACTTCTAAAAACTTCTCCTGTAGCTGCTTTTGTTTAAATGTTTAGCATTTAGAATTCAACTTTACTGTCATACATGTCTAAATACAGGGTTACAAAATACAGTTTGCATCTAATCAGTAAGTGCAATAAGAGCAGATTATATACAGTAAGTTCAGTAGAGAGCAACATGTACTGGTCTATACAGATAAGTGTAGTATAAGTGGTGAAATAGTCATGAACAGAGAGACCAAACATACAACTGAACAAATGTATAGCATACAGATGTTTTATATTGCAGATGGGCACATTTACAGGTGTACTATGAACAAATATACAGATGTGCTACATATGTACAGATGTATCAGTGTGAGGTAAACAGATCTACAGAGCTATGAATATATCTACAGCAGTGGAAGCGTAGCTCTCTGAACAGACTAGTGACCAGTGTAGGCACTATAACAGAGACTCTGTCAGTGTCCTAAAACTACAGCAGTAACCAATGTGAGCATGTGGTGAATGTTGAGAATGATCACGGTCACTGGGAGGAGGAGTGTAGAAGGGTTCAGTGAGTGTGGATGGAAAGGTTCAGCAGGAGGCTGAGTTCAGCTGTGAGGAAGAAGCTGCTCCTAAACCTGCTGGTTTTAGTCTGAAGGCTCCTGTAGCGCCTCCTGGAGGGGAGGAGGAGCTGGAGGAGTTTCTTGGCAGGATGAGAGGAGTCCCTGAGAATGATGCATACTCGGCATAGACATCTCTTCTTGTGGACATCCTCAATGGCAGGAAGTGGAGTCCATGTGATGCGTTGGGCAGTTTTCACCACCCGCTGCAGTGCCTTGCGGTCACCAACAGAGCAGTTCCCACACCAGACTGTGACACAGTTGTTCAGGATGCTTTCTATCGTACAGTGGTAGAAGTTACCCAGTATGTCAGCAGACAGGTGGTTCTTCTTCAGTGTCTTCAAGAAAGAGAGGCGCTGATGGGCCTTCTTGACCAGGCTGGAGGTGTTAGTTGACCAGGACAGATTCTCAGAGATGTGGATCACCAAGAACTTGAAGCTGGAGACCCGTTCAACAGCTGTGCCATTTATGCAGATGGGGACATGGGTGTCTGTCTTCTCTCTCCTGAAGTCCACAGTGAGCTCTTTGGTTTTGCTGGTATTCAGGGGCAGGTTATTGTCAGCACCACACAGATAGGTGCTTTATTCTTCCCTGTAGCAGATTCATCGTTGTCACTGATGAGAGAGTCACTGTGGTGTCATCTGCAGACTTGATGATGGAGTTGGATGCATACCGAGGTCTGCAGTCATAGAGGAACGGGCTCAGCACACAGCCCTGTGGAGTGCCAGTGTGAGTGTGATGGTGGTAGAGCAGTTATGGCCTGGCCTAACATGTCGGGGTCTGTTAGTCAGAAAGTCCATGATCCAGGTACAGATGGAGTGGTTGAGTCTAAGATCCACAAGTTTGGTGATCAGCTTGGAGGGAAGAACTTTACCTATGCTGATCTGAAGTCAACTAACAGCATTCTTACATAAGTATTGCATAAATATCTACATGTACATGTTGCAAGAAACTGCATTCCCAGATCACATCCAGTGTGTGCTGGTGCAGCGATTCTACAAAAATGTTCCACGTGGTTGTTTTTGTTCTTCCTACTGGTGATGATCCAGTGGGGCTCCAGTCACTCCAGGCTGGTGGTGCCACAAAACAGACTGCAAAAACACCTGTGCGTCCATGACTGATCCTGCTGCTTCACTTCTTTATGAATTGATCTTTTTACGACTGTTCACTTTGGACGAGCAGGAAACAGCTGACTTGTGGCTTCACAGGAGGATTCCCTTTAACAACAAGAGCATGCACACAGTTTGCTTTAGGCCACCATGAAGAGCTCACATTGTAAGTCACAAAGAGCCAGTATATGATACTGCAGCTTCCACTCACTGTGACAGGAGGGCTCGTAGGAGGTGATTACACTCTGCTTCATTTGGTTCCAGTTCAGATTAACACATGGAAGGACGGAAACTGGAAACAAATGTTAGAAAAATATTTACTGTTAGAAAACATTCAGTGAAAACAATATCGATTTTTCTGTTTGGCTTCAAATCTGAGTCTCCAAAAGCCAGTCAGACAGTAGAGTTGGTATAAACAGAGAGAGGAGAGGAAGCTTCTTTTAGACAGAGGAAGGAAAATATTTAGATTCACTTAAAAGGATAATTCTGTATTTTTAGCACTTTCCACTTTCATGCCATTAAGCTATAATTAGCTTTAATTTCACTTAAGATACATGAACACAGAAAAGTAAGAGTGTCATTCTGGCAAAAGATAAAATTTCTCATTGTGAAAGGTCCCTGCTCACTGACCCCTCTGTCTCTTAACTGCTGTATATGTGCTGGACTATTTGGACACAGTTAGACTGTGATTGTATCTGTGGGGCTTAGAGACAATGACATTTGTTCACACAGTGGATTCATTTTCAAAGATCAGGGAGCTTTAGGGCTGGTATCACATTAACTGGCTCTAGGTGACAGAAAGTGCTGCAAGGACTGAGAACAAACAGTGTTCATTTGGTGCACATTATGACAGCTGGGATTTATGTGTTGTGTATATTATGTGTTGAGGTTTTCTCTTTGTGACTGAGGTCCTTACTGGAGGTGAGATTTGTATTGAGCGTGCAGTGCAGAGTGATCAGATGTGCTGTTCCACAAACGGGATGTTTTTGTAGTCACTGTAGCGAGTGAGATCTGTGAGAAATAAACCAGGAGAGATCAAACAACAGATCCATGATACAATCAAAATGAAGAGAAAAGGCTCACTGTGTGGAAGTCTGAGACACTCGTCACTCTGCAGACGAGCAGCAGAGACAGTTCAACAGGCCACAGAGTATTTTCCCAGAAGTCTCGGGGATCATCGAGATGTTTTCTGGCAGAACTGAGAGCAGCCTTTGTTTCTTTTGCTCAGCAGGGTTTTCATCTCACAGTGTGATTTAGCAGGTGGGGAATCCTAAAATCAGCTGCAGTGGCTCTTCGTAGAAACTGAAATCAACAAGATGTAAGCAGGTATTTGATGAGCTGTCCTGGCTGATTTCCACCCTCAACACTGACAGTTTCCACCGTCTTTTTTCTACATGTAAGCATCACCAGCTGAAATTCGTATTCATCTCTGTTACACTTGATGTAACAGACCACGAGCACCACAGCCACTGTGCATCAGTTCTTTACTGTAAACTAACCTGATTATCCTGCACTAACCTGCAGAGGACTTTCATGTGCTCTTTAAATAACACAGTTAGTTTGCTTTGCAGCGTGTTTCACAATATGAGAACGTGAAGACTTCCATGTAAGCTTTCAGTTTATATCCCACTGAGCCGTCCTTACCTTTAAATATAAGCTCTCCTCTTCCTGTCCTGTATTCTTTCTCCGTCTCTGCGTGAAGTTATCTCAAACTCTTTTCCCTGTGTGTCCCTGTGAAATACAGCAACTGGACCTTTAGCTGCAACACACTGTGAGACAAACTGCACAAAAACAGTTTGTGTGTTTGCTGATGTTTGTTGAGCTGATAGAAACGTTGCATTTGAAAATACCTGCCACAAAAAGTTACTCCCTTTATGCTTGGTTGTCTTCTGCAGGGCTAATTAGATGCTGAAGTACTGCAGCCACAACTTATGGACACCTGCAGTCGTTGCAGAGCTGTGCCAAAAAACCAAAACCACACAGCGGCCCACTTGGACCCTTTACTGTGGCACACGTCATCTATGTGTGCCATAGTAAAGTTCTGTGACATCCCCTGGTGATTATTTCAAAGAGGACGGTACGCTCAGAGTGACAGAAACAATGACCCCCTGCAAATGTCTTAAAGCAAAAGTAACAACAAAATGTCAGATATTTGTTTCAGAATGTAATGAGGAAAAGTAAAAAGTACTCCAGTAAAGCACAGATACCTGAAAATTCTACTTTAGTTCAGTAGAGTACAAAGTATTTGTACTTTGTTACTTATCCCTTGTGATGAACACTGACCTTAACTGAGGCGAGTGAGTCGTGCAGCTCTTTGTTGTTCTGGGCTGTTTTGGACCTTTTGGATGCGTGGTGGCTGGATGCCCGGCCGCTCCGAGGAAGGTTTCCATCTGTGGATAATGGCTCTCACTGTGGTTTGGTGGAGTCCCATAGCTTTATAACCCTGTCCACACTGATCTCAATTCATTTGTTGCTGAATTTCTTAGGATGCTGGCATGAAGTCTGGCTTTGGAGGAGCTTCTGGTCTGTGACACACAAACAGTTCATTTATCTTAATAATAAACATTTTCATTTACAAAAGTGCATTCTGTGTTTACTTCTGTTGTTGTGTAATATTTAGATGTGATGGTCTGAAACATTTAAGTGTGACACTTTTTCACACTATGGTGTATTATTTTATTTTTGATATATTTCTGTCTTTTTTTGGAGCGATCATGATCGGCCACCTAGACCAAAAATGCCAGGGCTGCTTTCTGTCAGTGTGACATATTTAACTGTTTTTCTACATGATAATGAAAAAGCTGCTGTGACAGAAATCTGTCGGCACGGCCAACTTAAATCGTAAGAAATAAAGGTGTACAAATATAGAAAAAAGCCCTGACAGCTCATTGCCCAGACTGCAGTTTTTTCCTTCTGATTTTTAAACTGTAGTCGTGAAAAATCCAGAAATTTCTGTAGCAAAAAGTGGAAAAACAAACTTTTCTGTTATTTAACTGTTATTTGCTTGACAACTTTGCGCAGCATGAATGGAAATAAAGGAGGTTTTTATTACTAGGAGAAGCTGTAACACTTATAAAAACACAGTTAAAAGACCAAATTCATGCTTGTGCTGGTTTGTGGTGAGCAGCAGATCCAACAAGTTAAGAATTATTAACGACTTCAAGCGTTCAGGCCGCTGAGACTCATTTAGACACTCAGACAGTGAGCCATGGCTCTGTGGTACACGCACACATCTCTGCCATTCAAAGACACTTTGTATAACTTTATTTTCAAATGTACATCATCTTTTTCAAGAAAGCAACATTTTCTTCAGTGTTTTCATAAAAACGTTATTTTAATGCGTTAACTACTACCAGGGAGAACACATGAGGTCTAAGGCTGGACAAGTTTGGAACAAAGGAAAATGAAATCAGGTTTATCCCTTTGATCAGTTCTGCACTCAGCTTTGCAGTCTGTCATTGAAATGCTGCTCATTTGACATTTTTGCTTCGTCACTTTTTCCCAACACACCAGCTTTTAAACCCCCGTCTCTCTGCGTGCCTGGCCTGCATGATATGGTCCCTGTCTTTGCATGTGATTGGCTGCATGCTGTGCAGTCAAAACCAGAGTCAGAAAGCCAACCAGACAATAAAGTTGGTATAAACAGAGAGCAGCCATAAAGAGAGGAGCTGAAGCTGAGTGCAATACCTGCACCAGACTCAGCATGAGACTAAAAAGGTGCAGCTTGAACTGTCAGGCAAAATACTCTGTATGGAATGAGAATGGATG
The DNA here is from genome assembly GCF_036321145.2 of Pelmatolapia mariae. Taxonomy (NCBI): domain Eukaryota; kingdom Metazoa; phylum Chordata; class Actinopteri; order Cichliformes; family Cichlidae; genus Pelmatolapia; species Pelmatolapia mariae. The sequence continues at coordinate 35,062,263 of NC_086229.1, forward strand.
TAGGAAGAATGTAGGAATGATTAATGGAATAATGAGCAAAATGAATAGATTCACTTGAAAGGATAATTTTCAGATCATTGCCATTAATAAGAAGCTGCACATAGTAGTTCGCCCTGTGCACTCTTTAATCTTTAAAATGAGTCAAGAGAAAATTATATATGGTGGTTTTGCACGTCTCCTCTATGTGTGCGTTTTAAGCAGGTTTAATGTTTTACCTGTTATATCAGGTGTGTATTTATACAAAATGAAATTATTTCAAACAGCTGATCCAATATTTAATGTTGCTTTATCCTGACACTATGGAGTCTTACTGTTTTTAATTGTGGAGTGGAAGGTCTGCTAGTTTTTTACACTGACTGTTATTGATAGTGTCAGCTTTGACTGAAGGCTTTAGCTGAACTTAGGCTACATTCACTCTGCAGGTCTTAATCCCAATTCCGATTTTTTGATCAAATCCGATTTTTTTGTCTGCTTGTTCACACTACAAATAAAATGCAACAGCAAACACGCTCCAGTGTGAACCCTCAAAGCGGCCCGCATGCGCAAAAGAAGACGTCACACACAACGCGCTCTGTTTAGACCCAGAGCAAACAGTATTGTTTGACTGATGGCCTTATGTATGTAGCATCACCAGTGTGTGAATGGGTGGATGACTGGATGTGTAAAGCACTTTGGGGTCCTTAGGGACTAGTCAAAGTCAAAGTCAGTTTTATTTGTCAATTTCTTCAGATGTACTTGCCATACAAAGGAATTGAAATTACGTTTCACACTGTCCCATGCGTAGACATAGACAACAATAAAGTGCAGATGCACAACATTTAGGTAACATACAGAATATAACAAGACAGGACCTACACATAACATATAACATATAATAAAGTGTTCCACAGTGCGCCCTGGAAAGTAGTGTACTAGTTCACTTGACGTAGTCCCAGGTTGTGGTTGGTAAGTGTTTTTGTTTTAATGCAGCATAAGACTGTAGCAGCAGTAATAGTAATATAAATAATATAAATATAAATAGTGCTAAAGAAAATACTAAAAATACAAAAAATATAAGGCATCAGGTGTGTGCAATTGTAATGCAGAGGTAGTCGTTTCCAGTCAGGAATGTAGAGAGTATTTCCTTGTTGTGGAGTGTGTGTGTGTGTGTGTGTGGGGGGGGGGGGGTAGGGTCCAGTCTGTGTTCCTATACTCCTGCCAGTCTGGTGGTTCTGCTGGCTGGGAGCCGGGAGGGGAGAGAGTTCAGCAGTCTCACAGCCTGGTGGATGAAGCTGTTGGTGAGCCTGGTAGTGCGGGAGCGGAGACTTCTGTATCTTTTTCCGGAGGGCAGGAGGCTGAACAGACACACGTCGTTGACAATTGTGATGGCTTTGCGGGTAAGGCGGGTGGTGTAGATGTCTTGCAGGGAGGGGAGTGGTACACCAACTATCCTCTCAGCTGTTCTCACAATGCGCTGTAGAGCTTTTCTGTTATAGTCAGTGCAGCTACCGCCCCACACAGTGATGCAGCTGGAAAGGATGCTTTCAATGGTTCCTCTGTAGAATGTGGTCAGGATGGGTGGTGGAGCACTTGCCCGCTTGAGTTTGCGCAGGAAGTAGAGGCGCTGTTGTGCTTTCTTGGCCAGTGATGCTGTGTTGGTGGTAGTAAAGCACTATATAAATACAGGCCATTTACCATTTAATATAAAGACTTCAGACTTTACGTTTCCCAATTTTTGCTTTAAGTTAATTTGTTATTTACATAATAATGTAAATAACCTAATAATGATCCTTATTGCTGTTTTAGAGGAGCGCTGCTTCAAAAGAGAAAGTGACCCAGATCGGATTTGAAAATATTGGATTTGTGCCGTTCACACTGTCACACCATGATCAGATATGGGTCACATAGGGTCAAAAAAATCGGATTTGATGCGCTTTCGCCTGCAGTGTGAACGTAGCCTGAAAGGTAGCAGAAAACTACTGTGAAAGCTACTGTGACACGAGCTTTCACAGTAGCTTTTCTAACTTACTCGTTAGTAAGTCTGTAGTTCCTGCCTTGTTTAAACCATTGTGTTAGTAATTCCAGCTTTGTTTCCGAGTCCTGCACTTTTGGTCTTCACTCTGACGGCCACACACAGGTTATTAAGACAGTCACATTACTGTGGACCTTTGACCTCTTCCTTAAGGTCAAATAAGGTCAAACTTTCATAAAATGCTTTCTCATATTTAAAACTATGCTTAAAATTCTACTGCCTTTGTTTGCATTTTCTTTAGGAAATAATAATACAGATTCTAAATATGACATTGGCCACAGAATGTGTTATTTCTTCAAAGACAGTATTGTAAAGCCAAATAATACATCAGAAATATAAGAGTATTGTGGTGAAAGTAAACCATCCCCAGAGAATTAGCTGCCTCGGCAGAGAGTTGCTCTGAGTGCTTCTTTCTTTAGACAATAATTCTGATGGCAAAAAAAAGACTGTTTTAGCCTGAATGAAGGTTTGCTTCTTGTTATTTGAGTCTGTTGTTCTGAATTTGAATCTGCTGACTAATACAAATTAATCTTAAAATGCATTTAGATAATCTCTTCATGTTTTTGATTGCACATATAGATGAATTTATATCAAAATTAATTAAATAGCTAAAGTGTTACGTTCTGTAATGAAGTATTTTAAATTAATTTTAAGTTAAACACTGTAATGTCATTTAATGTAAAAAAAATCAAACATTTAAACATTATTTAAACACAAACATAAACATAAACATTATTGTTTTTTCCACTTCAGTAAAATCTGAATGTTGACTTCACTGGAACAAACAGGTTTTATCTGCTCATGCTGGCTGTTTCCAGTTAAAGGGGAGAACAGAGTCCCATCACTGATGACTGATCACTTTCTGCTCATAGTTTTAAGTTTAGTATGATTTTATTAGCTATAAAACTGTCCCAGTTTCATTGAGAGCTGAGGATGAACCAACACATTACCGTCTGTGTGCTTAACTGGTGACAGATTAAAGATAAGAGATCTGTGTGTGCTGATGTGTTAACTTTAAAAATCTGCCGTCTGACTGCTCAGACTGAGTCAGAGTTCACATGCTGACGTGTGGAGACATGAAACCTTGTTGTAGCTGCAGGTGTGACTGATCCCAGATCAGCTGTATTTGTAACATGAACATTTCTGCTGCAAAGCTTCAAATGTTCAGCATGTTTCTCTGTTTCCAGTCTATAGATCCAGTCACACTTTCTACCTTCACCTGTGCAGTAAAGACTGAGAGCAGAGCTGAAACCAACCGTCCAATCAGTGAGCAGCATCAACACCTGAGCTTCATTCAGACTCTGTTATTGAAGATGTTGTTGGTTCAAAGTTCATCTGCTGCTCACATAAATCCTGTGATGAAAGATTTATTTCACTGAATGTTTCTTCAAAGCTCATTTCAACCTGTTGAAGTCATGAATGAAAGTGCAGACTGAGAGTGGATCACATGATGTGTAAGGTGTGTCATGTGACATGTATTGTCACACACGTCTAGATTGTCCCTGATATCATAACTGCTCATCACTGATGATTATATTTGAAGAATTATTACTGATGGCAGCAAAGTTTGAATGGAGCTCTCTGTCTGTGCTGATTTATCGCCCTCTGGAGGTCAAAACACAAACTGCATGATGTCACTGTAACCACCACAGTGACAGGAAGTGTTTTTATGACTGAAACACTGAAATGATGCTAACGGCTGTCGTTAGGCTCACTGACAGCAGTGCTGATGTGTTCATGTCAAACACTGGCTCAGGTCAGACTCCTTCATCCTTCTCCACAGCCACACAACCACATGTTTAAGGACCAGTGGACTTTCCAGTATCACATCTGTTAGCTTGGTGTCTCAAATGAAAGAATAGATGTGGATCTGTGTCAGAGCAGCTTCTTCCTCCATGGATGTCCACGAGCATCAGTCCAGCTGCTTTAATTCAATTCAATTCAATTTTATTTATATAGCGCCAAATCACAACAAAAGTAGCCTCAGGGCCCAGCAGAAGGTGGAAGAGGAGGAGGATGGATCAGTGTGTGACGCCCTGTGACTCTCACTGATGCTGCCCTCACATCTGTTTTCCTGTTGGATGGAAACGGGCCACCGTCTGGCATGTCTCGTAGTCTGTGTGACATCCCTTGTGTCATGTCAGGTTAAGTGTTTTCAGGATTGTTGTGCAGTTCATGTTGAAGTTATTCATGTATTGCATAGCCTTCTCATGCACTCTGCACAAGGTTCTAGTTTAGTTTCGCCACTGCCCTTTCTGCTTTATGTTGCCCTGTATCAGCCATAATATAGGCTCACCTTTTGTTATAGATATTTCTGTCTCTGTGCCTGTGTCCATACCTGGGTCCAACACACACACACACCTCTGCACAGTCTGCCTCAGCCGATCGTGACACAGTTATCAGCCCCATAACTGTGGCTCAGATTGGCACCTGCTAGCAGGCTCAGTAGGTCGTTATCACCAATTCATGAGCCGCAGCGCTGTGTCCCAAAAATATTATTTCTCTTATCGACTTGAAACCATTGACATGATCTTTATTTTAAAACAGGTGAACAGATCCAGTGTATGTCATCAGTGAGCTGGTGAGAAGATGCCAGGACAAGAACATCAGCCTGAACTTCATATGACACTGTGTGTGCTGTCCTCACATATACATGTCAGTATCTTCTTTTACTATGTGGCACAAGAACAACATTTCCTGATTAGAAAACACTGTTTGGTGTTTATCAGACAAACGCCCACATAACAAGCAGGTCTGGCCCGGATCTGGTATCAAGCCGGCACTGCTGGCTGACTTCCATAAGACGTATGTGATCCAGATACAGGCCAGGCCTGGCATAGATGCCACTGTTTATGTGACTGCATGCCATATCTGGCCTGATTGTGCTTTGGGTTATGTGGCCCAGGCTCATAGAAAACAGGTCTTGGGAGGAGGAAGTCATCAGATCTAGGTCTACATATTTCTGTTATAGAAGTGCAGCTCCTTCAGAGATGGGACAAAGAGGAGGTCACCAGCCTGCTGAGGCCAAGTTCGATTTGATTTTCCAGTCAACGCTGAGAGACTTTGACCAGGAAGTCAGAGGTCAGCTCATGCTGCGAGCAGGAAATGAATCAAGGAAGAAGGATCGCTCTACTCAATCTCAAAGAAAATCTCCTGGTACTTGTTTTATAGCTGTTATTTATATTCATTATGGCCATTATAATGATGATCTGCCTTTTGATATTAACAAGCACGTTTTCATTGTCACAGAGAGGGAAACGTTGTATTTTCTGCCTCTCTTCCTCACAGTAAAGACATTTGTATTGCACTCCTGCAAAGAAGATTCTGCAGGTAAACTGTTGATGGGACAATAAACAAATTTCACTTTGCAAAATGTTCTGCAGGGAGGTTGTGCTTGCTTCTTAGACTACCACGACCTGGATGATTGAGAACCTACACAGACACGTTCTGAAGGAAGAGCTCCACACTTATTGGACTGATTTAACTGTGTTCATTGTCATCTAGCAAGTTTTGCTTTAATGTGTCTCTATCGACAACACAAAGCATTTTTTTCACTATTTATAAAACATAGAAGTCTTAAAATATATCTGCAGTGCTTGGTGTAAATTCAGTGATTCAAGCCGCAGTTGGTTGGAGTCCAACAGTCTGCAGTGGCCTCCACAGTCCACCGTCTTCACATCACAAGGACAGTTTCCACATGTCTGTGACGTCTCCTTGCTCTTGTACTTATGCCTTGATGAACAAGTAGGTGGAGTTCAAATGTGGGTTTTCAGTGAGTTTATAAGTACAATTTACTGTTACTGCTGCTGTTTTTGTTTTGTCAGGTTTGTTTCATGAATATTTCTCAGACAGAAGAAGGTGATATTCCAACGGACCTGAAAAGGAGAGCCATCAATGCCTTACATTTGAAGAGCAGAGCAGCTGAAGAAAAGCTGTGACTCCAACGTGAGATGGACGCTGTGATTCATCACCAGCAACACACTGACCTGCTTTCATCCATAGATGACACTCAGTTCCACAGCTGTTCCTGTTCACAGCTGCATCCAGTTAGAGAGGAAACTGTATAATGCAATGATGATGTTCCAGTGTCCTGCAGATGGCGTTCTTGCACCACGTTCAAAGAGCCGACACTGATGATGCTGCTCTGCTCAACTTACTTTAGCCTGGGTTGGACTCTATATGAGCAGCTTCCACTCTGGTTTCACTGTTAAACACACTTGTTTGATTTCACTTGGAAAAGCTGAAAAATAAATATGTTATTGCAAAATTATTTGTTGGTACATTTCTTGAGGGTCAAATATCTTGTTTGATTTGAGGAATGAACTGTTAAGGTGTTAAAAATGAATCAGGTTAAAATATTTCAATTTTATTTATATAGCGCCAAATCACAACAAAAGTCGCCTCAAGGCGCTTCATAGGTACAGAGAAAAGCCCAACAATCATATGACCCCCTATGAGCAAGCACTTTGGCGAAAGTGGGAAGGAAAAACTCCCTTTTAACAGGAAGAAACCTCCGACAGAACCAGGCTCAGGGAGGGGCGGGGCCATCTGCTGCGACCGGTTGGGGTGAAAGAAGGAAAACAGGATAAAGACATGCTGTGGAAGAGAGACAGAGATTAATAACAGATATGATTCGATGCAGAGAGGTCTATTAACACATAGTGAGTGAGAAGGTGACTGGAAAGGAAAAACTCAATGCATCATGGGAATCCCCGGCAGCCTACGTCTATTGCAGCATAACTAAGGGAGGATTCAGGGTCACCTGGTCCAGCCCTAACTATATGCTTTAGCAAAAAGGAAAGTTTGAAGCCTAATCTTAAAAGTAGAGACAGTGTCTGTCTCCTGAATCCAAACTGGAAGCTGGTTCCACAGAAGAGGGGCCTGAAAACTGAAGGCTCTGCCTCCCATTCTACTTTTAAATACTCTAGGAACAACAAGTAGGCCTGCAGTGTGAGAGCGAAGTGCTCTAATAGGGTGATATGGTACTACAAGGTCATTAAGATAAGATGGGGCCTGATTATTTAAGACCTTGTATGTGAGGAGCAGGATTTTGAATTCAATTCTGGATTTAACAGGAAGCCAATGAAGGGAAGCCAAAACAGGAGAAATCTGCTCTCTCTTTCTAGTCCCTGTCAGGACTCTTGCTGCAGCATTTTGGATCAGCTTAAGGCTAATGGTGCTTTAAATCAGTGCAGATGTTTAATGTAATTTAACATGTTGATAATGGTTGTAGTGGGCTTGTAATGTAAATGTGATTAAATGTGACATTAATGGTGACGCTGCATAAACCTGATCAAACAGTTCTATTAGTGGGTCTGTGTGATCAGCATCAGTGGGTTAAGGTCAGGCCTTGACTAGTAGAACGTCATGTTGGTGTCTGACAACACATGAGCCAACATCAGACTCCGAGCGCTACGATGCTAAAGATCAGAAGATCCAGTGTGACATCATCGTTACCTGGCAACAGCAGCCCTCATCTGACTTTATTGGAGGATATTTACACCAGCAACACTGTTTAGTTTGATATGACGGATTAACAACATGCTGTGATATCCAGTTCATCTGTAATAGATACTGGATCTAATCAGTCAGCAGATATTTGATCAGCTTATTTATAACTATACTAGAAACAAACACAACTGTGTTGGTGATTGATGCAAACTTGCATATCAGCCTTTGAAGGTTTTGTAGCATTGAGAACAAAGAGGTTGTGTTAGGGCTGAAAAGCCCGACTTGTTCTCCTCTGCAGGTCATCAAATGCACCACAGAAGTTTGTATTTGCACAGCCTGTATATGTTTGATGGCTTTATTATTCTCTGTTCAAAGACAATAAATGTGCAAAATGTCTCATGTAGTATCAGCTTCATTTAAAATGACTGCAAACATTTAGAGAACATGTGCTGCTGTTTGTCCTACATTTCAACACTGAATGAACCCTGAAAACGTGATGGCAGGTGGCAGATTGGAGTCCACATGAAATATCGGCTGTATGAAGACTGGAAAATATAGATGATACAAACATGCAGCCAAACATTTGTGGACATGGATAAACTCTCTGATCCAAAAAGCAGGAAGTGACACAGCTAGAAAATGAAAGTGTGTAACAGCTGAAGTCAAATGTAATGCAGAGTTGAATCTGCACTTGGATCCATGTGTGAAAGGTCCACATGTAGGGATCACATGAGTCCTGATGTTTGTCAGTGCAGCTTGATAACTCCATCTACTGTGGGCTACATATACTGGGCTGGTAGCTCCATAGTGTTGCAAAGAAACTATTCAATGTGCAAATTTAAAATCAGAGGCTCTTCTAACACAGGAGCCATGTTGAGTTTAGATCACAGCGACCACCGGCAGTCTGAAATGGAATGAAGCCCATTGACAGCCAGCAGGTCTGAACAGGAACGCAGCCATTTGTATGCGTGGCAATGATGTGGCTGCAGCTGACACAGGATTGGTTCAAACTAAACATCATTTCACAGAGTTCACAAATAAACTCACGTTTTTATCTTTGAAGATCATCATAAAGTAGAATTGATGGTCCAGCAGACAACAGCAGGAGGTTTGAGCCCTTCTGATGCAGCAGAAACAGGATTTGGAGGAAGATGTTAATAGATTAGAAAGAATTGTACACTGTGAATCAATGCAAGTCTTTCTAGATAGACAGATCTTTAATAATCCCTCAGGTAGGTTCCTCTGGGACAGTCACAGATAGAGACACCAATTCTGACGTCCTTTGAAAGTTTTCATCACTCGTCATGTACACAGATGTTAATTCTACATATTCCTAGTACTGAACTCTAAATCAATATGAAGAAAATGCTCCTACTAATCTGCATATATGTTGATATCAAATCCTTTTCCAGCACATGGATAAATCTCTATAAATCTTTCAGTCTGATCAGAATGGGCACAGTGTTGTTGTTGCAGCACTCCCTGATGTTTGAAAAGCTAAATGTCCATTTTAAAGTGCTCGTGTGTAGGATTGTGTTTCCTTCCTTTGTGCAGTTCTTACAGTAAACATGTTTGAATGTTTCCTGTTCCCCTGATGCTTCTTCCTGTTGGATAAAGTTGGTTTGAATAACATGTTCTTATAGGTTTCAATGAACTTCAAACTGGGATCCACTTACAAAACTGTCTCATTTTATTGGAACGATCCACATTTGCATCCATTCACGGTACATTTGACATCTGAACACGTTTGTACACATGATGAAAGGACAGATGGTGTTTGTGTGTCCTTCTTAAACTTAGTGTGAATGTTTCATCATGTAGAACTACTTAGAACAAAGTCTTTGGGAACATTTGGAGAACACGTTTAGGAAAGTAACATCCTGGTAGAACATTTTCTTAAAGCAAAGCAGAGCTGCAACATGACTGTGAGGATTCACAATAATAAAGTCACAATACTTTATTATTATGAAGACTAAAGTGCACCTGAATGCTGCCAATGAATACACATGTTCTTTGTGAAAGCATGAGCACAGCTGACATGCACCACACTGACCCCACTCGCCCCATTTCTTCATCCACTTCTTGCTCTTGTGCTTGAAATGAGACGCAGACGCAGCAAAAGTCAGAGGCTCTAAAATCCACAAAAAGGGGGCTTGTTAGATCAGGATATTGATGTGATCCATAGAAAACATGGATAATACACCACTTTATTTGAAGACATCTGTAGCACTGCCTCAGGATGTTTCCTCCTCTGTGCACCTAAAGAAAAGGTCAAAGGTCAGCAGCACATGTAGTTGGGACAATTCTTCAGTTGCACAAACTACACAATGATTTTCCTCCAATTAGGACTTTTCACTTGCAGAAATGGTCCTGTGTGATTTCTAGGCTGTGATATAAAAACTAGTTCCTAATGGCAGCGATTCACTCAGTAAACATGTGTTTCCTTCACCAACCTCACACACAGATCCAATAAGATCAGGAAGTGGGCAGTATAGTACAATATGTGTTATTTTGTACTGTGCTGCCCAAACTAAAGATCTGCTGAAGTGTTGGAAATGATTCAGATGTTTATTTTGGACGATACAGCAGAAGATCAGACATGAAAGTGGAGATAACACAGAAGACCTGCAGCAAAGGGTCAGAGGTCAGACTGGGCCACGTGATTCAACAATGAGCCAATGATCATCAAGTAGTGACTAAAGCAGAGCCCTGACGTTCTGACATTTATCACACAGTTAGAACAAATGTCTGCTGATGACTTCATCTCATGAAATGACTGATAGATGTCAATTCATTGATCAGCTGAGCTGCTGATCTTCATCGTGCACAGAAACATTCAGCTTGTTTCAATCAGTAAATAACTCCCACTACTCCCAGTTTGAACTGTTCCCACTCAAAATGCTGTCAGAACAATGATCATTGTAGAACTTCACAAACATCACGTGTTGTTTTCCACATGGAAGATCAGCAAACATACAGAAACTTCCTGTTGCCACACACGGCCTCTAAAATCTCTTCCACGCTTTCTGTCTGAAGTCCACTCTCTGTGTCGGATCCACAGGAAACAACAAGATCTTATTAACATGGTTTTCAATGTGTCTCCTTCCAAAAAGTCCAACCAATGAACAAATGTGTATATTTGTGGAGGCCGAACAAAAGCATGACACATTTCTCTGTTTCAATAAACTGGTGTCAAACACAAATATGAAGAGTTTCACTGACAGACTCCAAAATGCCCCCGCAGTGAATCAAAGGGAAATCCTACAGTGTGCAGAGAATCTTAATGGCTCCAACATCAACACATCCACAACGTTGGATCCAGTTCTACCTCACAGAGTTACTAAGACACACCCTCTGCCAGCATTACAACAGCTCCACCTGCTTCACCTGCCTCCTCAGCCTCTGTACACCTGAAGAGAAAAGAAAGGCTCCAAAAGCTCAAATCTACAAAGGATTCATGAAGTTTCATCCAACAAGAACATGTTTGCCTTCCACAGTGTGCTGTTAGACACCACTGTACCTCTGCCATTTCAAAAAGAGCAGCTTGGGAACATTTTGGCTCCAAACACTTTGTGTTTAACTTCCTAATCTTTGTTTTCTTTGTGAACAACATCTGGAGCTTTTTGACTCATAGAAACATCATTTTGTTCTTTAGATGACAGCAGATTGGGACTGAATAATCAATCACTATCAAACCAATAAAGATGCTGATTTTACAGGAACTTTGTTGGAGAAGCTGGAAAGACATGAAACTGATCCCAAACCAGTTGATAGTGCTGATTATTCCAAATAAAGCTGTTTTCCATTTGAGATGACTTTCTGTCCTGATATATAATAAAGATGTTGGTTGTTTTTGAGCCCCTGTATTAAAAGTAGATCCAGTTTAAAGTCAGCTTGAGTTTGATGTCTTTATGTCAAAGCTGCTCATGATGTTGAGCTGCTGATGGAATAAAAACAGTATAAAAGCATGTAGTCCAGACTTAAATGGAGCCTATTATTAGCTGAGGTCCACACACAGTGTTTGACAGTGTAAACTGTGTGAAAGGGCTGCTGGTGGAGCTCACTAGGATGAGCAGGTGACCATGTGCCACGAGGTGGAGAGCAGCTGGCCTGGCTTTGATTCTGACCACGCCCCCTTTCTCTCTCCCTCTGCTTTGCTGTCACTTATCTTCACTGCTCTGTCCAATAAAGCTGAAAAAGGCCCCAAATCAAAGAAATCTGCTGCAGCCTCTGAAATGTCTTCTGTTTCCTTCCCGACGGCTTTTTCACCGTCAGCCCATCAGACAGTCCAGCAGCATTTATGATGATGTCATGACGTTGAAGAGACTGCTATGGTGGCCTCCCATGACCCCCAGCCTCATCTACACTGAGATGCAGACATTTGAAAACAACTGAATAATAGTCCAACACAACAGTCTGTGTACAGACACACACTGAGCTTTCATAGAGTCAAAGGAGTCAATCAAACACAGCTAGTTGAGTCATTTCTTGTGTGAGTCTAAAGTGAATCTAGTATTTGAAAGTCCACTTCCTGTATTTGTTGTTGAAGACTTCTTCAGCTTCTTCTCAAGGACATCAGCTGCTTGTTTGGCAGCAGAGGCAGTTAAGAAGCTTCCTGAAAAACACTGAACAGTGAGTTCACTGTGGCATATGACAAATTCAGCTTTCTATGTGCAAATGTGTCTGTGTCAACCTTTCAAATGCTGTTGAATCCAAAACATCAGCGGCTCCTTGGCTGCTCACTTCATGCACTTCTGTCTTTGTGACAGTCCAATGACATCACAGCTGTTTCCACCCCCAGTGTCTCAGGACTGGACACCTTTAAACATGTGGAGGATCAAACAGCCGTCCAGCTAAACATACATGAAACTATCAAAGCTGACAATCATTCCAATAACATCTAATGCTACATATATATAGACACAGGACTACAAGGAAATGGCTCTCAGCATCTGGCTGTGGGAACAAATGATCCCTGTTTGTCTTCAAATTGTGTGCATGTTTTAGACGTGTGTCACATGTAGAAACACAAAAATGACACAAAGATGTGTTTGACACAACTGTGCAGCTGTAAGTTGTTTCTAATGATTCATTGAAGCTCTTCTAACATTCTGGAGACAATCAGTCCATGAATCTGTTCAACACCACAACAATTTGACTTCAATGTGAACGTTTGCCATTAAATAACCTTCTTCATCCAGCTGACAGCATCCTTCATTCTATGATATGAACAGTTCCTCCTGTTGATGACAAACCTCTGACATGATCTGCTTGAGGAGCTTTTTCATGTGAAGCTCTCTGAGCTCAGGGCTAAGTTGCTGTGTTTCATCTTTAAGAGCTGCTGCCTCCTCGCCGTTCTTCTTCTCCTAATGACACCATTTCTGCTTCAGATCTTTCACTGGGCCTAAAACAGATGAAGAGTAGATCTACTGCTGTTCACTGTTTGTGTCAATATGGAGAAATATGAAAGACAAACACAGCACATACAGAGAAATGTAGACAGAATGTGCAGCCAGTGCAGTAAATGGTCTAAATATCAGCTCTTTAGAAAATGATCCTGATGAACATGAAACTAACATCCAATGAGAAACACAGCTTCCTTGTTTCATGTCCAATAACAATAAATGAAGAGCTAATAAAGAGCTATTCTATTGTAAAATGCTGAGATGATTATTAGACACAACCCAGCGGCTCACCAAAAGCCTGCATTGCAAATCTATATGAAAGTAATCTATGCTCATATATGGCAAAATCCTTTAAGTGTCACTGTGTTTTTCATCTGTGCTCTTGTTGGTTGGACAAGTTTGTAAATGACAAAGAGCTCAGTGGACTTTGCATCCATCAAATCCTGGTAGATGTTTGTTTTTCCTTCACAGCTTTGTGATGAAGGCTAAAGAACAGAGATATGAACTATTGCCAATATGAATCCTGATGCATGACGTGGGCACAGACCCACCAAAGCAACACTCAGTTCACCTCATTCCAGGCGCTTGTCTGCTGGAGACCATGAGCCTTGTTAGTCACACATTAGCACCGTGGTAGGAAACAGCCTCCATCATTTCATTAGATCTGAATTTGGACTGTTTCCCTCTGGATGAGAACCAAGTCTGTCAAATCTATTGATCCAACACAAACTATCAAACACATTGGCTCACAGTCAGATTGGCTTTGTATGGATGGTGTAACAGGGGCTGGGAAAGGATGCTGAAAGCTGAATATAATACAGAACAATAACAGGACATATAATCATGTAGCAAACATGATCTTCAACAGGCACACTTCTATTATTCATGATCACAAAGAACTTGTGCAGCCCTGATATCAGCCCTAATATATGAGTGTGTTTGCCCAAAGATTGAAACAGCATCAACATGACAGCTGTAAGAAATCTTCTCTCAGCCTTGTTTGGCAGAAGATCCCTGCAACAAAGATTGTAGCTGAAAGATGACGTGTGTAAAGTTTGTCTTTGGGAGGGTTGAGGCTGTTTTTAGACCTTTGATAGTTTCAATCCAGTTCTGAAAGACAGAAATAAAAACAACATCATTAAGATCAGATCATGGAGCTGTTTGCTGCCTTTTTTCTAGCTTCACATTACAAGACTTTACTACAATAAAGATGCTAACATGTATCTGTAGGAACAACATCATTGAATCTAGAACAACTGGAGCCAAACCAGTGGCTCTGCTGGGATCACTGGTGAGCCAACACTTCCTTGTTGATGCAGATTTCAGGGCTTCCTGTTGCTCCTCCGTTATAACTGTTCTCTCTTCTCAACACATGATGACACAAAGGAATCAGCAGTGACGAAGATGATGCTGAAGCACACATTTCACACATATAACAGAGCAGTGCAGTTACACACACCTCTGCTTGACATTAGGCCTCAAACAAAGACACAAAACACTAACTTGACTCTAAATAGAAGAAACTGGCAGCTTTTTCTGTTCTGTGCTTATATTTGACACACATGCTTCTCTTTCTGCAAACACACATCGCACTATAAGGGTAACCTAGCACACAATGATTGGACAGCACAGTGATGATGCTGGGAGATCCTATACGAAGCAACACAGAAACACTGAGAACTTTAAACATTGATTATATTGAGATAAGCAGCCGACCCAGTCTAGATAAAGGCGAGCAGCTGGGACCGCTGCTGCACCAAAAACAGGTTTCAGTGTTTCCATGTGTGTGTGTGTGATGTCTTTACTTATACTGGTCAATAGACTTTAGTCAACACATGATTGAAAGGTGTTACACATGAAATAAAACCAGTGTTTCATCTTTATTCCTCTGAAGCAGCTGCATTATAACCAATCTGCTCCTTTGTGGCCTTTAAAACAGCTTAAATAACTGTTGTTATATTTGTTTCTGCTCCTCTTGGACAGACGACTCTTGAAAAGACATTTTTGAATTTCAATGTGACTTTAACTGGATAAATATGGGATATATAAACGTCCCTCTGCAACAAACTGATTCCAGCTTCTACCTCATGATAGGAATGTTTTTGTGGCTCAAGATGACCTGATATCTTTCATGATGGAGACATTTGACACATGTTTCACATATTATAGACCAACAAGTTATTCATAGCAGTTTAAATACGGGGAGTCACTTTTGGGCCCAGCAGATAAAACAGAGCCAATATTTCCTTCTTTATTTAAGTGACGTGTGTCACAGATGTGACCTAGTAAAGTGTAGCTGAACATTAGTAACGTTATTAACACTCTCAGCTCGTCCTTGTTCCAGACCTGAAGATCCTCTTCTTTCATTCAGCAGCAGCTTCAGGTCTCTGATGGTCCAGGCTTGTTGTTGGGAAACAGCCCTGCTGGGATGATGGTGTCCTCACAGAAACAGTCAGTGATGCTGTTGATCTCCATCACAGAGCACGTCCCAGTCTGCAGTCTCAGTCCTGCAGGGCCTCGCTGGCTTCCTGACTCCACCCAGTCAACAACAGGAAGTGTTTGCAGGAACAAAGTGAGGCTGTGGTCAAACAGGAGTTTTTATCTCCTGGCTCTGACTCTCACTGCGGCCCCGCTGCTGTGTCAACATGTGTTTGTGCTAAACAATGATGGAAAGTGTTAGAAATGACTTGTTGGCCTCTGATCTGTCACAAACAGCTGAAACGTGTCTCTCATGAGTCACATGAAGGTTTCTGACAGAAAGGACAAAAAGTAGCTGCAGTCAGTTTGTGTCATTTTTATATTTATTCATCTGGGAGAAAAATCTGAGGGACATTAAAATGTGTTTTTTTTAACAGAGACAAGAACATAAATATAACGTCACAGGTAAATGAACATATTTCAAGTAAACAGCTGGACTGATCAGGTCCAAACACAGAGTGATCAACAAACAGCTGTCATATCTTTATATATAAGCTCTTTATAAATCCTGTTCACTGCAGTCTGTTTACTAATAATGTCAAACTGTTAGAAACACAGAAACATGGTCTTTGTTCACATAAAGCTGTCTGGGATCCTTTGTTGTTCTTTTGATGCAGAGTTACATTATAAATATAAAGAGTTATTTCAGAGTCTCATCAGTTTTCCTGCATGTCTTTATTGAACACATCAGCAGGGCTGAAGCTCTCATGTTAAACACACACTGATCTATGGACACGTTCATGTGTTTCTAACAGAACCAGGCTGTTATCAGCTGCACTAACATGATGTCACACACACTGAATGTAACAGTGACATCATCACACAATCAGCTGTGATTGTTTCACTGTCATCAAACTAGTCAACAGGAAGTAGAATCAATAGAAACCAATCATTTACTGACAGCATGTCTGATGGAAATAAGTGCAGATTATGTATGAAGTATAACTGCACACAGTAACTGTGTTACAATAAGGACTTAACAGCGCCCTCTGCTGGAGTGTTTCAGTACTGCGTTAACTAGAATACACCACCTCCTCCTCCTCCTCACACCACCTGCTACAGCTCTACTCTTCTATGACTACAGTCATCCACAGCACTGATGTGAGGTCACATGGGTCATATGTAAGGAGCACAGAGACGTGCTAGCAGCTGACCTCAGGTCAGTTTAATGACTGTGAGCAGCAGCTGTGTTCTTGTCACTGTGACAGGGAGACACTCTCAGACACAGCGCTCATGTCAGCTTGTTCTCATGCAGGAGGATCAGGAGCTCCATGTTTGTCTTCATGTTTGAATCATGATGTGTTTGTGCCATCAGAGTCTGTCATGAGTACTCAGGGTTTCACAGCAGCTCTTCTGGATGCTGACGAGGACTCCAACCTCATGTTTCACCTCTCTGAGCTTCTGATGTCTGTGAACACTCGTGTTTCTTCTCTGGGCTCATCTGGACAAAAACACCTTTCTGTGTTTGGCTTCAGCCTCATTGTGACTGACAGGAAGTGTGTTATCCATGAGCTTCTTTGTTTCCTGCTGTGTTTCCTGTCTGTGGACAAACACGAGTGTTTCAGCTGAGGACTTGGTTCCTTCCACCTGTCCATACAGGACATCACGCTGTCTTTTCTCTTTAAATGCAGCTCCAGGTCCTTCCACGTGCTGTATTTGTGCAGTTTGTAGTGTGTCCTGGGAAACGTAGCACACATGGTGTTCTTCTGCTGTTTCCTCCTTTCACTGAGTGTGAAACACTGACGCTGTGCTGTTGTTCACAGAGCTGATTCTAGCTGCAGCTGGACTCTGTCATCTAACTGAATGTGTTGGTGCTGATCACGGGGCTCTGAGGGGGGAGCAGCAGGAGGACTCTGGATGCTGACGTCAGTGTATCTGTGGAAGCTCACACAGCGTGTCTCTGTCATTCAATATTGTGCTATATATTGTATCTATGCAAAGATGAACAGACTGTGTGTTCACTGGTCTCTGTGCTGCTGACTGCTTTGCTCTGATGTCATCATCACTCCCTCCTCCACCCTCAGCAGTCCCAGCATGCTGCTGTGGTGCACCCCACCCTCACTCTACACCTGAGCCATAGACCACACCCTCCACCTCAATATACACCACAGTTTTCTCTGCTATGGAAATGAGATCAGGAGGAAATCATCATTATTATTATTTAATAAATGCTCACATTAATGTGGGCTTATTTGTTTCATATTAGAAACATTAGTCGAGTGTTTTTAGTATAAAATGGTGAAAGTCCCTCTTTTTGCTCCTCCCCTCACCTGTGGATGGGCGGTGCTGTTACCGTGGTGACAGCTTGGATGTGTTTCAGTCCTGCCTGGTTATCACTGCAGGAATCTTTCACATTTATTACAGGTAATAACTCTGATTTTTCTGTGTATTATGAACTAAATGTATCCTGATCAGTGTCGGTCAAGTTACTTGAAAAAAGTAATCAGTTACTAATTACTGATTACTTCCCCAAAATGTAATCCCGTTACTTTACTGATTACTTATTTTCAAAAGTAATTAGTTACTTAGTTACTTAGTTACTTTTTAAAACACGATTTACAACCTGAATAGGTGATAAAGCGATAGATCTTTCAGCCCAATTCTACTTTTTCTGCATAATCCATCATACAAAATGTAATCAAATGGAAACGTCTCTTTTTAAAACTTTAAACTTTAAATCTTTTAACTTTATGCATCAAGCAAAAACTTAATTATATGCAACATTCTCTGACTGGAAGAAATTTGTTTAACATTTAAACCTATTTTCTGCACATTCCAGGACATAAAATAAAATATTTTTTGTGTTTACACTCACTCTTTCAAATAGATGAAAGTAAAACACAGCAGAAAATAAATAAAATCAAAGACTAGCGGTCCTGTTGCTCTATTTTCACCTGTAAAGAAGGAGTAGGTTAGGCGGAGGTTTACCCTGGTGCAGGTGTGCCACAGCGGTCAGTTGAAGACTCCGCGAGTTTCTCTGTGAATTTCACATTACAGTCGTAGCGCACTCGGTGCTTGCTTGGAAGTTTAGGGGGTTTTTTCACTGTAAAAAGAAGTTTTCTTCCCACGCACAACGGACACTAATGTTTTTGTCACTTTTTATGGAATCAAACTCAAAATAAGGTCAGTACTTCCACGCTTTAAACGCTGCATGCTATACTCTCTCCCGCACTCGATATATTATGATCTGCACACAGCTGTTGTCACGAACGTCGCACTCGCTTACGTCACTGTCATGAGACATTCTCGCAAAAAATCACGGTTTTAGTAACGCAGTAACGCAGCGTTCCTACGTGAAAGTAACGGTAATCTAATTACCGTTTTTGCAATAGTAATCCCTTACATTACTCGTTACTTGAAAAAAGTAATCAGATTACAGTAACGGGTTACAAGTAACGCGTTACTGCCCATCTCTGATCCTGATACACACAGAGATGGAAGAGCAGAGGTCACATGATGAAAGAAAAAACATGGAGTCTTTGATTTATAAAGAAAAACAATGAAACAGCTTCTCAAAGCAAATCAAAGCAAATCTAATGTCTGTCACCAAATCCCAGCAGATTCTTCACCAGGATGAGAGTTTCAAACATCAACTGATTGAATCCATGAATGTGAAAACGTGTTTGTGAGTGAAAGAGACAGACATGTACAGACTGAACTATCTGTTCAACAGTCAGACTTTCTCTAACAGGAGACACTCTTTACACTCAGCACAGGGACACTGAGGCACCAGGAGACCAGAGCCAAAACCCAGGATAAAGAGTTTGAGTGAATGTGGTGTTGAAGGTGTGGAGGTGGATCAGAGTGTCAGAGGAGACTCTGTAGAAGGACAGAGTGCCAGCAGGACAGTCCACATACACTGCTGCTCTGTTAGAGACAGAGGAGGAGGAGGAGGAGGAGGAGAAGGAGGAAAAGATGGATGTTTCATTGTTATTGTGATAGACAAACTGAGGACCATCATCAGAGCACCTCAGACTCCAGGACTGATAATTAAACTCAATCACCAAGTCTTTACTGTTTCTTCGTCTTCTGATGCTTCTGTAACTCACTGATATATCAACGTTTCCTCTCCACTCGACCTCCCAGTAACAGCGACCAGTCAGACCATTCCTACACAGCAGCTGAGGCCAAACATCAAATCTGTCTGGATGATCAGGATATGACTGAACCTCCTCCACATGTGTCACCTTCCTGTTGTTGTCAGACAGTTGGAGGTTTGTGTTCACTGTGTTTGTGTCGATTGTGAGTTGACAGGAATCTGATGGAGAGAACAAACACAATCCAGCTGCAGTTATTGATCCATCATCTGTTCATTGATTGACACTTTGATGATGACTCCTGACATGATGAAGATGGTTGAATGTGTGCTGCTTTGTTTTCATGAATCCCATTAAAAACACACTTACACTTCCTCAGACCTGGTCTCAACCATCGGACTCCAGCAGGCTCCACCCTGAAAGGAGGAGGGGTCAGAGCAGCACAGTCAGCATGCACACATGAACATCACATGGCTCTCATACACATGAACATTCACAGTGTTCATCAAAGTGAAAGCCCGGGGGAATGAATTGTCTGTGGTGTCTGTTTATTTGTTAACAACACTCTGTATCGTCTGCCTGAAGGAAGAAATGTGAACAGTTTATCTCCATGATGCAAAAGGTCTGTAGAGATGTGTTTGTCCCTCATTCTGGACCTTTACAGGTCCTGGATGGAGGAAAGACAGCACAGATGAGCCTCTCTAAAGACCTTATTGTCTGGCCCCGTCAGGCTTCATGACTGAGGCCAACCAGACAGTGATTGATGGAAACAGGACAGACTGGATGATGCCATTTCTCCAGACTGCACAGGGTTATATCTTTGGATTAGTTCTGACACATTCATCAACACCATATCTTTTTTACTGTGGAAACCACAAACATGTTTAACCAATCATTTTCGGAACTTGAAATGAAAACAGAAATTGAACGTTTTAAAAAATGATGCACAAGTTTTGCAAACAACAACTCTGAAACTATTTCCCTAAAAATGCAGCCGAGGCGTCAGGTGGTTTTTATATAAGCATTTCAAACTATTTACAGAACAATCAGGTGTTCTGCATCAAATAAGAAGCCACACAAATGATTTGTGCCACTGCAAAAAATAGTTTAAGTCCAGTATAAGACTGAGGAGAACAGCACAGGGATAAACCTGCAGGTCTCACGGCAGGATGTGGATCACTCCTGTTTTTCATGTGGAGACACCGTTTACACTGCAATCTGCAATCTGGCTTTAAGGCAGAAACTGTGACGTTCACTAGTAGAACTGACACACAAAACGACTAAACGACTAAACAACACACTAACTGTAGCCTCGAAACACGCTAAACATCACAAATCTCTCACATATCAAAACTCTCTCTTGACATGGCTCTCATATACATACTGTTAGACACTGATAAAGGAACAGTCCCACATTTTCACAAATACACTTCAAGGAGTGGGAGTCATGTGAATATTGTCATCTGATTGGTGTGAATCCTCTAGTCAGTCACAGAAAGAGGCCTCCCTCACCCCAACACCCCTGCTCCAGACCACATGGTCACAGAAATTAGACAGCATATCAGCTTCTTAGACCCTTATGTAAAATCAAGCCTTAGAAATCTCGGTGTCATATTTGACAGCTCGATGTCGCTCGAGCAGCATTCTAAGCAGCTGGTCCGAAACTGTTTTTATCATTTACGGAATATTTCTAAACTCAGACTAATGGTATCAAAGCTTGAACTTGAGATGATTATTCATGCTTTTATTTCTTCTCATTTAGACTATTGTAATGGCCTTTTTACTTGTTTTAACAAATCAGTCTTAAATCGTCTTCAGCCTGTGCAGAATGCTGCAGCACGACTCTTAACAGGCACCAAGAGAAGATCGCATATCACTCCAGTCTTGGCCTCCCTTCACTGGTTGCCTGTAAATTTTAGGTTTCATTTTAAAATTTTAGTTCTAACATTTAGGGCCCTACATGGTCAGGCTCCTCAATATTTATCTGACCTGCTGAAACCACATACATCTTCTCGGGCTTTAAGGTCATTAGATCAGAGACTGCTGGTGGTACCGCGCACTCGTTTTAAAACTCGTGGTGATCGGGCCTTTCAGACTGTGGCACCACGGTTTTGGAATTCTCTCCCACTGTCTCTTCGCTGCACGGACTCCATTGATTCTTTTAAGAAACAGCTGAAGACATTTTTATTTAGAAAAGCATTTGATTAATTTCTTCTTATGCTGTTTTTATAGTTTTATTGTTTTACATTGTTTTATTTACTGTTATATTGTTTTTATATTCCCATTTCCTGTGTTGTAAAGCACTTTGTGATTTTTATCTGTGAAAAGTGCTATATAAATAAATTTTACTTACTTACTTACTTACTTACCCTAATGCTAGCTAACAGCAGCCTATTATTACTATGCTGATTGTATTGCTGTGGATGATTAGCAGCAAAACACATTTTGTCCAACGACAATCACTCTCAGTTTAACTATACGCTTTATTTGAAGTGTTTTCAGGCTACAGTTACTGATTAGTATTAGCCGCAAACTGCACTAATTTGATGTGAATAAGCATTATATGCTAACGCTAACACCGTTTCCCCTTCCTTTTTAACTATCTCAATAGCTAACACTTACACCCTTTTCACTTGCATCATGACAATGTGAGGAGTTAATGCTAAGTAGGCTGCCATTAGCAGCTAATGCTAATTTAAGGTTAAAATATATTAGCAGCAAATGCTATTACCGTTGTCCCTTAATTTATAACAATGTGAGCAGCTAATGCTAAGTAGGCTGCCGTTACAGCAAATGCCATTTTGATGTGAATTAGCATTTAACACTGACATATTTTCCTGTGGGTTTAAGCGATGTGAGCAACAAATGCTAAGAAGGCTGCCATTCGCAGCTAATGCTAATTTGAGATAAAGAAAATAATAATTAGTAGCTAATGCTAATACCATTGTCCCTTGCTTTATAAAAATGTAAGCAGCTAATGCTAAGTAGGTAGGCTACTGTTATTAGCTTATGCTAACTTTGGAGCGTGATGTCACGGGAGGGGGCGTGGCCAAGAATTTTGGTCCAGCCGCCATCTTATTAGTTTTATTTCAATGCGCTGAGGTATAGAAATATTTTGCTGAAATATTTGGCATAGAAAATTATTAGCAAGTGGAATTTGCCTTTTTTTGTGGACGGCTCCTTTTGCCTTTCACTGCAGATGGTGTGTTTATGTTTTCATCTAGCCCTCTGATGCATAGTGGTCACTGGAGTGGACAGCTACTAAAACGTACATATCTCTTTAATGCATTGGTTTCTATAGTGGAACTGCATATTAGCCTCTAGAGTGCTCTCTGCTGCCATGCTCCATTGAGGTCAATTCAGTGTTCAGTTAGTGCAACTGCAAGTAAATTTCCTCTGAATCAAAGATGGCAGACAAACTGTCACCCCTGCTGACCACTGCTGGCATATCCTGTCAATCCTTCTATGTTAAAAGAGCCCAACAGGTAAAAAAAAATATGATGATATGCAGTAACATCTAGGGAAGGATATTACCTGTTTGGAATAAGAAACTGGTATGTCTAATATGTAGAAAACTACGATTAACCATGTGTCCAATGAGGTGGACATCATGCATTACCCACTATATTTTTTTAACATAAGTCATAAATTGCTTCACTGCTTCTTGGGACTGTTTTGGTTATAAGTAAGCATATAATTGTTAAATTTATAAGCTACTCATTTAAAATATATATTTTTGTGCAGATCAGCTGTAGTTTGAGTTACTATAATAATTATTTTATCATATTTTGTAGACTTCAAATGCAGCAAAGAATAAGGCAGCAAGAGAATAGTCTAGGAAATTCCATCCAGCTCCAGTGATGATGATTTCATTGATGAGTGCAGTGATGGTGAGTTCAGTGATAAGTCCAGTGATAAGTCCAGGGAGTGAAGGTATAGGTGAGAGCAGGAACCTCAGGCTATATGACAGGCTATATGGTTCGACAGTTCTGTCATCCACATGATCTCGTCCTGTGCTGGCCAATCCCCTGAAGATGTTACCAACAGATGGGTCAAGAAGGAAAAAAAGATGATGATGATCCAAAAGCCCTTCTCTGTGGCCCTTTACAATCAACACATGGGTGGGGTTGATCTTGTTGACCAACGTCTGGCAATGTACCCCCACAGACGTCGAAACAAGAGGTGGTACATCTGAGTGTTTTTTCATTTTTTGGATGTGACCGACAGAGGTCTTATCGTTATAGAACTGTGTGAACATTTTTGAGTCTATAGACTCAAAAATGTTTCACTTGTTGGAGATAGTTTGCCATATTCAGGTGTAGGATTTACAGCTAGGACTGTTGACTGGTTTTGTTATTTACGCCCAAACATCGGGGCTAATATGAGTTGAAAGTTCCAAAAAAAATTGCTGAGATGTTTTTCAAAGGATACAAGCAAGCGAGTTAATGCTAAGTAGACTGCCATTAGTGGCTAATGCTAATTTTAGGTGATGAGGAATTGGCAGCTAATGCTAATACCATATTTTTTGCTTTATAACAAAGTGACCAGGTAATGCTAAGTAAGTTGCCGTTATTAGCTAATACTAATTTGAGGTGAATTAACATTATCTGCTTATGCTAACAATGTTTTTTTTTTACTTTTAAACAATATGAGTAGCTAATACTAACACTATTTTTCATTCAATTTTAACTTTGTGAAGAGTTAATGCTAAGTAGGACGCCATTAGTGGCTTATTCTAATTATGGGTGAATAATTATTAGCAGCTAATGCCACTTTGCTCTGCTAAGGATTTGTGTGACCATGATGTATTCTGACAAACTCTACATTCACAGCTGAATTTATAATAAGTGTGTTCTCAAGTACATATTTTTCTGTTATTGTTGTCAAACAACAGAGTGAGAATGAAATATTGATTTTAACACAGCCCATTAGCAGCATTAGCCTATAACAGTTTCCAGTATTTAAGCTTCCATTTCCAAATGTTAGCTGCTCCTGTCTGCCTCTTTGTCACACACACAGACTGAAATGATTCACAGCCTTGTTTCATCCTTCTGTCAGTGTCACTGACTGTCACTGTGGACATACAGCATGGGAAACATACAAATGGCTCACACTTTATTAGGTACACAGTGGCCACTATCTCAGGTACACCTGTCTATCTAAAGTTACAAAATGTTGTCTCTATCCAAATATTTATGGACCTAACTATAGGTCTACTTTTAATGAAACTCTCAACGTGACTTATCAGTTACCATTAATGTTCCTGCAAACAGACTCCTTGGAGACCCCTACATGAATATCCATGTACTATCCAGCTGGACTAGTGTGTCTGTCCCTGAAAATATTCCTGCATGTGTGATTGGTCATGTCTCATCTGCAGGAAACAAACAGGAAGTGAGTGAAGGACACAGGAAATGTTTCTAGCTCTTCCTCCTCTATCAGACATTCTCTCCATACCTGAGAGTGTCCAGTCTCCAGCCTGGATCCTTCAGTCCAGCCGACAGCAGCTTCATTCCTGAGTCATCTGGATGATTGTAGCTCAGGTCCAGCTCTCTCAGATGGGAGGGGTTGGAGCTCAGAGCTGAGGCCAGAGAAGTACAGCCTTCCTCTGTGATCAGACAGCCCGACAGACTGCAGACACACAAACCAACAATCCATCTGTCAACAATCATTTTCTCTTTGTCACAATAACATCTATCCATTTACATCCATTCAATGTAACTTTATTTATAAGTGACAATTCTCAACAGACAACAACAGTCATCTCAAGCTGATTAACAGTGTAAGGTAACAGCCTCAGAGAGGATATTAGGCCCCTTATGTCAAATTATTCATGAGCTTTTTGAGTGATAGGTTCTAATGAATTATTCATGAGCTCCGGAAGTAATAACGGAAGTAATAACGGAAGTAATTAAAAATATGATATTCATAAAAATATGATATTCATAAAAAATATGATTTTCATAAAAATTATGATATTCATAAAATTATGATATTCATCCAAAATATGCTACTTCATAGCTCCTTGCTTTTTCTCCCCTCAAAAACAACTAATTGATTATTTGGAAAGATTTATTTTATATCAAATAGCATTCTTTTATTTTTAAGCTATTAAAAAAGTTTTTACTTTTTTATGCTTAAAAAACGCCATCTACTGGTGGGTCAGCGCATGAGCGCCCAGGGGCGCGCGCCCGCGGGAGCGCGCCTCTCTCTCTGCATCGGGCCTGTGTGTTTCTGGGACCGTGCCTTTTGTGTGTGTGAAAACATGTTAAACCAGTATAAATGTGCTTAGTTAAACTTGTGCTTTTGTAACGTTCAGTATGGCCAGACATACAGGGTGCATGCCTTTGGGGAACACTTTATTTAATTTTATATGCATTTGTTTAATCCGAACAAGGAGATTTAAAATCAAACTCAGAATCGCAAAAAGAAAAAAGTCTCGCGATCTCCCCGAGCATAAACGCACCGCTGCTCCCAACATAAAAAACTTGCTGAAAAAACTCTTTTTCTCCAAAAAACGCACCTGAAAACCCCATAGAATTACTCGATAAAACTCTCTCCCCGCTCCCAAACCCCGATCCTTAGGAAATAAGCAGGGAGAAACTCCTGAAAAAATCCTCCGTATTTCTATCCAAAAAACCCTAGAATAACTTGTAGGGACCCCCTCGTATACCCTAACCCTTATATTCGATAACAGGGGAAATCCTGAAAAAACCCTTAGTCTTTTTTCTTCAAAAAAACCAGCCCTCTCACTAAAAATCCGCGCAGAGTCTAAGTTCTACCTCGCTCTTACTCGCACCGAAAACGCAGCCAGAGCACAGTTTTTCCTACTTGTTCGTTCCCTGGCTCAGATAGCAATGCTCCTACTCCTAGTTTCAAAATTTGCGCCTGAGACCAACTCCGCCTCCCCAGGTAAACCTTACTGCCCCGCTGCCAATCACATAACAAAGGGGCGGCTCTCATTCGCACCCTGGCTAGCCAATAGCGCTCGGCTTGGATTTACCTGTTCAGCGATAGGTTAACTTGCTCGCTCTCACTCAGGATAAATAATCTAACGTTTCAACTTAAATTTAACTGTTTTTTTCTCTCAGAAAAAACAAGCAAGCCTTCTCTTTTTCTTAAAACAACATGGCCACCAGACCTTTTTGACCGCGAGTGACCGGATGTTGTTTCCAGCCTGAGGTTGCCTGAAATGCCGTGAGGCTCGTTTGAAAGATCGCGCCCGAGACCAACTCCGCCTCCAAGGCGTGCCTACCTTTAGCTGCCACCAGTGAGATATCAGAGCCGGGCTCCACATATCCAATCAGGAGCACGAGCAAGACAGCTTTTGCAGACTCTCCAGAAATATACAAGTCCTTATCAACTGCTCTGCAACCCAGTGTTTCTGGTCCCCTCACTAACATCGCTTTTTGAGATATTTTTTATGAACCACCAAAAAAGCAGTTTTTATCCCCCCCAGTACAGAAGACTGGATCTGAGGGCAGCAGCGGGGACAAATGATTGTAATGAAGCGACGGACATTTCATGGCTGGTCTTAGATATTCGTGAGTTATTGTGTCTTATGGTGAAAAGTACATAGTTTTGCAAGAGGCATGCAAGCACTGTAGAAAAAGTAATCATAAAACTGTTTTTGTGAACACTTTGTTCCCTACGTTATGCTTTAAAAAATGTGATACATGTAATGTGATCGTCAAAGAACATGATTTTTTTTATTCTTATGCTTTTAAAGTGTGTCAGATTATCTTAAAACACTTATTTGTATGTTATAATGTTTTTCTTACACCATGTGTAATTTTTATAGAGACCTTGTTCATTGTATCAATGTGTAAATATGTATCTTTGATAAATAAATAACATATTTAATCTTGTATTTGTGTACTTTCTGGTGATTCAATAAAAGATTAGTCACATATCGCTCTGATAAACACAGATGTCTGAAAGAAATGTTTGATGGAACAAAGGAAACAAGTGTCTTGCTGCTAAACTTTTAAGTCACCATGGTTTAAATGAGAACTAGCAGCCCTATGTCTTTATGTAAAACATGAAAAACTCCATATCAGTGATATCTACAAAGGTGTACTCATTTCTTTGTTATGGTACTTTACTGTTCCAATGAAACAAAAAGAAAATCTCATTTTAAAGTACATTTTTTGGCCATCCTGACCTATTTTCAGGGTCAAGAATGTTGATGTTAGACTGTGTTTTAAATCAGGTTTTGATCTTAAACTAACTATCACAGCACTGATTTTACGTATTACAGTTGTAATCTCAATTAGAATCCCAAACTGGCTTTTCTCCAGTCAGTGTTATGGTGAAATTTAACTTGTTCTTTTGTGTAATTGCACATGGCCCACCACGGGGCCCCTTAGTAAGCTGTACAGCAGAAGTTTTCAATTCACTTTTGTCAGAAAACTTCACAGTATGAGAAGTTAAGGCACAGTTTCTCCAAATGTGTGCTTCTTTTTCAGTCAGCGTGCTTTTAGAGCATCTACATTAGCTCACGTAGTAAAAGTACAATCAGTAAGTGTACTTTAACATTTGAGATTCCGAGTGACTCTTACTTAGATCATGTGAACAATTTCATCAACCTTTTTTTGTATAATGCATCAAACCTGTTCAAATCAGTTTATTTTCAATTTATTTCAACTAATCTAGAGAGAAGGATCTCCTTTTTAGCTTCTGTGATGCATTTACTTCTCACACCTTAATCTAGATGTTAGTGTTCTCAAAGTTAACATGTCTTATGTTACCATCATGTATTTCTAAAACCCAGCCTCAGTCTATGCCCTATAGACTCTCACATGGAAACACCATTGATCTAGATATTCACAAATTTCATCATGAGATTCTTAAGGTCTTTTTGTTTTAACGTTTTACACAAAAACTTCACATTTTTATATTTTTAAATGAAACTGTCATGGAAAGATATTTTTTCTTTTGTGATGTTGCTTCAGCAATCTCAAATACTAATTATTCTGGGAATTTTTATGGTCAAACTACGTGATTTTCAAAAGGTGTGTGTGTGTGTGTGTGTGTGTGTGTGTGGAGTAAAATGACCTTCTTCTTATGATGTTGTCACCGTGAATCATTCAGGATTAACAACACAAATTGTTTCGATAGCAGAAACAATCTTATAACTTATAATTCTCACACGTTACCGCTAGTTTTACAAACACAGTCTTCTTCAGTTCTGTTTATGTAGCTTTTATGAAACTGATTTTCCATAGTACAAGTAGCATTTAAATCTTTCTTTGCTCTCCAGTATAAATGCAAGAATTTTCAGGCTTTTATTGAAACTGTCACAAATGTAACACTCAATGCCAAAAATAGGCTTGATCAATGTTTCTATGAACACTGCTTCGTATATAAACAGCTCTGAAACCCCCCTTTATTTATTTTTTTTAAAGTAGTGCAGAACAGGCTCTCTGTTACTCTCTTTATCTCTAAAAAACCCAACCAAACCGGCAATCACTTTGTAGAGGAATTTCTTTCATTTATGTATTGATCACATTGTTTATTGGTAATGCTTTTAGGTCACTGTTTTAGCACGTCTGCCCCATACTCCATTTCAAACAGTTAGATGGTGGGGGTCTGGTAAGTAAGTTGGGGGGGGGGGAAGCAGACAACTCCACAGGAAGAGTCTTTTTGTCTTTTCTCCACTGTAAGTGATAGCAAGGGAGTGTGAAACTTTCTTTTGGGGGAAAGATCAAAGGTGTGAAAACAGCTGTGTACTGCCTTTTGTTCCTGTAGGAGGTATTTAACTGAGAGCCTCTGCTCATCGTCTGCCCCCAACGATGGCAGTCCCTCACCAAGCTTGGTTTCTGTTCTTTGTCTTGATTAAAGAATGTTAGCTACCGCTCATCGCTTGTCTGCAGGCTTTATTAAATGGAAAACTTCCACAACAGCCTCTAAACAGTGGTTTATGGCTCTTTATCACCTGCAACACCGTGTAACACTTGGATGTTAGATTCTTTTACCAGTCAGTGTTGTTAGCCCCAACCCCCAGGCTCCAGGTGTCTGAGCTCTAACCCTGGCTGCCAAGTGTACCCCTGAGGCCTTTGTGCCTTTTACCACCAGACTAAGTTTGTAGTCCTATCTACTAATATTATTTCTTTTTTTTTTTTTATTATAGCACACGGTGCAGTTAGGTTACTACTTTCACTTTCTCATTTTGAGCACATTTCTGACCCAATACTTTATCAAACTTTTTACCTGAGTGTTTTTGACACTAGCAGCTGTACTTCTACTTAAGTAAAAATTGCCTGCACTTTTGCCACCTCAGTTGCCACTTTTCTGGAGTTTGTACAATTTTTATATTTCAACGTTTTACGTGTTATCCTTGATCACAGTTCTAAACAAGTTAACTTTCTTGACATCAAAGTAACCCAAAAAAACAACTATATGTCCAGTTATCTTTACTCCAAACCTGGTTTAAGGCTATGCTGTTGTTGTGATATGGCCATACAAATAATATTAAGTTGAATTAATCTTAAGAAAAATATGGTTGTTTCATGGCTACCTGTTCAGAGAATTTGCAGGCTTTTATGGAAACTGTCACAATGTAACACTCTCACTGTCAAAACAGGGTTGATCCATGTTTCTATGAGCACTGATTAATATATCAACAGCTCTGAAAATCATTTTTTTTAAAGTAAAGCAGAACAGGATCTCTGTGTCTTTAAAAAACCCAACCAAACTGGCAATCACCTCTAAACAAAACCTTTTTGGAAACTCTTTACAAGTATCAATGTAATTATTTGTTTTACAAACAAATGTATTGGTTTGTTTACTTGAAATAAAACTTTTTGGAAACCCGTTACATGAAATATAACTTTCTTGGAAAAACTTTACAAGAATCAATCTCGTTATTTGTTTTACCCCATTCAAATCTATTGGTTTCATTACATCAAATATAATAATTTTGGAAACCCGTTACATCAAATAAAACTTTCTTGGAAAAACTTTACAAGAATCAATGTAATTATTTGTTTTACTTGAATCAAATGTATTGGTTTGTTTACATCAAATAAAACTTTCTTGGAAAAACTTTACAAGAATCAATCTCGTTATTTATGATAAGTATTTGTAAATCATTAGTAGTTGCTCTTGCATAGGTGGTTTGCTTGTTTTAAATTTGTCCACTATTTTTATTTTTGTATTTTGTAACGTATCTCTGATTCACTTTTTCTTCTTGGCCTTGTTGTGTGTACCTCACAAGTCAAATTATACATTGTGATGGAGCAGTCACAATACACTACAATACACACACACACACACCTCCACTCACTCACCTGGAGGATCAACACTCAGGCTAATGATGCTGATGGGGTTATTGCTCTGGGGATTTAGCAGGTGAGTTAAATCATGTGTAACATGTGAATTTCCCGAGTGTGGCATTAATAAAGTCTGTGTCTATGCCAAACCTGAAGTTTAAACTCCTTTTTTAAATTTACCAACACTTCTGATTTGCAGCTAAGACTGTGACATGTTTTCACCATTTGCAAGCCAGAATAGTGATCACTCTTGAAGCCTGGTTGCTGCACAATACTAGGACTACTAGTACTAGTTCTAGTACTACTGCTACTGCACAAAGCATATTTGTTCAGGAATTTCACAAATTTGCTTAAGTCTAATGTGTTGGCTTACAGGTAAACTTGTTTTGGAGGTGGATAGGATGAAAACTTCCAGCATCACATAATGTTTTCCGATCAGTAGGTTTGGAGTAAAAAGAACTGGACATATATTTGTCTTCTTTGGGCTACTTTTATGTCAAGAAAGTTAACTTTTTTAGAACTGTGATCAAGGATAACACATAAACCCTTGAAAATGTGATGGTAAAAGAGTCTAACATCTAGGTGTTACATGGTGTTGCAGGTGATAAAGAGCCATAAACTACTTCCATTTGTTTAGAGGTGATTGCCAGTTTGGTTGGGTTTTTTAAAGACACAGAGATCCTGTTCTGCTTTACTTTAAAAAAAATGATTTTCAGAGCTGTTGATATATTAATCAGTGCTCATAGAAACATGGATCAACCCTGTTTTGACAGTGAGAGTGTTACATTGTGACAGTTTCCATAAAAGCCTGCAAATTCTCTGAACAGGTAGCCATGAAACAACCATATTTTTCTTAAGATTAATTCAACTTAATATTATTTGTATGGCCATATCACAACAACAGCATAGCCTTAAACCAGGTTTGGAGTAAAGATAACTGGACATATAGTTGTTTTTTTGGGTTACTTTGATGTCAAGAAAGTTAACTTGTTTAGAACTGTGATCAAGGATAACACGTAAAACGTTGAAATATAAAAATTGTACAAACTCCAGAAAAGTGGCAACTGAGGTGGCAAAAGTGCAGGCAATTTTTACTTAAGTAGAAGTACAGCTGCTAGTGTCAAAAACACTCAGGTAAAAAGTTTGATAAAGTATTGGGTCAGAAATGTGCTCAAAATGAGAAAGTCAAAGTAGTAACCTAACTGCACCGTGTGCTATAATAAAAAAAAAAAATGAAATAATATTAGTAGATAGGACTACAAACTTAGTCTGGTGGTAAAAGGCACAAAGGCCTCAGGGGTACACTTGGCAGCCAGGGTTAGAGCTCAGACACCTGGAGCCTGGGGGTTGGGGCTAACAACACTGACTGGTAAAAGAATCTAAGAGCCATAAACCACTGTTTAGAGGCTGTTGTGGAAGTTTTCCATTTAATAAAGCCTGCAGACAAGCGATGAGCGGTAGCTAACATTCTTTAATCAAGACAAAGAACAGAAACCAAGCTTGGTGAGGGACTGCCATCGCTGGGGCAGACGATGAGCAGAGGCTCTCAGTTAAATACCTCCTACAGGAACAAAAGGCAGTACACAGCTGTTTTCACACCTTTGATCTTTCCCCCAAAAGAAAGTTTCACACTCCCTTGCTATCACTTACAGTGGAGAAAAGACAAAAAGACTCTTCCTGTGGAGTTGTCTGCTTCCCCCCCCCAACTTACTTACCAGACCCCCACCATCTAACTGTTTGAAATGGAGTATGGGGCAGACGTGCTAAAACAGTGACCTAAAAGCATTACCAATAAACAATGTGATCAATACATAAATGAAAGAAATTCCTCTACAAAGTGATTGCCGGTTTGGTTGGGTTTTTTAGAGATAAAGAGAGTAACAGAGAGCCTGTTCTGCACTACTTTAAAAAAAATAAATAAAGGGGGGTTTCAGAGCTGTTTATATACGAAGCAGTGTTCATAGAAACATTGATCAAGCCTATTTTTGGCATTGAGTGTTACATTTGTGACAGTTTCAATAAAAGCCTGAAAATTCTTGCATTTATACTGGAGAGCAAAGAAAGATTTAAATGCTACTTGTACTATGGAAAATCAGTTTCATAAAAGCTACATAAACAGAACTGAAGAAGACTGTGTTTGTAAAACTAGCGGTAACGTGTGAGAATTATAAGTTATAAGATTGTTTCTGCTATCGAAACAATTTGTGTTGTTAATCCTGAATGATTCACGGTGACAACATCATAAGAAGAAGGTCATTTTACTCCACACACACACACACACACACACACACACACCTTTTGAAAATCACGTAGTTTGACCATAAAAATTCCCAGAATAATTAGTATTTGAGATTGCTGAAGCAACATCACAAAAGAAAAAATATCTTTCCATGACAGTTTCATTTAAAAATATAAAAATGTGAAGTTTTTGTGTAAAACGTTAAAACAAAAAGACCTTAAGAATCTCATGATGAAATTTGTGAATATCTAGATCAATGGTGTTTCCATGTGAGAGTCTATAGGGCATAGACTGAGGCTGGGTTTTAGAAATACATGATGGTAACATAAGACATGTTAACTTTGAGAACACTAACATCTAGATTAAGGTGTGAGAAGTAAATGCATCACAGAAGCTAAAAAGGAGATCCTTCTCTCTAGATTAGTTGAAATAAATTGAAAATAAACTGATTTGAACAGGTTTGATGCATTATACAAAAAAAGGTTGATGAAATTGTTCACATGATCTAAGTAAGAGTCACTCGGAATCTCAAATGTTAAAGTACACTTACTGATTGTACTTTTACTACGTGAGCTAATGTAGATGCTCTAAAAGCACGCTGACTGAAAAAGAAGCACACATTTGGAGAAACTGTGCCTTAACTTCTCATACTGTGAAGTTTTCTGACAAAAGTGAATTGAAAACTTCTGCTGTACAGCTTACTAAGGGGCCCCGTGGTGGGCCATGTGCAATTACACAAAAGAACAAGTTAAATTTCACCATAACACTGACTGGAGAAAAGCCAGTTTGGGATTCTAATTGAGATTACAACTGTAATACGTAAAATCAGTGCTGTGATAGTTAGTTTAAGATCAAAACCTGATTTAAAACACAGTCTAACATCAACATTCTTGACCCTGAAAATAGGTCAGGATGGCCAAAAAATGTACTTTAAAATGAGATTTTCTTTTTGTTTCATTGGAACAGTAAAGTACCATAACAAAGAAATGAGTACACCTTTGTAGATATCACTGATATGGAGTTTTTCATGTTTTACATAAAGACATAGGGCTGCTAGTTCTCATTTAAACCATGGTGACTTAAAAGTTTAGCAGCAAGACACTTGTTTCCTTTGTTCCATCAAACATTTCTTTCAGACATCTGTGTTTATCAGAGCGATATGTGACTAATCTTTTATTGAATCACCAGAAAGTACACAAATACAAGATTAAATATGTTATTTATTTATCAAAGATACATATTTACACATTGATACAATGAACAAGGTCTCTATAAAAATTACACATGGTGTAAGAAAAACATTATAACATACAAATAAGTGTTTTAAGATAATCTGACACACTTTAAAAGCATAAGAATAAAAAAAATCATGTTCTTTGACGATCACATTACATGTATCACATTTTTTAAAGCATAACGTAGGGAACAAAGTGTTCACAAAAACAGTTTTATGATTACTTTTTCTACAGTGCTTGCATGCCTCTTGCAAAACTATGTACTTTTCACCATAAGACACAATAACTCACGAATATCTAAGACCAGCCATGAAATGTCCGTCGCTTCATTACAATCATTTGTCCCCGCTGCTGCCCTCAGATCCAGTCTTCTGTACTGGGGGGGATAAAAACTGCTTTTTTGGTGGTTCATAAAAAATATCTCAAAAAGCGATGTTAGTGAGGGGACCAGAAACACTGGGTTGCAGAGCAGTTGATAAGGACTTGTATATTTCTGGAGAGTCTGCAAAAGCTGTCTTGCTCGTGCTCCTGATTGGATATGTGGAGCCCGGCTCTGATATCTCACTGGTGGCAGCTAAAGGTAGGCACGCCTTGGAGGCGGAGTTGGTCTCGGGCGCGATCTTTCAAACGAGCCTCACGGCATTTCAGGCAACCTCAGGCTGGAAACAACATCCGGTCACTCGCGGTCAAAAAGGTCTGGTGGCCATGTTGTTTTAAGAAAAAGAGAAGGCTTGCTTGTTTTTTCTGAGAGAAAAAAACAGTTAAATTTAAGTTGAAACGTTAGATTATTTATCCTGAGTGAGAGCGAGCAAGTTAACCTATCGCTGAACAGGTAAATCCAAGCCGAGCGCTATTGGCTAGCCAGGGTGCGAATGAGAGCCGCCCCTTTGTTATGTGATTGGCAGCGGGGCAGTAAGGTTTACCTGGGGAGGCGGAGTTGGTCTCAGGCGCAAATTTTGAAACTAGGAGTAGGAGCATTGCTATCTGAGCCAGGGAACGAACAAGTAGGAAAAACTGTGCTCTGGCTGCGTTTTCGGTGCGAGTAAGAGCGAGGTAGAACTTAGACTCTGCGCGGATTTTTAGTGAGAGGGCTGGTTTTTTTGAAGAAAAAAGACTAAGGGTTTTTTCAGGATTTCCCCTGTTATCGAATATAAGGGTTAGGGTATACGAGGGGGTCCCTACAAGTTATTCTAGGGTTTTTTGGATAGAAATACGGAGGATTTTTTCAGGAGTTTCTCCCTGCTTATTTCCTAAGGATCGGGGTTTGGGAGCGGGGAGAGAGTTTTATCGAGTAATTCTATGGGGTTTTCAGGTGCGTTTTTTGGAGAAAAAGAGTTTTTTCAGCAAGTTTTTTATGTTGGGAGCAGCGGTGCGTTTATGCTCGGGGAGATCGCGAGACTTTTTTCTTTTTGCGATTCTGAGTTTGATTTTAAATCTCCTTGTTCGGATTAAACAAATGCATATAAAATTAAATAAAGTGTTCCCCAAAGGCATGCACCCTGTATGTCTGGCCATACTGAACGTTACAAAAGCACAAGTTTAACTAAGCACATTTATACTGGTTTAACATGTTTTCACACACACAAAAGGCACGGTCCCAGAAACACACAGGCCCGATGCAGAGAGAGAGAGGCGCGCTCCCGCGGGCGCGCGCCCCTGGGCGCTCATGCGCTGACCCACCAGTAGATGGCGTTTTTTAAGCATAAAAAAGTAAAAACTTTTTTAATAGCTTAAAAATAAAAGAATGCTATTTGATATAAAATAAATCTTTCCAAATAATCAATTAGTTGTTTTTGAGGGGAGAAAAAGCAAGGAGCTATGAAGTAGCATATTTTGGATGAATATCATAATTTTATGAATATCATAATTTTTATGAAAATCATATTTTTTATGAATATCATATTTTTATGAATATCATATTTTTAATTACTTCCGTTATTACTTCCGTTATTACTTCCGGAGCTCATGAATAATTCATTAGAACCTATCACTCAAAAAGCTCATGAATAATTTGACATAAGGGGCCTAATATCCTCTCTAGCCTCCAATATTAGAGAGAAAGCCCCAACCATCACACAATCCACTGTGAGCAGCACTTGGTGAGTCAGTGATGATGAGTATCATCACAGTGATGATCATTTCTCTGTTAACCCAGGCTTTCTGCTTCAGGATCTGTGCACACTCACATAACAAGGAGACCCTGCTGAATGCAGCAAGTGGTAAAATAAAATTTTTTAACTTAGTGTGCTCAGTGTTACTGTCTATTCCTAACATTTTCCTAATATGATAGCTGCACTTTAGAGGTCTAAAACTGGAACTGACACATATAAACTCTACATGTCTAAATATGTAGTGTTATTATCTGTTATTCTCACGTTAACTCATTAATTGATTAACACAACGATTATTTTATCGCACATTAACTCAGTTTTTAAAATCATGATTATTGTGAAAGTGCTCACTGGCTCGGAATGTAAAAGCCATGGGTCACAGGAGGGATGGGATGTTGATCAGTGAAAGTGTTTCGAACTGGTGTGTTTCCCTCACAAATGAAAATAGCAAAAGTTATTCCAATCCATAAAAACGGAGAGAGATGTCAGTTTACCAATTACAGGCCAATATCACTACTCCCACAGTTCTCAAAAATTTTAGAAAAGTTATTTGTTAATAGACTTGATAAATATACAGTATAGAGAATAATCTCCTAAGTGACAACCAATATGGCTTTAGAGTGAAAAGGTCCACTTCGATGGCAGTGATGGAACTTGTAGAAGGGATATCTAATGCAAGAGATAATAAGGAATATACTGTTGGTGTTTTTATAGACTTACAAAAGGCGTTTGATACAACTGATAATTCTATATTAATGAATAAACTAGAGAGATATGGCATAAGAGGGATAGCATGTAAGTGGATGAAAAGTTACCTGGATGACAGATATCAATATGTCGAAATCAATAATGTAAAATCTAATCAGTTGAAGGTAATGTGTGGTGTTCCTCAGGGCTCTGTGCTGGGCCCTAAATTATTCATATCATATATAAATGACATATGTAGTGTTTCCAAACTGTTAAAATGTGTATTGTTTGCTGATGATACCACTCTGTATTGCTCAGGTAAAAACCTAGAACAGCTTCTGACAACAGTGGAAAAGGAGTTAAATATATTAAAAAACTGGTTTGATGTAAATAAGTTATCGTTAAATATAAAGAAAACAAAATTGATTATTTTTGGCACTAGACAAATGAAAAATGTATCTAAAATCAGGGTTAATGGAATTGAAATTGAAAGAGTGTATGAAAATAAATGTCTTGGAGCGATAATTGATGATAAGCTGAGCTGGAAGTCTCATATAAATCATGTGACAACAAAAATGTCAAAAACCATTGCTATTCTCTACAAAACAAAGCATGTCCTGAACAAAAAATCATTATACACACTTTATTGTTCTCTGTTGCTTCCATATATGACTTATTGTCTGGAGATATGGGGTAATGCATATAAAACAAATACTCTTCCTATTTTCAAGTTACAAAAAAGAGCTATAAGAATTATAAATCAATCAAAGTATATAGAACTAACTAACATTTTGTTTATTAATCTGAATACCCTGAAATTTTATGATTTAGTCGAATATAAAATGGCACAGATAATGTGTAAAGCACAAAATAACTTGCTTTGCCGCAGTACTCAGCTGTTTAAAGTCAGAGAGAGTCAATATGACTTAAGGGGAACAGATTTCTTTAAAAAAAAACAAGATAAGGACAAACATAAAGCAGAGATGTGTTTCTGTTAGAGGAGTTAACCTGTGGAATAGTTATGACAGTGATTTAAAAAGCAAGCAAGCAAGCAATTTATTTATATAGCACTTTCAGATCAGCCCCCAGCTGAACACAAAGTGCTGTACACTTGACATGCCAAAATGATACATTGAACAATTTAAAAAATAAGAAAAATAATAATATTAAATAAATAAAATATCTATATAAAAATGATTATTAAAATGACATTAACATAAATAAAATTAGCACAAATAGCAAAAACAATAATAAAATGGCATAAAAAATGATGATGAGGATTAAATTTAAAACAATAAAATTAGCACATTAGTTCAAAACAATAAAATCAATAAAATCAGGGTCAGACTGTGTCATATGCCAAGGAGTAAAAATGGGTTTTAAGATGTGTTTTAAAAGTGGACAGTGAAGGGGCCTCCCAATGTGCTGGGAAAGATTGTTCCACAGGTTAGGAGCAGCAATAGAGAAGGCCCTGTCCCCTCTGAGCTTCCTCCTGGACCTGGGTACCTCCAGGAGCAGCTTGTCAGCTGACCTGAGAGACCTGGGGGGTGAGTAAGGATGCAGAAGCTCAGAGAGGTAAGTTGGGGCAAGACCGTTTAAACATTTAAGCACAAACATGAGAATTTTAAAGTGAACTCTAAGATATACAGGCAGCCAATGGAGTGAAGCCAGGATGGGAGTTATGTGCTCTCTTTTACGAGTTTTGGTTAAAAGTCGTGCAGCAGAATTCTGGACCAGCTGCAGACGAGAGAGAAGATGCTGACTAACTCCACAATACAGAGCATTACAGTAATCTAGACGACATGAAATAAAAGCATGGATTACCGTTTCAAGATGCGGCCTGGATAAAAGAGGTCTTATTTTTGCCAAGCGCCTTAAATGATAAAAACTGGACTTGACAGTAGCCCTAATTTGACTGTCTAATTTAAAATCACTGTCCATCTTAAAACCCAGGTTGGTAACAACAGATTTAAAATACTCTGCCAGGGGTCCCAAATCAATAGCAGAGGGTTCGCAAGGTCCACTAGGACCAAACAGAATCACCTCAGTTTTGCTTGAATTACACCTTAGAAAGTTTAGGGACATCCAAGATTTAATGTCTTCTAGACATGCTAGAAGTGGTTTAATAGAGAAGGCCTCTTTCTGCTTCAGAGGCTGATAAATCTGACAGTCGTCAGCGTAACAGTGGAAGGATATTCCATGCCTTCTGAGGATGGTTCCCAGGGGCTGTAAGTATAATGAAAAAAGCAGAGGCCCTAAAATTGAGCCCTGCGGGACCCCAGACTGAAAAGTGGCAGAGGAAGACTCATACCCTAAAAAGTTAACACTAAAAGTTCTGTCACTAAGATAAGACCTAAACCATTTCAAAGCAGTACCACGAATGCCTGCAAGATGGTGCAAGCGAGACAGTAAAATGTTGTGGTCTACAGTATCAAAGGCAGCTGTTAGGTCAAGGAGGACGAGAACAACATGATTACCAGAGTCACAGGTAAGGAGGATATCATTAAAAACCTTTAAGAGTGCTGACTCCGTGCTATGAAAGTTTTTAAAACCTGATTGAAAGACCTCCAGGATACCATTCTCATTTAAAAAATCCATCAACTGGCAGTGTACAATTTTCTCTAAGATTTTAGACATAAAAGACAACTTGGAGATAGGTCTGTAGTTAGCCAATACAGTGTGGTCCAGGGCAGGTTTCTTAAGCAAGGGTTGTACTACCGCATGCTTAAAATTAGCAGGGACTACACCAGATATTAAACTGCTGTTTATAACACTAAGAACAGCCTGGCCTATGCTAGGAAAAATCTCCTTAAAAAACTGTGGTGGGACAGGATCATATGGGGAACCAGAGGGCCTCAGGTGGCCGACCACATCCTCTAAATAAGAAAGGGACACAGGCTCAAGCTGGTTAAAAACAGCAGAGCAAGGGGTCAAGGCAGAGGGGTCAGACTCAGGGGACGAAATGAGAGCCCGCGTGGTTGCAACCTTCTCAATGAAAAAACACATAAAATCATTAGATAGTTTATGAGAGGCCTCCAAACAGCCACTTTGTGGAGCATTTAAGACTGAGTCAATAGATTTAAATAACACACGTGGATTGTGACTGTTGGAGGAAATGATCTTAGAGAAGTATTTTCTTTTAGCCTCTTTGACCGTATCCTGATAGAGGCGCCAGCAGTCCTTTAGGATTTGAAGAGACACCTGCAGTTTGTCCCTCTTCCATCTGCGTTCAGCTCTACGACACTCCCTCTTCACAGCCCGAGTGGCATCATTAAACCAAGGATCAGTTTTAGCCTTGGGCTTCCTGGTTTTTACTGGTGCCACAGAGTCCAGAATAGTAAGGCAAGAATGTTGAAACCAGGAGCTGAGGTTCTCTGTGTCCAAGGGAGTACAATCGGCGGGGATAGAGAGCTGGTTAAAAGCAGTTGAGAACTGGGCAGCAGTGGAAGGGTTAATAATCCGACAGCGGCGAACAGGAGCGCTGGTTTCAATTGTAGTGCGTGAAAACACAGCATCGAATAATACAGCAATATGGTCAGAGAAAGCAGTGTCAGTCACTTCCACATTAGACACAGGTAGACTGTGTGACAAGACCAGGTCTAGTGTGTGTCCGTGTTCATGTGTGGGACCAGGTACGGACTGGACCAGATTAAAAGAGTCAATGAGGCTTAAAAACTCCTTCACCAGAGGTTTTTTAGGGCAACAGACATGGATATTAAAATCTCCCACAATAAGAACGTGATCGTAGTTGGGCATAATCCCAGCTAGGAATTCTGAAAAGTCATTTATGAAATTCTTATTGTATTTAGGGGGACGATAAATAACAGCAACGAGCACAGAGTTAGAGCGATTAACTTCAAAACACGTGAGCTCAAAGCTGGAAAACGAGGGCTGTAAAACACACTGTTTACATTTAAAATCCTTTTTAAAAACAACCGCCGTACCTCCTCCTCTCCCTGATGTCCTTGGTGTGTTAAAATAGGAACAACCCGCTGGTAAAAGTTCAGATAAAGTACTGGACTCACCAGTATTAAGCCAAGTCTCCGTGACACACATGAAGTCTAGTTTCCAGGAGATGAATGACTCATTCAGAATAAAAGATTTGTTCACCAGCGATCTGGCGTTTACCAGCCCAATCCTGACAGGAGCCGGGGATGAGGTAAAAGCCCCAGCGGCACAGGGAGTCCGACACAGCGGCCTCAGATTGCGGAGGTTTGCCCGGCGCACGTTGAGCTGAGGAGGACAGGGGTCACGGAGGAGCGGCGCGTCATCCTGGCAGACCACGGGGATGAGGCAGGAATCCACGGGGTCCAGGAAACGTCGGTGCACAAAAACTCCAGGAAATAATCTCTGTATTCCTTTGACGGTAGTGGGATGGTGCGCTAAAGAGATCTTGAGTTTAACCAGCCGATCACTGCGCCTACCCCGACGTCTTCGCCGGGGAGGTAGCATGACTGCACGGCATAGGCAAGTTGGGATATGTGACAGCAGCGGACACCATGAATTCTGACCTCCGTTAGAAAATGGAGCTGTATTTTGTCCAGAACTTCGGAGGTTCAGAAGCAATTGGCGATCGTACACCAGTAATGACCCGATTTCTTGAGTGACACACGACAGGAGCAATATAAAAACAAACAAAACTGACAGCGACAGACGAGCAGCCACGTACACCGGCGCCATCTTGGTCAGCTAATCAATGTTGTTGTTCATTTTCCTTGTTTAAAAACATGTTTAAAAATAGAGTATTAGAAAAATATATTAATCAAGAATGAAAAGAGCAAAAATAATAATTCTGAAACTCTTGATTGTTTTGCTTTGATGTAGTTATCTAAGGTGGAAAGTTTGTTTGTTTGTTTGTTTGTTTTTGCTTTGCTTTGTTTTATTCTTTGCTTCGAGCCCTGTGTACAGGAGCTGCATGCAAAAGATTTTTTGTTAAAAGGGTTGGCATAATAAGCAAATGCTTCAGCCAATACCTTTTGATTAGCCTTGTCTCATGATTTTTTGCTTTGTGGTAATCTTTATTTTGTATTCTGTATTCACTGAGATATTTGAATGCTAATCAATAAAATCAATCAATCAAAATCAGTGCTGGCTTGAAATGGGTGTCATTATGCGTCTCA
This sequence comes from Pelmatolapia mariae, assembly GCF_036321145.2. Classification (NCBI taxonomy): domain Eukaryota; kingdom Metazoa; phylum Chordata; class Actinopteri; order Cichliformes; family Cichlidae; genus Pelmatolapia; species Pelmatolapia mariae. The sequence goes on from NC_086229.1 coordinate 35,104,310, forward strand.
ACCAATGAGAGCATTGAGGGTGGGCCTAATACTACTGCAGCGCTCACATGACCCGGGACAGAAAGAAAGGGGCGGGGACAGAAACATGGAGACAGGTACAGATAGGCTGTATCCCAATTCAGGGTCTGCAGCCTTAAAGTACGCAGCCTCAACGATCCTCAAGGGCCGCGTACTCAAAGACCGCTAAGGCCGGAAGTGCGAGGCTTGTGAAATGGGACGGTCTAGCCTCCATCGCGCTGCCCAGGTTGCCTAGCAACCATAACACCAACCGCTGTAAATGTTTCATACAGCTTTGTTTGACAGAAATGAAGGAAAACATATTTTGTTCGTGTGTTTGTTTCTACATGAGCTTTGTGTGATTTAATAAGTATCTGAGGCTGAGACCACAGGACTGTAAAACATGATTGTTGGCCTTTAAGATTAGCTAGGAAATAACAATTAGCTAATGTTGTTCATGAGACTAAAGTCAGTGTAAATATGATATGGCCAATATTATAGTCATAAGTTATTACAGCAGTGAGTTTGAACTCTCAAATCAAATCACTTCTATTGTCACATCACATGTGCAGGTACACTGGTACAGCACATGTGAGTGAACTCTGTGTCTAATAGTGAGCTTCAGCAAAGATTCAAGTTCCAGTTATAAGTCCTATCACCTTAAATCTTCACTCAAAGACAAGTATCTTCGACAGTGTATATATAGATATATTATATATAAGAGATAAATGTTGTTCGTTTAATATGTTAGCATTACTACATTTGGCTCAATGCATACATATATGTGTAAAAAGGAAAATGTACGAGCTGTGATAACTGTTTCTGATAGAATGAAGAATAGACTGATATATGAAATATTCCTTTATTGGGTGAGAAAATCAGACCATGTCATAACTGCTTTAAGTCATACAGAATAGATATCAGAGCCTTAAACAGGCTGACTTCTGCTAAATGGGTCAAACTGGGCAGAAAGTGTACAAACACATAACATCCTTATAGAATATGATGTAACACTATAGATCAACTTACCTCAGAATATATAAAGCATATAAACAATTACAGCAATATGATGCAACAAACACAGCAGTACTACTAATCCAAAATACTCAAAGCTTCATAGAACTGAAACAAACATTTATTTTCAGCTCCATTCTGCTGCTGATACATACTTTAGGTTTCTGAATATTAAACTTGTTGCTGCCTTTCATAGTGTGTAACTTGAAGGCTCTGAGTACTTTCTCCCACACTGAAAACACTGGGATGATAAAATTATTTGAACATTACCTAATAAGACTGATTCAGGACAGACAATTAGTTATGTTAAACTTTTCTAGCAGTCCTTCACAAACAGGGAACAGTCTGTCTATTCTCTCCATCTGTCAGCTGCTGCTGGCTCTTCCTCCTCCTCTTCCTCACACACTGCAGAGTTTGTCCTGGTGGATCATCAGGGGTGCAAAGCCTCACAGATGATGTGCAGCAGTGGGTCCCTCAGTCTGTCCTCACTCTGGACACTTGCAGTTGTCACACATGGAAATCAAATGTGTGATAAGCTGCAGGATTCAAACACAAGTGTAACTTATAAATACATGTTCATACTTTTATTCCACAATCAGAGAGAAAGAAACAGAGAGAGAGTGCAGGACAGACAGACAGGTGACAGTCTCAGGTGTATACACTGCTACAAAACAGCACAAGAGAAGGAGGATTTAGTGTTTGTGTTATTATGAGTGCTAAACAAGAAGAGTTCCAGATGGTCCAGTGGACACATGTGTGACTCCTGTGATTAAAGCATCTTTCTTTCAGCTTAACGAGTGAACCATCAGCTCGTTCAAACACACGTTAAAGTCCGTTTGGCTCGACACCACCGAACAGAGGCAGCAATATAACATAGCTAACATTAACAGTGCAGTGAATCCTGCTTGTGCCGTGATATTCAGGACTGCAAACAGAGCAGCATCACTGACTTTCAGCTTGTTGTGTTTGTGGATATATGACTGACTTTAATTACGCATAAAATCATCACATTCTCTGTAAGATTAAGGTCGACTATCTATCTATCTATCTATATCTATATATATCTATATATATATATATATATATATATATCCCTCTCTCTCTCTCTCTATATATATATATATGTATATATATATATATATATATTTAGAAGTAGAGGCTTTAAAACCAAGTTAACGCTGAAAGTACAAACATCACTAATGTCACACAACTTTGCCGACATGTGGCCAACAGTAATGTTTTCATGTTCTTCGTTATTAAACATTCACACATAAATAAGAGACATCATATTCAGTACTTACTTTTAACAGTTCACTCTTCGGCCGCTCCCTTCTGCCGTATTTTGCGCGCTATGAATTGTGGGATATATGGGACCACGAAGCGTGCACCGCCGGACCACGGTTGATATTTGGGGAAATCGACGGCGCATTTGGAGTACGCATTTGAAGTACACTTCGAACTGGGACAAAAATGATATGATTAAGAATTATGAAGAGGGTGGGGCTAATGCCATTGACTTTGATGTTATGAATGGTGTACTAAAATTGAAATGGTTAAGATCTTTCATTAGGAAAAAAAATTCCCAATGTAATTTTTGGCAAAATGGGTGGAATAGACTTTTTGTTACGTTGTGACTTTGATTGCAGTTTGTTACCTGTTAAACTCTCAGCTTTCCATCAGCAGGTCCGTCTCTGCTGGAAATTAATCTATAAACATAACTTTACTCCTCACAATACCCCTATATGGAACAACAGGTATATTCGTTTGTGTAGGAAATCTGTGTACATGGACGAATGGAGATCTAAAGGGATTTGGGCTGTAGCTCATTTTTTGGATGAGAATGGGGTCTTATTAAAACATGAGATGTTTTGTGAGAAATTTGATGTAAGGTGTACTGCTAAGAGATATAAATCCCTAATAAAAGCCATCCCAGTCCCTTTGAGATCAATGATAAAAGAAGATATTGTGCACTCTAAAATTTCTCCTGGACTGAGGCAGCTCTGCATAGCTGGAGTTGAATTTGGTGACAGCAGGTTTACAAACAAGGTGATCAGGAATATTTTGATAAATGAAATTTGCCCTAATCCGGTTAAAAGAAATTATATTCTTAAAGAATTTGAGACCATGGAGGTTAAGGCGATAAGAAAAAAGTATATTTCACTTCCTCTTTCCCCTAAAGTAAAAGAGGTTCACTTTAAAATCATTAATGAGGTTTATCCAACCAATGAATTCTTAAGACAGAAATTTAACTTAGATGTGAACGCCTGCACATTTTGTGAAAATGATATTGAAAGTCTGGATCACTTGTTTTTCTACTGTGAATCAGTGCACTCCTTCTGGACTGACATGTGGAGCTGGCTACAGTCCAGGAGAATTCAGTTACCACATTTGACGGTGACAGTAATAAAATTTGGAATACTTGCTGAGAATGCAGATTTTGACTTGTTGATTAGGACGTTTTTGTTAATGGGAAAATTTTTTATTCACAAATGCAGATACTTTAAAGCTAAACCAGGTATAAACAGATGGCTGAATGACTTTAAACTCTGGGCTAAATCGCTGAAACTTGTGAATAACAAGAAAGCTCATAAACTTGTTGTTTTATTTAACGAGTTTAATTTATGTTAAAAAAGAAACCTCCCAATTTTATAATCATGACTGCCCTTTGTTGTTCATGTTATTTTTTGCCTTTGGTTCAAATCCTTCAGTGACTGTTCTTTCTTTTTGTGCTAACTCTTTTGGCTTTGTGTTTATTGTTTTTTTTTTTGTTGTTGTTGTTTTTTTCTTTTCCTTTCTTGCTATAATGCTCAACCGAGGATATTACATATTCGGATTAATGATGGTGCCTTGTATGTTATACTGTTGTTTGTAAATAAAGTTCTTTAATAAAAAAAAAAAAAAAAAAGTATTCCGTACGTAATCACACTTAAAATGCGTACTTCAAGCGTGCAGACCCTGAATTGGGACACAGCCTACGTTTTACTAGCGGACCGAAAGTGTTACTGACGGGAATCTACAACATCTCGAGCTGAATTAAGACTTCAGAAGTAGGGATGCAACGATACCAATCAAACCGATACGATACCGATACTTGGATCTGAGTACTTGCCGATACAGAGTACAAAAAACGATACTTCTACTACACACACACACACACACACACACAAATGCAATGAATTGGAAGACAGGTTTTATTTTATTCTCTGCCGATAAAAAATAAAATCTTAATAAAAATGACCACAAAAAAATTTGAAGTGAAAAATAAGCACTTCTGTTAAATTATTGCAGAGTCTCCACATTGTAATTTAACAAAATATCACTGAACTGTTGGCACTGTCTTGAGCTTTCAGAATAATAAATAAACACTTCTGTTTGGAGTAAAATAAACTTTTAAATTATTGCAGAGTGTCCATATTGTAAACAAACAAACAAAATAACGAAAGTATTTGGCATTGACGAACAAACTCCTCATCTGCCCGTGGATCATCAGTCCACTGTGCCGTTAAATCAAGGACTGACATCGTGCACACACTGCTTGTCTTTACCTCTTCAGAAAGTTTTGGCTCCATTATCTCCCTGATGTATGGGCGGTTGGGAATTTCATATCGCAACTCTAGTATGCTGAGAAGACGGTGCAATCCTATGTTTTCCGCATTGGCTGGTCATCCAGAGGGATAAAATGAGTCAGAGCCTCTGTTATTTTAACTGCCCATGGATTTTCTCTTGACATTTTTCATCGCTTTTCCAAAACCTGAGTTAAAGTTGGCTGTTCCGGTCCACACTGCTGACATTTTGTTTAGCCTAGCTACAGCAGCCTCCAGTTTCTCTTTTTTATCTGGAGCCGCCAGTCTCACTCGCCTAACCTTTGCCTGTTTAGCGCGGGATGTCCCCCTAGTGGCCAATCTAAAAAACTACAGCAGAAATGACAAGCCACCCTCTGATTAATGAAATAAGTTAGTATCGGTTCATGGTATCGGTTAACTTTTACGAGTATGAGTACACACACATTTTACAGTATCGGCCCCGATACCCGATACCAGTATAGGTATCGGTGCATCCCTATTCAGAAGTCATTCGTCATGTCGAATGACCAGCGGATAAACTCTCAGGTTGGTAATAAATGTATTACATGTATAAGAACAAGCGTCATGTTAACAAATTATAGCCGTACAGTGCCTTTTATGCTTATTGTAGCTGTTAGCTAAAAACGCTAATTTAGCATAGTTTGCCCTGGATTGAGTTTTGACAAACAAATATGATCGACTGTTTCTAGTAGAATTCCAAAGTTGTCATCTTGTACCCTCCCAGACCCCTGTATGCTTGCAGAGACCCCTACAGTAGGGAAACATGAACACAACAACTTTGACAGAAATCTGAAATCCCAACATTTATGAATATAAATGATGATTATCTGCTTACATTCCACTTTTCTGGAAGGTGAAGAGAGTTTCTGTGTGTTTTCCTAATGCAGGTTTTGCAGTATACACGAGTACTGCTGTGTTCATACACCGATATTCTCCATGTTCTTTGGAAATAATGCAGATGTTTGTGGATGGTGCTGAGGATTTATATGACATCTTTCAGTGAATCCCACAGGTTGAGTTCTTCTCTCTTTGTCTTACTGTTTGCTGTCTCTGAACCAAAAGTGCTGCAGGTCACATTATCCATGTTCTCAGCCAGTGGTGTGACTAGTGTGGGGACAGGTGAACCAGTCTGACTGAAGCTGGGAGGTGAGGACTTCATTTGTATGGCGTTATTTTGTGCTGCTATTCTGAGCTATTGGAGCATGGAAAAAAAATGTGCATGTACAAGTGTTGCATTTTGAGGAGAAACTTATTTTGACCAAAGAAAAGCTAAATTTGAGTGAACAAAATTTATTGCTGAGTGCAAAAAATGTATTTAGGTGTTTGCTGTTATCCATATACACACAATAACAGCCCCTCTTGCTCAGATCTCTGCAAACCTGCTCGCAGTGTGTCAGTCAATGTGGTAGATCATCTTCATCTTCACTTCCTGCTTCTATCATTGTTAAAGTTGATGAATCCTCTGGACATAAACACTGATGGTGTTATTGGAGCTGAGTGGAGTTTGATGGCTTTATTATCCATGCTGTGACACATGGCAGCTGTCAGAACAGAACACATGAAGTCAGCAGGTGTGTTTCAATTCAGCCTCTGCTTCCTCTGAATGTCCATGACATCACAGCGAGGCCACAAAGGCCGTCCAGAATCCCAGGCTCCCACAAACGTGTCCTCCTTCTCCCTGGATTTGAAGGACAGGTGGGCCCACCCTATCCCAAGATGCATTGCAGCGTGGTGGTGGAACATATATTTGGGTCCAGAGATGGAGCAGCGCTCTCTCTCTGAGACTTTGAGGCTGTTTCTGTTTGAGTCTGGCTTCAGTTCAGTCTAATTTAGCAGCTGTGACATCAGAAATTGTAGAGGAGGAACAGCCACACCCACAGGTGAGTTTCCCACCCAGAAACAGAGCGTGAACATCACCTCTGTCTGCGCTGTGTTGGTCACAAACTTTGTTCTGGGCTTTTAAGTGGAGGGTGGAGCTTGTGAGTGATGAAGCTCAGAGCTGTGTTTGCACATGCTCAGTGTGACAGGATGTTGGCTGCTGAGAAAGCTGAATACTCTCTGGTTCGAGGTGATGTCACACATTAGGATAACTGTGCTCACTCTCTGTCAGAGTACCAGGGCCTCACTTTGACCACATGACTCTCAGTACACAGCATGATGTAAACAGGAAGCAGAGGAGCAGGACTGAGGTAAACCTCTGAGGGATCAAACTGAAACAAAGGTGCAGATGTTTCCACATGTTTCTGCTCTGCCGTGTGTTTGATGATTATTTCAGGTATAGATGATGGAATATGACCAGTCTGATGTCAGCTTCTCTGACAGCGCCTCACCTCTCTGTGCTGCCCCCTGCTGGCTCTTATCATTACTGACTGAGTCCTTGCTGCCACTTTATTAGGTACAGCTTGCTAACACAGGCTCAGACCTGCTTTTCCTTCAGAGCCGCCTTAAATCTTCATGGCTCAGATTCAGCGAGGTGCTGGAAACATCCCTCAGAGTCATGTGATCAGTGACGTCTGCTTCAGCACTGACAGATAGAAAAGTGCATCCACATAAACAGGATGTATAATAATAATAATAATAATCAAACAATGATTTTCAGTTTTTCAGCCCTTTGTCTGGGAGCTAATCCAGCTGTGCGTGTTTGTAATGACAGTAAATAAATGTCAGACTTACAGCTCCTGTTTTACTGCATTAAAGTGATCAGATGACTTCAGTGCTTTGACATGGATGGTAGTGAAAGCAGGAAATGACAAATGTAGCACAGCAGCAGCCTTTAACACGTCTGAGCTGGAAACAGAAACTCTGGTATGAACAACAAAGTAATGGCAGATGTTTGTGTTTCAAACAGGAAACCAGCAGAAATAAATCACAACCTGCCAGAGATCATAGAGTTTCCAAGTTTAACCTGAACACAGCACACACTGCTTCGATGGTCCTACTGTCCTGAAACGCCTCTCTGTGTTTCCTTCCCGCTCAAAGTTTACTTTCTGTTTCTTAAACGTCATTAAGTGGAGCTCGTTGTTGGTGTGTTTGAAGAAACTGTAAGTTTGCTTTGTTTCCTCCTTTAACAGTTTGTCTTTAGGAACTTGTGTTTAGTTTTCTTCACGATGATGTTTTATACGTTCCTTTTCAGTTTCATGTTTTCGTTTCATGTTCAAACACATGTTTGATTTCTTCACACAACAAACTGTGTGTGTTTTTATTTTCGGTCTCTCTATTAAAGTCAGTGTGTAATGTTTTCCTGGCTAACGTCAGCTGTTTGCAGCTTAGTTCCAGCACAAACAGCACAAATCTGCCACAGCAACAGACTCACAACTGGACCAACGAGGCTGAGTGTGTCCACCATTCTGAGCTACGTTCGTGTTTGTGTACTTGTAGGCTGTATTCCAATTTAGGCATACATACATATACATACACATACACATACACACACATATACATATACATACACATATATAATACTGTAGACCCAAGCTAAAAATGTATTTGAGCACCTTGTGAATGAGAGCAGCACCACAGAGTTAGTTGATGGTCAGATGGTTACAGAGAGAGCAGCACACTTTGTAAATGATTATTTATTCCAGCTGTAACTTAGACACAACATGCAAACAGACTGTTGGCTCCTCATACAGGAAGTGATGCTTCACTTTCACCTGTCTGTGGATTTTCTTCAGGAAATTTAGTTGCAGCTGTGAAATAAGGCCGACTGTGAGGAGGAAGTGTAATATGAAACAGGAAGCCTGTAAAAGCTGAACTTACACTTCCAACATGTCAGCACAAAAGCTCACACATGACTGCTGCATCAACATGGAGCTCTGAGTGTTTATTAAAGGATCATTGTGTGAAAGAGGCTCTAACACAGCTGACTGCAGCCTTTAGCTGTGAGCACACAGTGTCTCACATTTACATTCACTTTACTGTCAAATACACTCAATAACTTTAAACAGCTTCTGTTATCAAGTGAAAATAGCCCCAGTGTTTCAACATCCCAGTAACACCTCAGACAGTCACAACTCATCAAAGCTTCTCATTATTATTAGGACAGATTTAGGTCAATATCATTTCATATTTCTGTGTCATCATCCATCAAATGTTGACACATAGTGGGTTTGTCATTCTCTCAGCTGACACCGAGATGAAGCAGGAAAGAAGCAGCTGATATTTGGACAGCACACATGATGAAAGGAGGATTTCAGTTGATGTGCACATGAATGATTTGTGTTTCCTCTGCAGGTGAAGGTAGAAAGTGTGTGTGAGCTGAATTGAGCAGCATGGATCAGTGTGAGGACAGAGAGGAGGGAGTCCCTCCCTCTAAAAGCACTCTGTGTGGGGAACATGAGAGCCAGACCAAAGCTCAGAGGTGAGATGACCATCTCTAACTGTCCATGACTCTTCTCCATGTCACAGCTCAGCACTCACATCACTGCTCCATCATTATTCACAGGAACCAGCCTGGACCTCCACCCAGCTCTGTGTCCTTATGGAGTGACGGGTCCAATGAACATTTCATGAATTTTAAAGTCCATGAGGGGTCTGCTGCAGAAAGGTGAATCGTTAATGTCAGTTCATCTGATTTAAATTAACTGCTTGATGTTGTTTCCTGGACTCTAAACTGTATCTCTGTAGGGGAAGCAATCAAAGAACCTTCAGACTCAGTTTGAAGTGTGTTTAGTTTTTGTTTACAGTTTTTTCTGATTGCTTAAGCACATTTTTTGTAACTATTGGCTATTTTTGCAAAACTCTACAAACAAATAAGAAAACCTGTCACCCAATTATCAAAACATTGTAGTTCTCTTGCAAAAGCGAACACAGCTAGATTAACTCTTCACACCTTCGTAAAAATGGTGTTTTCGTATCAAACAGTACACACAAGCCATCATCTACTAAGCACACAATGCGCAAACTACACACTGATGGTATGAATACAAAACACATCTGACTTTTGCTTTCTCTGTGCACAAGGTAGGCCATGTCAGTTTGAGCTCATACTTTTGTCATAGATCCATAAGCATAGAGGGATCCAAACTTCAAGTACTGGTGTTTATTCACACACATCAAAACAAACACAAGTGTTTATTTCCAAGTATATGACTATTTGCAATCACCATATTGACTATATGGGTTTCTTGGTCTGCAGTGAACATGCTTCCTCTGCCTCCAGCATCTGGTTGTCTAGCAATCCTGTAAAGTAACAATTTCAGTATTTTTACATCTATGGTATTGTTGTGTTTCTCATTAGCATATGGCAGTGCTACAAGTCTTAGTGCAAAGTGACTGTACTAACCGATTCTCATTTCGAAGTGTCCTTATGATGCTTGCTACAGTGCAGCAGCTCGAGTTAGGCTGAACCCGTTGGCCAGCTTCCCTCAGGGTCACTCCATGGTTGATTACATGGTCCACTATTGTAGCTCTGATGTCATCAGCAATTCTATTTCTTACTCTTCTTACCCTTCCTCTCCCCCCTCCTCGTCCTCCTCCCCCCCTCCTCATCCTCCTCTTGCTCCTCCTTGTCCTTGTCGTCCTCTTTGTCCTACTTCTTCACCTCCACGTCCTGTTCCTCGGCCTCCTCTACTTCTCACTCTTCCTGCTCCCTCCACTGTACTCCACACACAGAGCTTACCTGTATTATAGTGCTTAGGCTGATTGCAAAGTGAACTAATTATCTAAAAAAGTTTTCACATGTGAAAGTGTGCCAGACAGTTGGCAAAATAGCATAAATAATGGCCATAAATGTGTATAGTTTTGCTAGGAGTGTGTTGGAAATTTGGTTATTGAGTGTAAGCAGTGAATTTTGCCTACAGTTTTGCAAAGTGTGTGTTACAAAATGGCAAACTGAGTGCAAAGCAGTGTTTGTGCTTTTAGTTTTGCAAATTCAGTGAGTGGTTTTGCTATAAGTATTAATAGTTTTAGAAATTGTGCTATAAGAATCACAGTTAGGGTTTAAGCATTCAGAAAAAACTGTAAAGTAAAAATTACTGTTGAAGTTTTATGATGAGAAGTCCCTATTTTGTGGATATTTCCTACTTTTATTGTCCTTGTTGTGTTGATGTTAATCTAAATGTAAGTTAACATCTGTGTATTCATTCATGAAATATCAACAGCGTCTCAATGATATGATCACGTTTCCTGTCTTATTGTTGCTTTGGATGAAGACGTGCTTTATGATTTAGCACACTGGTGTATTATCCAGCTTCTCCTGTGAAAATTAAACAAGACTGACACGAACTAGAAAAAGGAGATGGATCCTTTTCAAAGTGAAAGTCCTTTGAAATATAGTATAAATAAAATCATATGAGTGCGTGGCTTTGGCAGGTCCTGGTTCAGGCAGAAGTCTGCAGTGATGTTAGCTATGATGGTAAATTCAATGTGGTGTTAGTAAGTACTGACTGACGGCGGGACAGGGTTTATTCATGTTTCTAATTCATTAATTATAATTAATTCATGTTAGTTGTTAGCTAGTGACTTCACATAGAGGATCAGGTGAGCTGTAGTAGTGTCATTACGTGCAACCTCATTTGATGTGTTATGTGGGAGTTGAGCTATGAGAGATAATCTGAATGATAAATATGACATAAACAGTTAAGTTGATGTCATGTTATAGTTCTCGTGTGTGCAGAAGGAATGTGTCACGGGTTCAGAGATTAACTTTGTGCAGCTTTCCCACTTGAAGGGGATTGATGCTGTTGTGGAAAATCTAACAATAGCCTGCAACACACCCAGTGAGCCATTACAATGGCCTCAGTGTGTTAACTTTCCACATGCATGTGAACTAGTGACAGGAGTGCTCTTACTATAGTAAAGTGAGAAAGTGATATTACTATAACTAATGTGATATGATTAAATATGTGAAAAGAAATCTGCCTCCAGAATGCATCTACCCCAGGTGTTTAGCTGGATTTCACTCAATGAACAGGCAGATAGGTGAAAAACCTTTAAATACAAACCCAGTAGATACAAGACCATGTTTGTTATCACACATATGTCAACATCGTGAGCAATTCAACATATCCTGCTTCAATTAAAAAATTTCCTTCATTAAATACAAGTAAAATGTTCATTTCTGTCACAACTACAAGCACATCAATAGCAGTGTACAACAGAAAGAAGAAATGTGCGTTACTGTAGTAGTTTCATTTTATGGTGGTAATATTTTGGTTTTTGTTCCTAGCTCCTGTGGTGTCTTACCACATCTCTAACAAAGTTTCTGTGAAGCATCAGTTTAAGAGAGCATCATTCAGCCTGGCATGCAACTCCCACAGGCTGTGACATATGATCTGTGCTCTGTATTTATGCAGCTGATTCAGTTATGTTTAAAAATGCATGGCTTTTACATTGAAGAGGAACAGACCCTTTGTCTGGTTGAAATCAGCCTTCAGTGTATTCATCAGTCTCTGTGGCTGCAAATAAAAAATGTTTCTGTCTAATAGGATCTATGGGAGATCTGCTGGACCTGGACACAGCTGCTTGTCCTTAAAGAGTGACTGGTCTAAAGAAGAACCCATTAATTTTAAAGTCCAGGCTCTGTCTGTTGAAGAGAGGTGAGCTGTTAGTAACATGAACTCTTTGATTTAACTGCTTGATGCTGTTGGATATAAACTGCAGTACAAACACATCATTCCCTTAATCCCATTTAAACTGTTTCTTAAAAACAAGCCTTTGGTTTCTAAACAACTGAAAATCCACTTCAGCAAACAGGAATCAGTCATGTTGCGCTGTATGTTGGAGGACGTTGGAGGAGGTAACACTAACTTTGCTGCACAGATTTCACTTTTACTTTTTACTTTTAAATCCATCAAAAAAACTCAAACTGTAATCTGCTAAAATGTAGAAAAGAAAGTTTCCTCTCTGACTTTGAGCCTTTTGGAGATCAGTTCATCTTCTGCTCACTGAACTGTTGACAGAAAGAGAAATTTGAAGCTTTTCCATGTAAATGTTTGGAGGCTTCAAGCATCCATCTGTCCACACAGGCTGATGTTTGACTTGCTGAGTTGAGTTAGCTGGTGGCTGCTGCAGAGACCAGCATCACTCTGTTATTTTGTGTGCTGATCCTGGTTTGGCCCTTGGTGTGATAATGAAGTACACTGCAGATGAACAGCTTAAAGTTAGCCAAACTTTTAAGGTGGACGGGAAACTGAGAAAGTTTTAGAGTAAGATGGCGGACATGTCAAACAGCTGTCAAAGGCAGCATGTGTTAGTCATGACGACCTCTGTAAAGCTGCTTTGTGTATGTGAGCTTTAGATAAAAGCATATGGGGATTTTGTTTTGTACATTCAGATCAGAGTCATTGTCAAGTTATTTAACCCTTTATCCCCTATAATATTAAACAGGCCACCTGGAATTATTTTGTTACTTTAGCTGTAAAAGTGTCATAAAATCAGCTGTGGCTGTGTGCTTTTGACCCTCTTTTCAGGATTACTACTTCTTTCCACATCTGGTAGTCTTTTTTTTGGCTACTCTATACTATAAGAGCGTAATCGGGGAATAATAACAGAAAAAGGCAAAAAAACAAAATTGAAATGTTGCAGTTTTTACTGAATGAGGCACTCAGAATTTACATGAATAAAAGATTTAGAATAGCCAATTTGATGCATGAACCTTGTATGTGAGCTTTGGCCCTGTGGTTTGTTTTTGGGCATCTCTTTTCTTCTAAATAAGTCCAGGCGCTGTGGGCCCCTGGTAGAGCTCCAAGAAGCAATTCCTCTCAAGCTGTAGCCTACATTGCACCGATGACACTTTTATACATTTTGCTGAGTGGATAATAAACCCAGTCTGCTCTGGCTGTATCCTCTACAACACTCAAATACCTGCTTTTGCAATTGTTGGAAAAGGGCTGGGCAGCGTATGTTTGCTGATCAGTAATTAGTCATATAAAATAAAATAAAAACATGGCATAAAACATAATCAGAATCAGAATACTTTATTTATCCCTGGGGGAAATTATTTTTTTGTTACAGTGTTCCATTATAAACAGACATTAACAAAACAGACAACACGCTAACTAAGAATAGTACAATATATATATACTGTAGATTTACTGGAAGCCAAGGTAATGCCATCCAGAGTAAGCATCTGGTTAGAAACCAAATTTCTATGCTTTTTAGAGCAGAGTAAAATAACCTCAGTTTTATACAAATTAAGGATCAGCAAATTAAAGGTCATCCAGGTTTGTATGTCTTTAAGACATGCCTGCAGTTTATCTAATTAGTGTGTGTTATCTGGTTTCATGGATAGATGAAGTTGTGTGTCATCTGCATAGCAGTGAAAATGTATGCTATGCCTTCTGATGATACTGCCTAAGGCAGGGGTGTCAAACTCCAGGCCTCAAGGGCCGGTGTCCTGCAGGCTTTAGATCTCACCCTGGGTCAACACACCTGAATCACATGATTAGTTCATTACCAGGCCTATGGAGAACTTAAAACATGTTGAGGAGGTCTTTTAGCCATTTAAATCAGCTGTGTTGGATTAGGACACATCTAAAACCTGCAGGACACCAGCCCTCGAGGCCTGGAGTTCGACACCTGTGGCCTAAGGGAAGCATGTATAATGTAAACAGAATTGGTCCTAGCACTGAACCCTGTGGAACACCATAATTGACCTTAGTGTGTGAATAGGACTCTTCATTTACATGCACAAATTGGAGTCTGTTAGATAGATATGATACAAACCACTGCAGCGCAGTACCTGTAATACCTACGGCATGTTCTAATCGCTCTAATAGGATATTATGATCAACAGTATCGAACGCAGCACTAAGGTCTAGCAGGACAAGCACAGAGATGAGTCCACTGTCAGAGGCCATAAGAAGATCATTTGTAACCTTCACTAAAGCTGTTTCTGTGCTGTGATGAGCTCTGAAACCTGACTGAAACTCTTCAAATAAGCCATTCCTCTGCAGATGATCTGTTAGCTGTTTGACAACTACTCTTTCAAGGATGTTTGATATGAAAGGAAGGTTGGAGATTGGCCTATAATTAGCTAAGACAGCTGGGTCTAGAGATGCTTTTTAAGTAAAGGTTTAACTACAGCCAGCTTGAAGGCCTGTGGTACATAGCCGATTATTAGAGATAGGTTGATCATATTTAAGATTGAAGAATTAATTAATGGCAGGACTTCTTTAAGCAGTTTTGTAGGAATGGGGTCTAAAAGACACATTGATGGGTTGAAGGAAGTAATTATTGAAGTTAACTCAGAAAGATCAATTGGAGAAAAAGTCTAAATTAATATCAGTGGTACTGTAAGTAGCTGTAGATAATGTTACATCTGTGACATGATTATGAGTAATTCTTTCTCTACTGGTTAAAATTTTATTTGTGAAGAAGTTCATGAAGTCATTACTAGTTAACGTTAAAGGGATTGTTGGCTCAGTAGAGCTCTGAATGTTTGTCAGCCTGGCTACAGTGCTGAAGAGAAACCTGGGGTTGTTCTTATTTTCTTTAATCAGTGACGAATAGTAAGATGTTTTGGCTTCGCGGAGGGTATTCTTATAAAGCAGCAAACTATTTCTCCAGGCTAAATGATGATCCTCTAAATTTGTGACACACCATTTCCTCTCCAGCTTACGAGTTATCTGCTTTAGGCTACGTGTTTGACAATTATACCACGGAGTCAGGTACTTCGGATTTGAGGCCTTCACAGGAGGTTTTCACAGGAGCTACAGTATCCAGAGTTGTACTTAGTGAGGGGGTAAAATTATTAACAAGATAATCGACCTCTGATGGAGTAGCGTTCAGGTAGCTGCTCTGCTCTATGTTGTGTTAAAAACTGACAAAAACTGTTGACCACAGTTCTTTTATCTTCGGGCTGAATGAAGGACGACAGTCAGTGTTTAATGCTCAATCAACAATCTCTTTAATCTATACAATCTCTTTGAGCAATGCAATCGTCCAGACTGGAGATGTGCACAGAGAGGGCGTCTTGCAGATCTCCAAATGTCTTACAGTTATAGCGTCAACCCCCACACAAGTCATAAAACCTAAGTATTCACATGCTTTTCTCCCTCTCTGTGAGCTTCAGTTATGGCTTCCTGTTTTTCTTCTCCTGCCACTGAGGTGGGGGGAGAATCTCCTGCACAATATGTTCTGTTCTCTCTAATCAAACAAAGAAGGCCATGATTGTACGCGAACAGTATTTTCTTATAAATCAACAGTATAAGGTATCATGAAACAGTGTAATAATCCACAGTTGGTATGGGGCATTAAATATGATAACAGTAGGTGGATTGTATCCTTAAACTTAGTTACAGCGCCTTCAGAAAGACATCTACTGTGATGAAATCTTCTCCCGACTGCTGTGTAATCAATTATTGTAAATGTAAATGTTATCAGGAAATGATCAGACAGCAGAGGGTTTTCAGGAAACACTGTTAAATGTTCAGTTTCTATGCCATATGTTAAAACAAGATCTAGAGTGTGATTAAAGTGGTGGGTGGGTTCTTTTACATTTTGTGAGAAACCAATTGAGTCTAGTAACAGATTAAATTCCTTGTTGAGGCTGTCATTTTTAGCATCTACATGGATGTTAAAATCACCCACAATAATTATTTTATCTGAGCTGAGCACTAAATCAGATAAAAAGTCTGAGAAGTCAGACAGAAACTCTGGGCAAGGGCCAGGTGGACAACGGTCAACAAATAAAACAGGTTTTTGAGTCTTCCATCTATGGTGGACACAGCTAAGCTAATAAATTCAAAATGGGTCTTTGGTTGACTAATAAGCTAGAGCAGAAGAATGCTGCCACTCCTCCTGTTATGCCTGTGCTTCCAGGATTCTGACAGTTGGTGTGAATCAGGAGTCCTGATTCATTTACTAACTAACATAATAATTGTTGTAATAAAATATATGGTTGACTATTGGGAAACAGCTGAGATAGAGCTAATTAGCAGCTGTGTAGTCTAATCTGAAACGGCGTTAGATAAAATCTGGAAACCAGAATCATCTATTTGATCCAAAGTTGTTGAGCTGAGAAAGGAACTAACAGTGTCTCGGAGGGTTGACTTTGGTATTTAGTTGGAAGACATTGTGTTGTGTACCTGCATTACCCCTCCCAGTGATCTTAATTAGATCTCAAGTGTTTGAGGTAATGCTTGAGGTTTAGGTCTGTAAAGCATCAGATTTCTAATGTATCTGAGATAAAATTTAAAGGTTTAAAAACTTCTGACTCCAAAGCTCTCTGATCATTGATGCTCAGCAGAGCAAATAAAACTGAACAGTTGATTCTCTATGGGATCAGTTGAACTGTGAACATTTAAAACTTTGAGTAGTCACCTAAACCTGTTTGCCAAAATATTACTGGCGGGATCACTAATCTGTCCTTGAACTAATTCTCCATGATTCCTCAACAGAGTGGACCAGGAAAGCTCAGAGGTTCCCTGTGGTCAGTCTGCCCAGCAGCATCAAACACATCTGGACTCCATATTTATGGTCTGTACATGTACAACAACTACTTTTACATCTATTCTGTTCACAGTCATCTCCATGCTGCTCTTTGTAGTCCAGTGGATTGGGTCATTTATAAAGCATTCTGTTCCAGGTGCTGGAGGACAACATCATCACTTTTGTTAAGAACGAGCTGAAGAAGATCCAGAAGGTTATGAGTCAAGATTACCCAGAATGCTTAGAGAGTCAGAGTGAGGATGATGAGCAGAGGAGCAGCAGAGAGGCATTTGTGATCACAGTGGACTTCCTGAGGAGAATGAAGCAGGGGGGGCTGGCTGACCGTCTGCAGAGCAGTAAGAGGATTTATGTAAAGATTTAAGCGGCTGGTGATGAAAAAAAATTAGTAATGTTTATTTAAGTCCCCCTAGATGTAATTCTTATGGGGACTAAAATTGTCATCAGTGTTTTTTTTGAAAATTACCTTATATTTTACAATTTGTTCATTCAGAACATTTTGATGCTGTTTGCCATTTGTTGGTGTTGAATTTTTATTATTGTTATTCAGAACTTACAGCTGCTGTTGTTCAAAGTAAACTTAAATCTGCACTGAAGAAGAAGTTCCAGTGTGTGTTTGAGGGGATCGCCAAAGCAGGAAACCCAACCCTTCTGAATCAGATCTACACAGAGCTCTACATCACAGAGGGAGGGACTGCAGAGGTCAATGATGAACATGAGGTCAGATAGATTGAAACAGCATCCAGGAAACCAGACAGACCAGAAACAACAATCAGACAAGAAGACATCTTTAAAGCCTCACCTGGAAGAGATGAACCAATCAGAACAGTGCTGACAAAGGGAGTGGCTGGCATTGGGAAAACAGTCTTAACACAGAAATACACCCTGGACTGGGCTGAAGACAAAGCCAACCAGGACATCCAGTTCATATTTCCATTCACTTTCAGAGAGCTGAATGTGCTGAAAGAGGAAAAGTTCAGCTTGGTGGAACTTGTTCATCACTTCTTTACTGAAACCAAAGAAGCAGGAATCTGCAGCTTTGAAGACTTCCAGGTTGTGTTCATCTTTGATGGTCTGGATGAGTGTCGACTTCCTCTGGACTTCCACAAAACTACAATCCTAACTGACCCTAGAAAGTCCACCTCAGTGGATGTGCTGCTGATAAACCTCATCAGGGGGAAACTGCTTCCCTCTGCTCGCCTCTGGATAACCACACGACCTGCAGCAGCCAATCAGATCCCTCCTGACTGTGTTGGCATGGTGACAGAGGTCAGAGGGTTCACTGACCCACACAAGGAGGAGTACTTCAGGAAGAGATTCAGAGATGAGGAGCAGGCCAGCAGGATCATCTCCCACATCAAGACATCACGAAGCCTCCACATCATGTGCCACATCCCAGTCTTCTGCTGGATCACTGCTACAGTTCTGGAGGATGTGCTGAAAACCAGAGAGGGAGGACAGCTGCCCAAGACCCTGACTGAGATGTACATCCACTTCCTGGTGGTCCAGGCCAAAGTGAAGAAGGTCAAGTATGATGGAGGAGCTGAGACAGATCCACACTGGAGTCCAGAGAGCAGGAAGATGATGGAGTCTCTGGGAAAACTGGCTTTTGATCAGCTGCAGAAAGGAAACCTGATCTTCTATGAATCAGACCTGACAGAGTGTGGCATCGATATCAGAGCAGCCTCAGTGTACTCAGGAGTGTTCACCCAGATCTTTAAAGAGGAGAGAGGACTGTACCAGGACAAGGTGTTCTGCTTCATCCATCTGAGTGTTCAGGAGTTTCTGGCTGCTCTTCATGTCCATCTGACCTTCATCAAGTCTGGACTCAATCTGCTGGAAGAACAAAGAACCACCAAGAAGTCTGAAATGAGAGAATGTACAGAGAAACACTTCTACCAGAGTGCTGTGGACAAGGCCTTACAGAGCCCAAATGGACACCTGGACTTGTTCCTCCGCTTCCTCCTGGGTCTTTCACTGCAGACCATTGAGAGTCCCTTACGAGGTCTGCTGACACAGACAGGAAGTAGCTCACAGACCAATCAGGAAACAGTTCAGTACATCAAGAAGAAGCTCAGTGAGAATCTGTCTGTAGAGAAAAGCATCAATCTGTTCCACTGTCTGAATGAACTGAATGATGATTCTCTAGTGAAAGAGATTCAACAGTCCCTGAGATCAGGAAGTCTCTCCAGAGATTATCTGTCTCCTGCTCAGTGGTCAGCTCTGGTCTTCATCTTACTGTCATCAGAAAAAGATCTGGATGTGTTTGACCTGAAGAAATACTCTGCTTCAGAGGAGGCTCTTCTGAGGCTGCTGCCAGTGGTCAAAGCCTCCAACAAAGCTCTGTAAGTAAACATGTGTTCAGTCTTTTATTTATAACATAAACAGTGTAATCTGTGATGGTCCCTTCAGAGACAGATGATAGGTACCAACAGGCCAAGCGGAACACAGCTCGGGCAGTGGCTGAAGCAAAAACTCGGGTCTGGGAGGTGTTCGGAGAGGCCATGGAAAAAGACTTTCGGACTGATCCCAAGAGATTCTGGCAAACCGTCAGGCAATTCAGGAGGGGAAAGCGGTGCTCTACCTGCACTGTGTATAGTGTGGGTGAGGCGCTGCTGACTTTGACTGCGAAAATTGTCAGGCGATAGAAGGAATACTTGAGGGTGCATGGGAGTTTGCCCACCAGTCTACATGTGTTTAGTGGACTTGGAGAAGGCATTCAACCGTGTTCCTCAGAGTGTCCTGTGGGAGGTGCTCCGGGAGTATGGGTGTCTGGTACATTGCTATGGCCCATTCAATCCTTATACAACAGTTGCAAGAGCTTGGTCCACATAGCTGGCAATAAGTCGGACTCGTTCCTGGTGGGTGATGTGCTCCGCCAGGGCTGCCTTTTGTCACCGATTCTGTTCATAACTTTTATGGACAGGATTTCTACGCACAGCCAAGTGTCCGAAGGCTTTCATTTGGGTGGTCTCAGAATCTCCTCTCTGCTTTTTTGCGGATTATGTGGTTCTGTTCTGTTCTCGGTCATTAGTGATGGGAGAAGGGAGCAGGAGATCGACAGATGGATTGGTGCTGCGGCTGCAGTGATGTGGACTGGCGGAAGCTAAACCGAGATAAAGTCCCAGGTTAATCGGTGGTTCGGCCAAATAAGTTCTTATTTTGTGCTTTTTGCAAATATTAGGTGTTCAGAATGTGGAATGTGGCATTTATGAGAGAACTCTTCAGAAATTTGCAGGAGTTCTACTAAGTTGCATCTTGCTCCATAGCCCCCCAGAGTTTTTGATTTTTAACGTACTATAACTTAATTGAGATAGTATTTTATATATTTAACTTTAAATCTGAAAAATGTTATGAAAACCTTGAAACAAATATAGTCTGGTCCACCTCAAGCCCATTTTAGACTCACCCCTGTTTGCTTCTATGGAAACTCGGACGCCTGCCATCAGCCTTCATTAAGCTGTGTAATTTACTCATGTATTAGTCTAATTAATACAACTTCTGGAGAATTATTGCCGATGTATCTCTGTGTAAAACAAATGGCGGTGGATGAAGCAGTTATAAAGTTTTTCTTTTATTCATGTTTTTTGATTAGGTGCTTTGATGAAGGTCTCCCACTCGAAGGTTTTAATGGTGATCACAGGACCAGCTGCTGTTTTGGACATTAGAAACACTGTATTGTTTTAGGGTCTACCGTACATTAGAAAGCGCTTTGAGGTGACTGTTGTTGTGATTTGGCGCTTTAAAAATAAAATTGAATTGAAAAGTTTTCTTTCACTTTACCTGAGCTCACTGTCTCAGGAACGCCTCCACCTCTTTGCTCTTCACGGTATGTAAACAAGAGTCTGGTTCAACGTTAAACTGTGACGTCATCATCACTGCTGCTTTTGTTATCAGTGTTTATGTTTAAACGTTGAGGCTGTGTGGGCCTAATGTTGTTGAAGTTTCTATTCATGCGCTGCTCCTAAATATGTTTCTAGGTTAAACGCACACGTTTGTGTTTCCATGGTAAAAATGTCGCACTACAGAGCCGCCTCGTTTAATGAAGCATCAATGCAAAGAATTTGTCCAGAATTTTTAATAATAGAATAATTCAATGAATAGCTACAGCCTTAAAGTGTGAATACACATGGTGGAAGTAGGTTGATATATTTTTTGGATAGTATTTTAAATATGAACCTAAAATTTCACACCACCATAAGATGCAAATTAGAGATGGCTGAGCTGAAGGTCCATGAATTAAACAGATAAACTGTGAAAGGCTGCAGCAAGGTTCAGTATGTGATCAGTAAGTATTGTTTAGAACAGTAGTTCGTATATTGTGATGAGGTTAGCAATTAATATACTGTTGCATGGACTGGGCTGTAGTTACATCGTACGGTTTTAAAAACTGAGCTTTAAAGTGAACAGTGGTAATAAAAGCCCAGAGAGGCTGACAGTGATCACTGCTTTTTTTTAGGGGCTTGTACAGATTAAATAGAACAAGATACAAAGCATTAAAACATGTTAAAAACACAACAGCCTTAATAAACACAGAGTAGTTTGGACCCGGAAGCAGGGTTCTGTCATGGTCCTGGGTCTTTGTGACCCAGCGTTGTGAGTTTCTTGTGTTTCGGTATTATTTTGTATTATAGTTTATCTTTTGACTCCCTAGTTGTGCTGTTTTGATTATTATTATTATCCTAGGTCTCTGTAATGGCTGTTAAGGTTTTAGTTCTTAGGTTTAGGTTCCGTGCTCCCTGTGTATATCTAATCTGTGTCTCTGCACCTGTTGTGTGTCCTGTTTTACTCTGATAGTCTTGTGCTTAGTTAGGGTGTCTTGTTTTGCTTCCCTTGACCCGTCCTGCCTAATTAGTCCTAGCTGTTTTTTTCTTCTGTGTCTGGTTCCCTGACTTCTCCCGAGTGTATTTTAGTCCTCAGTCATCTTCTGCTTGTTGTCGTAGACTTGAGTTTTAGTTTAGCCTCCGCCTATGAGTCTGCGTTTGGGTCCTTCCCTGCCTGCATGCACACAGATCATGACAGGTTCATACATCATCACTTAAAGACCGGATATCACACCTGCTGTAAATGTTTCAATGCAGTACAGTTGCTATTATTATCACTTGTCACATCCTCTTTATGACAGTTAAAATAAATAACATTCATATAAGAAATAAAATTGTCTCGTGTAAACTGTTTGTGGTGTTAAATAAGCCTATACTGCTGTACTTTAATGTCAGTCATGAGGGCGGTACTTTAAGAGCCATATATTTTATGAGGTAGTACTCGGTGTGAAAAGTTTGATAACTACTGATTTAGAATAATCGCAGATATTTAAACTGGGAAACTGACAGACAGCACTGTATGAATGTTGCAGCAGGTACTAGTGTCATAAAAATCTACGAGCTCCTCAGTTGTTTGTCTTCAGCAATATAATCTTTTTTAATGAGCAAATTCCAGGTCTTAAATATTTTAATATTTCTATGTAAAGTTTTTTTGTTAACCACGAATAATAATGCACAATGAAGTTTGTTTTTCTTGTAACATATGAAGTCATTTAATTTGATCACAAACTTTCCTTTTTTTAGGCTGAGTGTCCCCAGTCTCTCAGAAAGAGGCTGTGAAGCTCTGTCCTCAGTTCTCAGTTCTCAGTCCTCTAGTCTGAGAGAGCTGGACCTGAGTATCAACACCCTGCAGGACTTAGGAGGGAAGCTTCTGTCGGCTGCAGTGGCGAGTCCACAGTGTACCCTGGAAATGCTCAGGTTAGACCATGTAATAGTCTAAATTCCTTATGAATTAACACAAGAAATCAATTAAAATTCTTAGCAAATTAAGGGAAGATTTATCCGTCTATTGTTGTATTTGAATATTTTTTTTTATTAATATTGTTACTAAGTTACAATAAGCTGCCAAATTTCTAACCTCTTTACCATAAGGACAATGATTAAGGATTCTTGTTCTTTTCCCCAGACTGAATCTCTGTAACCTCTCAGCGAGAAGTCATGAAGCTCTGTCCTTAATTCTCACCTCTCAGTCCTCTAGTCTGACAGAGCTGGACCTGAGTAACAGCGACCTACAGGATTCAGCAGTGAAGCTTCTGTCTGTAGGACTGAGGAGTTGTAAACTGAATACTCTGAGGTGAGATCAAGTGATATTGTGGGGGGAGGGGGGGGTTGTCATTCGGCAGAATTGATTTTTTAAGAATACACTACTCAGAAAAATAAAGAAATAAAATAAAGGAACAATTATTAATCAGAGACAGTTATTCGGGAGAGCTGGACAGGGTTGTAGATCATTCTTAACCAATCAGCAGGACTGTGATCTGCTCCTTTGTGCAAATAAGATGAGCACTGTCAGAGCTACAAAATGACTTCCACCACGCCACTGGTGTTAACAAGTCTAACCAAACAATCAGAAACAGACTTTATGAGGGTGACCTGAGGGCCTGACATCATCTAATGGGCCTTGTGCTCACTGCCGTGTGGAACATGGAGCCAGACTGGCATTTGCCACAAAATACAAGAATTGATCCACCACTGTACTGAGTACAATTTTGACTAGAGATGCCACGATACCACTTTTTTATGTCCGATACCGACATAATAAATTTGGATATCTGCCAATACCGATATGAATCTGATACAGTGTATTTAATAATCAATAAAACTGTTTTGTTTAATATATTGCTGCAAAAAAAGTAGGGAACCACCCACCACCCTCCGCCTCATGATGCTTGATTGACGTAATCGACTTTAATTTAATACACATGTAACACAAATGCACAGAAATAAATTATTTTTCTACAATAATTAAATAAATTCAACATTTCTTCACTTTCTTCAACAGAATTGCAGACTGCACAAATGGTACCTTCCCAAAGGAAAAAGTACTATAGCTTACTAGGGTAGATATTAGACTTAACAGCTACTATATACAATAATGGATTTCTATACATTTTACATCAGATGAAAACTTTGGCTGTAAAATTCAGATAATTATTGATTAAAAGCTAGACATTTTAAATGAGAATAAGAAAGAAAAATAAATCTTTGTGCCCCCCTTTCCCTGTTAATGCTCTGCCTGGCCCCCTGGCAAAACTTTGCTAGACCCACACCTGCACAGTTACCAGGTGTCAGCTACTTAGAAAAGCAAACTGGGTTACACCAAATCGCAAGTTTTCTGAGGTGCTTTGGTAATACTTAATGGATCGGATAACATTCTTTATTTCTCTCCGATATCCGATCCATTAATTTAGGTCAGTATCGGACCGATATTGATCCGTAATATCGGATTGGTCCATCTCTAATTTTGACAAGTGTACTTTTTTTTCTTTTCTGAGCAGTCTATTATAGCTAATAAACGTCATTTGTTGGTGTTTCTCAGTAAGGAATGAAGGATTCTTGAAAAAACAGGACTGCACATTACTAAGTCTAATAAATCCTCAGTGCACCCTAATTGCACTTCAACAACAGTGTTTGTTTAATGTTTATCTTTCATTTTTCAGACTGAGTCACTGTAAGTTCTCAGAGAGAGGCTTTGAAGCTCTGTTCTCAGCCCTCAGCTCCCAGTCCTCTAGTCTGAGAGAGCTGGACCTGAGTAACTCCAACCTGCAGGATTCAGGAGTGAAGCTTCTGTCTGTTGGAGTGAAGAGTCCACACTCTAAAATGGAAACTCTCAGGTCAGGATTTAAATTCCTCCACTGATGATCATTTAAAATCTGATGTATATACAGTAAGTTGGTAGAAATATCTTCATTTAAATGATCGGTTTATTATTTATGGTTATTTCTTATATTTGTTCATTCAAAGATCTTTATGTCAGCAGCACTTTCATTCACCGAACCTTACAGTTTCAAATAAATATGGTCAAATTGATTATTTCTGGCCAAAAAGATTCGGCAGGCGTTTGGGCGATATGACTAATTTGCAGGTGCACAGAATTATATTCAGTGCAATATGCTGGGAATTCATTGATAAGTTTCAACCTGTTGTGTTCAAGAGTCTAGGACTACATGTATTAATATAAATTCCAGCTGTTGGATATAAATGTGTAATTAAATCAAATGCACTTAGAATCAGTAATACCCTATTCAGTGTTTTTTAACTTTGCAGAGGGCAGTAATACAAGGACTGACTGGACTGACCACGCTCATTTTAATTGCTCCCTCACAGTTCTGTTAAATCTGAGTATCATAAAGTAATGTGGTAAAATCTGGACTGATGAGACTGTGTTGACAGACAGCATTTTAATCATTATTTTAACTTCATGAGACCCGAACTCTTCCATGGCATGCATTTTTAATTTCTCTTTGATATTTGAGCTGATTGGGACCTGATGAATGTAAAAACAAAGAATTATTAGATTTTTTTTTTACCTAAGTTTTTTTTCTAAGAAAAATGAGAGCCACATATGAGGATACATTTAAAATGTCAATAGAACAGTAGCAGTATAATGTTCTCGTAAGTGGATATCAGGCCCTTGTAGAGTAAAATTGACTATTTTGGCCTAAATAACCCAAAAAGTGATGTCCACATATGTGGACGCCAGGTCCTAGGAGGTTAAAGGCTGTATATTGGAGCCATTGCTCCAACATCGTATAAATGTAACAGTGCTTGGTGCTAATGCTAAGAGTGCTAGCTGCTTCAGGCTTTATTTGCATATTGTAAGTATATTTAGCTTATTATAAGCAGTATATAAAGCAGATAGTACTGCTGGGAGTTGATATTTTCACAAGCTAATATGAGCCAATCAGTGAAAAGTCTAGCCATGAGAGTTGTATGTTGCTGTGAGAAGAGTGGGCTACATGCAGTGATGCTAGTGTTAGCCATGTTAGCATGTTACCTTCACCAGGTGGTCATTGTGAGACCAGAAGACCGTCTGCATCAGGAGGGCTACATTTTTACTGCAGTGTCTTCATAAATCCATGCTGGGCATTTTAATAGACTGAATATGTCACAGTTATTTCTTAGTATTCTGAGCCTTCAGGTCTCGTTAGTTTTAGTTACTCTTTGTATTTTTGACTTTGTATACTTCTCTTAGTGTTCATTTCCTGTTTTATTTTGGTAGTTATCATCTCTGGTGTCATAGGTTTAAAAATCCTTCAGAAGGCACAGGACCAGCTGCTCAATGAATTGGTGAGACAAACAAATTTTGCCATTGGCGTTCTAAAATCTAAAGAGGAGCAGATCCGACAGAGACTTACTATGCTTATAGATCTTGAAAAGGTGTTTGAGTTCACCAAGAAGGCTTGTCTAGCACAGCATGAGAAGACTAAAACCAGGCAATAAAGGAAGTTTGACTTACTTGTTGTAAGTTTAATTGATGAGTGAAACAGACCGACCCTGCATGCTAGTAACACCTTAGCCACAGCTCGGGTGTGGAGAAGCTGAAAAAGGTTTTCTAGTTTGTAAGGAGGAAAAAACTGAGAGGACTGAGTTAAAGAGAGGCTGTAGAGTAACACAGAGCAGCATAGCAGCTAACTAGTAAACCAGCTAACTGCAGCCACAAGCTGCGACTGTGTCTTTCTAACAAGAGCGTCAAACATTCAGACTGGTTTTCTTTGTGGATGATGATGTATTCTCACACTGATCCTTCCCACATAGCATGCAGGTCTGGGCCGGATCTGGTGTCAAGCTGGCACTGCTGGCTGACGTCTGGCATGGTATGTGGTATGTCATCCAGATGTGGGCCAGGCCTGGCATAGATTGCACTGTGTATGTGATGGCATGCCACATCTTGCCCGATTATGGTTTGGTTTATGTGGCCCAGGCTCATAGAAAATGGGTCTGGCCCAGATCTGGAATCAAGCTGGCACTTCTGACTGACTGATGTCATGGCAGAGTGTATGTCAGCCAGATGTGGGCCAGGTCTGGCAATGATGGCACTATTTATGTTCCTATTTTCCTGTTTTAGTTTGAAGACCAAATCCCATGCTGCAATACTATACTGTACTCCTATGGTAGCCAACGTTTCAAATGCAGGTTCAAATGCACTTTATCCAAAACCTAGTGAGGGTTTACTCATGTTTACCACTGGGTGGCTGTAGCTGAGGAGGTAGAGCAGGTCACCTACTGATCGCAAGGTTAGTAGTTCGATCCCTGGCTCCTCCAGTCTG
This sequence comes from Pelmatolapia mariae, assembly GCF_036321145.2. Taxonomy (NCBI): domain Eukaryota; kingdom Metazoa; phylum Chordata; class Actinopteri; order Cichliformes; family Cichlidae; genus Pelmatolapia; species Pelmatolapia mariae. The sequence continues at coordinate 35,131,388 of NC_086229.1, forward strand.
CATGTTGCGAATGTGAATGTGTATGAATGTAGTTCGGAAGCACTCAGCTTAGAGACAACCGGTGAATGTGGTATGTTGTATAAAGCACTTTGAGTGATCCGGGAGAGTAGAAAAGCCCCATATACAAATCCGTCCATTCACTGTCTGAACAGAGTTTCGTCATGTTGCTTCTGCACTATTATGTTCCGGCACATGTTGTTATGATATGGCTTGATGAAGGTACACATTAGGCTGACATCTGGGGCAAGAGCTGAAACTGTTCTGGGCCAGCACAGGGCCAGCAGTGTGTCTGCAACTGGCCTTGTGCTGGCCCATGTGTGGGCCACCTCTGGCAAACCTGATCCGGGCCACCAAAGGGCCGTCATTCTTTACAGTATGTGGGCCATGTGTAAGCACATTGTGTGGGCCAGATCCACACAATGCTATGTGGGTTCATGGTGATGCTGCCATCCACCCACTGCTCCTGGATTCACATCTTCATCATCATGTCCACCTTCATCAGCTTCATGTTCAGGAGCCTGGATGGACAGTAATCCGGTCTTTAAGTAATGACGTGATGAATCCTGCTTCTGGGCCCAAAGTAGTCTGCATTTAATAAGGCTGTTGTGTTTTCAACATGTTTTAACGTAGCACATCATTATATACCAGCTAGCCCGACTTCAGTAACCCTACAAAAGTCACTGCTGTTTACTTTCCTATCTTCATTTATGTTGGAAGTGATAGCAGAGCTATACATTTTAATTTGTTTCATAAATCTCTTCATCAGAACATGGTATATTATATTTAGATGGAAGCTAGCGAGCTAACTCCCTGCTAACTTGTAACTCTGTCATAAATTCTGTTTTAATGGATGCCTGGATGTTAAACTTAATTGTTACACCTGGTAAAGCAGCAACGCTGATCATTTTATTACAGATGAAAGAATTTAGACAGTTTTTCAACTGTCAGTAATGTTGCAGTGATCATTTGACTTAGGGACCTGCAGTGGAGTTTGGGCCCAGACATGGCTAATTAAGGCCCAGCAAAGATTACTGAGGTCATAGAGTCATTTATGAAACCTGTGTGCTTATTGAAACTGAAACAAGTTGAACCAGAATAGAAGGACATTAAAATGAAGTGTCAGCTACACAAAGGCAAAGGTATTCAGTTGTTGGTGTGAGTTATTTAAATGGAGGATGCAGTCAGACTTTAAGCTGCTGGACTCAGTAGCGGTTTTTGATATGGGTGACACGGGCGGTTGCCCAGGGCGGCATCGTGGTGGGGGGCGGAATCACGGGCATAGGCAAAAAAAAAAAAAAATTGCTCGTACTCATGCTGCCCCGACATCATGCCAGCGCATATTGGAAACGGCATAGGCACCGATCGGTTTTCTATCACCCATTTGCTGGGAATAAGGGCGCCCTCCGTGCGCCTGCTGCTTGCGGAACAGGGAGGAGAGGGCGGGGCGGCGGGGGATTCTCTGGCTGGCTGGAGCAGCATCTAATAACCAACTCGCAAAATAAAACAAAATAAAAACAAACCAACACAGACGAAAACAACAGACATAATGATAAAGACTTATAATTTGCATCGATGTCTTTTTCGAAATTCTAAACGCGAAAAGTGAGCACGAGAGCCCTCGGTGCGCCTGCTTGCTGCTGAAGTCAAAGTAAACTTTATTGTCATCTCCGCTACATACAGTACAGTATATAGAGAGATGAAATGACGAGGCTCCAGTTACAGCAGTGCAAGTAAACAAACAACAAATAAAAGAAGAGTAAGAAAATAAATACACGCTTTAGGACTAGGGGTAAAGGGATCAATAACAATTTAAAATTTATAATTTACAGTTTGATGATTTAAAGTCTCACGCACAACTTGTTGACAGGGCAGGGGCCCATTATATATTCATGATTTGTTCCTGGGTCCCAGAAATAGACCTTAGACAAAGTGTATCTGTGAACTAGGGTGTAGGTCAATTAGGTTATGTTGTGGCGATCCTCGAGTTGGTGGATTTGTGTTCATACTGGAGTGCAAAATTAAAACCAATGGTAGATGGACAAGAAAAGTTGCCAGAGGGAGTGTTCGCTTGGGGCACCAAACAGGCTAGGACCACCACTGGCTGTACTAATTCACTATATACTGTTCTCCTCATAGAACCTGGATACACAGACTCACCTGTGACATAGTGACACACAGTGTGGGCTACACAGACATTAGAAAGTGGATCAGTCACACTTGTACAATCATTTGTAGTGCTGGGCATCCATGAACACTTTGAATCACCATTAATGGCATTGTTACAGCAACATTCAATCATGAATTCAAAAGTAGTGTATTGTGTACTTATTTTAATAGTACTGCAGTATGAGAAGTGCAACATTCAGTGTGCAGAAACAAATCAGGTGCTTTCTAACAGCAGTATTCCCTTTAACACAGTAGCAGTTCAAATATTTCTGTCAGTCTGAGCTGAAACATGAATCTAATCAAATCAAATATCAAATCAAAGTTCTTTGCCTCTGCCAGGATGTTAACATTTGATCTAGTTTGTTCCCCTCAGAGTCCAGAGCCACCATCATATCATTATAACAGGCACCTTTGATCAACAGCAAGTGAACAATGTGTGCTTTCAGAACAGGAACCAGCAGAACTATGTTTCTGTTATCAGGTAGCAGCACAAACGCTCATCAGCTCATTTACTGTGCAGGGACTTTGAGTGTGTGAAGTGTGTGTTTGTACTGGATTTCCTTTGGAGAATCTCAGTCAGAAACAAGACAAAGAAAAACACTTTCAGTAGTCCAGGTTGAGTTGACAACATGAACTGCATTTATCTTCCTCTGACTTGACATTTTCTTCCTCCTCTGCACCGAGCCAGCTGCTAAGACTCACAAGCTCACTGACATTTTCTGATGATAAAGAAAATCTCTTCTTCTGTACAATATGAGCAGCAACAGAGAACAACCTTTCACAGGTACAGATGTTGCAGCTGTGGCCAAGTACTTGTGTGCAGTTGAGGCCGTGCTGCATGTTTGGAGCAGCACTCTAATGGACAGGCCTCTGTACTGATGGTGGGCTCTGCCCTGTATCCACCACACTGTTCTCAGCTGAGTCTTCCTCCTGTTCACACTCTGATGAAGCACCAATAGGGCCAACATTTTCGCTGGTGGCTCGGATGTTGTTGCTTCCACAGGTTTCCTTCCAACAACCCTCTGTTCTTTCAGTAAGTTGGTGACTGAGGCCCAAACTTCAGCCTCTCAGATCTGGGTAAATACTTGAGCTCCTTGAATCTGGCTCCAGTGCAGCAGCAGGTTTCACATATACAATGTTGGCATTTTGTTTGCGTGTCTCCAGGTCTGTTCTGAATGTAGACTTGAATTTGACCACGTAGGCGGGGTCATCATCTGAGCTCTCCATCACCCGAGAGAGATGACAAAACACAGGCAGAATCACAGATTAATATCATGTACTGTAACTCCCAGGTAACAGTGGTTACCCAGTGATGTCAGTAGTGTCCAGAGAGACCAACAGCTTGTGCACGTTGCAACGCTGTGGCTTTCGTAGTCTACAGCTTATGTATTCTTCTTGTGATGGTGTGCCTTGGGGGAGGCTCATACAGGCCGCCATTTGTTGATCCTAAGAACATACCTCAGAGCGACTTCTTCAACAACAGTAATCGGCCTGCAGTTTGTAGCTATCCACTTCACTATGGCTTTTGTTAGCTTGTCTTTCTTTGGTTTATCTAGACTCCTCCCACAAGCTGATCCAACGTAGTCTGCCCAAGCCTCCCGCCACTGTTTGTTTGGGTGGTTTGTTTGGTGCCATTTACAGCGTGTAATGCATTTAAGTGATACTTCAGACTTTAAGTACTCTGATGATAAGAAAACTCAACTTTGCAGTGCTTCCGAATAACTTTAGTTGTATCAGCGCTGCCCTCTGAAACAGGTTAAAATGATGTCTCCATGTTTCTGTCCCAGCCCGTTTCTTTCTGTCCCGGGTCATGTGAGCACTGCAGTAGTATTTTTCTTCTTCTACTCCACTCCCCTCTTTTAACTCCTGATGCTTTTATATGTCACTACTGCATGTCCTTACCTTTTGTCTTCTCTCTCCTTAGTTTGTGTTTTGTTCTCGTCTCTCTGAGCTCATCTCTTCTCTTTCCCTTTACCCTGCAACCATTCATGGTAGATGCTCCTCCTGGAGCCTGTTTTCACTGGGAGGATCTTTGTGTCAAAGGGAGTTCTTCCTTCCCACCATCACCAAGTACTGCTCACAGTGGACTGTCTGATGGTTGGGGCTTTCTCTCTAATATTGGAGGCTGTTACCTTACACTGTTAAACAGCTTGAGATGACTGTTGTTGTTGGTTGGAATTGTCACTTATAAATAAAGTTACATTGAATGGATGTAAATGGATAGATGTTATTGTGACAAAGAGAAAATGATTGTTGATAGATGGATTGTTGTTTTGTGTGTCTGCAGTCTGTCAGGCTGTCTGATCACAGAGGAAGGCTGTACTTCTCTGGCCTCAGCTCTGAGTTCCAACCCCTCCCATCTGAGAGAGCTGGACCTGAGCTACAATCATCCAGGGTACTCAGGAATGAAGCTGCTGTCGGCTGGACGGAAGGATCCAGACTGGAGACTGGACACTCTCAGGTATGGAGAGAATGTCTGATAGAGGAGGAAGAGCTGGAAACATTTCCTGTCCTTCACTCACTTACTGTTTGTATGATATGAACAGATCAATAAGGGTTATTAATAGGGCTGGGTATCGTCACTGATTTCTAGAATCGATTCGTTTCCGATTCACAAGGTCCCGAATCGATTTGATCCACGATTCAATTCAATTCCATTCGATTCGATTCGATTTGAATCTGGGAAATTTTGACAGTCAGAAATATTATAATTCAGAGCAGTACATTTACATATTTTTGTATATATAAAAAGGAAGCTGACAGACGCAAGACTTTATCAAAGGTGTGAGCATCACAGCAGATTCCTTTGTGTGAAAATAGCTGAAGATAAAACACAGAGAAACATGAAGGTTTTCCTGGCCTGGGATTTTATAAAAATATTCTGCAGTACATCAAAAACGAAAGAAAACCATTAATCAACATATGAACATTACCTGAGACGTTACAGCGGTTTTATTAGAGACACAGCTGAGCGTTTTACTTTTTGCATAATTTTAAAAAGTTTAAATTTGTTCAGTATTGAACGGCAGAAAATAGGTTTTCTTTTCGGAAGTATGTAAAAGGAAAAAAACAGAGGCCGACAGCGCTGTAAACAACGGTAGACTTGTGCGTAACAAGCAAGCAAATAATGCAGAAAACAGATTTTTAGACGGGAAACTGTTCTTGAAGTACAGAGAGAGAGAGAGAGAGAGAGAGAGCTGTGCATGAAGTGTGATTTTATCGAGGTGGAAGCAAAACAGTAAAAGTCAGATAAACATTCATGACGATGTTTATGTGAAGCGTAGTTTGGATATTCTTTTGCTGCTGGTTCGGTCAATATTGTTTGGAGAGAGATAAAACTAACAGCTTTAGAATCAGCGCAAAAAGGGCGTGAACACAAAGCGCGGACCCGCCGACAGATCAGAATCAGCGAGCTGTCGGCTTTCAGCCCCGACCGTGTCCGTGCGTCAGGTGAGAAAGGGGACATCTCACTGATTCTGATCCGCGGGTCCGCGCTTTGTGTTTACGTCTTTGTGCAGAATCCGTGTACCTGCTCTCATTTACTGTTTTAGCTGTTTGGTGGTTGTTGAAATTTTGTGAGGTTTAACCTGAGATTCTGGCATTTCGGGCAAAATAAATTTATATTAAAAAATTGATTCAGAATGAATCAATATCACATTATCCAAGCCAGAATCGATTTTAATCGATAAATCGATTATAAAAACCCACCACTAGTTATTAATGTTTGAGGTCTCTAGGGAGAACTTCTCCTGGAACAATTTGTGTATATATATATACTGTATATATATAATATATGGGTGAGATGGGTGGTTTTTTTAAATAAAAACACCCAGCACGCCCCTGCGGGCAGTTTTATCCTACAAGCTTGGGTCCTCTACCAGAGGCCTGGGAGCTTGAGGGCCTTCCGCAATATCTTAGCTGTTCCCAGGACTGCGCTCTTCTGGACAGAGATCCCTGAAATTGTTCCCGGGATCTGCTGGAGCCACTCGCCTAGCGTGGGAGTCACTGCACCTAGTGCTCCGATTACCACTGGGACCACCATCACCTTCACCCTCCACATCTTCTTGAGCTCTTCTCTTAGCCTTTGGTATTACTCGAGCTTCTCGTGTTCCTTGTTCCTGATATTGCTGTCATTCGGAACCACTACATCAATCACTACAGCCGTCTTCTTCTGTTTGTCTACCAACACTATGTCCGGTTGGGTAGCCAGCACCATTTTGTCCGTCTGTATCTGGAAGTCCCACAGGATCTTAGCTCGGTCATTCTCCATGACCCTTGGGGGCATCTCCCATTTTGACCTCGGGACTTCCAGGTTATACTCGGCACAGATGTTCCTGTACACTATGCCGGCCACTTGGTTATGGCGTTCCATGTATGCCTTGCCTACTAGCATCTTGCACCCTGCTGTTATGTGCTGGATTGTCTCTGGAGCATCTTTACACAGCCTGCACCTGCGGTCTTGCCTGGTGTGGTAGACCCCAGCCTCTATGGATCTTGTGCTCAGCGCTTGTTCCTGTGCTGCCATGATTAGTGCCTCCGTGCTGTCTTTCAGTCCAGCTTTTCCAGCCACTGGTAGGATTTCTGGGTATCAGCCACCTCCGCTATCTGCCGGTGGTACATACCGTGCAGGGGCCTGTCCTTCCATGATGGTTCCTTGTCTTCCTCCTCTTTCTTGGGTTTCTGCTGCCTGAGGTATTCATTGAGCACGCTGTCAGTTGGGGCCATCTTCGTGATGTATTCGTGGATGTTTCTTGTCTCATCCTGGACTGTGGTGCTGACACTCACCAGTCCCCGGCCTCCTTCCTTCCGCTTAGCATACAGCCTCAGGATGCTGGACTTGGGGTGACACCCTCCATGCATGGTAAGGAGCTTTCTTGTCTTTATATCAGTGGCTTCTATCTCCTCCTTTGGCCAGCCTATTACCCCAGCAGGGTACCTGATCACGGGCAGGGCGTAGGTGTTGATAGCCCATATCTTGTTCTTACCGTTCAGCTGACTCCTCAGGACTTGCCTGACCCTCTGCAGGTACTTGGTGGTTGCAGCTTTCCTAGCGGCCTCTTCATGGTTCCCATTCGCCTGCGGGATCCCCAGGTACTTGTAACTGTCCTCTATGTCTGCAGTGTTGCCTTCTGGTAGTTTGATCCCCTCAGTTCTGACTACCTTCCCTTTCTTTGTTACCATCCGACTACACTTCTCCAGTCCGAACGACATTCCAATGTCATTGCTGTATAGCCTGGTAGTGTGTATCAGTGAATCGATGTCTCGTTCACTCTTGGCATACAGCTTGATGTCATCCATGTACAGGAGGTGCCTGACAACTGCTCCGTTCCGTAGTCGGTATCCGTAGCCAGTCTTGTTAATGATCTCACTGAGGGGGTTCAGGCCTATGCAGAACAGCAGTGGGGACAGAGCATGTCCTTGGTAGATCCCGCACTTGATGGTGACTTGTGCTATGGGCTTGGAGGTGGCTTCTAGTGTTGTACGCCACATACCCATTGAGTTCCTGATGAAGGCTCTTAGGGTCCTGTTGATCTTGTACAATTCTAGGCATTCCAGTATCCAGCTATGGGGCATTGAGTCATGTGCCTGTTCATCTTAGCCGATATGATGCCTGACAGGAGCTTCCATGTAGTACTGAGGCAGGTTATTGGTCGGTAGTTGGATGGGACCGGTCCCTTCTTGGGGTCCTTGGGGATCAGGACTGTCCGACCTTCGGTTAGCCATTCTGGGTGTCTCTCGTTAACTAGCAGCTGGTTCATTTGTGCTGTCAGACGCTCGTGGAGTGCAGCCAGCTTCTTCAGCCAGTAGGCGTTAACCATGTCGGGGCCTGGTCCAACTCTTCATACTGGAGATCCTTTCTTGGATATCTGCCACTGTGATGGCTACTGGACCCTGTTCAGGGAGATCATGTAGCAGACTTTCTGAGTGTACTTCACGTAGTCTTGGTAACCGGCTACGGGGGGGGGTCCAGGTTTCAAGCTTGGCCATGATCCTGTCTTTCAGGTCAGTTCATCTTGCACTCAACGATCCTTCTCCTATCGCAGTTGGGGCTTGATACCCAATCTCGGTAGTAACTTTAGCCCTGATAACACTTTAAAAACCGCCTACAATCAAATAGAGTGATTTTGCCGGACAAAATATGCTTTGCTGCTAATCATCTACAGCATTAAAATTAGCATTGAGTTATTAGCTTGCTGTTAGATAGCAGTGAGGAGGCCAGACTATCTGGTCTTTAAGTCTGACGTCATTAGCCGTTTCCAGGTCCAAATTCTGCTTCTGGTCCCAAAGTCAAACAAGGACTGCGGCATCACTGAGTTAAAAAATGTCGGAATTTTTTCATCTCTTAAGCCCCACGCCCCCGGTACCAGGGGCAAAAAGGAGGAGATGACGTTTAATCGGTTATAACGCCGGTTGAAAAATATAAATCCAGACATGTGTGGTATCCACAGAAACCTCAGAATCTCAGCTAAAATGTCATATAAACCATTTCTACAACCACCAAACACACCGAAAACAAGCCGCGATTAAACGAGCAGTTACGTAAATGCGCAGAAGTCCGCTAAACACACGAATCCAAACCAGAAATTCTTCAGACTTCATGTAACCAGTTAAAAATAGGCTGGTTAGCTTCCAGGGCTATCACTGACTCCACACACCAAGTTTAACCACGATCAGACCAAAATTCACTGAATTAGCCGCAAAAGAAGACCACAAAAACACACAGCGGCGCAAATGCCCTAAGACAGAAATTGGCTTACCGTCCCGATTTCCTCCGTTATTTTCGCCGGTAGCCGGTAGCCATGTGATAGCCGGTAATTACCATGCCAACCTAGCCGCATCAGAGCCGTTTTCGTCAACAACCTCCATTTTAGACCCACCTACAGACACGTGACTGGACAGACGCCGCATGCAATAAATTTGGACACACGTGGGTTTTGGCATTACAACGTCTGATTGGTTGAAGTGACGTGAACGTGGCATCGTTACTTTGAATCTATTGGCTAAAACGATTAAAAAGAGGTGTCAATCATGCAAATTGACCAAAAGACCCCAAAGTTACAGCCCCTCAAAATTTAAAGGGCCAGAGGCCAATGAAGCGCTCTATGCGCATGGCAGAAAAGGGCCACTAGCATGTAAATGTGTGGTTAATTCTTCAAAAATATATTTCTAAAAAAAAGCATTTTTAGGCCTGTTAATAAAATTTATGAATTTCTGCTCTTTAATACCTAAAAAAATAAACTGGCATGGTGTCCAATTGTGTGCCAAAATTGGACATTTGTGTACAATGTCTGGATATTCATGTATTGACAGGGCTGTAGTTTTTCACTGTTTCACTTTAGAAACACAAATCTTTGCACAGATTATGCTTATATGTTGGTTACTGGATTTCTGGAACCAAATATGATCTGAGCCATATTTTTAAAAGGGTTATATGCTAAAAATTACAAAAAAAGAGAATAAAATCTACTTACTTTTTCTGTGTTCCAGTCTCAGTAACTTTGACACAGTAATATCTGCTTTAATATTTACACCTCTGATTAAATGTCCCAAGTGTTAGCTTCATTTTGATACCAAGATTGTAAGGACAGAGTTTGTAATTGCAGAGAAATAATCAATTTAATTTAGGCATTGCATTTTCGAGCAGGAAGCTCAGAAACCCCCTTGGGGTTTAAGAGGTTAATAAAATGATCAGTGTGGGTGCTCTGTCAGGTGTAACAATCAACTTTAAAATCCAGACATCCATGAAAAAAGAATTTATGAAAAAATTAAATAAAACAGAAAACTAAACAGCAGTGACGTTTGTAAGGTTACTGAAGTTGCGCTAGCTGGTATATAATGATGTGCTACGTGGTGGCTATCTACACAGCTATGTTAGCATAATTTAAACACTAACACTGTCATGCGGCGGCTGTGTGAAGGCGAGAGAGGACCCAAATGCATGGCTCAAGACAGGCGGGGATAACTCAAAAGGCAGGTCTTTATTAATAGGAACATAAGTCATACAAAACTATACTGGGGGAAACTAGAGCTGAGGCACTGGGAAGACACGAGGGAATGCACACAACCTAGAGGGATGACGCAACACGGAACAAAGGGATACTCTGACATAAATACACAGAAGGTAATGAGGGAAGTGGGAACACACGGGGAACACAGCTGAGGACAATCACCTATGACAGAGCGGGGAGGACACGAAACTGAAAATACTGACACTAAGATGTGGACCTTAAACACAACACAGAGTACACAGAGAGGAGCACAGAGAGAGGCAGAGAACAAGAAGGAATACACGAGGGGATGAGGAGAATACAGAACACAAAGGATGGAACACGGTACCAGAACAAACACCACAATACAAGCACGGACACGGGGGGAATCCAAATACCAAACCAAACAATCCTATGAACACAAAGAACAAAATATAAAACCACAGGAAAACTAAGAACACTGGGTCAAAATGACCCAGGACCATGACAAACACAGTGAAGCTGGAGAATGAACAGCAACTTTCTTCCACTTAATAAAAGTTAACGTGAGGGTCCCCGATGGTTAGGGACAAATGCAGTTGCATGGCAGGATGCTGTAAACAGGCCAAACTTCAGTCAGGAGAACAACTGAGATAATCCATCCACAATACAAGATTAGTAATTAATATACTGCTGCATGGGCTGGGCTGTAGTTACAGCGTAAGGTTTTAAAAAAGTGAGCTTTAATGATTTAATTTAATGATTTAATTAGTGGCCGACAGTGATCACTGTTTTTTTTAGGGGATTGTTCAGATTAAATAGAACATGATACAAAGCATTGAAACAAGTTAAAAACACAACAGCCCTAATAAACGCAGAGTAGTTTGGACCCGGAAGCAGAATTTATACGTCATCACTTAAAGACTGGATAGTCTGTCACAGAGAGAAGAGATTCAAACAATCAGATGACAATATTCAAATGACTCAGCTCATTAACTATCATTGGAGCTACTGGAGCTCAGAGGAGCTACTGAGTTACCATGGTTGTATGAGCTCAGAAAGCAGAGCTGTTGAATGGAGAGTTGTTTCAGCGGAGATTGCGGGATCATCACGTGGTTCATGCAGACTTGAGATAGTTCCTGAAGTGCTGATTGGAATATGTGAACATAGGGAGAAAGAGCTGTTTTTTTAGGTCATTACTAATTAATATTTGTATTGATCTACAATAGCCTTTATACCACAGTAAAGTGTATGTAGTTAAATCTTTGTATTAAAGATTTATTAAAAGCAGGAAGCTGTCCTTTCCAACTAAACAGAGGAATGTAAAGATAATGACGGTCACAGTTTGAATCAGTCATATTTCATTCAATACAGTACTGACAGATCCAGGATCAGTCCAAATCATCAGCAGTTTGATCCGAATATGGATTGAGGTATATTTGTGAAAATGTTGAACTGTTCCTTTATCAGTGTCTGACAGTGTGTGTATGAGAGCCATGTAATGTCCATGTGTGCATGCTGACTGCTCTGACCCCTCCTCCTTTCAGGGTGGAGCCTGCTGGAGTCCGATGGTTGAGACCAGGTCTGAGGAAGTGTAAGTGTGGTTTTAATGGGATTCATGAAAACAAAGCAGCACACATTCAACCATCTTCATCATGTCAGGAGTCATCATCAAAGTGTCAATCAATGAACAGATGATGGATCAATAACTGCAGCTGGATTGTGTTTGTTCTCTCCATCAGATTCCTGTCAACTCACAATCGACACAAACACAGTGAACACAAAGCTCCAACTGTCTGACAACAACAGGAAGGTGACACATGTGAAGGAGGTTCAGTCATATCCTGATCATCCAGACAGATTTGATGTTTATCAGCTGCTGTGTAGAAATGGTCTGACTGGTCGCTGTTACTGGGAGGTCGAGTGGAGAGGAAATGTTTATATATCAGTGAGTTACAGAAGCATCAGAAGGAAAGGAGACGGTGAAGACTGTAGGTTTGGATTTAATGATCAGTCCTGGAGTCTGCTGTGCTTTGATGATGGTCCTAATTATGTCAGGCACAATAGGAGACAAACATTCATCTCCTCCTCATCCTCCTCCTCTGTCTCTAACAGAGTAGCAGTGTATGTGGACTGTCCTGCTGGCACTCTGTCCTTCTACAGAGTCTCCTCTGACACTCTGATCCACCTCCACACCTTCAACACCACATTCACTCAAACTCTTTATCCTGGGTTTAGAGTCTGGTCTCCTGGTTCCTCAGTGTCCCTGTGCTGAGGTGAGTGTAAAGAGTGGTAAAGAAAAATATATTGCCCTGCCACTGTGCTTTCATTTGACAATTTTATGTAAAACAGTTTTTATGTAAAACATAAAACAACAAAAACTTAAGATATTAAAGATGGTCTGATGAATCCGTGAATGTCTAGATTCATTGGTGTTTCCATCTGAGAATATACATACGTACAGCGAAGCTGGGTTGTAGAAATGCAACCTGGTAACATGGGAGATGTTAATTTTGACAACACTAACATTTAGTTTAAGGTGTGAGGAGTAAATGCATCACAGGAGCTAAAAAAGGAGTCGCTTCTTGCTACGCATGTTCAAATAAATTGCAACTTATTTGCACATGGTTGATGCGTAATACAAGGAAGAAGATCCATGAGATGGTTCACTTCATCTAAGCAGGACTTGAAAAGAACCTCAAATGTTAAAGTACACTTCCTGTCTTTGTCATGATTGTATTTTTATTACCTGAGCTAATGTGGCTGTTGTAAAAGCACCTGCACATGCAGGTTAAATGTCACATCTGTTCTGCGGAGCTTTCTTACACAAACAACAGCACCTCCTCAATGTTTAGGCATTACAGAGCCAAACATGAAAATGAGGAGACAAAAACACTGAGAATGAACACAGGTAGGCCTATATATACATCGAACAGCTTTATCATCATTTTTTTTTATTAATATGTCTTTTATTATTTTGAAATCAAGCATCTAAGAAGACTGTTCTGGACCAGGCAGTCCTGAATTTTATTATAAAGGACTGCCAACCCCTTAGTATTGTGGAGAGTGTCGGAGAGAAACATTCCAAGATCAGAGGATCCTTTAACGTACTGGGGGAATAGGAAGACATCTTATCTGAACCTTTTCCACCTGGCTTTACAGTTTTTGTGTACCCCAGCTTCATCTGTGCCTGTGAGTGTGTGTTTTCCAAAGCTGGAGAAATGGTGTCAAAAAACGCAATAGACTGAATGCAAAAACATTGGATAAACTTATTTTTCAGAATAGAAAACTCTGAGTCAATTACATTTAAATGGGTAATATTACATTCACAATACTTTCATTTTAATTTTCACATAATGTCATTCACAATATATTTTAAAGATGTCTACAATATTTGCAATGTAAAAGATATAAAATGATTCCATAGAAACTGCAATACCTTACAGTGTATACAAGTATGACTAGGTTGTTGAATCAGTGTCTGTTGTGAGTCTCAAGTAAGTTGCCTGCAATGATATTTAAGGTCCAGCAGGTGTCAGTATGGAGTAAAACAGCAACACTGTGTCGACACAGTATCGATACAGTTTGGGGAATGTGCTGAAACGCTTCACGAGGCCTCATCTACCCATCACTAGTATTAATTAATGGAAATACAGAAAATTTTTGTGTGAATGAGATCTAAAAGACACGATGCTTTGAAGGAAGTGAAGTTCATGAAGTCATTACTAGTTAACGAATACTTCCAAAGGCTAGGCTACACTGAATAGTGTGACTATCCAGCGAGGAAGCAGCCTCTCTTGCCATCTTAAGTAGTCTGCCAGGATCAGTGTGAATGAGCCACAGGTGTGTGTTCACGGCGGGTTCAGAGGCGGGGAATCAAGGTCCAGTTCCGCCCTGGTCTGAGAGGCGAAGACAAAAGACACACACCACGACCTCTCCAGATCTTGAGAACCATGACAGTGGTGACATCTGACGTAAATTCAAACAATATTCCATTTTCATACAAAGTTATTTCTGTTGAGTTTAATTTATCAATAAAATCTCTGTTTTCTGTTGCTTTTATAGAGCAACAGGTAACAGGAAGAGTTTGTTGCTCTATAAAAAAGCTCTCCATAAAACTGTAACATCTTATTATAAATCACTGATGGGCAAAAAAGAACAACCCCAGGTTTCTCTTCAGCACTGTAGCCAGGCTAACAAAAAGGCAGAACACTGTTGAGCCAAACATCCCTTTAATGTTAACTAGTAATGACTTCATAAACTTCTTCACAAATAAAATTTGAACTGCTCGAGAACATTGACAACATTCCCCTGGATGCGTGAAGCAGCAGGTTTAGGGTGTGGTTTCAGGGATGCTAGGCGTCACAGCTAGTGGGCATCACCTAATCACACTGAAGGAGAGAGCAGTCGATCGGATCAGCTGACGGAGAGACGCTGAAAAGTACAAGCAGACGAAAATAAAGTGTCGTTTGCAGGCAGTTATATCTGGGTCCTCCTTTTCCACTGGATTGTTGGGACCTTCTCCTTAGTATTGTTAAAACATTGTGAAATGTTCTAGTATTATAGCAGCTATAGAATATGTAATGTTGTTTCATCCATCCACAATATAAATTCATTTATTATTTATGTAATATATGAATTTATGTATTCTCTATATTATTACATATGTCCAAATTGTAATTATATTATACATTAAAACCACCTAACCATGATGGAGGGGAACCAGTATGCCCTGCTTAGGTGAGTTGCACCCGGGCACATGTGATCAGGAGAGATGAGCCCACCCTTCCGTAGGCCCACCACCCACAGGAGCAGTCTGGTACAATGACTGCCCGATGGTGGTCAAGGATGGAGGTGTGGCAGTTTGATCCCCAGCTATCAAGGCCAACTATGAGACATGGATGTGTCACTAGGGCTGGATATCATCACTGATTTTCAGTGCTGAGCACTGGTCTACAGGAGTCTTCAGGCCTGGTGGGTGTGTCCTGCCAGGTGGCTGGCCACGCCTAAGGACCCCACACACCTGCAGCTGATCTGGTTCATCAGGGGAGCTACATAGGAGTGTAGCTGAGAGTTCCTTGGTACAGGATCATTGAGTTACACTCCAAGTTAGTGTGTGTCTGCGTATAGTATCGTGGCGGTCGTGTATGCCCGCGGGAGTTGGTGTTTGACGGCTCCCTTTGTTGTGTCCCTGCAGGAGGAGTGTGAAGCAGAAGAGGACAGCACGCACGGGGTGTGTGGAAACACGGGAGCGGAGAGCACGAGCACGGATGTTGGAGTGAGGCATGACACGGGAGTCCAGGGAGCTACGGGGATTTATTGTGTACCTGTTATTTACTTCACTGTGAATAAATGCACTGTCTTCATTAAATAGTCCAGCATTTGGGTCCTCCTTCCTCACATCCCCATGGTTGGCCATCGCTAACCATGACAGAGGTTTTATTAGAGACAAGCTAAGCGTTTTGCAATTTTGCATAACTTTAAAAAGTTAAAATTTGTTCAGTAGCTTGTTGAACAGCAGAAATGAGGTTTTCTTTTCGGAAGTAAGTAAAAGGAAACAGCGTCCAACAGCGCTGTAAACAACGGTAGACTTGTGCGCAAGCGAATAATGAAGAAAACAGATTTTTAGACGGGAAACTGTTCTTGAAGTACAGAGAGAGAGAGAGAGAGCTGTGCATGAAGTGTGATTGTTTTTTTATCGTGGTGGAAGCAAAACAGTAAAAGTCAGAGGGAATTTGTGACGATGTTTATGTGAAGCGTAGTTTGGATCTTCTTTTGCTGCTGGTTCAGTCAATATTGTTTGGAGAGAGATAAAACTTGCAGCTTCTGAATCTAGCGCAAAAATGATGTAAACACAAAGCGCAGACCCGCCGAAACATCAGAATCAGCGAGCTGTCGGCTTTCAGCCCCAACCGTGTCCGTGCCGTCAGGTGAGAAAGCCACATCTCACTGATTCTGATCCGCGGGTCCGCGCTTTGTGTTTACGTCTTTGTGCAGAATCCATGTTTCTGTTCTCATTTACTGTTTTAGCTGTTTGGTGGTTGTTGAAATTTTGTGAGGTTTAACCTGAGATTCTGGCATTTCGGGCAAAATAAATTTATATTAAAAAATTGATTCAGAATGAATCAATATCACATTATCCAAGCTAGAATCGATTTTAATCGATAAATCGATCATCAAAACCCACTCCTATGTGTCACCTCCATGGTGGAGAAAGAGCCTGAGTGCCTGAGGTGGAGAGATGGAAGCTAGATACAGTCAAGCTGACCCCAGAGCCCCAGTGCATGCTGGGCCCCAGCACCAGTTTTCTGGAAAGCGCCTGGACTCTGTTCCAGTCTACAGATGCTGTACATGAGAGACAGTAAGCTGAGGTAGTATCCTTGTATCCCCTCGGCTTGATAAGGAGTTATCGAATGTGTCCCATCTGGTAACTCAGTGGTCCTACTAGAAAACGTCAACACTCACATGGGCAATGACAGTGACACCTGGAGGGGCGAATGGTGGGAATGACCTGCCTGATCTGAACCCCAGTGTGTTTGATTATTGGACTTCTGTGAAAATCACAGTTTGTCTGTAATGAACCTCGTGTTCTTCTGTAAGTTTGTCTGTGAGTGCATGCAGCTCAAGCACACCATAGTGTGAGTCAGATCTGCAGCTACATATTCTGGACATTCAGGTAGAGAAGAGCTAAACTGTGAACTGATCACCACCTGGTGGCAGGTAAGATGTTTGACACACCTAAACATATTGTGAAGGCGTGCTGGGAATGTCTGACAGTATGGGTAAGGAAGTGCAGAATATTTTCAGGAAAAAGTTCCTGCACCTGCAGCTGATAAACATGTCACCATCATCCTGGTCCTACTCACCTTTCTCTGTGTGCTTATGTTAACCACACCTCTGTTTGCAGGGGTAGGATCTCTCCAGGATTCTCGCCCTTCGTTCCAGCACACCTGGAGTTTATAAGCACACCTGTGCTCCATCTTCTGATTCCACTGCCTCTGCTGGAGGTAAGTCTTTAATTGATTGTTGAATTAACAACGTTAGTGCAGCTGACCTTTCGTTTAGTTTGTGCTCGTGACTGGAGCTCACCTTCTTTCTCCATCTGTGCAGGAGGATCTGTATGTTCTGGGAGAAAGTTTGTGAATGGACCTCGTTTACCTGACTGTATGTGGCCCTGAACTAAACAAACAGTGGAGCATATTGTGCCAAACGAGGATTGTTGCTCAAGTGATATTTGCATGATTTTTCTTGTAAATAAACAGTTAAATTTATTATTCCACGTGTCCTGGATTTAAGTCCACCCTCATCCCTCATCTGTGACTAAATGATGCAACAAACGTCACCATTTTCCTGCTGGAGCTCCGAGTTCTAAATGCAGAAGTTATAAAAACAAAAGGCTTTTTCTTTATTTTAGAATTTGGAGAAACTTGAGCTTGGATTAATATCCTGAGCTTCCTTTTTCCCATCAGCAGGGCAGTATTTTATTTTCTAAGCTCTGACTCCAGGTGTCAGTCTTGTTGTGCTGCAGTAAAAACCACAGGTGTTCAGTATAACTCAGCAGCTGAAACACAGAACAGGTGATGAGCAAAAGAAAATATTTGAACAGGTAAGTTACCTGAACCTGAAGAACAGGCCCTCAGAGTACAGAGGTACGACTGTATTTGCCAGTCACCACTAGATGGCGCTGCTGTTTGGGTCTGACTGTGTTCAGAGCAGAGAAGCTGCAGACCACACAGAGTAACAGCTGATGATTCTCTTCCCTTAACCGAACAGATCAGTGTGACGTTAAATGGATTTACTGGTTCTTCACAGAACCTGTTTTCACCTCCACCTACAGGAGCGTCTTGGTGTGGTCTTTCATGGCTGGCACACAGTTTGTGCTGATGATGATGTCCAAAGAGGTTTGATTCTGCTTCTTCAACAGCTGCTGTGAAACTGTGGGCTCCCCGTGGGCATTAACACAGTTTGTCCAGAAAGCTCTGATCATACTTCCATAAAAGCAGCACTGATTCATTTTTCTTTGTTTTTGTTGCTTCAAACAGCCCAAACACAAACTGCTGCATTTTTACATGAAACATGTTTTAAACCGGAGCTTCTGACACTGAAAGCATCAGCAGCATGTTCTATGTTTAATATTAAACAGAGATCATGTTCTTTGTGTGTTTAATTAATGTTTTTAATAAAATAATAATTGATCAGCATATTCAGTTTTTCTTACCTGGTAATACCAGGGTCAGTATGTTGATTTAAATCAATCAACACTCCTGAGTTATACCAACTGTCAGAATCCTCACAGGAGGAGGAGGAGCAGCAATCTTCCACAATTCATCACAGAAACTGCATTAGTGAAGTTTACAAATTATCTTCTCACTGCCTCAACTGGTTGCGAACCAGTTGTCATCATCTTGTCCTGTCAACTTAGTGGGTTATGAATTGATATGTAAACCAGTTGATTGTTATTATATCAGGGAAAGATCACTTGATTATAACAGAAGTGAACAAAATGCTGCAAATGAGTGGAGACTCCAGCAGACTGAGTTTCCTCACAAACGCACATGCACACACAGACACACCGAGAGTAACAGTACAGACCAGGGGAAGAAATTCACATTCCAGGAATATAACACTGAGATGTTTCAGAAGAATCTGACAGTAAACATTAGTGTTGTGTGTGCAGCTGCCAACAAGAACATTTCTCTGTGCATTCAGCAGCTGGAAGTATGATATCTACTATGATACTCGGAGTGCTTGTGGGCAACCAGTAAATATGATTTTGGAGAAATGAACGGGGGTAGTGACTCTTAGGTCTGAGTTCAGACCAAGTAAACATCAGTAACCGGTTAAAGCCAGAAACAGTGCAGCGCCGTCATGACACCCGAAGTTCTGATATTGTTCCACCAGGAAGCGAAACCTCAGCGTCATTTATCTGTCATATGGTTTTTTGTGTTCTTAGGTTGATCCTGCCAGTTAGTTTAGTTTTTTTTTTCTCTTTCTAAGAGAAATGCAGCCTTTGTGCTTGGACATGTCCCAAACTAGGACTAATATTTATTTATTTTTGGAACAGTGCACTTAAAGAAAACCTGTCAGGTGTCATCCCTGCAGGGGTGATATTTTATGTGTTGATGATGTATTATTATTATTATTATTATTATTATTATTATTATTATCAGACATTTTATTTGAAAGTACAGTTCAATGACACTGTACACAGCAGAATAATTCAAGCAACATCAAAGCAAGAAGTTTACACAATCATAAAATCGTAAAACAGATTTGAATGAGTTGAGAGGTTATGTGGGATAAGTTATTTTGAACAGGTGAGTTTTGAGTCTACACTTAAAAAAGAGAGAAGGAAGTGATATTCCTTATATCATTAGGAAGGAGAGCAGAGCAGCTGAATGCCCTGCTCCCCATGGTGGCAAGATGGGGAGAGGGGACAGTGAGAGAAAGAGAGGAAGAAGATCTGAGACACGGAGATGGTGATCTGAACCAAATCAGAGAGAAATGGAGGAGAGAGGAGATGAATATGTCTGTGAAGGTTCTCAGTCATCCAGGTCATCGTAGTCTAAGGAGCTTGGAAAGAAAAGTGTCTGGACTTCTTGAGTTGCTTGAAGACGTTTCACCTCTCATCCGAGAAGCTTCTTCAGTTCTAAGGATCAGTGGTGGAGAGTCCCAGATTTAAACCTTTATAAAGTCAGCAAAGATGCACAGAAAAGAAGATCAGACACCAGCGAGGGAGGATAAGAAGGACAGACGCAACAACGTTGTCATCCCCTATGTAGCCGGTGTATCAGAGAAACTCAGGAGAGTTTTCTCCAAACACGACATCCCAGTGTACTTCAGACCCAGCAACACACTCAGACAGAAACTGGTTCACCCGAAAGACAAAACTCCTAAACACAGACTGAACAACGTGGTGTATGCTGTACAGTGCAGCGAGGAATGCCCAGACCTCTACATTGGAGAGACCAAACAGCCACTTCACAAGCGCATGGCACAACATAGAAGAGCCACCTCCACAGGACAAGACTCAGCAGTTCATCTGCATCTTAAGGATAAAGGACACTCTTTCGAGGATGCCAATGTTCACATTTTGGACAGAGAGGACAGTTGGTTTGAAAGAGGAGTGAAAGAGGCCATCTATGTCCACTGTGAGCGACCATCTTTGAACAGAGGCGGTGGTTTACGACACCAACTGTCTGCCATCTATAATCCAGTTTTGAGTTCCCTCCCCAGACGCCTTAACACCCACTCACATCCTGGGCCATCTGACCTCAGGAAATCTGGCGTCGAGAATTGACGTGCAGGGTCCTCTCATTGAATACTATAGGGCTCCCTAAACGTTGTTTATTGACGACAAGAGATTGCCGCGGAAGAGCCTGTTGTCCGTATATTTATACATTTCCGAAATCACATTGTAGTGACGTGTACTGAACACAATATATTATATAAAGTAAACAACTACCTGAGAAACAGCAGATACAGCAGATAAATTAATTATAGGCCATTACTTTTGTATAGTTTATTGCATTGATGGAGGGAGAGGTGTATGCTGGGTAATGGCACAGCTAGCGACACGGTGACTTTATTCACCTGCTTCGGCTGTTATCAGTCCATACAATGGGCGTTATTAGCAGAAATCAGTCCCATAGATGTGGGCCATCCACCTGCTAGATTGTTCAGAAGGTTGTTATCATCCATCCAGATGGAGGATCACTGACAGGAGCGTGGAAGACTCCAGAATCCACTCTGGCTGGAATCCGGTGGATACAGCAGTGTTACAGGTAAGACCATTTAAACGGACGGCATTTATAGAATGACTATTAAAAGTCAGCGAGTGTCAATAATGTTAATGTGGTTATGTTAGTAATACACCGAGTGCTAATATAACAGCTGTAAGATGCATTTGTAGATATTATTACGTGTTTTACCGTCTTTATGGTGCTAGCTTAAAGTTACGGTGTAAACGTTAGCTTATATTGTAGTAAAGCTGTTACTGTTTAAACGATGTTGGGACAGAAATATTAGCTTCTGTCATGACTGAAGTTACTAGTTAATAAAGTTTCCAGTAAAGTGATTAATCCCAGCCACAGATTGACAGTAAATATCCAGATTAGCTTCAATGCATCTGTTATAAATATGTGCAAGTTTCAGTGCTTCGTTTAAACTGTATGATACTTATACTGACCCAGGGTCAGTGTAAATACAATCCTAGCTGTGTGAACAAAGCCTGGCTCCTTTAATCCTGCATGACAAACCTCAGGATGCAGGTTATTATGACTCTTTCCTGCTGGCACACCTGTCACACCTGAGAGTCAGCTAGAAACTTACAGTGACGTGGACATCATGCAAAGACTGCCAGACTCTGTAATACTGTAAATGATCAGTGACTCAGGTTAACACTAAACTTTAAACAGTACCTCTGTGTCTCTGTGGTCTCTGTGTGTGCTGAACATCTGGAATCAGATTGAGTCAGGCTGCATCAGCTGAATGTGTTATTTGTAAATATCAATATTTTTTATTCAGGTGTGGGGATAATATGTAAGACTGCAGTGAAGCGATGTACCAGATGAATCCCTGGCCAAAGGTATCGTACTTAAATCAGACTACTGATCCAGCCACATCAGACTTTTGTGAGGTCTGTTTAAAGTAGACTAAAAATGAACTCCAGGTTCCTGAGAGGTGGACTGAGAGCACAGAAACACATGTTCATACACACAGCTGTAGCAAGCTTACATTAATTTTAAATAGATTTGTTACTCTGATGTCTGTCTCTCTGTTAGTCCTCTGACAGACTGGTACCTGTCCAGGTGTGCTCTACCTGTGACTACTGGGACAGGCTCTTGCTCCTGTAATAGAAAGTTTCTATTATTCTCATTCAAAGTATTTAAGTGCTTATGCATATGCTTAGTTGTGATACTGTTATAGTCTGTTCAGTGAAAGTTTCTAAAACTAGATGAACTTACTTCAGCATCAGCAGTTTGAGAAAACAACTCCCTTTACAGGTGCTGATAAGGCCAAGGGCACAAAACAGCATAACCATTGATCCGTCAGGTTTCATAGCGAGGCGCGTGAAGTGTGGTACGATCAGTTTGTAACTTCCTCCCTCTTCCTTGGAATGCATAAAGATGTAGGAGCACGACTTCTGTGGCAGAGCTGGCATGACTGAACTGTGATGTTTGATGTGTGTTGGCTCTCCTGCACGCAGTAATAAATAGCTTGATCACAGCTCTTTCTGTGTTGCAGACTTTATTTACAAAAATTCCACAACACCCCCCCACCCTCCCACTGTGAACATGAATTGAATATTCAGAAGAAAATGAATGGATAGACTGACATTTGTTTAAATACTTCTAGAAATCTGAGCTGTTGGTGTGGTAATAATATTAGAGCTAGCAATCTTTCTTACTGAATCTCTACTGTGAGTCATGTTACCTGAGATTAATTCTATGTTTACCTGACAGCCTGGACAAATGTGCTGTGTGAAGGATGTAAATCAAATCAGATCTTAACTGCTTACATTTAAGGAGCCTGTTCATATTTAATTGTAATATGAACCAATGATTTTCTGATTGCTGATTCTAAGAGAGTCTTTGTGGAAATCCTGTTTGGCTTTTTGTCATTTTAATTCTCTTTTCTGTTTTCCAGAACAGTTCTCCACAGTCGCTGTCCACATGGGTCAGTGGGACCAAGAAGCACTCTGCTAATGTGAGACTCTGATCAGCAACATCCAGCAAGACCCAGGCAGCGTTTTCTATCTCCCAGCTGGAGTTTTTTTGTTTGTCTGTGACTGGAGAGTCAGATTTTTGTTGAAGCTGGAGGAACAGCCTTACACTTGCAGAGGTAAGTCAGTTTGCAGAGATCCCTCCCACCCTGGCTTTTATGTGCTAGATTTCTTATCTGAAACAGTAATATTTCAGTGACTGCTGCTTATACCACAGATTAATACACTCTACTGATCCCTGATGGGAGAATCTTCACCTCTCAACAAAGAAGCCTGGTGGAGATTTGTTTGCAGTCTGATGATGGGACATCATGCTCTGCATCTTCAAAGTGTGTCTCTTGATTATTATTCATACACAGTAATGTGAAGCATGCTCATATCTAGTATAACTGGACCAACCTGGTGCTCTTCATTTATGGAGGCTGTTGAGTCTGAATGTTGGATGTTGTGTATCTCGTGTTCTCTGGGCTTTGTTGTCTTCAGTCTTTTTGCAGGATCAGAAAACAAAACCAGGATGACCGTAAATGTTTCTTCTCCAATTGGATGATGATAAGACTGTGACACGGGATGCCACCTTTAGTCTTGTGATGAAGCAAAGCTCTGGAAGAAGTGTGATTAAATGGTACCCACATGTGTGCTGTTGAGAAGGATGTACAGGGGCACCTGCAGCCAAATCCAAGCCTCCTCAGGTTAGTTGTAGTTGCAGAATGCTATAGGCCTGAGACAGCTGAGGCATCAAATGTTTGATTAAACGGATGAAAAAGAGAAGTTTCTTCCCTGTAATTATCACTTTTTAAAATATGTAGCAACTTCAAGTCTGTCAGCGTGCTGAGGTCACAGAAACAAGAAAAGCAGCTTCAGACTTCAGTGTTGTTTACAGTTTTCTGTCATCATGATCTCCCCTGAAGTTTATCACTATTATACAAGCAGTAAGTCCACAGTACTGTAATGATGATTCTGACTTTGGTCACAGTTGCATAATATTTTAATAATATACAATTATTTTTTGTAATTATTTTTTGTAATTCATATTTTTTCTGTTAATTAAAAATTTACTTTGTGAAATTTGTATTTGAGAATGCAGAATGTGACAATATATTTTTGTTCAATATTTAATACATATATATATATATATATATATATATATATATATATATATATATATATATATATATATATATATATTATGGAATGCCATTTAGGAAATTATTATATATATAGAATGAAACTTGAATATATAGAATGATCGTCTGAATATATGGAATGAAACTTGAATATATAGAATGAAACTTGAATATATAGAATGAAGCTTGAAATTATAGAATGATCTTCTGAATATTTGGAATAATCGTCTGAATATATGGAATGATCTTCTGAATATATGGATTGAAACTTGAATATATAGAATAAAACTTGAATATATAAAATGATTGTCTGAATATATGGAATGAAACTTGAATATATAGAATGAAACTTGAATATATAGAATGAAACTTGAATATATAGAATAATCTTCTGATTATGCATGCCAGATGCTTCGGTTATTAGTAAATTTGGTTGTGTTCATTAGAAAATGTTTAAAAATTGTGAAATATCACAATATTGAAAAAGTTCCAAGGCTATTATTTAGGTAAAGGTTGATAAGACTGGTTTTATCTTCATATTCACTTGTGCCATTTAAATCATAAAAGTAGTCAAATAAAGTGTTTAAAATATACTTTTCTTTCATGAAACCATACTTGTCACAGTAAAAAAAATGTTACACTATATGTTACATATCATGGTATGATGTACGAATTTATCTGTTAATAAACACAAATTGTGAATCTTTTATTAAATAAAATATCTGTTATACACTTTTAACTATCAAACAGAGAAATGTTTTTATTTAAACTCTTACAGGCTGATATTTGGAAAAAAAAAATGACACATAAAAGGTAGGAACACAGAACACTTTATTTGTGTATTTTCAGTACCCAGAGGAAGAAAAGAGTATTCTGTAGTAACAGGGCAACACTGACCTTAAAAAAACAAAGAAAAGAAAAGAAAAGAAAGGGAAAGGAAAAAAAAAACAAACAAAATACAATTAGCCTGTCTAATCAAGTAAACAAATTCCTTAAACATTCACGTTTACATAAAGAATGTAAACCAGGTTATGTTTAACAGTTATTATCATTATTATTATTATTATTATTAATAGTAGTAGTAGTAGTATCATTATTTGATAAGAATGCAATGTCATATAGTGCGATGATGATGTAATGTTCATATTTCAGCTATATATTATTATATATTTCATGTCTGTCACATTTATAGACAACTTGCTGGCAGTGTTGGAGATACTGTCAGTCCCCCTTTAAATATGTTTTCATTAGGGTTACTGTAACACTTTTCAAAACTTTTCCAAAACCTAACAAAAACTATTATTTAAACCTGTGAGTTAAGCTAGAAATCAAGTGAAAATTAATATGAATTTCAATGTAAAGCATAAATGTTCAAATGGGACACTGAAATAAAGCTTAACTCATCTCATTTGAAAATGTAAAGAAAAGTTGCTCTAGGTGGCAGATCTTTCAATGACCACATCTAGCTATAGTATTTAAAAAAGAAACAAAGGTATCTGAAATACAAAACATGGCTGATAAACCTGTATGTTATGACACTACCACTAACATTTTGCATTGTGTGGAATAGCTGGACACAGGAAGCATTTGAGAAAATTGAACTCTATGTAACAGTGAGGTTGTGGCATATTATTTTGCTCCCTGCAGGGGTACTAAATAATCTAATGTTACTATGGATCATATCAGAGAACAGGGACAAAACATGCCATATAGGCAGTGTTGGGTCTGTTCCCACAAACCCCGCTAGTTCTAGAGACTTATTCATCATGAAAGAAAAACAAGGCAACAGCGTTCGATCGATTACTTGCGCAAGGGAGGCCTTTGGTCAAGAACCAGCTCTTGGAGCTCACGCTCCTAACCTGTCTCCAGCCCAAAGTCCTTCAAAGAGCAGCTTCCCTCGCAGCTATTTATTGAGAGACAGTTCACACAAAACACAGCAAAGCAACGCCCCCCGCATTGTATGTATATGTGTGAACTTCTATATGTAAGTAGGAATGTGTGTGTGTGTGTGTGTGTGTGTGTGTGTGTGTGTGTGTGTGTGTGTGTGTGTGTGTTGATCAAAGGGTCATAAACTCAGGAAGCTTAGATCAAAAGAAGTAGATCCTCCAGATAGGATGTATCTGCAATAAAACCTTACAGCCCCCTACCCAGAACCCCGAGAATCTGGGGGGAAGGACAGTGGAATCCCTTTCATCAAAGTTGGCAAGCATAAAAATGACAAACATTTAACAATCCACTCTAACATTCCCTCCTGTTTTGTGATTTTTATGCTCCAAATTATTCCTGTGTAGTATATTCTTAGCCTAGCACCTCTTGCTTGACATTTTCAGCGCAGGCGTCATTTATACACAAGCTTCTGTCATATCATTCATGTCAGTCAATTCATACTGTTGTAAAAGGACATAATTAACAAATGTATCAGAAATCATCTTAGTTCGCATTGATCTTATACACGGTAAAATTCATCCTATACATAAACAAATCAAATGTCAACAGTCCAAAAACAGGAATTAATATTTTCAAAAGAAAATGCCACCAAGGACCAGACATCAACCAAGCTATCCAGCCTTGTGGTGCATCTACTCCTGTCATGCGATTCATTATGTATTCCTGCAAGTAAACAACTGAATGTAACAGTCAAACAAGAAGAATCAACATACTCAAAAATCATATGTCACTACAATACAACTGTATACAGACATAGACATTCAAACACATCAGTTGACTTTATTGTTTGTCCATGTGGCTCTCAGCTAACTTCAGAGCTGTAGCCTGGTCAACACCCTTCTTTAGGACTCCTATCAACCCCCCAAACCTTCTCACTGTGGGCATCCTGTGGGGGTTAGAGTCAACTAGTAAATTATCCGCATTTACAACTCTTCTCCTGTCCTGTTGTCACCACAGAAAAAGCTTTGTAAAGGAAATTGGATCAAGCTGTTTTGATCTTCTTGGCTCAAAGCCTTAACCAGCTTAGAGAAGTGTTCGTGATGTAAATGTAGACAAAAGGCTTCTCTGTTTGCATCCTTCTTGCAGAGGACACAAAGAATAGGTGATGTTGTACAAATTCCATGGTACTTGGACTAATCCATTGCCCTTCATACACATAGGCAACTGGCCTGTTTCCAGTTCATTTAGCTTTTCAATGTCCTGCAGCGAGTCAGACACTTTGAGTCAGACTAGCAGGTCTGTCTTACCAGAGCAGTTCACCTTCCCAGCTACTGGTGAATCAACCGTCCATTCAGGTTCAGAAGTTGAAAAGTTGGCAGTGTTCCACGTTTACTCCTGGATGTGTTGCCAAGGCAACCAAACAAACTGTCTCGCTCTCAGTGATGCTATATGGCCACAGCCCAGAAGAATGTGTAGCCAGTGGCATCACAAGCATAACCATTGGTCTCGTTCTTTATGTGAGCGGTTGTGTTCCCAAACTGCCACCAGTAGTTGTTGAAGACCCAATGCGGGTACTTGGTGTGATTTGCTCTGTCCCAGTGCTCTTCCTGTCATCCCACTCTGGGTCCACAGGCACAAGAAGGCGAACAGCACATTCCCAGCCATTCTAAGTTGGGTTCAGGATCCGTTGGTTTCTTCACCAGGATTGAGATGAGAGGTCCTAGAGATATACTCCCCCCTTTGTACCGCTGGCCTTTTCACCATCACCCAGAGTTGGCCAGGAAGTGTGTCACCTTCTTGCAGTGCGCTTGATGTATCCAAGTGTTCCTTTCAGCGATCTTCACTGCTGTGGTCATCGTCAGCAGCATCCGATAGGAACCTTTCCACCATGGACTGGACCAGCACTTCCTCTCCATGGCCTTATCAACATCCAATCTCCAGACTTCAGACTCTGCTCCTGCGGAGAACAGAATCATCTGGCAGATCATTTGTTCTCAAGACTTCTTTATTTTAAAACATTTTAAAGCATCTAATCTGCTAATATGCTCAGGTATTTAATCTTAAAGTATAAACTATTGCTGTCATTATCTCCCTCCTGTTGCGACATGGCAAAGCCCATGGCGCAAAATAGCAGCAGTCTTATACAAATTCTAAGGTAGTATTGGTGTATCACACAGATAATAAACACCATCCTGCAAGCTCGCTCCTTCTATAAGTCACAACTGTTTTCCTGCAGTAGGTGAGTGGTTATACATGTCTACCAGTGCATTCCGCATAATAGGCAATGTCTGTTGGTGTTGCATTGCTAAAATGTTAACACCATGTGCTCCTAAAGATGCCTCTCTTGCTATCCTATCTGCAAAAGCATTCCCTAATGCAACTGGATCTTTCCCTCACATGTGTGCTACACATTTACAAACGGCAATTCTACTGGATAAGAACTCTGCCTCCAGCAGATTTTGCAAAAGTTTGGGTGTTCTACAGGTTTCCCTGTAGAGGCTGTCACACCTCGTCTCACCCACTGCACTACAAAGAAATGTACTGTAGCAAATGCATACTGGCTATCAGTGTATATCGTCACATCTTATTTCTCTGCAGTTTTACACGCTTCCGTTAAAGCTAGCATCCCTGCTGCTCAAGCAAATATGAAACATGCTAGTTGTCCTGTACAGATAACTTTCTCACTATCTACTACAGTAAAACCTGTTTTAGTCTGTCCCTCTGCTGCTGTAAAGCTCAAACCATCAACAAACCAAACCTTTCCCTCACCAAGTGGCACAGCTATTAAATCATCCCTCAGCTTACACCCCTCTCTACGTGCTCTCCACACTCATGAGAAGCGCCCTCTTCTTTCGTTGGCAAAAGGTTTGACGTAACAGTAACATTAAAGACAAGCGTCTTGTAGGTGACAGAAATGTAATTTTAGTCTGCATTAGTAGACATCTACCTCGTGTGGAACTAACAGTGTCAAAAAGGTGAAACTATATCCTGAAACATTGTACAGCTTAAGCTGCTGCACATACTGATCTCATGCATGGAGGTAAAGCACAAGCAACTAGAGCTAATCTTTTAGGATAGTAAGTTACTGGCTTCACTTGTGGAAAAAGTGCTGTTAGTTATTTCACAGTCACCTGGCATTTGTGCTGTTCACAGAACCACAAGTCCATCGCTGGACCTCCTCTGCGCTGTCACTTTTGGAGCTTGGCACGTTCCCTCAGGTTCTCACGATTCCAACGCTGCTGAAGATTTTAAAGGCAGAGCACGTCGTACACCTTAGTTGTCTTCCTCAACGTCAACATCGAAAGTCTTTCATTTTATTTAAGATTTTGCTGCGCAAAAGTCTCCTCATGACGATCTCCTGGAAGCCCAGTAGCACAGCTCTCTGTGCTGAAGGCGATCTCTGATCCTCCTGAAGACTCTCTCCTGGCCTCAGCTTCCATCTTGTGGACGATCCCCTCAGTCACTCCTTCTCGTCATGGCACCTCGCGACATCTGCAAATTAAAATGACACTCCTCTCGCCACATGGCTTCTGCCATGTGTCAACTCCCCAACGAGACATGTACAAGAATGTTGCACAGTCTCCCTAAAACAATCTCCAGGGTTTGTCCCTTGGAGCAGCTTCACTCCAACCTGTAACCCTGTGTAAAAACATTAGTCGGCAATTAAATGTTTAGCTTGTTTAACTCCCAGCTCCACCTGGAGCCTGTATCCTGGAAGACAAAGTCTTTAAATCAAACTTCACATTTTCAACCAATAAAGTAATAAAGTATTCAGCATAAAAGACAAATATCATGTGCAGGTTCTCTCCAGTCATTAAATCACTCTTATTAATATCATAATTTGTCCCAAATCATGAATCATCCCAATTTATTCCACAATTTAATCGGTGACTTTCCTTAAGCAATGTCACTCCACTTACTATGAGCTCAATAGTGGCCAGCTAATGAGCCCATATTAAACTATTCCATAAACACTGCATCTCTTATTTGTTTTCTCATGTCACTTGTCTGTTTTCTGCTGAATCCTCTACATGCACTCTTAGAAAAACAAACATTAACAACACACATAAACAATCCTGGTGGTCAGGTGCCGGCCATCCAGATTCCAGAGATGCTGTAAAAAGGTCATAAAGTTAACACTCTTCTGTAAAAAGAACACTGGTTTCAAACACGGTGTAACTCTGTATTTATTTTTCCCCTGCAACATTCATATTTTCTCCAACACAGTGTAAGTTAATCACCAACACACAGCCTGTAACTACAGTTTTCTTCACACAAAAGCTTAGTAATCCTGTGATAGAAAAACATCATTAAGTTGTGTCCTGTTATAAATCACATGATCAAATCACATGATTAACCATCTGCTGTAAAAAGAAATATAAATGTTATGTATACACTCTGTCTCACAGTAATCTCTGTGAGCAACACAAAGTAGTTAATAACACACTCATGGTGAATTCACAGACACAGGAAAAATTTAAACTAAAAGGTTAAATTTGCAGAGTTCACATAGTCATGTGACCCAAGTTTCCTCTTGTGGTCTCCTTTTGTTCCTGCAACAGAAGACACACACAGAGATACGTCCACACCTTTGTCAGGTGGGGGTTAACTTCACACAATGGTGTTAAGTCAGTCAGTCTTGTCAGCTTTTGTCAGTCAGTTTTTCCACTCATTTTTTATTTGCTGACAGCAGAACCTCTCGTGACGCAATAAGTTTCTACTGCCAGCAATGACGTCATTTCAAAAAAAGAAGAAAAACTTTAGAATCGGATTGCGTCGCTGAATCCTTTTTTTTGCAGGGACTTGTTTTCTGATTGTCCCAAATAAGTGGCTTTCTCCCAAGCCCTTTTTAATTTTTGGAGAACCTCACGTTTGCAACAGTTTTCTCGACGACGAGTCGTATAGCGCTTCTGTTCTAATCGTGCATATCTGCTCAAACAGAGATCATCAAACGAAACTTTCAGTGCACCATGAAAGTAACAAAATAAAAAGAAAGGAAAGAAAATAAAGGAAAGCAAAGGAAAGAAAGGCCTTGTTAAGTCATGACACGTGTTTTTCATGCCAGGGGGATAAATTGTAACAACCCATTTGGCAGGCTCAACTTAGTAACAAAAGACAAATCAACAGCCAGTTTAATCTCAAACATTCATCCAATCAGCCACACACAACATACAGCATAACCCTGTTGTCTCATCACATAATAAGTTTCTTCTCATGTATCCAAATGTGTGCCATGGTAAAACTTCTTCACATATGCATGTAGGGTTAGTATAGTTGATGCATTTTCTGTATGTTTTTGTGTTCCTCTCTCATCACATTTTCATTAATCTCATCACTGCTTAAAACAACACACATCTCTCTCTCTGTTTTTTTAAACTGTCCTTTCCTTCAAAACAGAAAGTAGCATTACAGCTGTTTCAGGCTGAGAAACACCAAACACTCTTCGTGCTATCATTCACCACACAACTACGTTATTTCTTTGTCCACTGGGCAGGTGACCTGCAGAATCACGTCTGCCCCAGCTGGATACCTTCACACACACCGTGACGTCAGACACGCTCACACTCGCTTCTGCTTAGCGCACAGTTTCACTTCATTCTTCAATGATCCACACACCACGTGCTGCCCATTAAAAACTTTGCAGTGTATTTCATCCTCTTTCAAGGCAGACTTCTTTTAAGTTTGCAACTGGCAACGCGACTTACACCAAAACCCAGGCTACGTGTACACAACAGGTCACCGAATTCCATTAACACCGCTTAGGTTAACTTCTGTGCTGCTGCGTTCACTTACTGGCACTCACACACATATACGCTCATTCACACTCTTTTTAGGCCTATAATCCCCCTTACCGCGGCGAGCTCTTTCCTCCTTACCATTGGTGGAGAAACCATACACTCAACGCCCTTAACTGCGGAGAACCTTTTTTTATCTTTATAGAGCTCTATCCTCCTTTCGGTGGAGAAACCGTCCTTACCCTCCTTCTATTCGGTGGAGAAACCTCTTTAAACCTCCTTAAATAAATCAAAAAGATAAAACAAAAACAAAAACACTGGCGGAGAAGCCAGGTAGCTTGCGTCTACACGCACAGCTTGCGCACTCACGTATCTGCTTTAACGCACGGGCACGTAGCCGCTCTCTAAGGCCTTCTGTACTCACTGTTCGTGTTGTTTTTGTTCATGGGAAGAGTCTCTGGTTCCCGTCAATCGCCATCCATCCCGTGGGGAGTTCAGGCGCAAACTGTCCGGCCTGGAACAAAGCAAAGTACCAGGGCTTTCGTCAATCGTCCCAGACGATGGCTGCTAGCAGACTGCGGTGGCGTCCTCTCCCTCCCCTCGCGGTGGAGGCGATGTGTTGGGCTCCGGCTCGGAGGACCAAATAAATGTTGGGTCTGTTCCCACAAACCCCGCTAGTTCTAGAGACTTATTCATCATGAAAGAAAAACAAGGCAACAGCGTTCGATCGATTACTTGCGCAAGGGAGGCCTTTGGTCAAGAACCAGCTCTTGGAGCTCACGCTCCTAACCTGTCTCCAGCCCAAAGTCCTTCAAAGAGCAGCTTCCCTCGCAGCTATTTATTGAGAGACAGTTCACACAAAACACAGCAAAGCAACGCCCCCCGCATTGTATGTATATGTGTGAACTTCTATATGTAAGTAGGAATGTGTGTGTGTGTGTGTGTGTGTGTGTGTGTGTGTGTGTGTGTGTGTGTGTGTGTGTGTGTTGATCAAAGGGTCATAAACTCAGGAAGCTTAGATCAAAAGAAGTAGATCCTCCAGATAGGATGTATCTGCAATAAAACCTTACAGCCCCCTACCCAGAACCCCGAGAATCTGGGGGGAAGGACAGTGGAATCCCTTTCATCAAAGTTGGCAAGCATAAAAATGACAAACATTTAACAATCCACTCTAACAGGCAGGAAAACAGATAAACTACAATCCAAAAACAAAATATGCCTCATATGTATAAACTGAAACCAAATGCATCCATCCATTCTCTTCTGCATATTTTTATCCGCATTGCTAGCCTATTCCAGCTACCACAGGATGAGAGGCAGAGTACACCCTGGACAGGTTGATAATCTGATGCTGGGTTAACAACATTAACAAGAAACAAGAAAATTAAACATGCCTATGCAAAATAGAAAAAATAAAAAACAAAATCCTCATCATTTCTACAATCCTTGAGAATACACATCATGCTCTTCCAAATCCTGGTGAATTCTGTATTGCAAAATCCATGTCTGATTTGAAAGTAGTGTACACTACATGAACTGGTATACAAAGGATATTTTCACAAGTATTGGTCACTGGAAATCGGCAGTTAGTGATGAACTCAAGGCTTGGCTTTGGAGAAAACCCAGGGCTGGAATGCTGTCACATCCAGTGCAGAAAACACGAATATCTTCCAAAGAGACATCACTGTCAACTATAAGATAGAAAAATACAAAATCAAAATGAGATTCTAACTAAGACTACTGGTATACTGATACATTAAAATACCAAAAGATTAATGCAAAAGTAAAACATGCATATTTTGAAAATTAAGCTGTACTTTGAAAGTCCCATATGAAGCTATTTAGCATTTAATCTATACAGTGAAACCATAATGTTGAAAAAAGAAGTTAGTGAAGACCACAACAGTTTAAGCTTAGGTGGATGCAGAAATAGTCTGTTATTTGTACTCAGTAAACAGGATTGGTAATAATGCATTTATCTACGCTTTTAATACACTGAAGTGAAACTGAAATCACATTTGGGTACAATGTTCCTTGTAAATTCAGCACTTGCATCGGTACTTGGTATTCTATACCTACTGCACAATCCACTTTGTATTGTCTCTGTCCTGTCTTTGTTTATTGTACAGTTAGTATTGTACGGCTATGATTATAGTATTGTATAGTTGGTAATTAGTACCCTTTTATCCCTTAATTTTACCCAAATTTATTATGTTATTTATTTATAATTTCTAGTATTACATCTCTTGGAGATATATCTTTTATATACTTATAAATGCACCATGGTTTCCAGTTTATTTGGAGCAACTTTTAGATAGGAATATTTACCTCATTTGTCAGAATTCAACGTTTCTGTGAAATCCTGCCTGCTTGTATGGCTACTCAACAAAATGGCATGGTAAATATTAATATTATGTTTATGTATTATGTATTAAAACACAATACAAGTGACAATGTTTAAGGGAGTTTAAAATCCATCTTTGCCTTTCTCACTCTCATTTTATGAACATACATACATTTGCTGAAATGCTCAGGATTACTTACTGATTCATTGTCCTCACGTAAAATGACCTTGTCAGGTCTGACATAAATTGACCTCTGACGAAACAGTTTTTTCTTACAAGGTCTCCATTCAAAGTCTGTTTGGAAGTGAGTGATGGCTCAACTAGTTTGGTGTGGCATGCCAGCAAAATCTGTAGCCTAGGGGAGGAAGAAAACAGTGTATATGAAAGTTTTGTTAATGATAACAGACTACAATACAATACAGTACATTAAACTTAAATTTTGTTAACTCTAAAAGATATCAATTCAGTCATCTGATCAGTGCTCACAGATCCTTTTTGGAAATACCCAAAGTTGACCTTTAATAGTATAATAATCTAAGTAACAAAAAAAATCTTTTTATGAAAAAGGATCTAAAGCTTACCTGCATCCTTCAACAACTTGCTGGAAGGCAGTCCTTATTGCCTGCATTACTTTGTCTGAGTCCCAGTCACAGCTAAACTCCAGTGCAGATTTTATATGTCCATTTTTAAAAAGCCAAGCTTTTTTGTTACGCCTTGGCACATGTGCAGTTAGATGGTCTGACAAGAGAATCACTTCTTTGGTGAAAGACTGAGCCACAGAATGTGACCTGCTTAGCTGTGCTGGAAACCTAATGGAGGATAAAGGCAAAGTAAACATTTATGCATGTAATATACTCACATTTCTCTTATCAATGAAGTACATTTTATTAAAAAAAAATACACCATGCTGTACACATGTCCAATTTGCATTAATAAACACCCTCTAGCCCCATGGTAGCTAGGATAGGCTCTTGGAATCCTGAATTGGATAAGTGGGGGAGAATGGATGGATGAATGGATGGCTAGATGATGGAAGATAGTGGGATGGGTGGGTGGAGAAACTTAACAATCACATAAAAAATTTCTTAAATTCCCGAAGTACTTTTTGTTGCTTTAAAAAAAGTTTCACTAAATTATATACTTCCAAAAACTATGTATTGTAACAACTGAAGGATGTGCTTTGGTTTTACACAATATTTGCAGATTAAGCTTACTGGGCGTGAAATATTATAGAAATCGCATGTTTCCACAATTAAACAAATTAACTGTTGTGCACAGTTTAGTCTCCACAGTCACACGCTGTCAGTCTATCGCACACTGTTTTTTACTGTGATATTTTTGTTTACTTAGCTTAGTCTAGCAATTGAAACCTACGGCCAATTACTAACCTTACACTAGCAATTTCAGTGCATTTAGTTCTGTTCTTACCTCTTCTGCCTTGGGCCCTTTCGAGTGAAAGGTCTAAGATTGTAGATGGGACCCGCTGTGGGGGACTTCTATGATGTGGAAGGCACGTTCTCCATAACGTTAGCTGGATAACCAAGGGCTATCTGACCGGAGAGGTTCACTGCATTTGGTCTTCCACGATGAAACAGTGAATAAATTTCTTCATCAGTAGTACGATGCGGTACACTGGTACTAATATTAGGTTGGCCAGAACATGCATTTGTCAGGGTGTTTATTAGCTCCTCATTACTTAGAATTTGAGCCACAAGACTCCGTGCAGACTGGCTCATAGTGCCATTCCTCGCAGGTACAAACAAGGAAAACACTAGATGGCGCAAGCACCTCCGTGACGTCAAGTTTCATTCTATATATTCAGAAGATCATTCTATATATTCAAGTTTCATTTTATATATTCAAAAGATCATTCTATATATTCAAGTTTCATTTTATATATTCAAAAGATCATTCTATATATTCAAGTTTCATTTTATATATTCAAAAGATCATTCTATATATTCAAGTTTCATTCTATATATTCAGACGATCATTCTATATATTCAAGTTTCATTTTATATATTCAAGTTTCATTTTATATATTCAAAAGATCATTCTATATATTCAAGTTTCATTCTATATATTCAGACGATCATTCTATATATTCAAGTTTCATTTTATGTATTCAGACGATCATTCTATATATTCAAGTTTCATTCTATATATTCAAGTTTCATTCTATATATTCAGACTTTGATGGTAATATATATATAATATTTTCCTAAACAGCATTCCATAATATATATATACACACATATATATATATATATATATATATACATATATATATATATATATATATATTCTGATCTATGCTCACAGATGGTGACGGTGTGGAGAGACGGTGGTGTTTCCTCAGAAGAAGCAGAGTCACCAAGGACACGAGTCCATCTCACCACATTGACTTGCTGACTGATGCTCGTCTGCACTGCACAGAGGAAATCAACTAACCGAGGTTCGTCCAGTGCAGTGTTATGAAATGTATATTTGTTTTATGCTTACAGATATGTTTTTCTTGACAGAGGCTCTGCAGAGGTTAGACAAAGCAGAGAAAATATGTGCTTTACATTTTACTGTGATTTACTGGGATATTTGTTGCCTGATGTTCAGCAGGAATGGAGAAATGGAATCAAAGGGAGAAGTTTTTGATGTTTTTGTAATGATGTAAGTAAATCTCCAGTTTCTGAGTGAGGGAGAGAGGAGTCATCATCCAGGTAAAGTGACGTGAATCAGTGGATACACTTGTCTCCCCTTTAAAGGAGATACTCTTAGAGAGAGACGATCCGAGTCATCCTTAAATGTTAGTGCTTTCAAATACACAAACATTTTTAACCTCCTAAGACCCGAACTCTTCCACAGCATGCAATTTTAATTTCTCTTTGATATTTGGTCACATTGGGGCCTGATGAATGTAAAAACAAAGAATTACAAGGGTTTTTTTTTTTTTTTTACCTTATTTTTGATTTTAAGAAAAATAAGAGCCACATATGAGGATATTCATTTAAAATTTTGATAGAACAGTAGCAGTATAATGTCCCCGTAAGTGGGTATCAGGCCCTTGTAAAGCAAAATTCAGTATTTTGATCTAAATAACCCAAAATGTGATGTCCACATATGTGGACGGTAGGTCCTAGGAGGTTAAAGGACAAAATTGAACATCCCACTTT
Source organism: Pelmatolapia mariae (assembly GCF_036321145.2). Classification (NCBI taxonomy): domain Eukaryota; kingdom Metazoa; phylum Chordata; class Actinopteri; order Cichliformes; family Cichlidae; genus Pelmatolapia; species Pelmatolapia mariae. Next base: position 35,168,503 of record NC_086229.1, read on the forward strand.
GACTGTAACACAAAATAAATCTTTGCATGTGTGTTTTCAAACTCTCAGATGGGCAGGATATCAGTCTTGGACTGTCTAACCTGCCGGAGCAGCACTGAACGACCACCACACGTGAGCATGTTCCTGCAACATTCAGCATCTGATCTGCCATCTGTGTGCTTCTGCTTTTGGTAAGTAGAGTTACCCAACTACAGTAACTCTAAACACATGCCATCCATTTCTAACGGCCTGGTTACTTCCTGTCAGTTATTTTAGAAACCATGTGGTCACCTGACCTAACACTGTTTCTTCTTCTTCCCCTTAATGTTGAAGTGTCAAATGTCAACCAGCTGGAGAGGAAACTACACCAGTGTACTGGGATGTTTCAGCAACACGTGCCAGATGCTGTTCCTTCATGGTGACATCACCAGAGACAGCCCCGCCCACCTCAGGACCTCGCCATTGATCATGATGATTATAATAATGACAGCGAGCGGAACTAAGACTGTAAAAATCCATGACCAGAATGTTTAGATGCTTTCTAATTATTAATAATACTGAGAGCCTCTTTCTGTGTTTTGTCTGTTTTTTTTTTTTTTACCTCATTTGTTACTAACAAAGTTCAACAAACTCACACAGTTTACATTCTGTATGTTTCCATCTTTACCAGCCACACTCTTAACTGCAATTAAGAAAACAAACCGTAGAAATCGTTGTTTTTCTCTTTTGTAATTGATGATAATTCAGTGAATATACTGCGCTGCTTCCTTTTGTTTCGTCTCACATTGCTTTAAGTTTTTCAGTGTCCAGTTATTTTTTACTGCTGTTTGAATTCTCTGCATGTTTGACCCTGTAGACTGTTTGATGGACTGCTTGTCTTCCTGTTTGTAACCGCCACCTGTTTTTGAATAAAGATTTGGATTTCTGACTGAGTATCAGTCATTTTATATTATAACCACGTATCCACCCAGGCTCATGGTGGGGCAGGGCTCTGTCCTGGGATGCTTGAGTGAAAGGTAATGTACACCCTGACCAGGTATCCAGTCTGTCACAGTTGTTTTCAATATTTGGTTCAAAAATATGAGTGAAAACAAAAATCCAACTAGGATTCTTGCATATGATGGGTGAAGTCTGTCTTTGACTGTATTGTCCAGCTGATCCATCAAACCCCCAGCAGGTGAACCTCATCATGACATAACACAGTAACAATGTAAAAAATTAAACAGCAACAGTCTAAATGTAAAGTGCATTCTAAACTCCTCTTCAATAAATTATATGGATGTGCAGGGAGTCATTCAGGACTATAAAACGTGAACTACAGGACCCAGAGTCTTCATCATTAAATCTCTGGTTGCTTCATTTTCTATCCTTGTTGCATTGACCATGAGTTGCATTCTCATGGTGAGGCAAAGTGCTTTATATGTGTGTGTGTGTCATGAACGGCTGTAAAATGCCTTTAATTACAGAACAAAGCGGGGTTTGAGTTCGAGTTACGGCAGACTGGCGCTACTTCTAAACGGAACGCAGCCTTCCTACGGCGGACAGCTACTAACAGGAATCGGACGCGGTCCACCCTAGTCCACAGCAACCACCATAGCAACAGCCTAGCATGTCTTTAAAAACATATTCTGTCTTAATAACTATCAAAAACATGAAATGATTTGCAAAGCGTGAAAGTGTTGCAGAGAGCTATGGCGGTATCTTTGGAAGCTGTTTACATAGCTAATAATATACGATGTAACCATGGAGACAGTCAGTCATGTGAGCTAGCGGTGCACGTTTACTACAACGTCCACACGCTGCAGAGGGTAAAGACATTACTTCAATATTGTTTTATATTTAGATATATTTGCCTTCTGCTGACCATCACCTCAGGTTCACCATTACAGTTTCAGCATACAAATGCACACTGTTAAATATGAACACGTTCAAAAAACTCATGTCTCAGAAATAAGCACAGCTGTTCATGTTTGTCATTATAGTTTTATTTGTAAGAAAATTGTGAACTTCATATTGTGTATCAAGTCAAAGAACATTTGACAAGTTTGAGTCATTTCTTTGCCCTATGAGAGCTGGAATAAATATATATCCTGACAGTTACAGTTGAAACAGTAGAGACAGGTAGAAATGGGCTCAGATTAATCTTTGCTTAGTCAGATACCTCCTGTGTTCAGTCCATCATATTAAAAAACAAACAATAGCACAATCCGTGTGATTTTGCATCAATTTCCAAATCGTAGTCAAGCAGCCCAGTCTCATACATAGGTAACAGAAATGTCTCTAATGTAGACGTGTACAGTGTAGTGTAAGCATTAAAAGATCATAAAGGAAGCACTAACATTTATGTGAAACTAATTGTAATAAAAAATGAGCAGGTGCTTTACAGATTTAAAATAAAGAATCTGAAAACAACACTTTTTTGGTCTAAGTGGTCAAAGTAGAAAACAGAACTGATGTTCAAGAACAAACCGTAGCTGCACTGATATTACACATCTCCATTGTTGTGGTGAACAATGTTGCTTTTAAAACCACATGCAGTGTGTGACCATGACTGTCCACTGAGACCATGAACGCCACTTCGCTGAAGTCTCCTTCTTCTTCTTCTTCTTCTTCTTCTTCTTCTTCTTCTTCTTCTTCTTCTTCTTCTTCTTCTTCTTCTCCTTCTTCTTCTTCTTCTTGCCATCAGAATGGAAGCAGACAGAGCACGAGCTGCTTTGATCTACTGAAAGGAAAAAGCAGAACATCTGAGCTGAAACCATTAAGATAGAAACAATCGTTCAATGCAGTCTCTCACGTAGCTTAGCCTGTTACAACTGTTGATACAAGCTAAATATAGTTAAAACACAGTGTCAGGGAACTCCAGTGTGGGAACTAGTGGCTTTAGGTTTGTAGTCATTTAACTTTCATCCATCCATCCATTTAATTCAGGAGGAAGAAATGTCAGGTTGGTGCAGGCTGGTTACATGCATTTGCTCCCATGCTGTCTTTAACCAAATGACTTGGTTCACTTTATGGCTGGGCTGTATGTGGGGTTATATCATGTTATTTGGGCAGGAGTACCTGTCCCCTGTTAGGCTTAGAAAGTTTCTGCAAGGGTTTCTCCATAAGCAGAGCTTCTAACTGTTATGGCTTTTAGCACATCTGTAGCTGTGCAGGCTGACAGGTTTTGATGGCTCTTTTTACCCCACACTGGTTGTGAGTGTGTAAATAGCCCCACTAGTTCTTTTGGGTTGCAGTTTACTTGGGAGGAAGGGGGGGGGGGTCTGCCAGGACTAGATGAATAACAATTATCTGGGATACATAAATTTCATAATGCATGCATATATATCTATCAATTAAACCTGGCCTGAGTGCTGCCATTTTTTACATTCAGTTGTTTCTCTTAGAAATGTTGGATCTAAATAATGAATGTGTTACAGTCAAACTGACACTGGTCAGTGTAAATGGCTCATTGGGACATAGAAACCTTTAAATTAAATACCATCACCTGATATCGAGTGTCAAACAATATCAAAGCTGTAAAAGCTGTTTACAGTCAGAATGTATAAAAACTATGATTGTAAATTAATTCAAACAAGTGAGCTTTTCTCTTTGTGCTGAATATCAACACTGTGATTTCTTAGACTGTAAGCTTTACTTCAGCACAGTTGTAGAAGCTGTCACTCCAAATGTCTTTTGATAACAAGAAAAAATACCTTTTCAGTCCACGGCCTGAAGTTCTTCTCCAAACATCTTCTGCCATCGGCTTTGTCTGCTGGTTTGAAGACAGTAAACCACAAAAAGATGATTTAGTCACTTTGTCTGCATCATGCAGCTCGAATGTGTCGTGTAACGATGTTGAATAGCCGTCGTTATCCCTCTGCTGTGTCAGTAGGATTGTACTGTACAGCATCTCATTCATATGTGAGGAATGCTCACATATCAAGCGCTTTGGGTGCCTTGAACAGCCCTATATAAATCCAATCCATTAAAGCTAATGTGACACGATAACAGACGTCTGGTCTTACATCATTAAAATATAAAGAGCAGGAGATATTTAGATATTTTTATATTTATATTATATTTTATAGCTGACAGATATTACTAAATAGATAGAATTTACTAAATAGCTGGATGAACATGAAAAATATGTCCATAATCACAAATGACCATGAGAGCCAGTAGAATTAATTCAACTGGACACTCAAAAGACGTCCTTAAATGCTCTTTAAGTGGCAGAACAAACAAACAAACAGTTAATCACTTACTTGATGAAATCTGCTCAGCTACTTTGAAAACAGCTTCTAACTGGTTCCTCCTTTAACAGGATGACTGCTCAGGGGTAAGGCCATCGGCTTACTATGTTTATCCAAACAGACGGGACCAATAATGCTTCACTGAGTTAGAGACTTTAACAGTCTCTTCTATGTAAGAATGTCTCGTGATAGACCTGCAAACTTGACAACAAAGGTTTTCCAGACTACATGTAGCTGTCCTCTATGTCAGCTCACACATTTACATTCATGTCACACTTATTTCTGCTTTCCCATTTTTATCATTATTACTTACATTTTGATTGGATACCTTGAGTTTGTAAAAGATCAGATTACATAATTGGGATACAATTCAATAAAATTCATGTACCCAATTCACGGTTGCGCGAGGATGAAGCCTATCCCAGCTGATACAGGACAAAGACAGGCTGCCAGTTATCGCAGGGCTAAGACAATACGTGTAACAGAAAATCCACTTAAATGTTTGATATTTCTAATAGTAATCATAATTATGACTATTAATTAAAATATTATTTAAAGGTTTCTTTATAAATACATTTTGATTTTTTTTATAACCCCTAGAATATAAACCTGAGCTGTTTCAGATTCTGACCTCTGACCTCAGTGACCAGGCTGTGTCCTCACTGCAGCTCCCTCTTCACACTGACAAATGAAACTTCTGTGGAAGAAAAATCTGGAATTTTTTTATTTCCAATCCACTTAAACTATTAAGGATTAAGCAACAGTGCTCATCGTTGCTCTTCCAAAATCTGTGTTAAGCAACAACAAACATAAATTAGTAACAAAAATACAGCTGAGTAGAAGCTTTACAAACCACCAGCAGCCATAATGCTAAATTTTAATCTTCAAATGTTTCTGAGCCGTCTTCAACCTGCTTTTAACACAGAAAAGTCCCACAGTCAATGCAGCCTGACTCAATCCTAAATGTTCAGCACACACAGAGACACAGAGGGACTGTTTAAAGTTTAGTGTTAACCTGAGTCACTGATCATTTACAGTATTACAGAGTCTGGCAGTCTTTGCATGATGTCCACGTCACTGTAAGCTTCTAGCTGACTCTCCGGTGTGACAGGTGTGCCAGCAGGAAAGCGTAATAAGAACCTGCATCCTGAGGTTTGTCATGCAGGATTAAAGGAGCCAGGCTTTGTTCACACAGCTAGGATTGTATTTACACTGACCCTGGGTCAGTATAAGGCTGTGTCCCAATTCAGGGTATGCACGCTTGAAGTACGCACACTACGCGTACTACGTACGGTGCGTACTACAAGTACAGGAAGTGCGGAAGTGAGAGGCTTGTGAAATGGGACGGTCTAGCCTTCGTCGCGCTGTTCAGGTTGCCTAGCAACCATGATACTAACCGCGAGAAATGTTTCATACAGCTTTGTGTGACAGAAATGAAGGAGAGAAATGTTTTGTTGGTCATTCATTTTTGTCATGACATCACTTTGATTAGTTGATGTTGAGTATTGCAGCATCGACAGCGATCAACTCGAAGGAAAATGACGACGGAGGTAAAAATATCCTTAATAGTTTGGGAACTTTATTCCGCATGAACACGCGGCAAAACTTTCCTCATGGTTGCCATTTTTTGTTGGTAGTATACTTCTTCTCAGGGGCGTGATGACGCAGCATACGTGCCCTTACAATGAAACAGTGCCTCCTTGTGGTGACAACTAAAATACTGTCTCTGTTAAACATATTGTACAACATGAGTACACACAATGAATATCTTAACAGTTGAGACCACAGGACTGTAAAACATGATAGTTGGGCTTCATTCCTGTACTGAACAGTCATTTCAAGATTAGTTAGTAAATGATAATTAGCTAATGTTGTTCATGAGACTAAAGTCATCTCACTGTGGTAATGTTAATATAATATGGACAATATTATATGTATTGTCAGATTATATATATATATATGAGCTTGAACTCTGGGTCAAAGATGCAAGTAGCAGTTATTTATATTTCCTATCACCTTAAATCTTCACTCAAAGACAAGTATCTCTGACAGTGTATATACAGATGTATTATATATAAGAGACAAACATTGTTCCTTCAGTATGTTGGCATTACTAAATTTGGCTCAATGCTTACATATATGTATAAAAAGAAAATGTACAAGCTGTGATAACTGTTGCTGATAGAATGAAGAGTAGACTGATATATGAAATATTCCTTTATTGGGTGAGAAAATCAGACCATGTCATAACTGCTTTAAGTCACACAGAATAGATATCAGAGCCTTAAACAGGCTGACTTCTGCTAAATGGGTCAAACTGGGCAGAAAGTCTACAAACACATAACATCCTTATAGAATATGATGTAACACTATAGATCAACTGACCTCAGAATATATAAAGCATATAAACAATTACAGCAATATGATGCAACAAACACAGCAGTGCTACAAATCCAAAATACTCAAAGCTTCATAGAACTGAAACAAACATTTATTTTTAGCTCCATTCTGCTGCTGATACATACTTTAGGTTTCTGAATATTAAACTTGTTGCTGCCTTTCATAGTGTGTAACTTGAAGGCCCTGAGTACTTTCTCCCACACTGAAAACACTGGAATGATAACATTATTTGAACATTACCTAATAAGACTGATTCAGGACAGACAATTAGTTGTTTTAAACTTTCCTAGCAGTCCTTCACAAACAGGGAACAGTCTGTCTGTTCTATCCATCTGTCAGCTGCTGCTGGCTCTTCCTCCTCCTCTTCCTCACACACTGCTGAGTGTCCTGGTGGATCATCAGGGGTGCAAAGCCTCACAGATGATGTGCAGCAGTGGGTCCCTCAGTCTGTCCTCACTCTGGACACTTGCAGTTGTCACACATGGAAATCAAATGTGTGATAAGCTGCAGGATTCAAACACAAGTGTAACTTATAAATACATGTTCATACTTTTATTCCACAATCAGAGAGAAAGAAACAGAGAGAGAGTGCAGGACAGACAGACAGGTGACAGTCTCAGGTGTACACACTGCTACAAAACAGCACAAGAGAAGGAGGATTTAGTGTTTGTGTTATTATGAGTGCTAAACAAGAAGAGTTCCCAGATGGTCCAGTGGACACATGTGTGACTCCTGTGATTAAAGCATCTTTCTTTCAGCTTAACGAGTGAACCATCAGCTCGTTCAAACACACGTTAAAGTCCGTTTGGCTCGACACCACCGAACAGAGGCAGCAATATAACATAGCTAACATTAACAGTGCAGTGAATCCTGCTTGTGCCGTGATATTCAGGACTGCAAATCGAGCAGCATCACTGACTTTCAGCTTGTTGTGTTTGTGGATATATGACTGACTTTAATTATCCATAAAATCATCACATTCTCTGTAAGATTAAGGTCGACTATATATATATTTAGAAGTAGATTCTTTTAAACCAAGTTACCGCTGAAAGTACAAACATCACTAATGTCACATAACTTTGCCGACATGTGGCCAACAGTAATGTTTTGAAGTTCTTCATTATTAAACATTCGCACATAAATAAGTGACATAATATTCAGTACTTACTTTTGACAGTTCACTCTTCGGCCGCTCCCTTCTGCCGTATTTTGCGGCAAAATTATCCACACCCACCGCCGCGCTATGGATTGTGGGATATATGGGGCCACGAAGCGTGCACCGGACCACGCTTGATATTTGGGGAAATCGACGGCGCATTTGGAGTATGCATTTGAAGTACACTTTGAATTGGGACAGCCGTTGTCGCGTGGCAGTGACATAATCGCACTTGAAATGCGTACTTCAAGCGTGCAGACCCTGAATTGGGACACAGCCTCTGTATCATACAGTTTGAACAAGCACTGAAACTTGCACATATTTATAACAGATGCATTGAAGCTAATCGAGATATTTACTGTCAATCTGTGGCTGCGATTAATCACTTTACTGGAAACTTTATTAACTAGTAACTTCATCAGTCATGACAGAAGCTAATATTTCTGTCCCAACATCGTTTAAACAGTAACAGCTTTACTACAATATAAGCTAACGTTTACACCGTAACTTTAAGCTAGCACCATAAAGACGGTAAAACAAGTAATAATATCTACAAATGCATCTTAAAGCAGTTATATTAGCACTCGGTGTATTACTAACATAACCACATTAACATTATTGACACTTGCTGACTTTTAATTGTCATTCTATAAATGCCGTCCGTTTAAATGGTCTTACCTGTAAACACTGCTGTATCCACCGGATTCCAGCCAGAGTGGATTCTGGAGTCTTCCCACGCTCCTGTCACTGATCCTCCATCTGGATGGATGATAACAACCTTCTGAACAATCTAGCAGGTGGAGATGGCCCATATCTATGGGACTGATTTCTGCTAATAACGCCTGATGGACTGAACATCCGAAGCGGGTGAATAAAGTCACACGGTCGCTAGCTGTGCCATTACCCAGCATACACCTCTCCCTCCATAAATGCAATAAACGATACAAAAGTAATGGCCTATAATTAATTTATCTGCTGTATCTGATGTTTCTCAGGTAGTTGTTTACATTATATAATATATTGTGTTCAGTACACGTCACTACAATGTGATTTCGGAAATACAGTATATAAATATTCGGACAACAAGCTCTTCCACGGCAATCTGTTGTTGTCAATAAACAACGTTTAGGGAGCGCTATAATATTCAATAGGAGGACCCTGCACGTCAATTCTCGACGCGAGGGGGGTACCCTGCGCGTCGATAAGTGAAGCAGAGGGAGCCTGACCATGCGTCACACATTTGACGAGTTGGGAGTGAGAACGTGTTGGTGAGCCAGGAGGGAGGGGGATGAGTGAGGCTGTGTCCCAATTCAGGGTATGCACGCTTGAAGTACGCACACTACGCGTACTACGTACGGTGCGTACTACAAGTACGAGAAGTGCAGAAGTGAGAGGCTTGTGAAATGGGACGGTCTAGCCTTCGTCGCGCTGTTCAGGTTGCCTAGCAACCATGATACTAACCGCGAGAAATGTTTCATACAGCTTTGTGAGACAGAAATGAAGGAGAGAAAATGGTTTGTTGGTCAATCATTTTTGTCATGACATCACTTTGATTAGTTGAGTATCTGAGACCACGGGACTGTAAAACATGATTGTTGGGCTTCATTTCTGTACTGAACAGTCATTTCAAGATTAGCTAGTAAATAACAATTAGTTAATGTTGTTCATGAGACTAAAATCATCTCACTGCGGTAATGTAAATATAATATGGCCAATATCATATGTATTGTCAGACTATTATGATATATAATTATATATCAGACTATTATACATATATATATATATATATGAATAACAGCAGTGAGCTTGAACTCTGGGTCAAAGATTCAAGTTGCAGTTATTTATATTTCCAATCACCTTAAATCTTCACTCAAAGACAAGTATCTTTGACAGTGTATATACAGATGTGTTATATATAAGAGACAAATATTGTTCGTTTAATATGTTGGCATTACATTACATTTGGCTCAGTGCTTACATATATATACATATATGCTTACTTATAGAATATGATGTAACACTATAGATCAACTTACCTCAGAATATATAAAACATATAAACAATTACAGCAATATGATGCAACAAACACAGCAGTACTACTAATCCAAAATACTCAAAGCTTCATAGAACTGAAACAAACATTTATTTTTAGCTCCATTCTGCTGCTGATACATACTTTAGGTTATGTCTGTGCTCTCTCTCCTCCTGTCTGAACCACTGTGTACTTCCTGTTTTACGTTGACAGTCTCTCGTCAGTATGCGTCATGTTGTGTTCACTCCTGTCCTGTGTCATTATGATTATCTGTATCAGCTGTGTTCCCCGTGTGCTCCCACTTCCCTCGTTAACCCTCTGTGTATTTATGTCCGCGTCTCCCTCAGTTCAGCGTCGTGTTCTCCCTCATGACTGTGTGCCCCTCCGTGTGTTTCCTCATGAGTCAGTTCCTTTATGACTTCCCAGTTTAGTTTCATATTATTTTGTATCGCCTTAACTTCAGTCAGCAATAAAGCTGTATTTTGAGTTCAGTCCTGTTTTCCCGTGAGTTTGCGTTTGGGTCCACTTCCTGCCTGCACACAGCCTAATCATGACAACGAGATTTTAATGAGGATGAATAATTAGCTGGCATGGAGGAAACGGACCTTTATTTGGTGGATTGGCGACAAGGAGCCAAAAGGCGGGTGGCCGGTTTATGAAGCCTCCATCATCAAGCTAGCAGGTGCCTTTTCTCAAATATAATGTTACTTTATTCTCGCTTATTTGGCACGGAAGCGTAGAGCTGCCACCCAGGCAAAAGAAAAATATAAGTTACCACGTTATAACGTGAAAAGTTTATCGTGCTAACAATATACTATCATGTTAGTACAATATACTTTTCATGTTGGAACAATGTAATATCACGTTATTACAATATACATAATTATCACGTTCGTACAATATTGTGCGAACGTGATAATTATGTATATTGTAATAACGTGATATTATTTTATACAAAAATGAAAAGTATAATGTTAGAACAGTAAACCTTTCACGTTATAACATGATATAGCTCTATTTTTCTTTTGCATGACTTGTGTTTCAGCTGTCCCATAAATAGTTTTGTATTCATATAACCATGACTGATGAATGTGTACCTCTGTACATCCATCAAGCCAGATAACACACACCAATTAGTTAAACTGCAGGAATGTCTTAAAGACATAAAGACCTGGATGGCCGCTAACTTTCTGCTTCTAAATTCAGATAAAACTGAGGTTATTGTACTCGGCCCTGAAAATCTTAGAAATGGTAAATAAATGGCCTGTATTTATATAGCGCCTTAACAGTCCCTAAGGACCCCAAAGCACTTTACATATCCAGTCATCCACCCATTCACACACACATTCACACACTGGTGATGGCAAGCTACATTGTAGCCACAGCCACCCTGGGGCGCACTGACAGAGGCGAGGTGCCACCGGGCCCTCTGACCACCACCAGTAGGCAACGGGTGAAGTGTCTTGCCCAAGGACACAACGGCCGAGACTGTCCAAGCCAGGGCTCGAACCGGCAACCTTCCGATTGCAAGACGAACTCCCAATTCTTGAGCCACGATCGCCCCGATTGAAATATGGTATCTAACCAGATTCTTACTCTGGATGGCATTACCTTGGCCTCCAGTAACACTGTGAGGAACCTTGGAGTCATTTTTGACCAGGACATGTCCTTCAACGCACATATTAAACAAATATGTAAGGCACGGTGGCACGGTGGTTAGCACTGTTGCCGCACAGCAAGAAGGTCCCGAGTTCAATTTCGGCATCAGGCCGGGGTCTTTCTGTGTGGAGTTTGCATGTTCTCCCCGTGTTTGCGTGGGTTTCCTCCGGGTACTCCGGCTTCCTCTCACCGTCCAAAGACATGCAGCTTGTGGGGATAGGTTAATTAGATAATCGAAATTGTCACTAGGTGTGAATGTGAGTGTGAATGGTTGTCTGTCCCTGTGTGTTGGCCCTGCGACAGACTGGCGACCTGTCCAGGGTGTACCCCGCCTCTCGCCCTATGACAGCTGGGATAGGCTCCAGCGCCCCCCGCGACCCTGAAAAGGATAAGCGGAAGCGAATGGATGGATGGATGCAAAATCCTTTTTACAATTGCACTTTAATAAACTGCATCTCAAAATCCTTTTTCCAATTGCACTTTAATAAACTGCATCTCAAAATCCTTTTTCCAATTGCACTTTAATAAACTGCATTTCAAAATCCTTTTTACAATTGCACTTTAATAAACTGCATCTCAAAATCCTTTTTCCAATTGCACTTTAATAAACTGCATCTCAAAATCCTTTTTCCAATTGCACTTTAATAAACTGCATTTCAAAATCCTTTTTACAATTGCACTTTAATAAACTGCATCTCAAAATCCTTTTTACAATTGCACTTTAATAAACTGCATCTCAAAATCCTTTTTACAATTGCACTTTAATAAACTGCATCTCAAAATCCTTTTTCCAATTGCACTTTAATAAACTGCATCTCAAAATCCTTTGTGGCACAACTATAACGGTGTACACAAAGAGTTGAGCGTGCACGGGCAGAAATGTTGAGAGCGCAAGCAACACATTGCGAGCAAGCGCAAATGCAAAAACTGAGCGAGAGGGGCCGCTATTGTGTGTGTGTGTGGATAATAGCAAACACTGAAATACATTTTTTGCACGCAGCAATGAATTTTGCTCACTCAAATTTAGCTTTTCTTCGCTCAAAATAAATTTTTCCTCAAAATGCCACACTTGCACCTGCAAATGTTTTTTACGTGCGCTCAAATTTTTTTACATGCGCTCAGAATAGTGGCACAAAATAACGCCATAATTGAGCTGCACTATATGTGTCAAATGTTGTAAATAAACTGGGACTGATTTGTTTGTATTGGTGTGGTTTTGGTTTTATGTTTCCATCTAGATGAATAGACGGATTCATTCTGACCTTTTCAAACTGTGCACCTATGCTTTTCTGCCTCTTCAAAGATCACCCCAATAATTGTCCTGTGGTCTGAAATCTCACCTGATCTTGTGATATTGTGAGTCATCTGTCTTTAAGGCAGCTAACCACTCTTACTAGATTGTATCACATCATCTCAACAAGAACTTAGACGTGTTAAGTACTTAAATTTCATGCAGATTGAGTATGATTTAATTATGTTCACGTTAGAAACACTTTTTGTTCAAACATGTGAGACTCTTGTGAATGTTGATGTTCACATTTCTGAGTGGAACTAAATGATTCCTTCATCATTTCTGTACTCTGTGTATTCAGGTCAATCACTAACCTGCAGCAGGCTGTGTCCTTATGTGTTTGTCAGAGTTTTACTTTCAGGAGGAGAAGATTTAAACGAGTCACACAAATGTGAACTACAACGTCTGTGACACACAATTTACTGCAAACTGCATGAAATCTGAGCCTGAAGAAATCCAGTCTTCTGCTTGTCGTGGTTGTGACAGCTGCTAGTAGGAGAGTTTGGAGTTTTTTTAGGAGGTGGAGATGTTCTTAGAACGAGTTCATAATCGTCTCTCTGTGTCGATGCTAAAAGCTGTGAGCCAAAAGTCTGAAACTCTTCACTCAGTCCTCACGCTGAGACTTTAGAGGCTGAACTTCTTGTTCCTCCATAACACCGTTTCATGAAGCAGAGCAGAAATGAGCTTCTTTTTCATAGCAGTGCGCACACAGAGAGCCACTCCTCTCTGCTCAATCTGAACAAATCAAAGTGAAACGTCTGTGAAAACACAGCTGCTGATGAAACTGTGTCAGATTAATGTCTCAATGTTTCACTGTGAAATTAATAAATAAATAAAAATGATTTAAAGCAAGCAGGAGGCAGATTTTCACAATAAGAGCACTTTAAAAAAAAGTTAATGTCAAACTGCCATCAACAACTCTGTGTTGTCTGTCTCTGAGCAGATTCAGGCATTACTCAAATAATAAAGGCTTTTTATTACTATTATACTTTTCATTAGTCTCCAGGTTGATGATTATAAAAAGAATTATTAAAGTTTTTATCATTTCAGGCTGAAAATCAACATGAATTTGGTTCTAATAAAAGAAGCTCCTTTAATGTCTGTCATTAAAATCCTCACACAGACTTAAAAAGGCGACATTAACATTAAAATAAATGAATGAAACTTCAGCTGAGAGCTTCATGCTGTCATCATCAGCAGTTCATAGCAGTCACAGCTGTTTATTACGCAGCTTTGCAGGAATTAAAGTGAGTGAAGTGTCAGAGTTTGTGTGAGAAGCTGCTTTATGGACAGCTGTAGACACGTCTTTATTATTTCTTCATAAATCAAACACAAATGTTTGTCTGTAGATGATTTAAAGTGTATCGTTGTGCAGTTAAAGCTGTTTGTGTGACGCCCTGACCTCCTGTGAATGAAACAGCCAATCAGATCCATCAGACAGAGAGCAGGAAGTGTTGTGTGTTTGTGACAGAACAAGGAAACAGTGATAATGATGAACATAAAGATCCTTTGATGATGTGTTTGTGTTTCCTGTTACAGTAACACTTGTTCATCTGTTGCTCTCCTACACTTTCCTATAAATAAAGAAGAAAAAGTCCATTTAGTTTCATTTCAACAGCAAATATCTTCAAATCTTCGAATTGACATGTTTGACCCAAACTGTTACAGCCAGAATATTTTCTACATATTTCAGACATGAAGCAAACCTTTATTTTGATTTCTTACATGTTCATGGATGGACATGTTTAAACTGCTTCAACGTCCCACGTCTTCAATTAAATATGAACTGTGAACGACACGTAATCATCTGTAAATGGTTTGAGGCACACTGCGGCCACCTACAGGGCAGCTGGGGAACAGCAGGGATCTGAAATCATATGAGATGTTAGTGAGTGAGAACTTAGAACAAACAGACTTAAGATGGCTCTAAAAGATCAAAGTCTATCTAAAACAGACGATAAATCCACTGATTCTTTGTAAAGTTCATCTGCTGCTCACATGAATCCTGTGATGAAAGATTTATTTCACTGAATGTTTCTTCAAAGCTCATTTCAACCTGTTGAAGTCATGAATGAAAGTGCAGACTGAGAGTGGATCACATGATGTTTAAGGTGTGTCATGTGACATGTTCAGTATTGTCACACATGTCTAGATTGTCCCTGATATCATAACTGCTCAAACACTGATGATTAAATTTGAAGAATTATTACTGATGGCAGTGTTAAGGTTCAAAAATGTTGAGGGGGAATCCAAAATTAACCACAGATCCAGCCGGGTGCAATTAGACGACATTTTAATGAATACACGCGCGCGGAGTCCGAACGCTGTGCAGATTTCAGCGTCGAACTACCTTACAATAGTCAGAACAAAGACTTTATAGGGTTGGCAGTCTTCCTGTTGCCAGGCAGACTCAAACAAAGCATACGTCACTCCAAAACCACAAACGTTCAGTTAACTTTGAACACAGTTTTAAACAGAACATCATCTTCACGTCGAAGGCAGGTGCTTCCTGTCTCCATTCTCGGACGCTCGCCTCCGCTGTCGCTTATCTCTGGGACATCTGGTGTACTTCCTGGAACAGACTAACACGTACGCCTCGACTTTGCAGTCGCAAGCAAAACATAATTAAACTCTTACCTACTCAAAGGAGTCTATCTAATATGTGTGTATGTATATGTCAGCTTCTGCTGCCCTTTGTTTCACCCTTCACTTCATCAGCTACACCTTGTAACCTTTCCACTAGACAGAAGGCCAGCACAACTGAAACTCTGTGTGTGTATGTCTCGTCTGTCTGTGCGTGCACGCTGTATGTGCTCTCTGAACCTTAGTTGATCTCAACTTAGGCAACCAGGCTAAGGCCATCCTGTATGTAATGATCTTGACTTACATGTAAAATATATAAAACAAATGTTTCAATCTAATACAACTACTTAAAGCTTAATCAAAGCTTAATCAAAGATAAATGCATAAAAACAATAGCATCATCAAAACTGCTCCTCAGAATTATTGCACTGAGACTCTGCTTTCGGTTTCACTTCTGCAGAAGCATGCAACTTCAAACACATCTAACTTCCTGTCTCATTTTGGAGTTACTCTCCGTGGGGCCTTTTCTTTCACCATGCAGTCTGCATACAAACATTTAAGATCATAAATTCAACTCAACAGCTTAAAGTGGTTATAACTGCTCCTGTAATAAAGACTGATATAATACCAATATATTTGAACATCTGAATGCATCTGTGTAACCCGTTCAAGTGTTACGCCTGTTGTTCTTGCGTTGTGTTCTGGCGTAAAAGTAAAAGGCAGGAGACAGTACTGGGTCTTTGGCTCTTTACTGCACATCTGCAACACAGAAATATGGATGTGATCTGCGTGTGTGTCATGTGTCTGCCAGTGCACCTCTCCTCCGGCCATACTGAAAGGAGCTGTGTCTGCAGCTTCAATAATATTACAATAATATATCAGATACAACAAATTGTTTTAAAACATTAACTTAAGCTCTGAAAAACAAAAAGCACAAAATAAATAATATGTCACTGAAAAATCATCAAAAACAACTTATAAGAACAATAAACAAAATAATTCAAAAACAAATAAACAGTCAGATAAATACAATTCAATAACTAGGACCCATTACTTTGGTACTTACAATTCAAACATTATATTTAAGTTCAATCATATTAATAACCGCAATGCAACAGGCAATACAACACTGTACTTATAAAAACAATTAATGAAAGACTGCATCTCCAAAACATAAGAACATCTCCATACCTGCAACACAGAAATATGGATGTGATCTGCGTGTGTGTCATGTGTCTGCCAGTGCACCTCTCCTGACGAAGGAAAAAAGAGTGCACGCTGTTAAAAAAAGACTGCCGCGAGTATGCTCACAAGCCGCTAGCGATCAGGCTAACTTAGCATGCTAGCATTTCAGCTGCGTTCTCGGCTAAAACTCATTAAAAACATATATTATCAAACTCCGCCCTCCACAAAACTTATCCCGAATGAATCTCTTATTGACAAACAAAAATGCTGCGGTTCGGCTGTATTCACATTGCAGCTTGGGCTCTGAACAAACTTTAATTAGCAGAGAGCAACGTGGCAGTGACTTACCTCCGGCCATACTGAAAGGAGCTGTGACCGGGGCACACATGCACGCGCCTACGTCACTACGCAGCGCACACACACACGAACGCACACAGACTCAGATCACTCAGGTAGGAGAGTGAGATGCAAAATGACATATATAATCAAAAAAAAAAGGTGTTTTGGGTGAAATTCACAAGTATTTAACACATATGTTACATTCACCCCCCCTGAATTTCACCAAAATCACTACACATCTGAATGGTACTGCAATACCAAGAGGCACAACGATGCTGAACTACCATCACCTCCGGACCAGGCAACCCAAGGATCTTATCCATAGTTCAGTTAAAAAACTATCCGTAAGGCGGATTAAAAGAAGTTGGATAGGTTGATCAGGCCTCCAACCCTTTCAGAACACAAAGGTGCAGCCTACACCTCATCAAACGTGGTCCCATTTAACACGCACAGCGAGTGCGTCATGATGCCTCAAGGAAATACACATTCATAATACGCAATGGGATGACCAAAAAAACAGTCTATGTCAGAGGCCGAGCCTCCCGTGGCGGTAACAGGCCCCATGTAATAGGCTTCTGGACCATGTTTTCTATCAGCCTGTTGACTGACTTTACCACCCGACCTGCTCTGGTAACCACGCTGCCTCGAACATTGGCACGGTCAGGGTCATGTCTTGGCAAGTCAGACGGCTGCCCAGGATATGGCCGACCAGAGGTCTGATTTATGTCTGAGCCAGAAACAGGAACAGTCTGCGGAACAACAGCGTCCCCATGACAGGCACCTGGAGCAGAAACTGTGCCAGACTGTGTCACATCAGAGGTAGCGGAACAGTCAACCGGAGTAGGAAGAGCAAAGTGCTGGGCCTGACCAGAAGGGCTTGCTGAAGTGTGAGTCGTGCAAGTCTGAGAGTCAGGTAAGGTATTGTCCACGTCCGCACCATCACATGAACCGTGCTGACGATCCGTAGACTGTGAGGCATGCTCTCCTGCCACAGAATCCACATCCACCCCATGGCTCAAATCCGAAAGGACCCACAAGGAAGTCCTTGCTGCGGTAGACTCTGTCTCTAGACTGCCAGGGTCCTCCAGATCCCCACAAGCACTGAGATCCCCCTCACTGGAGAAAACGTCCAGAGACTGACTTCCCAATGAATCCTGAACAGGAAGGAAACTCACGTCCAACAGAAGGTTTCTGTGTACAACCTTACTCTGGCCTGAAGAGTCACTGATCCTGTAGATGTGGGTCCTGGGATGCCTCTCCACAACAGTATAAACCCGAGGTTCCCACTTGTCTGCAAGCTTCTTCTTGCCCCGCTCGCCTTTATTAGCAAGCAGCACGCGATCCCCAACCTTCAGAGACACACCCTTGATTTTCTTATTGTACTGACGAGCCTGACGCTCCTGCTCATTGCTGGTGTGCTCCTGGGCGATCTTGGCAGCCTCAGACAAGTATGACATAAGAAGCTTGGAGTAGCTGTCAAAGTCCACCACAATGGGATCATGCAAAACAGACTTGAACATAACGTCGACCGGCAGTCGTGGGACACGGCCGAACATCAAGTAGAATGGGGCGTATCCAGTAGTCTCGTGAACAGTTGCGTTATAAGCAAAGGTCAATGTCTGAATCTGCTGCGGCCATTCCTGTTTGGCTCTGAGAGGGAGAGCTCGCAGCATATTGCCAAGTGTGCGGTTGAACCGCTCCGTGCCACCATTGCCCATAGGGTGATAAGCAGTAGTGTGAGACTTGGCAACGCCCGAAATCTGCAGAAGCTCAGAAAATAATTCACTTTCAAAGCTGGGACCTTGGTCTGAGTGAATACGCTCGGGAAAACCATATACACAAAAAACAAAGTCCCACAACTTTCTGGCAACCTGCTTGGCAGTCTGATTCTTGCACGGGAAAGCAAAGGCCATCTTCGTGAAGTGGTCAGTCGCCACAAGCACATCAACAGAGCGCTTCTTTTTGTCCTCTGCTGACCAAAAGTCAATGCAGACGAGCTCCATGGGAGCAGAGGTCTTAATGCTCTCTAATGGGGCTCGTGCTGCAGGCTCTGGAGTCTTGGCGAGTATGCACCTTCCACAGCACCGAACATGCTCCTTCACATCCCTCTCCATATTGGGCCAGAAAAAACGTTGCCTTGCTAGGTGGAGGGTCCGAACTTGACCCTGGTGCCCTGCCAAATCGTGGACACCTTTCAAGGCCTGCGCCCGTAAATTCGCTGGCAACACCAACTGGAGTCTCTTTGTTTTGCTCACAGGGTCTCTCGTCTCCCTGTAAAGAATGCCATCCCGAATCTTGAACCTCTCCCAGTGCTTCAATAAGGCCAGTGCCCTGGAATCCATATCATGTCTCTCACGCCTGGAAGGGCGCCTCCTGCGGGCTATGAGTGGCAGGACAGCGGAGATGACAGGATCTTGAAGTTGGTGGTCCTCCAGCTCATGCAAGGTAAGTGATGGCAGTACATCATTGCCAACTGGTTGCAAGTGCTGAACAAAGTGGAGAAGGGAGACAGCTCTATTCTCCGCAGCGGTTTCCCAGTAATCATGGTGAACCAAGGTAGCCTTGACTTCCGACAAACTGTAGGAATCTTCTGAGGTCAGAGCTGGAGCAGGTTGTTGGGCAACCTGAAGATTTTGGACACCAAACCTGAAAGCGTCCTGCACCTCATGAGCCGCTGCACCTTCTGCATTCCGCACCAAGTGCTCGTAGGGCTCCTGAAGTAAGCGGCCACCAATAGAATAGGTGAAGGGGTCATGACTGAGTGCATCCGCTACAACATTCTTTCGACCTGGGATGTACCTCAAATCAAAGTTGTAGGATGACAGCTTGGCCACCCACCTTTGTTCATAAGCGTCCAGCTTGGGCTTGGTCAATATATGAACGAGCGGGTTGTTGTCAGTCCACACTGTGAACTCGTGCCCCTTCAACCAGTGGCTGAACTTTTCAGAGATGCTCCACTTCAGGGCCATGAACTCTAGGCGATGGGCCGGGTATCTCTGCTGTGACCTGCTTAGCGCTTTGCTCGCGAAAGCAATAGGGCGTGCCTTATCCCCGTCAATAGGCAATTGTGATAAAACCGCTCCTAGTCCATCCAGAGAAGCATCCACAGACAAAATGAACGGTCGTGAAAAGTCAGGATGAGCCAACACGGCACAGTTAAGGAGGTCATCCTTCAGTTTATGAAAGGCCTTGTCACACACAGGGCTCCAATCTGCAGCAGTCAACTTCCTGAACATGCCAGCACCCCTCCCAGCCTGACTAGTCCGTCCCTTCCTCTTCTGGCCAGCCGTCAGAGCAAACAGAGGCTTGGCAATGGCTGAGCAACCAGGAATGAAGCACTGATAGAAAAAGACCATTCCTAAAAAGGACTTAATCCTTTTCACAGAAGGAGTGCAACCATCCTTCTCCATCAGAGCTTCCTTTGGCATCTTGGAAATCACTTCCACCTTAGCAGGGTCCACAGCGACTCCGGTCTGGTCGATGACATGACCAAGAAACTTGACTGACTTCCGCAGCAGATGACACTTCTTTGGACTCAGCTTGAGATTGTTCTCTCTCAACCTTTGAAAAACAGCTCGGAGCCGGCACAGGGCTTCCTCTTCAGTGGGAGCAAAGACCAGGAGGTCATCCAAGTAGCAGAGCAGACTGGTGAAGTTGAGGTCACCAAAGATGTTCAGCATCATGCGCATAAATGAAGCCGGGCTATTGCAGAGCCCTTGTGGCATCCGGTTGTATTCGTACAGGCCAACGGGCGTTGTGAAAGCGGTGTACTTCTTATCCTCCTCACACATTGGAATGTTGTAAAACCCGGAAGTTAAATCCATCGTGCTGAAGAAGGCATTGCCCCCAAGCGCGGCAAGGCAATCCGCTTGGTGAGGGAGTGGGTGCGCATCCTTAAGAGTTCGCGCATTAAACCACCTGAAGTCCGTACAAATCCGCAATCCACCGTCCTTCTTCCAGACCATGACGAGGGGGGATGCATACTCGCTGATGGATTTGCGAATAATCCCTTTCTCCGCCATGTCAGTAAGTACCGACCTTAGTTGTTGGTAATGAGCAGGAGGCACTCTTCTGTAAGGCATGCGGAATGGGCGTTCATCAGTCAGGTGGATCCGATGTACAAAGCGTTTAGCTTCGCCACAGTCAAGCGGGTGTCTAGAGAAGATGTCCTCATACTGCTCAACTAGCTCAACAAGCTCTCTCCTTGAATGTAAGCTGGCATGGCACGAGTCAATGTCAAGATCACCCAAACCGAGGGAACACAACCTGTCATTCAAGTCAGCCTCAGTAGCGGCTGGCCCACTGACTGGTACCTGGGCCATACTCGTCATCTTGCAGGAGTCCTGTGGGAAGTCAAGGTCCTCCACTGCAAGGCAAGATGAAACGACAGCAACCCTCGAGTTGCGTTTCAAGGTTAGTGGTTTTGAGGAGAGATTGGTCATCTTCAATGGCACCCACCGATCACCCCACATGGATGTGATCACCCGGCCAACAAGAACGTCTCTCGGCCCAGACCCAGAGGTGCAAGGTTCCACGATGATCGTGCTGCCTGGAGAGACTGGCACATTGCTGGGCAGCCTGCCCCATACCAGATGCTCACACTGTGGGAGTAGTGTCACAGCACGAGGCAGTTTCACAGTGCCAATTTTGTCAGGAACTTCCTCACCCCTCCATCTGGTGGTGCATGACATCATGTCCAAGAAGTGCTCATAGTCAAGGAGCGAGTGCTTGCTCCCCACAGACACAAGCTTCCAATAGTCATCAGAATGTTTCATAACTCGCATCAGGTACTTGAGGACATTGGAGCCAATGATGAGCTCATCACGCTGGCCCGACACCACCAAGACTGGCACCATGCACTTCACACCGTGGACAGTAAGTGTCAAGTCATAAACGCACTTTGGGTGGGTCTGCTTCCCACCACAGTCAACCAGCACAATACGTTCTGCTGACTGCGGTTCACTCACAAGAGCTCCAGCTTCTCTAAGCGACTTCTCGGCCTCCTCACTCATAGTGCAAGCCATGGACCCGGAATCCATCATGCCCTTCAAGTTAACCTTGTCATTCACTGCAACTTGGGTGTAGAATAATTCACTGAATGTAGGCACTACTGCTGGTCCCTGAACCACGACACGGTATCCCTCTGGCGTTGTCGAACATGTGTTGACATAAAGAAGTTCAAGATCTGATTCATCAGGATTGAGGGTATTAGGTTCATCCCCCACACTGCCCCTCTCCAAGTGTGGGTGATTCAGTTTTCCGAAGGCCAACTCTGCCTCGCGGCAGCTCCGGGCTCCCGTCCCTCACGACGACTGTGACAGTCCTTTTTCCAATGACCAGGAGCAAAGCATGCAAGACAAAGATTCTCTCTCCTGCAGTGCATGTGAGTAGAATGACCAGTGTTGCCACAGACCTGACAACTCTTCTTAAGGAAGGGCCCGCGGTTAAAACGCTGCGAAGGTGCAGATGCCGGGGCTGCAGACTGCACATTCTGACATGCCATCACGCGATCCAAGAGGCTGATCAGAGCGCGCATGCCAGTCACATCAAAAGCTTGGGTGTTAGTCGAACCAAGCTCGCAACCAACTGACTGCTGACTAGGCTGAGTGGTCACAGGGCATGTTGGAGACTGCTGGAACTGAGGAGTAGGCGTAGACACCGGGCAAGAAGACACTGATGTCCCAGAGAGACAGGTTGTCGAAACATCAGTTAGAACAGGAGTGAAGCAAGCTGCTGTGGGCGAAAGCTGACAAGCAAGGTTCGAGACTGGTGCTGTAGGCTGAGACTGCAAGGCGGCACTGGCCTGCACAGGCTGTGATGCCATCACTTCTTGAGGCACAATAGAGCAGTTGTGGCTAACCTCTCGCCTCTGTGAGGTGTGGAAACTGCCCTGACTGCGTGCCCTGAGTTCACGCTGGAAGCTATCAATGCGTTCTTGAACCTCAGTGGTTGTCCACTCCTCAGCTGCTTTGATGCCGAGCCTGTTCAAGAGGATGGGGTCAGGGCAATACTTGATGAACATCATCGAGACCTCACGTCCCGGATCCTCAACATTACGCCCCTGCCTACGCAAGCACTCGTCAGCAACGTCAATAGCATTGTTTAGCCTTATCCAATATTCCATCACTCCCTCATGTTGTAATGGTTTAGTGTTATAAAAGTCAGCCATAGGCATAGAAGAGTAAGTCAACACACTAAAGTGCTGTTTCAGAATGTCAAAGATCAATTCAGGAACCTGGACATGGTCAAGTGAGGGGTTGTGACGTAGGGTGACCTTCACTACATCCTTAGCCTTCCCCATCAACCTAGCCAATATGTCACGTGATCGCTGATCTGTTGGTGTGTTGCGTTTCACAAAGTACATTTCCATCATTTCCACCCATTCATGAATGGAGAATTTATCACTGCCGTCACCCCTGAAAACTGGCGGCTCCTTGACGTCTGATTGCAAGACAAGTTTCACCCCAGACAAATTTAGCTCAGGAGGTCCCTGCTCAGCCTTAGAGGCTTCAGTAGGCATACTGGTCCCCTTATCACCTTGCAGCTGGGCTACAATGGACTGACCAATCTGATTGGCCAAATCTGAGATGAGCGTACTCAACTCAGCATTGGCAGCTGTCTGCGGGGTCTGAATGTCACAGGGAGGAACCTGGAGACGAGTGGAACAAAACTTGGGAGCAAATGACACACCAACTTTAGGTGTCTGAAACCCATCCCCAAGAAACCACCCTCGCCCCAAACCAACATTAGAGGAAACCTCCCCATCAGGAACACCAGTTGCCTCTGAACCAGATGCTGACTCCATAATGATGAATAAAGCACAATCACAAATAACACAAGATTCAAAATAGTGTAACTGTACAAAAGCAAAAACTTAATGTCAATCAGGATCAGAATTGAGCAGATTAAATGTCCAAGCTCATTCAAAAAGTCCCACACAAGTTAGGAAAAACAACCAACTTGGAACAAGGGCAATTGCGAAGAGCTCCCCACGGCGATCGAGATGACGTCGATACTTGATGAATCCAAAGGGTCACGGCACCAATGTAACCCGTTCAAGTGTTACGCCTGTTGTTCTTGCGTTGTGTTCTGGCGTAAAAGTAAAAGGCAGGAGACAGTACTGGGTCTTTGGCTCTTTACTGCACATCTGCAACACAGAAATATGGATGTGATCTGCGTGTGTGTCATGTGTCTGCCAGTGCACCTCTCCTCCGGCCATACTGAAAGGAGCTGTGCCTGCAGCTTCAATAATATTACAATAATATATCAGATACAACAAATTGTTTTAAAACATTAACTTAAGCTCTGAAAAACAAAAAGCACAAAATAAATAATATGTCACTGAAAAATCATCAAAAACAACTTATAAGAACAATAAACAAAATAATTCAAAAACAAATAAACAGTCAGATAAATACAATTCAATAACTAGGACCCATTACTTTGGTACTTACAATTCAAACATTATATTTAAGTTCAATCATATTAATAACCGCAATGCAACAGGCAATACAACACTGTACTTATAAAAACAATTAATGAAAGACTGCATCTCCAAAACATAAGAACATCTCCATACCTGCAATACAGAAATATGGATGTGATCTGCGTGTGTGTCATGTGTCTGCCAGTGCACCTCTCCTGACGAAGGAAAAAAGAGTGCACGCTGTTAAAAAAAGACTGCCGCGAGTATGCTCACAAGCCGCTA
Source organism: Pelmatolapia mariae (assembly GCF_036321145.2). Taxonomy (NCBI): domain Eukaryota; kingdom Metazoa; phylum Chordata; class Actinopteri; order Cichliformes; family Cichlidae; genus Pelmatolapia; species Pelmatolapia mariae. The sequence continues at coordinate 35,193,070 of NC_086229.1, forward strand.
GCGATCAGGCTCACTACGCAGCGCACACACACACGAACGCACACAGACTCAGATCACTAAGGTAGGAGAGTGAGATGCAAAATGACATATATAATCAAAAAAAAAAGGTGTTTTGGGTGAAATTCACAAGTATTTAACACATATGTTACATCTGCATGCAACATCACTATTAATAATGAAATGGTAATGATGATTATAGAAATAGCAGCAAACAATAGCAGCAAAACATTTCTCCTCTTGACAGCAGCAAAGTTTGAATGGAGCTCTCTGTCTGTGCTGATTTGTCGCCCTCTGGAGGTCAAAACACAAACTGCATGATGTCACTGTAACCACCACAGTGACAGGAAGTGTTTGTAAATGATGAAACATGTCAGTGATGCTGATAGTGTGTTCATCACAGACGCTCAGGCTTCATGTTGACATGAATCAAAGTGAAAGCAGAGAAACTGGAATGAATCAGGTGTTGTAGAAGATGGAGAAACAGGTTGGAGAGAGGATGCTGCTCCTTCTTTGAGATCAAACATGTCGTATTGTTCACGTGCTGTCAGCGTGACGCAAAGAAACCATGGAAACAAAGTGTGAGTGAAATCAGTCCAAAGTAACAGAGTGAAGAGCAGCAGATGAAGCACACAGGACACAAAAAGGAAGGAAAGAAGGAAACAAGGTCCATCTGTGTCCTTTCAAACAAGCATCAGCGTCCAGGACTGAAACATGACTCCACTGAGAAACTGAGCGCTCCATCATCCGCTCCAAATACACTCACTCCAAACAGGCCATCTTTGATATCCAGTCTGTGCTCTGGGCTCCTGCAGCCTCTCCTTCAAAGCTCTGAGGCTTTCTGTCTGCACTGACTCCCTGCTTCTTCACACCTGTCCTCAGGTGTTCCAGCTTTGCTCCCAAGCAGATGCTGGAGCAGATCCAGGCTGCACAGACCCTTCAGGTCAAAAAACTCAAAGTGACAAATGTGACCAGAAAGCATCGGCCAACATTGAGTGACAGGAGAGAGGAAGAAGGTGCTGTTTCTTCCTCCACCTGTACTCATACTCCAGCTTTAAAGAGGGCATTACCCCCTCCCCCAAACTGTGTGCACCAGCCAATCACAGGACAGACTGTACTCTGAATAAAGCTGTCCCAGTTTGTACATATGTACACAGTATGAATCCAGAATCCAGCACACAAACAATCCTGGATCTTCAAACAGAAAAAATGCATCAGCACTTAGAAAAAGATAAAAAAAATGGAAGTTGAGAGCTTTCAAAACTTCTGGGATCCTCAGGCTGGGAATTCCAGTCATGATGTGTGGAGCACAAAGGCCGAATCACCTTTAGTGACTAAACTAGTCTTTAGGAGCACTAACGAGGCCACATCAGAAGATCTGAGGTAGCGAGCGGCTCATGGAGTCAGCGTCTGTGATACAGGCAGGAGCCTGACCATGGAGGGCTTTAAAGATACGTCTTTATTTGGATATCAATGAAAAGTCCTCATCAATACAGAGCAGCAGACATCAGCAGCATCAAATGAATGCTGCAGTGTTTGATGGCAAAGGTTATATAGAAGCAGCTCGAGGGACTCTTTGGTCCAAATGTCTTTGAGCAGAAACTCTCAGCTTTGCCCTCAGTGTTAATGATGTGTCACTTTAACCTGCTGCTAAATTAAAACAACACATTTATGTCTCTGATTCAAAGGCAGCTTTGCTTCCTGTGCTGCTGCTGCTGCTGCTGCTGCTGCTGCTGCACTCCTGGGTGATGCACATGTGGATCTGAATGCTTCTCAAACTAAAGCTCAGTTTGGATCACAGTTCAGTCACTAGTCTGAGAAATTCTTGCTGTGGCCGAGTGCCACAGTTTCATCATCACTTTGTAAAGAGGGAACTTCATCTGACACATTTTCACAGCTTTGAAGTGGAAATGATGCTTTGAAGGAAACACAGGATGGATTTGCCTCCACAACAGAAACAGCAGCAGACTGAAGATCTTGTTAGAGGAAGAAGAAAGCTCTGACTTCTGTAATTATGTAGACTGTATGTATGAAGAGGCAGATGGAGTTTGTGTCACTCATGTAGTGACTGTTGTTGTTAAACAGACACCATGACAGAGATCATAAAGGTCTCCTGATGTTAGAAATGAGACAAAAGCAGGAGGTGTGTGTTACTGTTTGAAGTCTGTACATGAATCCCATCATGTTTAGTTCAATATAGTGATGTGCTGATCTTTATCATGTTGTTCTGTTGTTTTGATCCCTTTGGATTCAAATGATGAACAGATCAGTCCTGTGTTTACTGCCATGGAGCTGACACGTGTCACACAACTCTGAGTCCTCTTGTTCTCCACTTGCTGCTTTGAAGCAGCCAGTTTGAATCCACAGGCTGGATGCACTTTCAGCCAAACAACAGAGACGACCAAACGATACAGAAGCTTTGAAGCCAGTGTCGCTTGTCCTGAAGCGCAGCTGTTCAAAATGCTAAGAGAAAGTGGAGTAGTGGAGACAGTCGGCTGTTCCTGTATCGCTGGATTGGGGAAATCCTGGAGGTGATGACATCATCTTGATGTTGACAAGGAGAAAAACTAGTTTAGTCCTGCAGATGGCGATCTTGCACCGTGTTCAGAGAGCCGACACTTTGATGATGCTGCTCTACTCAACTTACTTTAGCCTGGGTTGGACTCTATATGAGCAGCTTCCACTCTGGTTTCACTGTTAAACACACTTGTTTGATTTCACTTGGAAAAGCTGAAAAATAAATATTTTATTGCAAAATTATTTGTTGGTACATTTTTTGAGGGTCAAATATCTTGTTTGATTTGAGGAATGAACTGTTAAGGTGTTAAAATGAATCAGGTTAAAATAGTGGTGCTTTAAATGAACAATAAGTGCCTCTGTCAGTGCACCCCAGGGCAGCTGTGACTACAATGTAGCTTGCCATCACCAGTGTGTGAATGTGTGTGTGAATGACTGAATGTAGTGTAGACCCCGCGCTATAGTAAAGCGCTATGCAAATGCAGGCCATTTACCATACTTTAAATCAGTGCAGATGTATAATGTAATTTAACATGTAGATAATGGTTGTAGTGGGCTTGTAATGTAAATGTGATTAAATGTGACATTAATGGTGACGCTGCATAAACCTGATCAAACAGTTCTATTAGTGGGTCTGTGTGATCAGCATCAGTGGGTTAAGGTGAGGCCTTGACTAGCAGAACGTCATGTTGGTGTCTGACAACACATGAGCCAACATCAGACTCCGAGCGCTACGATGCTAAAGATCAGAAGACCCAGTGTGACATCATCGTTACCTGGCAACAGCAGCCCTCATCTGACTTTATTGGAGGATATTTACACCAGCAACACTGTTTAGTTTGATATGACGGATTAACAACATGCTGTGATATCCAGTTCATCTGTAATAGATACTGGATTTGCACAGCCTGTATATGTTTGATGGCTTTATTATTCTCTGTTCAAAGACAATACATGTGGAAAATGTGTCATGTAGAATCAGCTTTATTTAAAATGACTGCAAACATGTAACAGTTGGTGAAATGTTGGTGTTTGACCACTAGGCAGAGCTCTTGTAGTGATAATGTAAATTAACGCATTTTATTTTGTATGTTTTATTTTTGTGTTGAGCATGTTAACATTTTCCTTTTTTGCATACCGCATTGGTGTAAAGTTAATTTGATACATGGAAAATAACCCATTAATTTTGTAAGTATAAGGTAAGGGCAGAGGTCACTTCCTGTTTTGGGAAGTAAGGTCAGAGAAGCTGCTTATGGTGACGGTCTAGCCATGTGAATGTTAAAGAAGAAATAAGTCCTAAGTTCCAATTACACCGGTTTGTCTACTTGCAGGCCAAAGTGGTATGTTTGTTTATATTTTGTGAATTTTATACTGCAATATGTTTTAATGCTGAAATATAATTTTCTTGTACATTTGTATTCACCAGTTCTACGGTGTACCTGTGTACGTTAAAAGAAGCACAGTAAACATCAGTGAGGAAGAACTCTCGTGTCTCTCGTGTATGTGTACAAGCCGGCATAAAACATTTAGAGAACATGTGCTGCTGTTTGTCCTACATTTCAACACTGAATGAACCCTGAAAACGTGATGGCAGGTGGCAGATTGGAGTCCACATGAAATATCGGCTGTATGAAGACTGAAAATATAGATGACACAAACATGCAGCCAAACATTTGTGGACATGGATAAACTCTCTGATCCAAAAAGCAGGAAGTGGCACAGCTAGAAAATGAAAGTGTGTAACAGCTGAAGTCAAATGTAATGCAGAGTTGAATCTGCACTTGGATCCATGTGTGAAAGGTCCACATGTAGGGATCACATGAGTCCTGATGTTTGTCAGTGCAGCTTGATAACTCCATCTACTGTGGGCTACATATACTGGGCTGGTAGCTCCATAGTGTTGCAAAGAAACTATTCAATGTGCTAATTTAAACTCAGAGGCTCTTCTAACACAGGAGCCATGTTGAGTTTAGATCACAGCGACCACCGGCAGTCTGAAATGGAATGAAGCCCATTGACAGCCAGCAGGTCTAAACAGAAACGCAGCCATTTGTATGCGTGGCAATGATGTGGCTGCAGCTGACACAGGATTGGTTCAAACTAAACATCATTTCACAGAGTTCACAAATAAACTCACGTTTTTATCGTTGAAGACCATGATAAAGTAGAATTGATGGTCCAGCAGACAACAGCAGGAGGTTTGAGCCCTTCTGATGCAGCAGAAACAGGATTTGGAGGAAGATGTTAATAGATTAGAAAGAATTGTACACTGTGAATCAATGCAAGTCTTTCTAGATAGACAGATCTTTAATAATCCCTCACGTAGGTTCCTCTGGGACAGTCACAGATAGAGACACCAATTCTGACGTCCTTTGAAGGTTTTCATCACTCGTCATGTACACAGATGTTAATTCTACATATTCATAAGCTTGGGAACATTTTGGCTCCAAACACTTTGTGTTTAACTTCCTAATCTTTGTTTTCTTTGATGTCTTTATGTCAAAGCTGCTCATGATGTTGAGCTGCTGATGGAATAAAAACAGGTAAAAATCTGCCTCAATATAAAAGCATGTAGTCCAGACTTAAATGGAGCCTATTGTTAGCTGAGGTCCACACACAGTGTTTGACAGTGTAAACTGTGTGAAAGGGCTGCTGGTGGAGCTCACTAGGATGAGCAGGTGACCATGTGCCACGAGGTGGAGAGCAGCTGGCCTGGCTTTGATTCTGACCACGCCCCCTTTCTCTCTCCCTCTGCTTTGCTGTCACTTATCTTCACTGCTCTGTCCAATAAAGCTGAAAAAGGCCCCAAATCAAAGAAATCTGCTGCAGCCTCTGAAATGTCTTCTGTTTCCTTCCCGACGGCTTTTTCACCGTCAGCCCATCAGACAGTCCAGCAGCATTTATGATGATGTCATGATGTTGAAGAGACTGCTATGGTGGCCTCCCATGACCCCCAGCCTCATCTACACTGAGATGCAGACATTTGAAAAGCAGACAACTGAATAATAGTCCAACACAACAGTCTGTGTACAGACACACACTGAGCTTTCATAGAGTCAAAGGAGTCAATCAAACACAGCTAGTTGAGTCATTTCTTGTGTGAGTCTAAAGTGAATCTAGTATTTGAAAGTCCACTTCCTGTATTTGTTGTTGAAGACTTCTTCAGCTTCTTCTCAAGGACATCAGCTGCTTGTTTGGCAGCAGAGGCAGTTAAGAAGCTTCCTGAAAAACACTGAACAGTCAGTTCACTGTGGCATATGACAAATTCAGCTTTCTATGTGCAAATGTGTCTGTGTCAACCTTTCAAATGCTGTTGAATCCAAAACATCAGCGGCTCCTTGGCTGCTCACTTCATGCACTTCTGTCTTTGTGACAGTCCAATGACATCACAGCTGTTTCCACCCCCAGTGTCTCAGGACTGGACACCTTTAAACATGTGGAGGATCAAACAGCCGTCCAGCTAAACATACATGAAACTATCAAAGCTGACAATCATTCCAATAACATCTAATGCTACATATATATAGACACAGGACTACAAGGAAATGGCTCTCAGCATCTGGCTGTGGGAACAAATGATCCCTGTTTGTGTTCAAATTGTGTGCATGTTTTAGACGTGTGTCACATGTAGAAACACAAAAATGACACAAAGATGTGTTTGACACAACTGTGCAGCTGTAAGTTGTTTCTAATGATTCATTGAAGCTCTTCTAACATTCTGGAGACAATCAGTCCATGAATCTGTTCAACACCACAACAATTTGACTTCAATGTGAACGTTTGCCATTAAATAACCTTCTTCATCCAGCTGACAGCATCCTTCATTCTATGATATGAACAGTTCCTCCTGTTGATGACAAACCTCTGACATGATCTGCTTGAGGAGCTTTTTCATGTGAAGCTCTCTGAGCTCAGGGCTAAGTTGCTGTGTTTCATCTTTAAGAGCTGCTGCCTCCTCGCCGTTCTTCTTCTCCTAATGACACCATTTCTGCTTCAGATCTTTCACTGGGCCTAAAACAGATGAAGAGTAGATCTACTGCTGTTCACTGTTTGTGTCAATATGGAGAAATATGAAAGACAAACACAGCACATACAGAGAAATGTAGACAGAATGTGCAGCCAGTGCAGTAAATGGTCTAAATATCAGCTCTTTAGAAAATGATCCTGATGAACATGAAACTAACATCCAATGAGAAACACAGCTTCCTTGTTTCATGTCCAATAACAATAAATGAAGAGCTAATAAAGAGCTATTCTATTGTAAAATGCTGAGATGATTATTAGACAGAAGCCAGCGGCTCACCAAAAGCCTGCATTGCAAATCTATATGAAAGTAATCTATGCTCATATATGGCAAAATCCTTTAAGTGTCACTGTGTTTTTCATCTGTGCTCTTGTTGGTTGGACAAGTTTGTAAATGACAAAGAGCTCAGTGGACTTTGCATCCATCAAATCCTGTTAGATGTTTGTTTTTCCTTCACAGCTTTGTGATGAAGGCTAAAGAACAGAGATATGAACTATTGCCAATATGAATCCTGATGCATGACGTGGGCACAGACCCACCAAAGCAACACTCAGCTCACCTCATTCCAGGCGCTTGTCTGCTGGAGACCATGAGCCTTGTTAGTCACACATTAGCACCGTGGTAGGAAACAGCCTCCATCATTTCATTAGATCTGAATTTGGACTGTTTCCCTCTGGATGAGAACCAAGTCTGTCAAATCTATTGATCCAACACAAACTATCAAACACATTGGCTCACAGTCAGATTGGCTTTGTATGGATGGTGTAACAGGGGCTGGGAAAGGATGCTGAAAGCTGAATATAATACAGAACAATAACAGGACATATAATCATGTAGAAACATGATCTTCAACAGGCACACTTCTATTATTCATGATCACAAAGAACTTGTGCAGCCCTGATATCAGCCCTAATATATGAGTGTGTTTGCCCAAAGATTGAAACAGCATCAACATGACAGCTGTAAGAAATCTTCTCTCAGCCTTGTTTGGCAGAAGATCCCTGCAACAAAGATTGTAGCTGAAAGATGACGTGTGTAAAGTTTGTCTTTGGGAGGGTTGAGGCTGTTTTTAGACCTTTGATAGTTTCAATCCAGTTCTGAAAGACACAAATAAAAACAACATCATTAAGATCAGATCATGGAGCTGTTTCCTGCCTTGTTTCTAGCTTCACATTACAAGACTTTACTACAATAAAGATGCTAACATGTATCTGTAGGAACAACATCATTGAATCTGTAACAACTGGAGCCAAACCAGTGGCTCTGCTGGGATCACTGGTGAGCCAACACTTCCTTGTTGATGCAGATTTCAGGGCTTCCTGTTGCTCCTCCGTTATAACTGTTCTCTCTTCTCAACACATGATGACACAAAGGAATCAGCAGTGACGAAGATGATGCTGAAGCACACATTTCACACATATAACAGAGCAGTCCAGTTACACACACCTCTGCTTGACATTAGGTCTCAAACAAAGACACAAAACACTAACTTGACTCTAAATAGAAGAAACTGGCAGCTTTTTCTGTTGCTGGTGAATGGAAGTCCAGTCTGACCGCACTGGCAAGGACCTCATTGGGTCAGTATTTCATCAGAGCACATGGACAAAGTGGATGGTGCTGTCACTTGGTGTTGGCTCTCTCTGTGGTAGAGGATCACTTCCTTTTCCTGTTCGGTGGTGTTTTTGCTGATCTGTGTAGCAAATGTAATTGAAAACTTATAGATAACTTCTTGTTTCCTGTTGTGATCTTTGTTACTCCCCTCGAGTTTAAATAAAGCTCAACTTGTTACTCAGACACACCCGTGACACTCGCTGCAGGACTAACAATGATTTCATCAGCTCAAACATGATTCATACAAATGTTCTGTGGACGATCAGTAAGAAAGTCTCTGATCCACTGAATAATTAATCACTGCAATAAAATGTGTGTCCTCGTTGTTTTAAATCAACAAATAAACTTCTTGCCTGAGCATCTGTGTGTTGTCAGTGATGTGTAGCTGTATTAACTGACAGCAGCGTTGCATGTTCTGTGCTCCTTTGTGGCTTACAAGCAAAGCTGTGACAGTGAAGAAGAGTTGCAGTCCTACACGTCTCTCTGCAGCTCGTCGAGCCCGGAGGCCAGTACGTGTATGTATACCCAAAAATGCATTTTTATAACGTTTACACAGATTGTGAAGGCATTTAAAAACAAACATAAGAAATTTAAAGACACAGGCAGCCAGTGAGGCCAGCACAGGGGCTGCTGAGCACCTTGAATGGCTGTGAGTGAGGCTGGCAGGCCTGTAACACAAAGCAGGCTCTAATGGTTCTAACAGGATATTATGGTCGACGTGCTGTGAAGGTTCTCAGTCGTCCAGGTCAGCGTTAGAAACACCTGCTGAGAGCGTTCAAACCTGAACGACTGAATAAAGAAGTGAAAGCAACACATTCAGCTCTGTGTTTGACTCAGAAAGAGGACGTCACTTTGATTCAAGTCCTTCTGCCAGCAGCCGTCATGTCTCTGATAATAATGTGTCTGATTTTATCAAACATTCCCTGAACACAACACTGATCCTTTCACTTTATTCCTGAACAGTAAACACACCAAACCATGTCTTTGCAGCGTTTGTTTTTGTAACAGCTGTTCTCTTACTCATCTGCCTCCCTCCTCTTCTTGGTGTGTGTGTGTGTGTGTGTGTACATGTTTACATATCTCTGTGGGGAACAAGAGCCCTCATGGGGATAAAATGGAGTTTTAAGGCATTTTGGTTTTAGTGTCAGGGTTACGGTGAGGTTATGGTCAGGTTTGGGCTCAGGGTTAGAGTTAGGCATTCATGTTTGATGGTTATGTTTAAGGGAAGTGGCTCGGGAAAGTTTTATGTCCTCACTAAAATATGAAAACCTGACTGTGTGTGTTTGTGTGTGCTTTCTTCTAATGACTATTTAGTGCTGACCCTCTGACATCACACACATCACTGCTGTGTGGGGACTCTCACCTGCTACTGTAAGGTCTACCTTACAGTATAAAGCAGCTTCAGCTGACTGTTGTTGTGATTTGTATAAATAAAACTAAACAGAAAATTGAACCTGCCCCAAATTTCAGTGCCTCGTGCTTAACTGCAGTCAAAAAAGCACAAAGACCAACGAGTCTGACCTGATTCTTTGGTGGGGCCCTGATGACTGTTAGGAACAGGTGGAGCTGGACATACATTTGACATATTTAAAGTCTAAGATGACCTGAAACAGGTGCAGTCAACTAGACCTAAAGATCTACAATCCCCTAAAAAGTGTAGTGTTTAGTGTGATCAGTTCTTCAAGTTGAAGAAAACAATCACTGCTTACTTTCACAGGTTTGTTGTGTTTTCTCATTTTCAGGTTGTCACTCACAGCAGCCCAGTAAGCATCCAAAGACATTTGAACCTTGTCTTCCTTCTGTCAGCTGTAGGGATGGGTACCGGTGTCCGGTGCCATGATGACATAAACGGTAGTAACCAGACCGAAAAGCAGCGCACATTTCGGTGCTTTATTTCGGTGCTTTTTTTTTTCCTTCAGCCAATTCTAGCCAACCATTTTACGTTTCCGAGGAAAGTAGGCGGGCTCAGGTACGTACGTTCTTTTAGAGCAGAGCTACAGATTAAAAAAGGTGAAGCTGTCCAAAGTCTGGCTGTACTTCGCAGCAAAGCATGCAAACTCAGCAGCCTACAACAAGTGCTTTAAGCTGATACTGTGATACTGTCAAAGGAGGTAACACCTCGAATCCGATGAAACACCTGGCGACGCATAGCGTTTTTTTTAAAGCCGAGAAATGCGCCGTGTTTAGCTTGCTGCGAGACCTCACACCGAGCACATCTACTGCGAGTGTGGTGCCTGTTATCGGACCCGGAGTTAGCAACAACCCCCCAAAAACCCGAAGAGTAGAGTCCTGGCCCCTAGCCCTGCCAGTGTAGCAGAAATGATGATGGCAGCAGCAGCCGTTCTTTTCTGAGTGAGTAGCTTAATGTTGTTCGTGTGTAATTCACATTGAGTAGGCTAACCACATTATTACATTAATGCATGTAAGGTGAACTAGCAAACATCATCATAGCTACATGCGGCTGTCTTCTTGTTTGATGGCAGATACTCTCTTCACCCTGGCCAAAAAGGCTAAAATGACCAAAGAAAAAGTGGAAAACAGTTAAACATGAGAGGTTTTTGGACCAATTTTGTGTTTTTTCCATTGTTTAAGCACTGCTTCCAGCCAAGAGTGATACCATATATGCCCTACAGCTGCAGAAAAGGCTTACATTGTTATCTTTATTTTTATTTTTTACAAAAAAACAGCTAAACATGAGAGGTTTTTGGACCAATTTTGTGTTCTCCATTCTTTAAGCACCGGTTTGAGCACCGTTTAAGCACCGGCACCGTTTCAAAAGTACCGGTTTGGCACCGGTATCGGATAAAACCTAAACGATACCCATCCCTAGTCAGCTGTATATAAAACTGTGACGTTCACGTTTGTTTCAGACTCTGGTTTTTCTGTAAACTGTGATTTTGTTCAGTAAAATCTTCCAGTTTTCTGACACAGAGGAGGAACATCTGTGGATCACATGTAAACCACAGTCTGATGTTAAAGTAACATCCACATGACTGTCAGTGCTCAGGATCAAAACAACAACAGCTGTTGCACAAAGTGCTGAACTGTAAAGTACAGAGTTGTCTGCACAACAATCAAACCAGATGTCACATTAGTTTAATTTCATCCACGACTATAAAGTCATCATTTTTTAGGAGCATTGATTTGTTAAAGATGTGCTGTTCCTGAAAATATTGACCTCATTCTGTCCATTCATGTCAGAAGATGGTTAGCTTAGCATAAAGACTTTAAACGCTGCTGCTAATAAATACAACTACGCACCTCTGTGAGGCTCATTAATGAACACATGCTGGGAAAGACTCAGTCACACAGTCATTTGTTTCTTTGTGTGCAGCTGTGATCAGCTGACGTCACGTCACAGTCACCTCTCAGTTCAACAGCATATAAACAGATGTTACTTGAGCTCTGTGGCTGATACCCAAACCCTGCACTCTGTAACGCCAGCATTCAAAGAGAACTTAAGGATCGGCATAAACTGACTTTGGCGTCTGCTAATCGTAGTGCGCTCGAACACTGAGCACCTCTGTAACCTTCACCACAGCCCTGCAAACTAACCAGTTTAACCTGAACTGATACTTTCATGCAACCTTTGGAAAACAGAATTATCAGCAGCACATCCACTGCTCCAAGATCTGATTTTAGAAACTCTAAAATGAATCATAAAGATGTAAGTTACATATCTGTTGGAAAAAGTTCCTGCTTTAAAAAAGTATCACACACAGTTTGTGTGTCTGCTGTACGAGAGCGTCGGATTTATGATGGGTGAGCACAACTTTTATTTATTATGTAATCTGTTGTTGACTGTCTGAGATAATCTCACCTTTAGTCACACTTTGGTTTACTTGTTTTGCTGTAATTGTCTATAAATATTAATATTCATGTTTGTCAGAGGTTGTTGTTTTAAAGACTCGTATTTATTTGATGAAACTGATTCCTTTAAAAGAGCTGTCTGAAACTTTCTGTCTGTGGAATCGTCACTTTCATTTGCACCAAAGCAGCTGAAGTGGATTCAGAGTGGTTCATGTTTCCAAACTGGACAGACTGATATCCATGACGTTTTACTGACTGTGCTATACTGGGATGATCAAGTGCTCACTTAATTTATTTGAGCAGTTTGTAAAAAACTACCAACAAAGTTCAAACTTTCTCAGGTGAAAAAGGTCGACCTCTAAGAGTTACACATCTGTCCTGATAACTTTCATCACTGTCTTTCCACAGGATACTCTTGGAGCGCCACTCATGACTTAGAGTGAATCAGTCTGGCTCCAGAGTGGAGTTTTCAGTGTGCCTGGATGCATCTCCTTCAGCCTACGCTCCTGTGTCCCAGTACCAGAAATGGATCAGCGACACAGTTACAGGGACACCACCAGGCTTTGTTACCTTCCCCTCCACACACAGTTCATTACAAACCACTGCTCCTCCCACTGCCCCTCCCACCGCTCCCCTCACTGTCCCTCCCACCACTCCTCCTGCCCCTCCCACTTCCCCGACATGTGTGGGTGTGTTTTGCAGTGGTGAAAAACTGATCCACTTCACTGACTTCACCTCACTGTGTGTTCTCGTTGTGTTGCTTCATGTGTTTGCTGCAACTGTTGGAAACTAGATCAACACATTAACTCAAGTTCAAGTACAAACATGAAGAACTTTACCTGACATGTTACTTTACAACTTTAAGAACCTTTATTGTTTATTTATTGTATTTATGGACATCAGGGGTGTCAGAGTTTTATCCCTGATACTGCTGATAAACAGAAGCTCACTCAGGAACGAGGTCACACAGAGCTCAAGTTTTCACTCGCGAGAGGGAAGCAGTTCTCTCCAACCCACTTCAACTTGCTCTCCCCCTGCAGGTTGTTTTATTGGTTACACACATGAATATTCATAAAGCTTGTTGCTGTATTACCTATGAGAAATTACTATAACTGGTTACAAAGCGTGATTGTGCTGTGCAAGCACGGTTATACATTATGTGTGGTTATATGATGGGAGTGCAGCTCTCCCAGATTGTTGTCGGTAGAATCTGTTCTTCTCAAGGCTGCTTGTTCCCCTTATCAATGTCGTGCACGTAGTCATATGCGTAGGTTACCTAGATAGCAAACAGAAGCATTCTAGCTTTCTAAATGGCAACCTACAACACATACATTAAACCTAACAAGGGGGGTGACAGGTTTGTAGCTTAAACCTATTCGCTGGAACAATGAAGACAATGTAATTACACAGCAAAGCAAGACACGAGTAGGTAAAGTTCTTCATGTTTCTCGTGCACGGGAGAGAACCGGACATACGCCGTTCCTTCGCTTGACCCCAGTTGCTCTCGTCCGCTCCCCCGTACACTGCTCTTTTATTGGGGTTACATGAATATGCATAGGTTCATTAACATATGACGTCTACATACACACAAAGAGTACCTTGCTCGTACGTTGTGTGTGTGTGTGTGTGTGTGTTTGTGTGTGTGTGTGTTTGTGTGTGTGTGTGTTTGTGTGTGTGTGTGTGTGTGTGTGCGTGCGTGTGTGTGGGGTCATGATGTGACCCCGTGAAGACTCCCCACCCTGCTGGTGCCAGGGAGTCCAGCAGTTCACATGAACAAAGGCTCTTACACTCAAACAGATATACGCATGTTTGGTATACCATATGTCAGCAAGAGAAGATATAGCCTTGCTCATGATCCCAAGAGGTGTGTGATCTATGCCAGAACACTCTGGAGAGGAGTGAACGCACCCCCCTCTTCATGCTGCACAGAGTTGTTACAGACCTCCTAGGATGAGACATTCTTTCAATCTACAAATGACTATATACTTCTAAGCATATATGAGTAGATATTTCTAAGCATAAATGACAATCCACTATATAAACCTAACAGGGGGTTTGTTTTTTAGCATAGTTAGTATTTTTTTTCTCTATACATCTGTATTTGCTTTATTGTAACAACAATGTACATGAATAAAAGGTGTAGAATTTGAACTATAATCTACTAAACAAATATGTGACCTTTGGCCCTAAAGTTTGTTTCTGGGGTTCTCTTTTTCCTAAAAGCGAGTGCTTAAGGAAAGTGAGCAGAAACAGAAATTTCACGGCATTTTACTGATACTGGAGACAGCAAACTGCAAAGCTAACCTTAACTCTAATTTTTATTCTTACTGTAGCTGTTAGCTAAAAAGGCTCATTTAGTGAAGTTTGCGCCCTGGTTCAGCTTTGACAAAGTTGTCATCTTGTACCCTTTCAGAGCCCCGCATACTGGCAGAGACCCCTACAGTAGGGAAACATGCAAATGAATGTCCAAACCTTTGCATTTTAGCTTTATTTATGTCTTACACAGCATCCCAACTCTTCAGCTAACTTAATAACTTTAGCTAAAGTGAATAGTTGGTCTAATTCCTTAGTGCAGCATTACTGGATCACCTCTATTTGAAGTGAAATAATATGATATACAACTATCAATGCAGCGTCTGCTGTTTATTAGATCAGCCACATGCATTATGATCCCTCAATACAAGCAGATTCTGCTTAGAACTGCATTTACAACTATTGAGACAATATTTTCAGCTTATATGGCTGAAACAAGAAGTTTACAAGGAATCATTTAGAAGAGTTTCAAACATCAACTGATTGAATCCATGAATGTGAAAACGTGTTTGTGAGTGAAAGAGACAGACATGTACAGACTGAACTATCTGTTCAACAGTCAGAGTGTTTCTCTAACAGGAGACACTCTTTACACTCAGCACAGGGACACTGAGGAATGAGGACCCACCCAAAACCCAGGATAAAGAGTTTGAGTGAATGTGGTGTTGAAGGTGTGGAGGTGGATCAGAGTGTCAAAGAAGACTTTGTAGAAGGACAGAGTGCCAGCAGGATAGTCCACATACACTGCTGCTCTGCCAGAGCCTGGGGAGGAGAATCCTCCTCTGTCTTCTTCTTCGTAGGAGATGGATGTTTTTCTGTTATTGTGGAGGACAGCAACTGCATTAGAGCAGCTGGTACAAGTAGAAACGCTATAACAGTTGTTACATCCTGTGAGGCTGTGGGAGTGTGTGGGTGTGGTGTTGTCTTCTCCCTCTTCTCCTCCTTCTTTCTTGCCCCTCCACTTGTCTCTCTCCGCCCCTTCCTTCTCCGTTAGGACACACCTGCTGCTCATCTGCCCTCGTTACCACCAATTACCCTGAGAGGTGATATAAGCTGGAGGAGAGCAGTGTGGAGGTGGGAGAGGCTTCTGGTGGATTTTCATCTGTGGTGGATAGTGTGTGTTTCCAGCCTAGGTGTGGGAAAGGCCTGCTGTGTGTGTGCGACTAGCCCCACTGTGCGTAGCTTACCGTGAGTAGCTCAACTGGGCAGTGTTTTTGCTTGAGTGTCGGCAGCCTCCATTACTTTGTTTGGCCTGCCTAGTTTGTGCTAATAGCAGCGTTGCTGTCTTTTTCTGTTGAAGCCTTATAGTTGTTTTCTTTGGTGAAGTGGTCACCATTCTCTTTGGGTTGACCTGTTTGAGTTATAATTAAAGCAGCGGTGCTGTCTCTTTCTGTTGTTACCTTTTAAATGATTATTGAGTCAATTGATTATAATAAAGACTTGTTTTGTGTTAAAAACCATCTGCCTGGCGTTCCTTTCATTTCACCCGGATTCAACTGTTACTGTCCCCCACCCTCTTCGCCTAGCTTTCATGTGGGGACGTAACAAAGTGGGGGCTCGTCCGGGATAGGAATGAAAGGAGTTGAGTTAACTACGATTGTGAACAGGTGTTTGTGTGTTGTGTGAGGGTCATTTGACTAGCTGCTGCTCTCCCTGGCTAGAATAGGGGAGTGTCTAGCTGAGCGTTTGCTCTTCCTTCGGACACTCATTTTTTGTTTTTCCTTTGTTATTTTCGGAGCAAACCCGGGTGGGGATTAATTCTCTGTTGGGGGTAGGCTTTTCGGTGCCTTTGGCACTTGATGATTTGCCTTTAAAGTGGCCTCGAGCCTGGTACGCTCCAGAAGCTAGGTGAGGCTAGATTCTGAGTAGGCAGGACTGGGGAGAGGTAGTATTTCAGTTAATGGTTGACTTGACACAACACATATTGTTTTGCCTGTTTGTTTTTGTGTTTTTATAAAGGTGTTGTGTGGCCCTTCAGTGGTTAGCTTTTGTTTTGCGGGCCATTTTTAGTCTTCATGGCCACTTTTGATATTTCTGGGTTTACGGCAGAGCCGTCGCTTGCCCTGCTGGATGTTTGTAGGAAGAGGGATCTACATGAGGTGGCAACATATTACGGGATCAGTGTCTCCACTGGGCTACGCAAAGCAGAGCTGAAGGCCGCTCTGGTGTCCGGGTTGTTGGAGAAGGGGGTGGTTGTAATGCAAGAACCCCCGAGCACACCCGGTCCAGCTGGACCAAGTGCTTCGCCTCATGTTCCAAGCCAGGTCGTAGGACCATCAGTGTCTACACCTGTGGGCCAGGGGCTGCCCGAGGGCGGGCCAATAACGCTGCCCCGTTTTGATCCGCTTTCCACCCAGTCATCGGAGGGTTCTAAGCAGGATGCTAGGCTCAAAGTCCATCTGGCTCGTCTCCAGCTGGAAAAGGAGCAGCTCGAGAGAGAGTTCCAGCTGAAAAGGGAAATAGAGCTTAGGCGTTTGGACGCGGAACTGGCTAGGGCTAGGGAGGTCGAGCTAAAGAAGGTGGAGGTGGAGGCGGAGACTAAGGTCAAGATGCGACAGCTGGAACTCCAGCAGGCCTCCTCCCCTCCTGTGGCGGCCTCTCTGTCACAGACAGAGGTGCAGTTTGATGTAGGCAGGAATAGTCGTCTGGTCCCTGTGTTTCGTGACACTGAGGTGGAGGTTTACTTTGAATCATTTGAGCGGATAGCAACAGCCTTGCGTTGGCCGCGGGATGCGTGGGCCATCCTGCTGCAGTGCAAGCTGGTGGGCAAGGCACAGGAGGTTTGTTCCTCGTTGTCCACTGAGTGCAGTTTGGATTACGACAAACTAAAAAGTGCTATCCTGTTAGCCTACGAACTAGTCCCCGAGGCTTATAGGCAGCGATTTCGGGGGTTGAAAAAGGTGCAGGGTCAATCCTTCCTGGATTTCGCAAGGGAAAAAAGTGTCCTTTTTGACCGGTGGTGTATGGCCTGTAAAGCTGCAGATCTAGTTTCGGTACGGGAGTTAATTCTCATTGAGGAATTTAAAAACTGCATCTCCGAGCGGATGGCAGTATATCTGAACGAACAGAAAGTCTCCACGTTGCAGCAGGCCGCGACACTGGCTGACGAGTTCGCACTCGTCCATAAAGCCAGTGTCATTAAGCAAGAGCGACGTGACACACTAGCGAAGGCTAGCGGTGCTAGTGGTGAGCATGGCACAAGGGGGGAGGTGCCTGTGCCACGTCCCAGGTCAGACCGGAAATGTTTTTACTGTTTTAAATCTGGCCATCTAATAGCGGACTGCGAGGCCTACAGGCGAAGACAGCCAGCTTCAACACCACGTAAGCCAAAAGGGATAGGGCTGATTAAAACCGCTTCTCCTGTTAACAGACCCCTGAGCACTGAGACTCCTGATGAATGCTTTAAACCCTTCATTTTCAAAGGAGCGGTGTCGCTCTCTGGTGAGCCTAAAGATGAGCGGACTGTGACCATTTTACGTGACACGGGTGGCTCACAGTCCCTCATACTGGCCAGTGCACTTGCCTTTGATGAAAAGACTGCCAGTGGCACTGATGTTATTGTCAGAGGCGTTGGAATGACTTATGTGCCCGCCCCCCTCCATCGAATTTGGGTGCAGAGTGACCTAGTAAGTGGTATTTTTCCTGTGGCTGTGTGTCCTTGCTTCCCGATTGATGGCGTGGATTTCATAATGGGCAATGACATTGCAGGCGGGAAGGTTTATCCTACCCCAGAGGTCACAAAGACCCCTGGCCCAAGTCCTTTGTCAGATGCTTTAAGCCGGCAGCACCCGGATGTATTTCCTGTAGGTGTTCTTACCCGGTCACACGCCCATCGGCAGGAAGAAGTGGTTGACTTGTCAGAGTCAGTGGTCGGCTCTATTTTGGAAAAGGATGTGATGCCCTACGAGGAGGAGGCGGGTCCTGATGCCAAGGAACTGGCTCATGAAGTAGTTGAGCCTGCTCCTGAACCTGCAGCCCCTCCTCTCCTCACGCGGGAGGCCCTTATGATCGCTCAGAAAAAGGACCCGTTGTTAGCCAAATGTTTTGCCGCCGTAGATGAGAGTGATGGTCCGACAGGAGACAGGAAGCAGACATTTGTTGTTTGTGATGGATTGTTAATGCGCAGGTGGACCTCAAAGCCAGGGGAGGACTGGAGTGTAGTCCAACAGATAGTGGTCCCGGCTAGTTTGCGTCAGCATGTGCTACAATTGGCCCATGACCATTCATGGTCAGGACATTTGGGGATAACTAAAACATATGACCGTATTCTGCAGCACTTCTTCTGGCCGGCAATGAAGACAGATGTTGCAAAGTATTGTAATACTTGTCACACGTGTCAACTGGTGGGCAAACCAAACCAAACTGTGCCCCCCGCCCCACTATGTCCAATACCTGCCGTTGGTGAGCCATTTGAGCACGTTTTGGTCGATTGTGTCGGTCCGTTGCCAAGAACACGGGCAGGTAATCAGTTTTTATTGACCATAATGTGCTTGTCCACGCGGTTCCCCGAAGCAATTCCTCTGCGGAGGATCACCACTGCAAACATTACTAAGGCGCTAATCAAGTTTTTTACCACCTTTGGTCTCCCAAAAACAGTGCAAAAGGACCAGGGAACTAATTTCTTATCCCGAGCATTTAAACAGACTTTAACTTCCCTTGGCATTTCTCATTCCGTGTCTAGTGCTTACCACCCAGAGTCGCAGGGTGCACTTGAGCGTTGGCACCAAACACTTAAGGCCATGCTGAAAAAGTACTGCCATGACACGGGCAGAAGTTGGGATGAAGGCGTCCCCTTCGTGCTGTTTGCGATACGCGATGCCAAGCAGGAGTCCTTAGGGGTCAGCCCGGCTACCCTTGTGTTTGGCCACAATGTGCGGGGCCCACTAAAGATGTTGAAAGAGAAGTTCCTTAGTGGGGGTGTTCCAAAAACTAACGTGGTAGATTTTGTGAAGACGTGTAGGGATCGATGGCAACAAGCTACCTCATTAGCAAAAGAGGCCCTGTGTGTATCCCAGGCAAGCATGAAGAAATGGTATGACAGAAAAGCTGTAAAAAGACATTTTCAGGCTGGAGACAAAGTCCTAGTGTTGCTACCGGTGCCTGGTTCTGCTCTTTCGGCCCGTTTTGCGGGACCGTATGTTGTAGTGAGGAAGGTGTCCGAGACAGATTATGTCCTCAGTACCCCAGAACGCAGGAGGAAAACCCGCCTGTGTCACATTAACATGTTGAAACCCTACCATGATAGGGTAACTCATGAGACCGTTGCCAGCGCAGCAACCCCCAGTGCTGTCTATGCTGCCGTGCTGAGCGTAGAGGCAAGTGCCGACGATGATCTGCATATGCTTTCTGAGGGACAACAGTGTGGGCGGTTGGCAAATTCAGCTTACTTAGCCGAGGTAACGGCCCACTTGTCTCATCTGTCCCCTTCACAGTGCAAAGATGTGCTTAGTCTACTGCACTCCTACCCTTCTCTCTTTGGTGATGTGCCCTCGCGTACTAGTGTTTGTGAACATGACATCAATGTTGGTAACGCAACCCCAATCAAACAGCATGCGTACCGCTGCCCCATGGGAAAGCGTGAGGTGATGAAGAAGGAAGTCAGTTATTTAGTAGAGAACGGTTTGGCACAACCGAGCCACAGCCCTTGGAGCTCCCCGTGTTTGCTTGCGCCTAAGTCTGATGGCACCCCACGTTTCTGCACCGACTACCGGAAGGTAAATGCAGTGACCGTCTCTGATTCTTTTCCACTTCCTCGTATGGAGGATTGCATTGACAACATCGGTCCTGCCAAATACATCTCCAAACTAGACCTTCTTAAAGGGTATTGGCAGGTGCCTCTGACCCCCAGAGCCTCTGACATTTCTGCATTTGTCACACCCGACCATTTCATGCAGTACACCGTGATGGCGTTTGGCATGAAAAATGCTCCGGCCACCTTTCAGCGTTTAATGCAGCTGGTGTTGGGGGATGTGCCTCGGTGTAATGTGTACTTGGATGATGTAGTGATATACACGGACACGTGGGAAGAGCATGTGGCCATCCTACAAGCAGTGTTTCAGCGATTGGCCGATGCCTCGTTAACTCTAAATCTCGCTAAGTGCGAGTTTGCCAAAGCGACAGTCACGTATCTGGGAAAGCAGGTGGGTTTCGGGCGGGTCGCCCGGTGGAGGCAAAAGTCGAGGCTATCCTCAGCTACCCGGCCCCAGCCACTAGGCGGGAGTTAAAGCGGTTCCTGGGCATGACTGGATACTATCGCTGTTTTTGCAAGAACTTTGCGGTAGTTGTGGCCCCTTTGACAAAGCTATGTAGCCCCAAAATCCCTTTTGGTTGGTCAGGAGAGTGCCAGCATGCATTTGAGTCTGCAAAATCCCTCCTTTGCAGCGCCCCAGTTCTGGCCGCCCCCAACTTCTCTCAGCCTTTCAAACTGGAAGTTGACGCCAGTGCCACCGGAGCTGGTGCGGTGCTGTTGCAGGACGACACAGAGGGTGTGTGTCACCCAGTCTGCTACTACTCTGCAAAGTTCAAGCGCCATCAGCTAAACTATTCCACCATAGAGAAAGAAGCTCTAGCGCTGCTGATGGCCTTGCAGCACTTCACTGTGTATGTGGGCTCTAGCTCCTTTCCAGTATCTGTGTATACAGATCACAATCCCCTTACGTTTCTCCAACGTATGTACAACCACAACCAGCGGCTAATGCGCTGGGCTTTGCTGGTGCAAGATTATGACCTGGTTATTCAACACAAGAAAGGGAGTGAAAACCTGGTGGCTGATGCACTCTCACGCAGTGCATAGTGATGAGTTTATTCTCTGTTTTGTATAGTGTGAACATAAGGTGGGGGGAATGTTACATCCTGTGAGGCTGTGGGAGTGTGTGGGTGTGGTGTTGTCTTCTCCCTCTTCTCCTCCTTCTTTCTTGCCCCTCCACTTGTCTCTCTCCGCCCCTTCCTTCTCCGTTAGGACACACCTGCTGCTCATCTGCCCTCGTTACCACCAATTACCCTGAGAGGTGATATAAGCTGGAGGAGAGCAGTGTGGAGGTGGGAGAGGCTTCTGGTGGATTTTCATCTGTGGTGGATAGTGTGTGTTTCCAGCCTAGGTGTGGGAAAGGCCTGCTGTGTGTGTGCGACTAGCCCCACTGTGCGTAGCTTACCGTGAGTAGCTCAACTGGGCAGTGTTTTTGCTTGAGTGTCGGCAGCCTCCATTACTTTGTTTGGCCTGCCTAGTTTGTGCTAATAGCAGCGTTGCTGTCTTTTTCTGTTGAAGCCTTATAGTTGTTTTCTTTGGTGAAGCGGTCACCATTCTCTTTGGGTTGACCTGTTTGAGTTATAATTAAAGCAGCGGTGCTGTCTCTTTCTGTTGTTACCTTTTAAATGATTATTGAGTCAATTGATTATAATAAAGACTTGTTTTGTGTTAAAAACCATCTGCCTGGCGTTCCTTTCATTTCACCCGGATCCAACTGTTACTGTCCCCCACCCTCTTCGCCTAGCTTTCATGTGGGGACGTAACACAGTACAGACTCCAGGACTGATCATTGTGTCCAAACAAACAGTCTCTGCCTCCTTTCCTTATGATGCTTCTGTAACTCACGGATATACGAACTTCTCCTCTCCACTCGACCTCCCAGTAACAGCGACCAGTCAGACCATTTCTACAGAGTAGCTGTTCAACATCAAATCTGTCTGGATGATCAGGATATGACTGAACCTCCCACACATGTGTCACCTTCCTGTTGTTGTCAGACAGTTGGAGGTTTGTGTGAACTGTGTTTGTGTCGATTGTGAGTTGACAGGAATCTGATGGAGAGAACAAACACAATCCAGCTGCAGTTATTGATCCATCATCTGTTCATTGATTGACACTTTGATGATGACTCCTGACATGATGAAGATGGTTGAATGTGTGCTGCTTTGTTTTCATGAATCCCATTAAAAACACACTTACACTTCCTCAGACCTGGTCTCAACCATCGGACTCCAGCAGGCTCCACCCTGAAAGGAGGAGGGGGGTCAGAGCAGCACAGTCAGCATGCACACATGGACATTACATGGCTCTCACACACATGAACATTCACAGTGTTCATCAAAGTGAAAGCTCGGGGGAATGAATTGTCTGTGGTGTCTGTTTTTTGTTAACAACACTCTGTATCGTCTGCCTGAAGGAAGAAATGTGAACAGTTTCTCTCCATGATGTGAAAGGTCTGTAGAGATGTGTTTGTCCCTCATTCTGGACCTTTACAGGTCCTGGATGGAGGGAAGACAGCACAGATGAGCCTCTCTAAAGACCTTATTTTCTGGCCCCGTCATGCTTCATGACTGAGGCCAAGCAGACAGTGATTGATGAAAACAGGACAGACTGGATGATGCCATTTCTCCAGACTGCACAGGGTTATATCTTTGGATTAGTTCTGACACATTCATCAACACCACATCTCCAGTCATTGGAGGAAATATCACAGGAGAAAAAAGTCTGAGTTTTACTGTAAAAACCACAAACATGTTTAACCAATCATTTTGTACATTTTAAAAAATTATGCACAAGTTTTGCAAACAACAACTACTTCCCTAAAAATGCAGCCCAGGCCTCAGGCGGTTTTTATATAAGGATTTCAAACGATTTACAGAACAATCACGTGTTCTGCATCAAATAAGAAGCCACACAAATGATTTGTGCCACTGCAAAAATAGTTTGTGTCCACTACAAGACAGAGGAGAACAGCACAGGGATAACCTGCAGGTCTGACAGCAGGAGGTGGATCACTCCTGTTTTCCATATGGAGACAGTGTTTACACTGCAATCTGCCTTTGGTGGCTTTAAGGCAGCAACTGTGACGTTCACTAGTAGAACTGACACACAACACAACCACTACACTACACACCAACTACACGCTAACTGTAGCCTCCAAACACGCTAAACATTACAAATCTCTCATGTATCAAAATTCGCTCTTTCTCTCGACATTACATGGCTCTCATAAACATACTGTTAGACACTGATAAAGGAACAGTCCAACATTTTCACAAATACACTTCAAGGAGTGGGAGTCATGTGAATATTGTCATCTAATTGGTTTGAATCCTCTAGTCAGTCACAGAAAGAGGTCCCCCCCACACCCCAACAGCCCCCACTGCTAGCTAACAGCAGCCTAATATTCAATTCAATTCAATAAAACTTTATTGATCCTGAAGGTTAACCCCGAAGGAAATTGGGTTAAGGCTGCCGACCTTTGCCAGCGCCATCTTACCCTTCTGACCATACATACATTATGTAAATGACCGTATTAATCTTTTGTAAAGTGTTTTGTAAAGTTATGAGTGACTATTATATTGTTGGAGCGGATGCTTTTATTTTGAAAGTCACAGAGCGACAACGTGCCGTAAATCAAGTGGCGTAAACCATATAGCAGAAGCGCGGGTTTTAATGCACAGAGAAAAGGTGTTCTCTATGGTTAATGGACGGAAATGGGAAAAAGAACGGCTATCAAGGTGCAATCCTGAGTTGTAAGCAGTTCCTAGCACCTGGTTGATGAGGGAACAAGGTTTGTAACAAAATTTGTCCTGTGGATTTGTACTTTGTTGTTTTACGAGCATATAGCTGCTGACCGTTACTAAGTATAAAGCCTAAGTTTTCACCCACTAGAGGGTGCTAACGTACCTCATGTTTAGGCAGCGATGCAGCGATTTCACTGTTATATGCAATAATTTACAAGTTTTAGTGTTATTTGTTATGTAAGGTAAAAAGAATTAATTTGTGATTAATAAATAAGTCAAAAGGTTAAAGGTAACACACTGTTTGATTTACTAATAGTCTTTTATTCTGTATGTTGTAGCTCTTACGGTGTGTTCACATGCACGGCTATTTAATAAAAGGATTGTGAACCATCAGTTTGAGAGACCATCTTTTCAACCGGGGATGCTACACATTACACAAACATCACATGGGGAAGACAGGTCAGAGGGGTATAACAATGGAAAATGCACAACATGAGGAAAGATAAGGAGAAAAAAATAACTCCCCCCAGACTGAGCTCCAACAGGGAGATCAGTTTGAGGACAGAAAAAAACACCTCTGCACATAGCACATGAAAAAAACGCTTAATACACCAAAGAAACACATGACAAGCAACAGGGGTGGGTAAAGGGTGAGAGACAGCCGATGTAGACAGTACATCCGGTTCGATACTTTGGTGTCATGGTTCGATATTTTTCCGACACAAAAAAATTTTCATGCCTTTTTAATTTGTCACTTATTAAAATTATAAATATATATTTGAACTCAAAAGTGTAGTTTTTAAATTTAATGTTGCTAAAACAACAAAGTAATAAAAAAATACATCTATCTGATCGAGAAATCACTCATCTTTGGAAAAGAGAGTTTATTACAGAGAAATGGCTCTTTCCAAAATAAAAGCTCTACTATACGCCCTTTCTGGGGTATATTCTCAGCAGCATATTAAACATATCAGGTCCCCATAAGGAGAATCATGTGCTAATAGCTGTCTAAATGACTCGGGTAAAGTTTGTAGCATGCATGCTTGTTGTTTTTGTCTGCTTCCACTTGTCTTTGCACTAGGATGATGTCGGTGTAAACGTGCAGCCATATTCATTGTGTTCCCACTAGAGCTGTCAGCGTTAATCTCGTTAAAATGACTTTAACGCCATAATGCCACAAATCTCCGTTAACGAGTTACCGCGGATCGCCCTGTGCTTGGGACTGGACGGTGTCAACACATTAACGAGCTAACTGCTCTAACGCACTAGTTCCCACCAATGTAATTGAGCATTGCGTGGCACATCCGACATACTTTTGTCCATGACGCGCTTACCTTCAGGGTCATACTTCACATGAAAACCAAGATAGTTCCAAATGCCAGATCTGAATGAGGGTGGGGGAGGCTCAATTTCGTGTAGCGTTGAGGCAGTTGCCATGTTGCAATGAGCTTAGCTTCTGTCTCGCTAGCTTGCGCTGCGCTCAGTGGATCTGCACTCGACAGTGCATCCTAGGCGGAGTAGTCGAACGCAGATCCACTGAGCGCTCAACACAGACAGCATCGTCAGAAGAACATTTGGTAAAACAAATTAAAAAATTTGTATTGTTCGATACATATGCGTACCGAACCGAAAGCACTGTATCGAATGGTTCAACACCGATACGAGTATTGTTGCACCCTATGTATTTTGCCTGGCTAGCCTTTCTTAATTGGGGTACGTCTTCGTCTCTGCAGTTCTCTATTTCCGGAAATGAAAAATAAATATCTTTTTTTTTAAATTATTATTACGATATTAGCAAACTAATGTTTTCTCTTACTTATTAACATTGATAGTAGCTAATACTAATACTCTTTTCTCTTGGGTAACAACAATGTGAGGAGTTAATGCTAAGTAGGCTGCTTTTAGCGGCTAAAGCTAATTTGAGGTGAATAAGCTAACGCTAATACCCTTTTCTCTTGTGTTATAATGATGTGAGATGTTAATGCTAAATAGGCGCCATGAGTGACTCTTCTCCCTTGCGTTATAACGATATGAAGAGTTTATGCTAAATTCAATTCAATTCAATTCAATTTTATTTATATAGCACCAAATCACAACAAAAGTCGCCTCAAGGCGCTTTATATTGTACAGTAGATAGCACAATAATAAATACAGAGAAAAACCCAACAATCATAGGCTGCCATTAGCAGCTAATGCTAATACCGTTTTCCCTTGCTTTCTACAACTTGAGCAGCTATTGCTAAGTAGGCCACTTTGCTCTGCTAAGGATTTCTGTGACCATGATGGAAACTCTGATAAGCTAATGCTGCTAAGCTAATGCTGTTTATGGGCCTTGTTCAAATGAATAGTTCATTCTCATTCTGTTGTTTGAGAACAATAACAGAAAAATGTGCACAACAAATTTATTGTGAATTTAGCTGTGAATGCAGAGTTTCCAGTATTTAGGCTTCCATTTCCAAATGTTAGCTGCTCCTGTCTGCCTCTTTGTCACACACACAGACTGAAATGATTCACAGCCTTGTTTCATCCTTCTGTCAGTGTCACTGACTGTCATTGTCACTGTGACATACAGCATGGGAAACATACACATGGCTGACACTTTATTAGGTACACAGTGGCCACTATCTCAGGTACACCTGTGTCCTAGATGTTCCTGCAAACAGACTCCTTGGAGACGCCTACATAAATATGCATGTACTATCCAGCTAGACTAGTGTGTCTGTCCCCGAAAATATTCCTGCATGTGTGACTGTTCATGTCTCATTTGCAGGAAACAATTGGGAAGTGAGTGAAGGACTGTGTTTTCCAGCTCTTCCTCCTCTATCAGACATTCTCTCCATACCTGAGAGTGTCCAGTCTCCAGCCTGGATCCTCAAGTCCAGCCGACAGCAGCTTCATTCCTGAGTCACCTGGATGATTGTAGCTCAGGTCCAGCTCTCTCAGATGGGAGGGGTTGGAGCTCAGAGCTGAGGCCAGAGAAGTACAGCCTTCCTCTGTGATCAGACAGCCTGACAGACTGCAGACACACAAAACAACAATCCTTCTGTCAACAATCATTTTCTCTTTGTTACAATAACATCTATCCATTTACATCCATTCAATGTAACTTTATTTATCAGTGATAATACCCAACAGACAACAACAATCATCTCAAGCTGTTTAACAGTGTAAGGTAACAGCCTCCAATATTAGAGAGAAAGCCCCAAACATCAGACAATTCACTGTGAGCAGCACTTGGTGATGGTGGGAAGAAGAACTCCCTTTGACACAAAGATCCTCCCAGAAAACAGGCTCCAGGAGGAGCGTCTACCATGACTGGTTGCAGGGTGAGGGGAAAGAGAAGAGATGAGGTCAGAGAGACAAGAACAAAGAACACTTAACTTACGGCGCCATCTCGGATGGCAGCCTGCGTAACATGCTCTCTACAGTTGAAAATTACTGTCCTCTTTCTTTTTTTTGCTCTTATTTATTTCTTTTTTTTCTACTTAGTCTTTCAGTTTATACTTTTTGGTGTAATTGAGATATTTTTATCCGTGCTTGGAAGTGAAATTCCCTGCAAAACTACTGCGATGACCGCGACGCCACGCTGCCCCTTTGTCTATAGCCGAGACCAGCTGCTGGGACTCAGACAGCACGAGATCACTGCGGTGATCAAAAGGAACTACTGCGGCTGCAGAGCTGGGAAAACGAAGACGAAAACGAAGACTGAGGAGGAAAAGATTCCGTCCTGCTCTCCTGTCAGTAGTGACTGGTAATGTTAGATCGCTGGTTAATAAGATGGAGGAGATCGTGAAGCTAACAAGGACAGAGAAAGTTTTCCGAGAATGCAGTGTTATGTGTTTCACGGAGACATTGCTGCATAAAAACATCCCGGATCAGGCGGAGGATCTAAACGGATTTATGTGTGTGAGAGCGGACAGGGACCCAGCAGCAGTGAGAAGAAGAGGGGAGGAGGAGTCACTCTTTATGTTAACAACTGCTGGTGTTCCCCCAGTCACGTTATGGTGAAGATGGCTGTATGTAACAAACACATTGAACTGTTAGCAGTCGGTCTTCGACCGTATTATTCACGGCAAGAGTTTTCTCTCCCCATTATCATCATTGTTTACATCGCCCCTGCCGCTAATGCGGCGCAGGCTTATGATGTCATCAGCTCAGCGACAACGGATCTCCTGAATCGAAGCCCCTCTGCGTTTGTGGCTGTAACGGGTGATTTCAACCACGCAAACCTCTCCACTGTTCTACTCACATTCAAGCAGTATATGGACTGCAAAACCAGAGACAATAAAACATTGGACCTGTTTTATGTCAATGCTACTGAGGCATACACCTCCATCCCTCTCCCTCCCCTGGGCAGGGCAGATCACAACCTTGTCCACCTCCAGGCCCTTTACAAACCTGCCTTTCCTGAGACAACCTGCAGTCACAAAAACAGTTACAACATGGAGAAGGGAGTCGGAAGAGACTCTGCAGGGATGCTTTGAGGCAACGGACTGGGATATTCTTTGTGAGTCTCATCAGGAATATAGATAATCTCACAGGCTGTGTTACAGGCAGTGTTGGGGAGTAACGGAATACATCTACCGCCGTTACGTATTTAAAATACAAAATATGAGTAACTGTATTCTGTTACAGTTACCGTTTAAAAAGGTGGTATTTAGAATACAGTTACTTTGCTGAAATAAATGGAATACACGGCGGTATTTTCCTGTTTCATATTGTGGCGGGTCAGGACTGTTTGGATTTTGTTTGACAGCTATGTCCTGTTGTTCCAGGTGGCAGCGTTACGGTTGCCATGGTTACAGGGTGACGCGCTCTCTCTGCGACTGTGTGTTTCCTGGGTGAGAGAGCGCCTTTTTGTTGTTGTTGTGCTCTGGCAATAAGACTGTACAATTCCTCCTCACTCTGTAGGTGATTTTCTGAGGATTAATAACAAAGCTATTCTGTTCCCATTCAGACCGTGCAATACCACCCAACAGTTTCTCATTGAATGTTTGTTTCATCTCCCCATCATATGCTGCTCCTACTCTTGTGTCTATTTGCACAATAGTATGTCACTTTTAGAATCACGTGCACTGATAGCTAAGCTATTTATTTTTCAGGATATAGTTATATTCCGTTATATAGTTATTAGGGGTGGGTTTTTATAATCGATTTATCGATTAAAATCGATTCTGGCTTGGATAACGTAAAATCGATTCATTAAAATCCTGAATCGATTTTTTAATTAATTAATTTAAATTTATTTTGCCCGAAATGCCAGAGTCTCTGGTGAAATCTCACAAAATTTAAACAACCACCAAACAGCTCAGACAGTAAATGAGAGCAGGTACACGAATTCTGCTCAAAGACTTAAACACACAGCGCAGACCCGCCGACTTATCAGAATCAGTGAGATGTCGTCTTTCTTACCCGACGGCACGGACACGGTCGGGGCTGAAAGCCGACAGCTCGCTGATCCTGATCTGGCGGCTGCGCGCTTTGTGTTCACGCCCTTTATGCGCTGATTCTGAAGCTGTTAGTTTGATCTCTCTCCAAAACAATATTGACCGAACCAGCAGCAAAAGAAGATCCAAACTAGGCTTCACATAAACATCGTCATGAATTCCCTCTGACCTTTCCTGTTTTGCTTTCACCAGGATAAAATCACACTTCATGCACAGCTCTCCCCCCCTCCCCCCCTCTCTCCTTCAAGAACAGTTTCCCGTCTAAAAATCTGTTTTCTTCATTATTCGCTTGCTAGTTACGCACAAGTCTGCTGTTGTTTACAGCGCTGTCGGCTGTTTTTTTTTCCCTTTTACATTCTTCCAAAAAGAAAACCTAATTTCTGCCGTTCAATACTGAACAAATTTAAACTTTCTAAAATTATGCAAAATGCAGAATGCTTAGCTGTGTCTGTAATAAAGCCGCTGTAACGTCAGAGGTAACGTTCATATGTTGATTAATGGTTTTCTTTCGTTTTTGATGTACTGCAGAATATTTTTATAAAATCCAGGCCAGGAAAACCACCTTCATGTTTTTCTGTGTTTTATCTTCAGCTACTTTGACACAAAGGCATCTGCTGTGACGCTTACACCTTTGATAAAGTCTTGCGTGTGTCAGCTTCCTTTTTATAGATACAAAAATATGTAAATGTACTGATCTGAATTATAATATTTCTGACTGTCAAAATATCCCAGATTCAAATCGAATCGAATCGAATTAAATTGAATCAGAATCGAATCGATTCTAGAAATCAGTGACGATACTCAGCCCTACTCTTTATATAGTTAGGTAGGAGTCAGACCATGTTTGTTTTTAGCTGAAAAACATTACACCCAGTAACCTGCTGTGTTGAAAACGTGTTTCCCAACTATGTTTGCTACCCTACAATCCGTCCTACTCTGTAGTAAATTCAGCGATATTTGACTGTCCTGTTGCTCCCATTGAAATTTATATAGCCTATTTAAAATCTAAAACATAACATTATCCGTAGCCTGCTGTTTTTACCACTGTCCTGAGCCACGTTCAGGTAAAAGTGTAAGATCAAATGATCCGATCAATAAAGGATAATGTTGGATCAGTGTTTCAATATTTATATCTTTAGTTAGATGTACATGTGCTTTGGTTATTTGCCCTTTGGTTGAAAGTACACTGAGAGCGGACTTTTTTTTTTATTAGTGATCTTAATAATATTTTTTTAATCTAATTGAATACAATGTATTTGTGTGTGATTGTCAGTTCAAAGCGGGAGAGAGGAAAGAGGAGACCATGAGGAGAAAGTACAATGTCAGGAAGAACCAGGTAAGAAAACAGACAGGAGTACTAACAGGCATCGAATCAATTCGGGACCTTGTGAATCGGAATTGAATCGATTCTAGAAATCAGTGACGATACCAGCCTTAATAGTTATATTCAAAAATATATTTTGCACTATCCTACTGTATATTACTGTATACTTGAATTCTATTGTAAATATTGTATATCTTATTACTCTGTACCTCTGTCTCTCTTGCTGCACTGAGTATGTGTATGACAAAAGAATTTCCTTCGGGATAAATAAAGTTCTTGGTATCTTATCTTATCTTAAAACACAAACTAAGGAGAGAGAAGACAAAAGTTAAGGACATGCAGTAGTGACATATAAAAGCATCAGGAGTGAAAAGAGAGGAGAAGAAAGCAGAGCATCATGGGAAGTCCACCAACAGCCTGAGCCTATAGCAGCATTACTAAGGGATGGTTCAGGGTCACCTGATCCAGCTTGAACTATAAGCTTTATCAAAAAGGGAAGTTTGAAGCTGATCTTCAAAGCAGCCACTCAGGGACATCCTCCACACACACACAACACCTAGGTTGCTATGGCAACCACAGCTGACACGGACAGAGTGCACAGCTGGAACCCTGCAGGTATATTTATCATGATTTATTTCTCACTGTCCGGTCTATGTGTGAGAGACAAACAGCCTCTGTATGTGTGTGTAAATACAGCATGAAGTAAATGAATGCTCGACATTCTCATTTGAATCTTTGATTCTTGTTTCTGTTGCAGGTCTGTGACTGAACTACCTACCCCGCCTACGTGGTCAAATTCAAGTCTGCATTCAGAACAGACCTGGAGACACGCAAGCAAAATGCCAACATTGTATATGTGAAAGCTACTGCTGCACTGGAGCCTGATTCAAGGAGCTCAAGTGTTTACCCAGATCTTACTGACCTTACTGAAGGAACAGAGGGTTGTTGGAGGGAAACCTGTGGAAGCAACAACATCTGAGCCACCAGAGAAAAAGTTGGCCCTATTGGTGCTTCATCAGAGTGTGAACAGGAGGAAGACTCAGCTGAGAACAGTGTGGTGGATACAGAGCAGAGCCCACCATCAGTACAGAGGCCTGTCCATTAGAGTGCTGCTCCAAACATGCAGCACATGTACTTGGCCACAGCTGCAACATCTGTACCTGTGAGAGCTTGTTCTCTGTTGCTGCTCATATTGTACAGAAGAAGAGAGTTTCTTTATCATCAGAAAATGTCAATGAGCTTGTGAGTCTTAGCAGCTGGCTCGGTGCAGAGGAGGAAGAACATGTCAAGTCAGAGGAAGATAAATGCAGTTCATGTTGTCAACTCAACCTGGACGACTGAAAGAGTTTTTCTTTGTCTTGTTTCTGACTGAGATTCTCCAAAGGAAATCCAGCACAAACACACACTTCACACAGTCAAAGTCCTGCACAGTAAATGAGCTGATGAGCGTTTGTGCTGCTACCTGATAACAGAAAAATAGTTCTGCTGGTTCCTGTTCTGAAAACACACATTTATAAATGTTAACTTGCTGTTGATCAAAGGTATGTTGGTGGCTCTGGACTCTGAGGGGAACTTTGTAAAAACACTAGATCAAATGTTGACGTCCTGGCAGAGGCAAAGAACTTTGATTTGATATTTGATTTGATTAGATTCATGTTTCAGCTCACACTGACAGAAATATTTGAACTGCTACTGTGTTAAAGGAAATATTGCTGTTAGAAAGCACCTGATTTGTTTCTGCACACTGTTGCACTTCTCATACTGCAGTACTATTAAAATAAGTACACAATACACTACTTTTGAACTCATGATTGCATGTTGCTGTAACAAAGCCATTAATGGTGATTCAAAGTGTTCATGGTTTTCCAGCACAACAAATGATTGCACAAGTGTGACTGATCCACTTTCTAATGTGTGTCACGGTCAGTCGTCAACAAAATAGACGAACTGAATCTACTTCTCGCCGCACAGCCAATCGTCCACGACTGCTGTGTCCTGGTCGTCACGGAGACATGGCTACAAGAGGGAATTCCCGACGCCTCCGTGCAGCTAGCAGGCCGCACAATGCACCGCAGCGACAGAAAGGCTACAGCGGGGAAAAGCAGAGGAGGAGGTTTGTGCATTTACACACATAACAACTGGTGCACAAACACTAGGATCATCACCACAGTCTGCTCCCCGGACATAGAGGCAATGTCTGTCATGTGCAGACCTTTCTACTTGCCCAGAGAACTGACTGCAGTGCTAATAACAGCAGTCTACATTCCACCAGATGCTAATGTTAGCTCAGCCCTTGCATACCTGCACTACATTATCTCCGAACAGTAACGGACATACCCAGAGGGAGTACACATTATTGCAGGGGATTTCAACAGAGCATGGTTAAGAACTGTGCTGCCTAAATTTGTACAACATGTGAAATGCCCTACGAGAGGAAATAACACCTTGGATTATGTTTACTCAAATATTAAGCAAGCCTACAGATCTGTTCCCCTCCCCCACCTGAGCATGTCCGACCACCTCTCTCTACTTCTTGTCCCGGCATACACACCACTCAGGAAAAGGACAAAGCCCACCATCAGAACCATTAACACCATTTCTGACGAAGCTCTCGCTCAATTGCAGGACTGTTTTGCTCTCACAGAGTGGAGTGTCTTTGAACAGGATAACCTAGAGACTCACACAACCGCAGTGCTGGGTTACATCAAACACTGCATGGACACTGTCACCACATAAAAGCGGGTCCGCGTCTACCCCAACCGTAAACCCTGGATGACAAGCAAGGTTCAGGCACTGTTAAAGGCACGCAACTCTGCATACAAATCTGGGGACCAGAACATGTAGAGCAGAGCAAGAGCAGACCTAAAAAAAGGCATCAGAGCAGCAAAACTGGACTACTCAAACAAGCTATCAGATCATCTCTCTGATAACAACTCCAGGAAGGTATGGGAGGGCCTCAAACACATCACCAATTACAAAGCCAAAGGGACAAATATAGATAACATGGACATCTCGTTAGCGGAGGAACTTAACCACTTTTTTGCCCGCTTCGAGAAAACTGCAGTCACCCCCACCATGCACACCACCCTGCCTACAGCGCCCTCTGAGCACAGCCCGAACACATTTAGCCTCCAACAACATCAGGTCCGCAATGTGTTCAGAGCAGTGAATCAGAGGAAAGCTGCTGGTCCCGACGGAATACCTGGTAGAGTGCTCAAAGCCTGTGCTGACCAGCTGGCTCCTGTGTTGACCAGACTATTCAACCTCTCCCTGACACATGCCACTGTCCCTCACTGCCTGAAATCATCAACAATAGTCCCAGTCCCCAAGTCCACCACCATCAGTAGCCTCAGTGACTACAGACCCATTGCACTGTATCCAGTGGTTGCAAAGTGCTTTGAGAAGCTGGTCCTAAAGCACATAAAGGACTGCCTCCCACCCAGCTTCGACCCCACCAGTTTGCCTACAGGGCAAATAGGTCCACAGAGGATGCAATTTCCACTGCTCTCCACTCTGCTCTGCATCACCTGGAGAATCCTGGGACATCAGTAAGGATGCTCTTTGTTGATTACAGCTCGGCCTTCAATACTATCATCCCAGAGATTCTTATAGACAAGCTGGTAAACTTGGACTTTCCCCCCTCCACATGTGCATGGATCAAAAACTTCCTCACAGACCGTTCACAATCAGTCAAGGTTGGCAACCAGCAATCATCCACCCTGTCGCTCAGCACTGGCTCACCACAGGGATGTGTGCTGAGTCCACTATTATACACCATCTACACCAGTGACTGCACCCCTACGCACCCCTGCAACATTATCATGGCTCAAGAGTTGGGCGTTCGCCTTGTAATCGGAAGGTTGCCGGTTCGAGCCCCGGCTTGAATAGTCTCGGTCGTTGTGTCCTTGGGCAACACACTTCACCCGTTGCCTACTGGTGGTGGTCAGAGGGCCCACTGGCGCCAGTGTTCGGCAGCCTCGCCTCTGTCAGTGCGCCCCAGGGTGGCTGTGGCTACAACGTAGCTTACCATCACCAGTGTGTGAATGTGTGTGTGAATGGGTGGATGACTGGATATGTAAAGCGCTTTGGGGTTCTTAGGGACCAGAAAGGCACTATATAAATACAGGCCATTTACCATTTACCATCATCAAATTTGCAGACGACACCACTCTGATGGGGCTCATCACCAACGATGATGACACCGCATACAGGGATGAGGTCCAGCGACTGTCAGAATGGTGTAACTACAATAACCTCACCCTAAACACCAAGAAAACCAAGGAAGTGATCATGGACTTCCGCAAAACAAGGACTGATCCTCCCACCCTCTCCATAAAAGGTGACTATGTGGAGAGGGTGTCCTCCTTTAAGTT
Source organism: Pelmatolapia mariae (assembly GCF_036321145.2). Classification (NCBI taxonomy): domain Eukaryota; kingdom Metazoa; phylum Chordata; class Actinopteri; order Cichliformes; family Cichlidae; genus Pelmatolapia; species Pelmatolapia mariae. The sequence continues at coordinate 35,227,978 of NC_086229.1, forward strand.
CCTCGGCACCCACATATCCGAGGACCTATCCTGGTCCACAAACACATCAGCCCTAGTAAAGAAAGCCCAGCAGCGCCTCCATTTCTTGAGGGTTCTGAGATGGAACAGGCTGCAGACTGAACTCCTAGTGTCCTTCTACCGTGCCACTATCGAGAGTGTGCTTGTGCACGCCATCCCTGTGTGGTACGCTGGTTGCACAACAGCTGACAAGAAGAGACTACAGAGCATCATCAGAACTGCAGAGAAGGTGATCGGCTGTCCACTCCCCTCCCTGGACTTAATTGCCAGCTCAAGATGTCTCTCCAGAGCCAGGGCAATTATAAAGGACCACCTCCATCCTAACCACCACCTCTTCAACATCCTGCCCTCTGGAAAAAGACTCAGATCCATCAGGTGCAAAACCAACAGACTAAAGAACAGCTTCTTCCCGTGGGCTGTCAGAACTATTAATGGAATTAAGAGTGTGTAAAGACTTCCCCAACACATCCACCCTGACACTGCTGTTGATCATCTATGTGCAATATCTCAGTCTTTCCATGTTCTGTGCAATATTTTTGGCTCAAGTGCAGTTATTTTGGTCCCAGTCTGTTTCATTGTTCTTACACATACAACGTGTATATAGTGTATCCACTCACACATGTATATATATACACTGCTTTTTATTTTATTTTATTCTATTTTTTTTCCACCTTCGATGTATATTGGTTTCTCTTTTTCTTACTTTAGCACCTTTGTGGTCCAGCTACCCAATTTTGCTGTTCAAGAAACTGCACAATGACAATAAACAGCTCTAAACTTAAGTGTGTAGCCCACACTGTGTGTCACTGTGTGTCACTGTCACAGGTGAGTCTGTGTATCCAGGTTCTATGAGGAGAACAGGATGTAGTGACTGAGTCCAGCAGCTTAAAGTCTGACTCCATCCTCCATTTGCCTTTGTGTAGCTGACACTTCATTTTAATGTCCTTCTATTCTGGTTCATCTGCTCATCTGGTTTCAGTTTCTATAAGCACACAGGTTTCATCAGTGGCTCTATGACCTCAGTAATCTTTGCTGGGCCTTAATGCTCTGAACAAAGCTGCACATCACAAGACTAAATAGAAATGAATCAGTCTTTCATTTCTCACTGCTGTTTGACTTCAGCTCTCAATGTCCCACCATAACCCATGGAAAGAATTACTGTCCATCCAGGCTCCTGAACATGAAGCTGATGAAGGTGGAGTATTGTGAGGGCTGATGGAGATGATGATGAGGAATCCAGGAGCAGTGGGTGGATGGCAGCATCAGCATGAAGGGTCAGTGTGAGAATACTTTATCATCCACAAAGAAAACTAGTCTGAGTTTCTGACACTCTTGTTAGAAAGACGCAGTCGCAGCTTGTGGCTGCAGTTAGCTGGTTTGCTAGTTAGCAGGGAGCTAACTCACTAGCAGATTGAATACTAAATTGTGTAAACCAGGGGTGTCAAACATATGCTTGTGGGCCAAATCCAGCCACTTGAGATAATTTCATATGTCAATTATTGATGATTTTTCAGGCTTCCTGATAATCAGTGTGAGCACAGCCGAGATGTTTTTCTGATGAGCAAACCATGTGGCCAAACACTTTAAGAGACAGACTGGGATTGTACCATTATTCGAAAGAAGATGCTCCACAGATAGCAAGTGTAGTCTATGGAACGTGTTAGGAAAGAGTGAAAACACAAAATGACCAGCATCTGGCTGCATTTCCGCGATATTGGAGACCACAAAGCTGAGTGCAACATTTATATAGGATATATATATGAGAAGCTGAGAGTAGAACTGATAAAATTAGGAGCTGTCTAAAGTGATACCCATTTTTATTTTCACCCATTTTCCATTGTGGAGGACAAACGGTTTCAAACTTGTCCAGAACTTAAACCTCACATGTGCTCTTCCTAATGGCATTAAATAGGGCTTTTGTGAAAACACTGAATAAAAACAGCTGCCTTTAAAAAGACCAAAAGTACAATTCAGTACTGAATATGACATAAAATAAGCTATATACAAAGTGTGATTGAATGGCAGAGGCCCAGAAATGTGTGCATGTAGCACAGAGTCACGGCGCGGTGTCTGAATGAGTCTGAAGCCATGAATCCATTTATAATTAAAATTTATAACTCTTAACTCATTTGATCCGCGACTTACCACAAGCAACCGGAAGTAGAAGTTTTGGACTTTTAACCCTCTGAATCCAGGGTATAATTGGCCGTTTTTGACTACTTTTGACTTTACCTCTATATTTCACCTTTAAAATATGTTTTTCTTGCCTTGTTTGGTATCATTATTTACAGCACAACCTCAAATATCTGAAATTTTAGTTTTTTTTTCATTTTGGTATACTATATAAGCCCAGTTGATCTAAATTCAGACAAAAAATTCAAAATCCGAGTAGAAAAAAGTTATATTTTTTACTGTAAAACCCACAAACATGTTTAACGAATCATTTTCATAACTTGAAATGCAAATAGAAATTGTACATTTCTAAAAGTTATGCACGAGTTTTGCAAACAACAAAGTTATATGGTACTATTTACCTAAAAATGCAGCCAAGGGCTCAGGCGTTTTTTATATAACCATTTAAATCTATTTACAGAACAATCAGGTGTGCTGCATCAAATAAAAAGGCACAAAAATTATTTGTGCAACAGGAGGTGCATGAGTCCAGTTTTCTATGTGGGGACAGCGTTTACATTGGAATCTGCCTTTGACGGCTTTTTTAGATCAAATATGAAATTCAGCAGTATAACTGACACACAATACAAAACAATAACTACACAACAAACTAACTACCTCTCGTGGGTGTCACTCCTAAAAACTTCCCCTTCTCCCTAAACAACCAAATGTCACATGTTGCCATATCATTTTTTGATTGGCTGGCATGGTAAACTCTAACACCAATAGGGAAGGGGTATTTTTTCTTTTCCTTTTTTCACTCGCAAGCGGAGAGTGTTTGCTAGCGCTGTCTGTAGAAAACGCAGTTTTTACCGTTCTTCCCGCTGTAAACACCACTGTTTTGTTCAGAAACAAACATGGCGTGTATTTTTTAATCATAACTCGAATCGACACAATTCAAAAACTGGTATATAGTTTGAAGTCCGCACTTTCGACCCTAGTTGAAATGGAAACTCTGAGTCGCTGCATCTTGTAGCTGTGTTGTCTTAATTGGTCATGTGATTTTAACCCTCTGGAGTCCAGCGACCCCAGAGGGTTAACTGTATTTTCTTAAGTTTTACAACTTTTCTTGGTGTTAAAAACCTCCTTATGGCCATTCACACTATACAAAATAATTAAGCAATAAACATTTAACCTGTTGAACCCTAATGTCTCTAGTACCAGGCGTGAGGGTGAACATCTGGTTTAATGGGATGTATCACCAAATCTCTTATTTAAATATAGACATGTGTGGTATCTATAGAAATCTCAGAATCTCAGCTAAAAGTTCACAAAACCATCTCAACAACCACCAAACAGCTAAAACAGCAAGTGAACCGATTCCACAAAAAAGATGTAAACACAAAGTGCGGACCCCCATGTTCACCTGTATTTCAAACGTTAAGCGTTGTTTTGGACTTTCATTTGCCGCTGGTTCAGTGAATTTTGGTTGGACAGTGATGTAACTTGCAGTCTCAGAATCTGTGAGAAGTCTGCTTTGGAGTCACCTCTGCAAACTCATCACTATTTTCACCATCACGTTTCTACTTAGACAATAACAAAAGAGCAAGTAGCTCCCCAGGAACTACTTCCCCTTTTAGAACTTTTCAACTTGGCTGTCTGGGCTGTCTGAGTGGTGTCCCAGAAACGATGTGGGCTTCATAGATAATTGGAAAACCTTCTGGAGGAAACCTGGTCTTGTTAGGAGAGACGGCATCCATCCCACTTTGGATGGAGCAGCTCTCATTTCTAGAAATATGGACCAATTTATTAAACCCCCCAAAATATGACTATCCAGAGTTGGGACCAGGAAGCAGAGTTGCAGTCTTACACGCCTCTCTGCAGCTTCTCTCCTCCTGCTACCCCCCCCCAAAAAAAAAAAACCCATCTCCATTGAGACTGTGTCAGCTCCCAAACAGACAAAAAACAAACCAAAAACCAGCAATAAAAAACTTAAACATAAAAAATCAAAAAGAAAGAACAATACAGAATCCACATCTGAACCAAAGAGTAAAACAGTGAAATGTGGATTATTAAATATTAGGTCTCTCTCCTCCAAGTCTCTATTAGTACATGACTTAATAATTGACCAACAAATCGATTTATTCTGCCTTACAGAAACCTGGTTGCAGCAGGATGATTATGTTAGTTTAAATGAATCAACACCCCCGAGTCATTCTAACTACCAGAAACCTTGAAGCACAGGCCGAGGGGGAGGTGTGGCAGCAATTTTTCACACCAGTCTATTAATTAACAAAAGACCAAGACAGACTTTTAATTAATTTGAAAGCCTGATGCTTAGCCTTGTCCAACCCAGCTGTAAAACTCAGAAACCAGTGTTACTTGTTATCATCTATCGTCCAACTGGGCCTTACACAGAGTTTCTTTCTGATTTCTCAGACTTTTTATCTGATTTAGTGCTCAGCTCAGATAAAATAATTATTGTGGGTGATTTTAACATCCATGTAGATGCTAAAAATGACAGCCTCAACATTGCATTTAATCTGTTATTAGACTCAGGGCTCTAGACTAACTATTTGACATGGGCGCACCGGTACGCCTAACTTAAAAAATTTAGGCGTACCGGCACAAAAGTTAGGCGTACCGGCACAAAAGTTAGGCGCACTCAAATTTTTCAACCGCTTCGCTTAACACCGCAGTTTTACATGTGCACCTTCTTTGGGGGGAGGTCCATACAGACAATATTCATTTCTAAATTATTAACTAACAATGTTGTGCTTAAAGTGCTTTGTCAATATTGTAGAAAATGTTAAATGTTAATCATCATCTTGGCCTCCTCTGACGACCTGTTTGCTGTTGCATGCTGCTGAAAGGCAGTGGGGAGAGGGGACACTTGGGCAGTGCATTTATTGCAGCATGAAGTGTGTTTTCTGGATACACTGCTGCTTTTTCAGCATTCAAAGATTGATGGCACTGTGTCAGAGCACTGGCTATGAATTTCAGACGGATCAGGCCTTAACTTAACAAAAAAGTTATCAATAGTTCTTTTCATCTTTTCTTATTACCCACAGCTACATCCACTTCTGTCAGGCCTAGGCTGCTCACTAGGGCTGGGTATCATCACTGATTTCTATAATCCATTCGATTCCGGTTCTCAAAGTCCTGATTCGATTCAATTTAGCCTCAGACAGTCAGAAATATTATAATTCTGATCATTTATCAGTATTGACACTTGTGAGACTTCATCAGAATTGTGAACATCACAGCAGATGCCTTTGTGTAAAAGTAACTGAGAATAAAACACAGAAAAACATGAAGGAGATTTTCCTGGTCTGGCGTTGTATAGCAGATAACCTTAAAAATATTCTGCAATATTCTGCAATTTTGCATAATTTTAAGAAGTTTAAATTTCTTCAGTATTGAACAGCAGAAATTAGGCTTTCTTGTCGGACGTCATTTACATGAAAAAAGAAAAAGACAGCGCTGTAAACAACGGTAGACTGGTGGGTAATAAGCGAATGAATAATCCAGAAAACAGAGATTTGAGACGGGAAACTGTTCTTGAAGTACACACAGGGAGCTGTGTAGGAAGTGTAATTTTTATCGTGGGGAAGCAAAACAGCAAAAGTCAGAGGGAATTCATGACGACATTGATCAAATGTGAAGCGCAGTTTGCTGCTTCTTTTTGGCTCGGCGAATTTTGGTTGGAGAGACAAAACCTGCAGCTCAGAATCAGCGCAAAAAACCGTAAACACAGCGCGGACCCGACGCATCAGAATCGCTAAGCTCCGACAGCGTGTCCGTCTGCGGGCCGTCCGGTGAGAAAGCCGAGAAAGACAAAGCTGATTCTGATGCGTCGGGTCGCTCTGTGTTTACGTCTTTGTGTGGAATCCGTTAATGAATTGATATCGCCTTATTAAAGCTACTCACCTCCCTCTTCTACCTGCACTTTCCACTGGACCACGGCCAATCAGAGAGGTCCCGCCCCTGACTATCTCTGATTGGTTTAGTCCACGATAGGGGCATAATGTGTGTCTGCTGTTGACAACATGGAGAGTTGCAGAGATTTTTTTTTGTTACCCAAACAGGTGCGACCAAATGTTGGTAACAGTTGGTCGCACCAGTGCGACCAAATGTTTTTTTTAGTCGCACCACGGAAAAATTTGGTCGCATTTGCGACCATATTGGTCGCAGTCTAGAGCCCTGAGACTCAATTGGATTCTCTCAAAATGTAAAAGAACCCACCCACCACTTTAATCACACTCTAGATCTTGTTTTAACATACAGTTGTGGTCAAAAGTTTACATACACTTGTAAAGAATATAATATAATGGCTCCTCCGAGTGTCCCGTTATTTCTAAAACTCTGATTTTTCTCTGATAGAGTGATTGGAACAGATACTTCTTTGTCACAAAAAACATTCATGAACTTTGGTTCTTTTATGACTTTATCATGGGTTAACAGAAAAAAGTGATCACATCTGCTGGGTCAAAAATATCCATATATACAGCAGTGCTAATATTTGGTTACATGTCCCTTAGCCATTTGCACTTCAATTAGGCGCTTTTGGTAGCCATCCACAAGCTTCTGGCAAGCTTCTGGTTGAATCTTTGACCACTCCTCTTGACAGAATTGGTGAAGTTCAGTTAAATTTGATGGCTTTCTGACATGGACTTGTTTCTTCAGCACTGTCCACATGTTTTCAATGGGGTTTAAGTCAGGACTTTGGGAAGGCCATTCTAAAACCCTTATTCTAGCCTGATTTAGCCATTCCTTTACCACTTTTGATGTGTGTTTGGGGTCATTGTCCTGTTGGAACACCCAACTGCGCCCAAGACCCAACCTTCGTGCTGATGATTTTAGGTTATGTTGAAGAATGTGAAGGTAATCCTCCTTCTTCATTATCCCATTTACTCTCTGTAAAGCACCAGTTCCATTGGCAGCAAAACAGCCCCACAGCATAATATTCCCACCACCATGCTTGATTGTAGGCATGGTGTTCTTGGGGTTAAAAGCTTCACCTTTTCTCCTCCAAACATATTGCTGGGCATTGTGGCCAAAAAGCTCGATTTTTGTTTCGTCTGACCACAGAACTTTCCTCCAGAAGGTCTTATCTTTGTCCATGTGATCAGCAGCAAACTTCAGTTGAGCCTTAAGGTGCCGCTTTTGGAGCAAGGGCTTCCTTCTTGCACGGCAGCCTCTCAGTCCATGGAGATGCAAAACACGTTTGACTGTGGACAATGACACCTGTGTTCCAGCAGCTTCTAATTCTTGGCAGATCTGCTTTTTGGTGTATCTTGGTTCACTCTTTACCCTCCTGACCAATTTTCTCTCAGCAGCAGGTGATAGCTTGCGTTTTCTTCCTGATCTTGGCAGTGATGAAACAGTGCCATGCACTTTATACTTACAAACAATTGTTTGCACTGTTGTTCTTGGGACCTGCAGCTGCTTTGAAATGGCCCCAAGTGACTTCCCTGACTTGTTCAAATCAGTAATTCGCTTTTTCAGATCCATGCTGAGCTCCTTTGACTTTCCCATTGTAGCGTTTGTGGGCGTTTGTATCCAATGAGCCCTATTTAACTGGCCTAAGAGAAGTCACCAGCTGTAGTCACTCATAATCACTCACAAGAAGTTAAGAGGCCATGCTATGAAGCTCAGTTCACTGACAACTTTCTAAGTCACCAAAATTGCTAATTCATGTTGCTGTATGTATATTTTTGACCCAGCAAATGTGATCACTTTTTTCTGTTAACCCATAATAAAGTCATAAAAGAACCAAACTTCATGAATGTGTTTTGTGACAAAGAAGTATCTGTTCCAATCACTCTATCAGAGAAAAATCAGAGTTTTAGAAATAACGGGACACTCAGTAGAGCCATTATATTATATTTTTTACAAGTGTATGTAAACTTCTGACCACAACTGTATGGCATAGAAACTGAACATTTAACAGTGTTTCCTGAAAACCCTCTGCTGTCTGATCATTTCCTGATAACATTTACATTTACAATTGTAAATGTAAATGTCTGGAGAACTCAAAACTGGATTATAGATTATATTGAGTTCCCTCCCCAGACGCCTTAATGCCCACTCACATCCTGGGCCATCTGACCTCAGGAATTCACATGACAATGTGGGGCCAGGTTTCACAATGGGCACACCCGAAACCCTGGCTGATTAGGTCCCACACCCGCTTTCACACCTTGGCTCATGTGAATAGAGGATCACCAGGGGGTCCTTTGTCCCTCTTTGGGGGGATACTCCCACTGGGTTTAAATCTGGGACTCCCGGCCATTTGACCTTAGAACTGAAGAAGCTTCTCGGATGAGAGGTGAAACGTCTTCAAGCAACTTAAAGAAGTCCAGACGCTTTTCTTTCCAAGCTCCTTAGACTACGATGACCTGGATGACTGAGAACCTTCACAGACATGTAATGAGAATATTTAATTTTGTTTTTGTCAGGAAACTGAGCACTTATGCAGAGCAACATGTGGAGAGAATCAGAGGAGAAGAGATGAAGAGAGAACAGCAATAAAAGTACAATGAATTGTTCAGTGTGCTTGTGGTATTAAAAAAATGTGTCATTTTTTAAGTTTTCAGTGTTTAGAAGAACTGATGATTACATGATAACAACCACAGGCCAGGTCAAGATGGCACTGTAACAGTTACACCCAGAAATATTTCAGAAATGTGGTCAGTTTCTGCTGCAGTGTATTCAGTATTGAACAAAGTGACTATTGACAATCACTTAATAGTTTTATACATTTTTCAGACATCAGCAGTCATGACTTCTTTTGTTTACTTTAGTGTTTTTTATTTTAGTTGTTCACACTGGATTTGTGTTAACTAGAATAAACATTTAAAAAGTAAAGGTATGATCACATATTTAATTACAGAGCCTTGTTAGAGGATTTGACTACTGTCAGGAGCCTCACAAGATGTTCTTACTCAGATCATCTATTTCTACTTAAATTTCTTTCTGGGAAAAATTGGGATTACTTCGAAAACAGGAAGTATTTTCCCCAATAAGCTAAAATCAGGTCCAAGCAGAGGATGAGCTGAATAAAGGACACTCAAGGCTGACTTGGAAAGTAATGAAGTCCATGGTGGGGATGCAGAACAAGGACAAAAGATGACTGTGATGCTGAATCAGCAGAAGACTTGGACTCATTTGATTACAGCTTTGATGTCATTGATTTTAAAGAAGAGCTTTGTGATTGTAGCAAAGGGCTGGTAGCTCTGAGAGTCCCACTGATGAGGTGTTTGTGTGGAAATCTCTTAGTGGGACCAAAGAGAGAAAAAGCCCTGGTCCTGATGCTGTGGGAGGGAAATGATTTAAGTGTGCTGTGAGGAACTGACTGGGAGGCTTTCACACATTTTCCAGTCCTCCTTGGAACAACAGGAAGTTCCCAGCATATGGAAACAAAGGTTAAGTTTCCTATGGCCCTCAGTGATGATGGTGCTGTGGCCCCACCACCTCCACCTCTTTGTAAAGGAACTAACTGTAGTCTGAAGCTTCAAATGGAACTAAGACTTCCTCCACTAGGTGGCAGTGTCTGATGAGAAAGTATTAGTGGAACTGGCCTGGAGTCAGAAACAGGAAAATGCAGGATTTGGGCTCAAATGGGGAAAAGTGGTTCGCACTAGTGCCTTAAAGCAAGAAGGTTGTAGGTTGAAGCTTGTTGGCCTTTCTGTGGAGGTTGGATGTTCTCCCACAGTCCAATGAAATGCTGCTTAGGTTCAATGGTGCTTCTAAATTGGCTGCAGGTGTGGATGTGAGAGAGTGCTTCTCTGTTGGCCCTGTGATGGACTGCTCACCTGTGCACGTGGACCACGCCTCTTGCCCTATGACAGCTAGGGCACAGGCTGCAGCCCTGTGAGCCTAAGCTGAATAAACAGTTATCAAAAATGATTCATAGATGGCCTGAATTTCCCCAGTTAGCAGTTTGGTAGATAGCTATGACATGCTTATCCCATCCGGTAGCTGTATTCTAACTGTACGCTGATCCCTGCTGAGCCAAAGCACTTTTTAATATACAAATACAACCTTTAATAGAAACCCATTAGTCAGCATCTTATTAGCCTGCTGTTAGCTTCTTTCCACAGAAACCTGAAAGAAACTAACAGAGTTGATGAAGAATAAAGAGAAATGTGCTGATTTAAAGCCTTTGAAGTGCTTCAGATGATCTCTATCCACTTCTGCCCACTCATTCATTCATGTAAGCTTCTAATGCAGCTTTGATCTTCACAGTCTGCTTCATGAAACTCATTCTAACCCTGAATGTCAGAGTGTTCCTCTTTCTCTTTCCCATCATTCATGCTGGCAGTGGAGGAGATTTGGATGTTGGACTGTGTTTTGGATGATGTGTGTATGTTTGTGTTGGACTGCTGTCTGTAAAGCAAATGCACATTTTGGTTTGGATTTCAGTGTCACACAGACTTTAAGGTGGAATGAAGAGTTGGAGAGTTTCACAGTGAATTATCCAGTAGAGGATTCTTCTTCTTCTTTGAAGACTTTACCATGAAGATCCTCAGTGTGGATCAGTAAAATATTAGCCTGATGTCTGCAGTTTAGTGTCAGCACAACTTTCACATCATATTCATCTCAGCACAACTAAAACATGCTGACTGACCTCAGAGTTTCAAGTCCACATCCTGGACTCTCCAGGAAACCACACAGATGCTGTACTCCTGAGTCCTGCAGGTTGTTGTTACTCAGGTCCAACTCTCTCAGATGGGAGGGATTGGACTTCAGCGCTGCTCCCAGATAATCACAGCTTTTTGATGACAAACCACATTTCCTCAATCTGTATAAAGAATGAAAGATGTAAGTTTTTTAGACAAAGTGTGAGCTTGAAATGATTCAGTGTTTCATCATCTGTTCAGAGCTGAAGAAGGTTCAGAATGTAGAAGTTTAGAAAATGGAAACTCCTAACAGCTGAAGCCAACAGGAAGCACCTTCAAACAGGAAACTGTTCAGAGTTTTCAGACTATATGTCCTGATGCAGCCAGTTTGATTTTGGAGATTTGAATCTCTGTTCTGTGACTAAGTCCTTGAATCATTTCTTCCAGTTGGTCCAACAAGACAAAGTATTGGACATGTGTTGTGGCTCCATTAGGGGAGCTTCTACATGTGATGTGATGGCCCCTCTGGGTCTGTCAGATCACAGCACTGAAGAGAGCTCAAACTGGGCACACAGTTGTTCCAGGCTGGACCAAAGACTATACTGGAACTGAGGGACTGCTTTGACTCCACCCACTGGGACTTTTTAGAGGCTCATGTTCTCACTTAGATCATCTATTTCTACTGACATTTCTTTCTGGGAAAAATGGAGATTACTTTGAAAACAGGAACTATTTAACTAGCAGGTGCATTGAGAGGTGCAGTGTGATCAGTGAACGTTGAGTGTGTGTGGGGGGGTGATATTGCACATTGGGTGGGGGGGGGGTGCTGTTGGAACTATACTATATAAGGTTATAATAAATACAGTTTAAAGAGGTAGGGGTGTTGGTTGCAATGAAGTAGGAACAGAAATATGATTTATAAATAAGGTGTAATGTCCATGAGTGTTGGCAGTGCAGTTATTCTCCAATCAGGGTGGAGGTAGGGCATGTTTGACAGCCTGTGGGTAAAAACTTCTGTTGAGTCTGTTTGTCTTTGACCTGATGGCCCTGTAGCGTTTACCAGAGGGAAGGGGGGGAAAAGTATGTGTCCAGGGTGTGAGGGGTCTTTGATGATGATGCTGGCTTCCTGCTGAAGGCTGCCAGTATAGATGTCTCTGAGGGGGTTAGTGAAGTGCCGATTGCCCGCTCTGCTGCCCTCACCACCCGCTGCAGTTTCCTCTTGTCCTCCGCGGTGCAGCCACTGAACCAGAGTGTGCAGCAGTAAGTCAGAAGGCTCTCGATGATGGAGCGGTAGAAGTTTACTAGCAGTCTTTGGGGTAGTTGGGCCTGACGTAGTTTCCTGAGGAAGTACAGCCTTTGTTGTGCTTTCCCTACCTGGTGGGAGATGTTTGTGGACCAGGTAAGGTCGGCCGAGATGTGGACTCCGAGGAACTTGAAGCTCTCCACCCTTTCTACCTTCTCCATCAATGTAGAGGGTGGAGTGCTCAGATGGCTTTGTTCTGCTGAAGTCGATTATCATGTCCTTGGTCTTGGCTGTGTTCAGATGCAGGTTGTTGTGGTCACACCATTGCTTCAGATGCTGAACCTCCTCTCTGTAGCTGAATCATCGTTGTTGTCCATCAGTCCTATGACGGTGGTGTCATCAGCACATTTATAATGGTGTTACTGGTGTGGATTGGAGAACAGTCATGGGTGAAAAGTGAGTATAAGAGGGGACTGAGGACACACGTTCAGAGTGAGGGTGGAGGAGGTGTGGCTCCCATTCTGACGTTCTGGGGTGTATTGCTCAGGAAGTCCAGTTTTCAGCTGCACAGTGAGCTGCTGAGTCCTACAGGGCTCTAGACTAACTTTTTGACATGGGCACACCGGTGCGCCTACCTTTAAAAATTTAGGCCTACCGGCACAAAAGTTAGGCGCACTCTAATTTTTCAACCGCATCGCTTAACACCGCAGTTTTACATGTGCACTTTCTTTGGGGGGAAGTCCATACAGACAATATTCATTTCTAAATTATTAACTAACAAACTTGTGCTTAAAGTGCTTTGTCAATATTGTAGAAAATGTTAAATGTTAATCATCATCTTGGCTCCTCTGACGACCTGTTTGCTGCTGCCTGCTGCTGAAAGGCAGTGGGGAGAGGGGACACTTGGGCAGTGCATTTATTGCAGCATATAATGTGTTTTCTGGATACACTGCTGCTTTTTCATGACGACATTGATCAAATATGAAGCGCAGTTTGCTGCTTCTTTTGCTGCTGGCTCGGCGAATTTTGGTTGGAGAGAGACAAAACCTGGAGCTCTGAATCTAGCGCAAAAAAGACGTAAACACAGAGCGGACCCGACGCATCAGAATCACTAAGCTCCGACAGCGTGTCCGTGTTCGGGCCGTGGGGTGAGAAAGCTGAGAAAGACAAAGCCGATTCTGATGTGCCGGGTCCGCTCTGTGTTTACGTCTTTGTGTGGAATCTGTTAATGAATTGATATCGCCTTATTCAAGCTACTCACCTCTCTCTTCCACCTGCACTTTCAACTGGACCACGGCCAATCAGAGAGGTCCCGGCCCTGACTATCTCTGATTGGTTTAGTCCACGATAGGGGCATAATGTGTGTCTGTTGTTGACCACATGGACAGTTGCAGAGATTTTTTTTTTTTGTTACCCGAAAATATTTGGTCGCATTTGGTCACATTGGACTCTCCAGGAAACCACACAGATGCTTCACTCTAGAGCCCTGCCCTAAGTTGCTTAGTTTATTAACCAGTTTGTGGGGTTGAACTGTATTGAAGGCAGAGCTGAAGTCCAGAAACAGCATTCTCACATAGGTGTTACTACTGTCAAGGTGTGTGAGGGCTGTGTGAAGAGCTGTTATTATGGCGTCCCCTCTGTCGACCTGTTTGCCGTGTATGCAAACTGGTGTGGATCAAGGTCTGCAGGGATGGCAGCTTTAATGTGTGACATGATGAGCTGTTCATAACATTTGGCAATTATGGGTGTTAAAGCAAATGGACGATAGTAATTGAAGCTTAAGTGCTTCAGATGATCTCTGTCCACTCATTCATTCATGTAAGCTTCTAATGCAGCTTTGATCTTCACAGTCTGCTTAATGAAACTCATTCTAACCCTGAATGTCAGAGTGTTCCTCCTTCTCTTATCCAGCATTCATGCTGGCAGTGGAGGAGATTTGGATGTTGGACTGTGTTTTGAATGATGTGTGTATGTTTGTGTTGGACTGCTGTCTGTAAAGCAAATGCACATTTTGGTTTGGATTTCAGTGTCACACAGACTTCAAGGTGGAATGAAGAGTTGGAGAGTTTCACAGTGAATTATCCTATGGAGGATTCTTCTTCTTCTTTGAAGATTTGAAATGTGAACATTGTTCTGCTGCAGTCAGAAGAAGAAAACAGACTTTACCATGAAGATCCTCAGTGTGGATCAGTATAATATCAGCCTGATGTCTGCAGTTTAGTGTCAACACAACTTTCACACCATACTCATCTCAGCACAACTAAAACATGCTGACTGACCTCAGAGTTTCAAGTCCACATCCTGGACTTTTCAGGAAACCACACAGATGCTTCACTCCTGAATCCTGCAGCTTGTTGTTGTTACTCAGGTCCAGCTCTCTCAGATGGTAGGGGTTGGACTTCAGAGCTGTTACCAGATAATCACAGCTGACCTCTGACAAACCACATTCCATCAATCTGTATAAAGAATGAAAAATGTAGGTTTATCAGACAAAGTGTGAGCTTGAAATCACTCAGTGTTTCATAATCTGTTCAGAGCTGAAGAAGGTTCAGAATGTAGAAGTTTAGAAAATGGAAACTCCAAAAAGCTGAAGCCAACAGGAAGCAGCTTCAAACAAACACAACAAGAGAAAAAACTCTGAATGTTTCACATTAAAGTTGTACATTTCTAACAAGAGTATTTTAATGATTGCGTCACTGATGACGATCTTCTGATCAGTAGATAAACTGAAGCTCTAAAGGGCTCAGCCTTTAGCTCCAAGAAACAAAGCTGATCATGGAGACCCACCGGATCAGCTGATCTGTGGACAGCACCAGCATCTTTAACTAAGTCTGAGAGGTGGGCAGTCTTTAGAAGCCTTCTCTGAAATGTTTCCCACGGTTAGACAAACTTTCACAGTTTATTCATAAAGGACATCTCTTGTGGAGTCCATCTGTGCACACACAGTACTACCAAACTCATCTCATACTGAGAACACACAATTTGTATGAAGCTTTGACTGTTTTTCATGTTAGCTATTTAACATTTCTCCAGTCTGAGTCAAAGAGCGACACATGACGTGACAGAAGCTGCAGTGATGGTGGTGGAGCAGCATTGATGATGCTGTAGAACAGGGGTGTCGAACTTCAGGCCTCGAGGGCCGGTGTCCTGCAGGTTTTAGATCTCACCTTGGGTCAACACACCTGAATCAAATGATTAGTTCATTACCAGGCCTCTGGAGAACTTAAAGACATGTTGATGAGGTAATTTAGCCATTTAAATCAGCTGTGTTAGATCAAGGACACATCTAAAACCTGTAGGCCACCCGCACTCGAGGCCTGGATTTCGACACCTGTGCTGTAGAACAACAGGAACACAGGGATATCAGACTGTTAGTGGGTTTAGTCATTCCTGCTTCACTGTTTGTCCTTCATATTGAAGTAATCTGCTGAGAGCTCACACTGGTCTCTGTAGAAACGATGTCAGTCTGACTCGTCACCTGTTTGGAGGCATGTTTGATGTTTTCTCTTCTGGAAACTCTCAGTATCAAGTATGGAATATGCAAAGGAGACAGGCTTTAACGACCTGTTTCTGTAGCTGCCACCATCATTCTACATGTTTCTACATCAGCTTATGAAATCCTTTGTTTGCTGTTAAAGTCCTTATTTATTACTCTTCACCTGCTTCACTGTCACAGTGTTTAGCTCTAGAGAGGAGCTGTGTCTGTGTGGGCGGGGCGTAGGCAAACAGATGAAGGCAAAGAGTTTTATAATACAACCTTTAAACAGCTAATGAAGCGATATAATATCAAGCATTTCTCAACAGCAAGCGAGGTTAAATGCCATATTGTTGAGAGATTCAATCGTAGCTTCAAGGGTAGAATGTGGAAGTACTTAACATCAGCCAACTCCCGGAGATATGTAGATGTCATACCAGATCTCACACAAGCATATAACAATGCCTATCACAGGTCTATCCAAATGGCTCCAGCAGAGGTGAATAAGGATAATGAGAAGTCAGTCTTTAATGCGCTGTACAAAACGAGACCTCAGAGGGAACTGCATTTTAAATTTAATATTGGTGAGACTGTACGAATATCAAAACTGAGAGGAGTGTTTCGAAAAGCATACGAGCAGACTTACACCGATGAGATTTTCACAGTCAAGGAGCATATAGGGAGATAGCCCCCAGTGTACAGACAGATATAGCAGGAGAGGTATTGAAAGGGACATTTTATGAGCCTGAGATACAACGTGTGGTTGTTGATGAAAATAAAACATTTAAAATTGAAAACATATTGGCTAGAAAAAAAGTGGGTCGGAAAAAGCAGGTGCTAGTGAAATGGCTAGGATGGCCCGCCAGCTTTAATTCATGGATTCCAGAAAAAGACATCGTAGAGGCGTGATTATGTCATGTTTCGGCTGTGTGGCAGGCAGGGAGAGGACCCAAACGCAAACTCGTAGACACAAGGGATGAACTCAAAACCACAGCTTTATTTGCTGGTTGGGAAAAGCATACAAAAGTAACCTAAACTAAACTGGAAAATCACAAACTAAACTCACAGAGAGACACAGGGAGATCCACACAGCATGAGGGAGAACGCGACACTGACACAGGGAAACACAGGGCTAAAATACACAGGGAAGTAACGAGGGGAATGAGACACAGAAGGGGAGCACAGCTGGGAGAAATCAGAACTGATGAGACGAGGGAGCAAAGTAGAATACACTCACAAGAAACATGAACCTTCAAAGTAAAACAGGAAGTAGCACAGACACGAAGTACACTAGGGGAGACAGAGCAACTAAGAAACACAGAGAACAACAACAAAGAGACACAGAGGGCAACTACTAAATACTCAGAACTAAAGAGAATACAAGAAAGCCAACCTAAGACACTGGACTAAAGAATAAGCTGGGGGAACAAATGGAACTAAGATCATAATACAAAAACTCAGACACAAGAAACTAAAAACACTGGGTCACCGACCCAGGACCATGACAGATTAACTCAGATGACGCAGCTCTACACACATTCATTCAGCACTGTGCAGATACTGAGAAAGCATGAATAAAAAGAACAACAATGCAGGCTTCTATGTAAGCCTCTTCTCGAATGCTTCAGCACATGTTTACCCAGGTAATAAGATACCTGTTTTTTCAAGAAAAACTTACTTAATGGAATCGACCTGTAGCTGAATGCGCTCTAAAGACGAATTTGCTCTCATGACAGCGGATGCCAATGCGTACAGAATTAAAATTGTCTCAGCCAGTCTCTTTGTCAAGAAAGTTAGTGTATCACGGAGCGTCAGACTTGCACACAGCAAGGCATTGGACCATGCAAACGCAAAATATGCTATAGACAGAGTATCTTTAAAGACTTTCTCCATACAAGCTGGGGCACGAATATCAACAAATGACAATTTATTTATGGGCAGGATACTTAAATTTGTCATCATTGCATTCATAGACAACGAAGCATACATTGGCTCCTACCAGCGTAATCCATTTCAGCTGACGAAGGACATTCAGGGAATGTGTCGTTAATTAAAACTGGGAACATGAGATTGGAAACCCGTTTCAGAAATCCACTACCCCGTACAGTGAACCTCTTGTACTATTCTGTATTTGATTCAGTCATTGAAATATCTAACATGAGACAGGTGCTCTTGGACAACTATTGAGACAAAAACGGTCATGAACACTATAGAACTATCAGCCGTGATCGGCAGCGTTATCAATAAAAACACATTTCCTAGGTGTGTTACCCTATGATCACCTAACCACAGGGCGGCTTCAAAGACTCCCTGCTATGGCTATTGTAAAAACCAACCCAGCAGAGGATTGGGAGAATGTCATGTGGTCAGATGAAACCAAAGTAGAACTTTTTGGTATAAACTCAACTCGTCGTGTTTGGAGGACGAAGAATACTGAGTTGCATCCCAAGAACACCATACCTACTGTGAAGCATGGGGGTGGAAACATCATGCTATGGGGCTGTTTTTCTGCCAAGGGGACAGGACGACTGATCCGTGTTAAGGACAGAATGAATGGGGCCATGTATCGTGAGATTTTGAGCCAAAACCTCCTTCCATCAGTGAGAACTTTGAAGATGAAACGCGGCTGGGTTTTCCAACATGACAATGATCCAAAACACACCGCCCGGGCAACAAAAGAGTGGCTCCGTAAGAAGCATTTGAAAGTCCTGGAGTGGCCTAGCCAGTCTCCAGACCTCAACCCCATAGAAAATCTGTGGCGGGAGTTGAAAGTCCGTGTTGCTCGGCGACAGCCCCAAAACATCACTGCTCTCGAGAAGATCTGCATGGAGGAATGGGCCAAAATACCAGCTACCGTGTGTGCAAACCTGGTAAAGACCTATAGTAAACGTTTGACCTCTGTTATTGCCAACAAAGGTTATGTTACAAAGTATTGAGTTGTATTTTTGTTATTGACCAAATACTTATTTGCCACCCTGATTTACGAATAAATTCTTTACAAATCCTACCATGTGTATTCATGGATTTTTTTTTCACATTCTGTCTCTCACAGTTGACGTGTACCTCTGGTGCAAATTACTGACCTCTGTCATCATTTTAAGTGGGGGAACTTGCACAATCGGTGGCTGACTAAATACTTTTTTGCCCCACTGTATATATATATATATATATATATATATATATATATATACACTGACCAACCTGTGCACAGCCTGGATTGATTACAAGAAGGCCTATGACTCAATGCCCCACAGCTGGATACTGGAATGCCTAGAATTGTACAAGATCAACAGGACCCTAAGAGCCTTCATCAGGATCTCAATGGGGATGTGGCGTACAACACTAGAGGCCATCTCTTTCCTGCAGTATATTGCAAGTAAACCTGACAAGTTTGGGATCAAGTTTTGGGTGGCCTGCGACCTAAAATCCAAGTACATTTGCAATGTCCTCCCATATCTTGGCAAGGACCCCAATCGTCCCAGTGGGGAGAGACTGTCTGAAAATGTAGTGATGAGGCTGATGGAACCATTCCTAGACAAGGGCAGAAATGTTACCACGGACAATTTCTTCACATCGCTTTCACTTGCGCAAAAACTTCTTAGACGGAAAACCACCATCCTCGGCACAGTCAGCAAGATTCGCCGGGAAATTCCTCAATCCGCTAGATACACAAATCGCAATGAATTCACCACTCAGGTAGGCTGCAGGTCTTTTGTGGTTCTATGTTTATGTGTTTCATTGTGTGTAAAAGTGCTATGGAAATAACAATTTATCTTATTTCTTAGGTGTTTTCAACCTCTGCTGCCACGCTGACGGCGTATGCGGCCAAACGGAAGAAGACAGTCTATATTCTTAGCAGCATGCACAGCGTGGTTCAGACTGATAACACCACCAAAAGGAAGCCAAACACTGTCACCCTTTACAACACCACAAAGTGTGGCGTGGATGTGATGGACCAGATGGTGCGGGAGTACACGGTCCTATAACATGATTGACATGGCAGCACTGAATGCACATGTGCTGTATCAAGCATGCACCGGGACGCAGGAAAGACGGGTGGACTTCCTGGTGGAGTTTGCAAGAGAGTTGACTAACTCTCATATGGCTGGGAAGAAGGCAAGAAAAGAACAGTTGCTTCGGACACAACCCTCCACACCTAGCCCTGGAAAAAGAGCCACGTGTCAGGTCAAACACAAATGCAAGAACAATCATGCCACTGTGCGATGTGTTCACTGCTACAGATACACATGTGGTAAATGCAGACTACAGATACCATGGCAGTGCCAGGATTCTGAGTGATTGAAATGTACTCACTCACTTTTTATTATTATCTGTAAATATGTGTACAAATGGTTGTTTTTGTAGAAATATTTTTTGGGTTTTTTGTACTGTTTTTATCACTAAATCTTTTGGAGATTTATTTTCCTGGATGATTGAGAATGCATCAAGACGAACACAAAATGAAGTTCACAGCTTTTAGCAGTTCCCCCTCCCCACACACAAACAAAGAGGCAGTTTGCAGTTAGAAATTCGCAATCATTCACACACCCCCACTCCCCTCCACAATTGTCAGGTAACGACCCAATTTACATATGAATTGATGCTAACAGACTAGCCAAGTTAGCTTCCACTTGGCTGACAGAGGGTTAGAAAAGCCTGGGACTTCTAGTGTTAACAAGACTGGCTACGGATACCGACTACGGAACGGAGCGGTTGTCAGCCACCTCCTGTACATGGATGACATCAAGCTGTATGCCAAGAGTGAACGAGACATCGATTCACTGATACACACTACCAGGCTATACAGCAATGACATTGGATGTCATTCGGACTGGAGAAGTGTAGTCGGATGGTAACAAAGAGAGGGAAGGTAGTCAGAACTGAGGGAATTGAACTACCAGAAGGCAACATTGCAGACATAGAGGACAGCTACAAGTACCTGGGGATCCCGCAAGCGAATGGGAACCATGAAGAGGCCGCTAGGAAAGCTGCAATTACCAAGTACCTGCAGAGGGTCAGGCAAGTCCTGAGGAGTCAGCTGAACTGTAAGGACAAGATCCGGGCCATCAATACCTACGCCCTGCCCGTGATCAGGTACCCTGCTGGGGCAATAGGCTGGCCAAAGGAGGAGATAGCAGCCACTGACATAAAGACAAGAAAGCTCCTGACCATGCATGGAGGGTTTCACCCAAAGTCCAGCACCCTGAGGCTGTACGCTAAGCGGAAGGAAGGGGGCTGGGGACGGGTGAGTGTCAGCACCACAGTCCAGAATGAGACAAGAAACATCCGCGAATACATCACGAAGATGGCCCCAACTGACAGCGTGCTCAGTGAATACCTCAGGCAGCAGAAACCCAAGAAAGAGGAGGAAGGCGAGGAACCATCATGGAAGGACAGGCCCCTGCACGGTATGTACCACCGGCAGATAGAGGACGTGGCTGATATCCAGAAATCCTACCAGTGGCTGGACAAAGCTGGACTGAAAGACAGCACAGTGGCACTAATAATGGCAGCACAGGAACAAGCTCTGAGTACAAGATCCATAGAGGCTGGGGTCTATCACACCAGGCAAGACCCCAGGTGCAGGCTGTGTAAGGATGCCCCAGAGACAATCCAGCACATAACAGCAGGGTGCAAAATGCTAGCAGGCAGGGCATACATGGAACGCCATAACCAAGTGGCCGGCATAGTGTACAGGAACATCTTTGACCCGAGGTCAAAATGGGAGATGCCCCCAAGGGTGATGGAGAATGACCGAGCTAAGATCCTGTGGGACTTCCAGATACAGACGGACAAAATGGTGGTGGCTAACCAACCGGACATAGTGGTGGTAGACAAACAGAAGAAGATGGCTGTAGTGATCGACGTAGCGGTTCCGAATGACAGCAATATCAGGAAGAAGGAACACGAGAAGCTGGAGGAGATATACCAAGGGCTCAGGGAAGAGCTCGAGAGGATGTGGAGGGTGAAGGTCCCGGGAACAACATCGGAGATCTGTGTCCAGAAGAGCGCAGTCCTGGGAACAGCTAAGATACTGCGCAGGACCCTCAAGCTTACAGGCCTCTGGTAGAGGACCCGAGCTTGAAGGATAAACCGCCCGCAGGGGCGAGGTGGGTGTTTTTTTAATATATATAAACACACACACACACACACACACACACACACATATATATACATATATATATATATATATATATATATATATACACACACATATACATATATACACAGCGAGACAATAAATGAAGAAGCAAATCATGCTTTCAATTTCGATTTAGCGCAACAAACTTGGAGTTCGGTGTATGAAGAGTCAGATGTGGACAAGGCTTATGAAAATTTCCTAGAAATATTCACTGTACAATAAACATTGTCCTGTAAACGAACACAGGACAAAGAAAAAACAGATAAAAAGTCCTTGGCTCACAAAAGGAATTATCAATGCTTGCAAAAAGAAAAACAATCTGTATAAACAGTTCATCAAAGTGAAAACAAAAGAAGTGGAACAAAGATATAAAGCATATAGAAATAAATTGACTGATAATATAAGAACGAGTAAACAACTTTATTATAGAAGAAGATTATAAGAAAATAAAAACAATATAAAAGGAACTTGGGATGTGTTAAATAACTTAATTAAACAAGGATTTTCTGGAACATCATATCCTGAATATTTCATTGATGCAAATGGTGAAAATCACAACATGAGTAATATTGTTGATGGATTCAATAATTTTTTATAAATGTTGGCCCTGAACTAGCAGCGGACATACCATGTCAACAAGATGAAAAAATCAGTAATATAAAATCAAATCCCTTTTCACTGTTCCTCTCAGCTACAGATGAGCAAGAAGTAATAAATATCACATTAAAATGTAAAAGTAAGTCTTCAATGGATTATCATGATATAAATATGTTTGTAGTTAAACAGGTTATTCTGAATATTGCTACTCCCTTAACATATGTCTGTAATTTATCATTTCAGTCTGGTTGTTATCCAAAAAAAATGAAAATTGCGAAAGTAATACCACTATACAAAAGCAATGACAAAGACAGTTTTACCAATTATAGGCCTATTTCTCTACTGCCACAATTCTCTAAAATTTTAGAAAAACTTTTTAATTCAAGATTAGAAAAATTCCTTGAAAAACATCAAATAATAAATGTTGGTCAGTATGGTTTCAGAACGCAAAGAACCACTTCAATGGTGACAATTGAGGCAGTAGAAGAAATTACTAATGCAATGGATAAAAATAAATATGCAGTTGGTATTTTTGTTGATCTCAAAAAGGCCTTCGACACAATCAATCACTCAATTTTATTGGATAAATTGGAAAGATATGGTATTCGAGGGAAAGCTGGTAACTGGTTAAAAAGTTACCTAACGGGTCGGGAACAATATGTTAGCATAGGGCATTACCATTCAGAGAAACTTGGTATTACATGTGGTGTTCCCCAAGGGTCAGTGTTGGGACCAAAACTTTTCAATGTTTACATAAATGATATTTTTGATGTTTCTCAAGTACTTAAACTCATACTGTTCGCAGATGATACAAACATATTTTTCAGTAGCGATGATTATACTGATCTTGTAATGACCGTAAACAGGGAGCTAAACTTAATTAAAAAATGGATGGATATAAATAAATTATCATTAAACATAAATAAAACTAAAGCAATGTTTTTTGGCAATTTAAAATATAATATAGAATTACCAATTATCATTGAAGGTGTACCAATTGATAATGTGAGTGAAAACAAATTTTTGGGAGTCGTAATTGATAACAAAATTTCATGGAAACCCCACGTCAGACACATAAAAACCAAAATTTCCAGAAACCTCTCAGTTTTGAACAAAGTGAAACCATACCTCGATAAAGATGCACTTCGTACTCTGTACTGTACCCTGGTTCTTCCATATCTTACATATTGTGTGGAAGTGTAGGGAAACACATATAAAAACACAACTAATCCATTAGTCACAGTACAGAAACGAGCGCTACGCATTATTCACAAGGTTGGTTATCTAGATCATACTCACAAACTCTTTCTTCAGGCAAAGTTACTTAAATTCCAAGATCTGGTTAATTAGAATACATCCATAATCTTATACAAAGCCTTTAATAAACTTCTACCTGTAAATTTACAATCTATATTTGAAATTCGAGAAAGGGCTTATAATGTGAGAGGCTTCGGAGAATTCAAATTATATATATCTATATATATATATATATATGTGTGTGTGTGTGTGTGTGTGTGTGTGTGTGTATATATATATATATATATATATATATATATATATATACATATATGTATTCACAACATACTTTGTTTAAACAGAAATACAAAAATCAAACATTAACCAGTAATAAAAGACATAAAATATTTAAAAGTAATAAAAGAAAACAAAACAAAACAATTTAGCAACAATAAGTGAAAAAGAAATTACAGTAGAAAAACACCAAACAGCAAATATTTTTAGCCGAAAACAATTTCAGCTGCAATAAAAAAAAGTCTGAATTCAAAAATCAAACCACTCTACAGGACCCCCCTCTAATTTGTTTTTTTATTCTTTATTTTTTTTAGTGTACTATGTCGCAGCGGTTCGCCACTGGTGTTCTTTTTTGGTGTGTGTTTTAAAAAACCAGGGTCTTCAGCCAGGGTGTGACTGGTTTTATACATGGCGACGGTCTTACATATGCCCGTGTTAGATATGGCTGATAACAGTAGGTTTAAATCTGAGACAGCGTTTAAAAACTCTGTCCAGCCGATAGGTCTCAAACCCTCAGAAGGTGTGTGTGTGGTTGTGACGGCTTTAATTAGATCATAAATGTGTGAACTAGGGATGGTGTGTTAATCAACAACAATTTCGCCTTTGTCGTTGTAAAAGATCAAGTCTGGCGAAAGGGTCACCGCTGATAGAATAAGTTCTGCATTCCTCATACTCCTTTTAGGTATGTGTGTTAAAACATTCTCCACAACAAGATCCCTCACCCCTGCATCACCATGAACAGGCGATGTGTCCGCCGACTGGGGCTGCACATCCCTATTAAATTGTTCAGGTAGTGATAAAGACAATACGTTCTTTTCAAGGGCACCTTGTCTCACAAGCGTAAGGTATCTATGGAGATTATCGCTGTACTTTTTAGCTTTCTCATGCACATCTATGTCAGAATCTTGTAACATCTCCTTGTCCAACTCATTCTGAGCCTGTTGTCTGATGCTGCTGGTGTGCTGCTGCTGCTGCTGTTGCTTTATTAAGTCCAACTGGTGTTGGAATACCAAAAACATATTTTGCACATGTTCCATTTTCACCTGTTTGCTATCAGACTGGTTATGAAAGGGATTGCAGCCCCTAATAACGGTAGTAAAAACCCTCCAGATTGGTTGTCTTTCTCTTTTTCAAAGTTTTGATCTTTTTGTTAGCAATCAGTCTGATTATTGTTTTTTTCTTTTTTAGCTGTTTGTACTTCTGATTGGTCAGTGGAATGTTACCATGCAATACGTTAAAGACTATCTCACACAATGCATTGATAAAATCTAAGTTTGAATTACTAATAATAACTCTGCGTAGAGTAGGAGGAGCCCTGTATATCATCTCCAACAGAGACAGATTCCTCTGCATGCGCGATGACATCCTTTCACCTCTTTGCTGATTTTTGTTTTGGAATGTAAACAACCGGAGGGTCTGATAGTAAATTTGTTCTGAGTCTTAACTGGTCCGGGGTCTTAGCTTTATAGTCTATTAAAAGATACCCATATGTTGTGG
This sequence comes from Pelmatolapia mariae, assembly GCF_036321145.2. Taxonomy (NCBI): domain Eukaryota; kingdom Metazoa; phylum Chordata; class Actinopteri; order Cichliformes; family Cichlidae; genus Pelmatolapia; species Pelmatolapia mariae. The sequence goes on from NC_086229.1 coordinate 35,253,216, forward strand.
ATGTGGCATCATTAAACGATTCTATAAAACATTTAGTATTACCAGGAAACATTTGCCTACCTAAAAGCATAACCTGATATTTATCTCTCAGATTTTTAAACAATATTAGGTAGTTAGTGTTCAAGGAAATGGTTCTACTGGATTTTCCTTGAATAAACAAATTCTGAACTAGATATATACACAACTCAAATTTCTATGATGCACATAGGATAGATACTTTGTACATACATAGATACTTTGTGAACACATTTTGTACTTCTAAATTGTTAGCGGCATCATTCATTACATCGTCTATAATTAACAAATTGTTCTTGTCTGTAGGCAGAAGGTTGTCATCAGCAAGAGATTTGGGTATACCGTTAACAAAGTTTATGTCTCTTATCTTAAGAAGCTGGTCATATAGTGGCTGCTAGCATGAGTATACAGTGGCTTGCAAAAGTATTCGCTTTTCCACTTGGAACTTTTCCACATTTTGTCACATTACAGCCACAAACATGAATCAATTTTATTGGAATTCCACGTGAAAGACCAACACAAAGTGGTGTACACGTGAGAAGTGGAACGAAAATCATACATGATTCCAAACATTTTTTACAAATAAATAACTGCAAAGTGGGGTGTGCGTAATTATTCAGCCCCCTGAGTCAATACTTTGTCGAACCACCTTTCCCAATTTTTAAATAAAATGATCGCATCAACCTACCCAACCTACATCAATCTACCCAGTAGATGCGTAAAAAGTAGTTAAATTAAAACTAGTGGTTTTATTAAATGAAACGCTTGTGAACTGTCATGAAGGCTGAAATTACCCATTCAGAAGAAATTCGCATTTGTGCTGTTTTTAAAATCAAATGTTTGCATCGCTGTCTGTTGAGACATTGTCAGAATCATAAAATTAGTGTGATTAAAACACAATTAGTAACACTTTTGACTAGATGTAAATAAAAAGCACCTCCGCTTTGTTAAGGTGCACTGCGAAGCAAAACGCCTTCCACTCCGCCCGCAAAACAAAGAATTGCTCTTAAGGATGCTTATGTCTGCATAATTGAATGTTGAGACATACCAAAGTGATAAAAATAGTTTAATTAAAAACCCTATGGTTTGTTTAAATTAAAACCCAGTTAAAAACACATGAACTCATATAACCCCTCTGACGCCCTGTGTGTTTCCACACATGAACTTGCATGCGCACAAGCACAAAACCGGTCAAACCGGTTGTCTTGTACTAGTGCCATCTTATTACTACTTGTGCAGCTTCTCCGGGTAAGTCAAAAATTTAAAAAGAGAAATGAATGAACTTACCAGGTTTCCCGATCTCTTCACATATCTTCCTCCAAGCTCGGTCCTTTGCATTCCTGTCTCGGTACAGAAAGCAGCTGGTGTCGTACAGCTCCGGTTTGCTACGGCGTTGATTAGCCTTTCCTCCATATTGAATGAAGTATGAAGAGCTTTGGCTGGATCTGCCCCCTTGACCTAGGTCAGAGCTACATCACCAAACACGCGTTTGACGCGTTTTCGTGACGCAAATCTGCTTCTCAATTTTCGTGGGACTCGCAATCGCGATTCTCCATTGACTTTACATGTAAACCAGACGCTTTGGTCAGGTCTATCGCGTTCGGTGTGAACACACCGTTAGAACTGTGAGGAAGAACTGTACACAGTTAAGATAAGATAAGATAAGATGACCTTTATTAGTCCCACACGTGGGAAATTTGTTTTGTCACAGCAGGAAGTGGACAGAGCAAAAGATATATAACAAAATTAGAATACAATAAGAATAGAATAGAATAGAATAGAATAGAATAAAATACTATATACAGTAGAATAAATAGAATAAAATATACATAGGATAAAAATAGAATGCAAATGCTTTATACAACCAAGTAAAAAATAAAACTTTTTCAGAAAACGAGTATTGCATTTCGTGTTATTGCACATGTGTGTGTTTGATCAGTTAAAGTCTTTGTTGTGGAGTCTGACAGCAGTGGGGAGGAAAGACCTGCGAAATCTCTCCGTCCCACACCGTGGGTGCCGCAGTCTCCCACTGAAGGAGCTGCTCAGTGCTGTCAGAGTCTCATGCATGGGGTGGGAGATGTTGTCCAACAGGGATGACAGCTTAGCCACCATTCTCCTGTCACTCACCACCTTCACTGGGTCCAGAGGGCATCCTAGAACAGAGCTGGCCCTACGGATCAGCCTGTTCAGTCTCTTCCTGTCCCCAGCAGAGATGCTGCCGCCCCAGTAGACCACACCATAAAAGATGGCTGAGGCCACCACAGAGTCATAAAAGGTCTTCAGGAGTGGGCCCTCCGCTCCAAACGACCTGAGTCTCCGCAGCAGGTACAGCCTGCTCTGCCCTTTCCTGTAGAGGGCGTCTGAGTTATGAGTCCAGTCCAGTTTGTTGTTCAGATGAACACCAAGGTACCTGTAGTTGTCCACAGCCTCGATGTCCATACCTTGGATGTTCAGTGGTTGCAGTGGAGGATGTTTGTGCCTGCGGAAGTCTACCACCAGCTCCTTGGTTTTACTGGCATTGATCTGGAGGTAGTTCAGCTGGCCAAGTCCACAAAGTCCTGAGTCAGTCCTCTGTACTCCCTGTCGTCCCCATCAATGATGAGGTCGACTATTGCAGAGTCATCAGAGAACTTCTGCAGGAAGCACTGGGTGGAGTTGTGGGAGAAGTCTGCCGTGTAGATGGTGAAGAGGAACGGAGCCAGAACCATTCCCTGTGGGGCCCCCGTACTGCAGACGACCCTGTCCGACACACAGCCCTGAGTCCTCACATACTGTGGTCGGTCGGTGAGGTAGTCCAAAATCCAGGTAGTGAGGTGATGGTCCACTCCTGAGTTCTCCAGCTTGTCCTTCAGAACCAAGGGAAGAATAGTGTTGAAGGCACTGGAGAAATCAAAGAACATGATTCTCACAGTGCTTCCAGTGGTCTCCAGGTGAGCGAGGGAGCGATGTAGGAGGTGAATGACGGCATCATCCGCTCCAATGCCAGGCTGGTAGACAAACTGAAGTGGGTCCAGTGATGAGCTCACAAGGCGCCGAAGCTGAGCCAGGACCAGCCGCTCCAGGGTCTTCATCAGGTGGGATGTCAGAGCCACCGGCCTGTAGCTGTTGAGGTCCTTGGGGCGTGAAGTCTTTGGCACTGGAACAACACAGGAGGTTTTCCAGAGCTGTGGGACTCTTCCCAGCCTCAGGCTCAGGTTGAAGAGGTGCTCCATCACACCACACAGTTGGTCTGCGCAGGACCTGACGACCCTCGAGCTGATGCCATCTGGACCCGCTGCTTTCTTGGCTTTACTCCTCTTCAGTTCCCTCCTAACCTGGGTGGTTGAGAGAGACAGGCTGGAGCCTTGTGTTGAGTGTGTATTGGATGCTGTTGTTGGGGGTGGGAAGGAGTGAGCAGGGTGAATAGAGGAGGTGTGAAGTGTCTGAGGTGTCAGAGGTGGAACAGCAGCAGTGGGGGTGGGTAAGTCTGCAGCCGATGTTGGAGACTGCCTCATGGCTGAATCAAATCTGTTGAAGAAATGATTCAGTTCATTTGCCCACCTCACATCCCTCCCAGGCAGAGAGTTCTGATGTTTGTGGCCCGAGATGGTTCTGAGGCCTCTCCAGACTTCACCAACGTTGTTTTGCTGAAGCTGGTTCTCCATCTTCTGCCTGTAGCTGTCCTTCCCATTCCTTATCAGTCCCCTCAGCTCTCTCTGCACCCTTTTCAACTCCTCTTTGTCTTTGGATTTGAAGGCCCTCCTCTTCTGCTTGAGGACGGCTTTAATTTCTGGGGTAATCCAAGGTTTGTTATTGGAGAAACACCGCACAGTCCTGGTAGGTATGGTGTTATCCATACATAAATTAATATAGTCAGTAATGCATGTAGTAAGGCTGTCGATGTCCTCTCCGTGGTCGTCACAGATCACCTCCCACACAGTCGACTCCAAACAATCCTTAAGAGCCTCCTCGCTCTCCTCCGACCATCTCTGCACTGTGCAGGTGGCTGGTGGCTCCCTGCGCACTAAGGGCTCATACACAGGGACAAGGTGCACCAGGTTATGATCAGATCTGCCCAGGGGAGGGAGAGGTGATGAACTGTATGCCTCTTCAGCATTGGCATACAGTAAAACCAGTGTTTTATTGTCTCTGGTTGGGCAGGTCACATACTGGGTGAAGGTGGGCAGTGTGGAGTCCAGTGAGGCATGATTAAAGTCCCCTGATATTATGAGGAGGGCTCTCGGAGATTGTGTTTGCAGTCTGCTGACCACTGAGTGTAGAGTGTCACAGGCTGCATCCGCGTTGGCCGAGGGGGGGACATACGCTGTTATCGTGATAACATGCGAGAATTCCCGGGGCAGGTAGTACGGACGCATGCTAACGGCTAACAGCTCAATGTCTCTGCTGCAGAGTTGTTCTTTCACAGTGATGTGCCCAGGGTTACACCATCTGTCATTCACAAACACTGCCAGTCCCCCTCCTTTCCTCTTACCGCTCTCTCTCGTCCTGTCCGCTCGCAGCAGCTGGAATCCCGGTAGTGTCACACTCGTGTCCGGAGTTAGCGATGTTAGCCACGACTCCGTTAGCACCATGATGCTACATTGCCAGTACTCTCTCTGTAACCAGGTTAGCGACGTGAGCTCATCCATCTTATTGGGCAAAGATCTTACGTTTCCAATAATTACAGAAGGAAGAGATGGTCGATAACGTCTCCTTCTCGGGCGACGGCGCTCCTTCCCAGCACGACACCCCCGTCTTTTCTTCCTCAGCTCTCTGGGAATGTCGAGTCTGTCCGCCGGCAGTACCGCTGCGGGACGCAGTGCTAACAGCTGATCCTTACTGTAAACAAAGGATCCCTGCTCTGCGTCCCCACACACAGGTGAAAAAAATAGAAAAAAACTAAGAAAAAAGACCAGAACTAGTGCAAAACGGTAAAACATGGTTGCAGAGTCTAATTACTAATACGTTAGTTATAAAAAATTACTTGGAGAAAAAAGATAAGAAAGAAAGAAACTCAGAATGAGCAGAGCTGCTGTAACAGGCTGCCGCACACGGGGGGCGCCGGAAGTAAGATCAGGGTTAATCAGGGTCCCCTCTCTCTGAATTAGGAAAGGTCGGTAGCCACGTGTGGGCCGCGGGCCATACGTTGAGCATCACTGTTTGAAATGTGAACATTGTTCTGCTGCAGTGAATGGACTAAACCAGAGAAGAAGAAAACAGACTTTACCATGAAGATCCTCAGTGTGGATCAGTATAATATCAGCCTGATGTCTGCAGTTTACAACTTTCACATCATATTCATCTCAGCACAACTAAAACATGCTGACTGACCTCAGAGTTTCAAGTCCACATCCTGGACTCTGCAGAGAAACACACAGCATCTTCATTCCATGATCATACAGCTCGTTGTAGCTGAGGTCCAGCTCTCTCAAATGGGAGGGATTGGACTTCAGCGCCGGTGCCAGACAGAGAAAGCTGATCGGTGACAAACTACAGCCCCACAATCTGTATAAAGAATGAAAGATGTAAGTTTATTAGACAAAGTGCTTGAGTTCATTCAGTGTTTCATCATCTGTTCAGAGCTGAAGAAGGTTCAGAATGTAGAAGTTTAGAAAATGGAAACTCTAAATAGCTGAAGCCAACAGGAAGCAGCTTCAAACAAACACAACAAGAGAAAAAACTCTGAATGTTTCACATTAAAGTCATACATTTCTAACAAGAGTATTTTAATGATTGCGTCACTGATGAAGATCTTCTGATCAGTAGATAAACTGAAGCTCTAAAGGGCTCAGCCTTTATCTCCAAGAAACAAAGCTGATCATGGAGACCCACCGGATCAGCTGATCTGTGGACAGCACCAGCATCTTTAACTAAGGCTACGTTCAAACTGCAGGAAAGCGCATCAAATCCAACTTCTTTGACCCTATGCGACCAATATGCGATCATGGTATGACAGTTTGAACAGCACAAATCCAACATTTTCAAATCCTACCTGGGTCACTTTCATATGTGGTACTGAATCTGATACAAATCTGATGTGTTAGAAAGCGACTGCAGTTTGAATGGTCATGTCGCATTAAATCCGTCTTTTACGTCACTGACAAAAGACAGACACCAGTTATCAGCACCAGCAGCCACTGCCTGTGGATTATCATCATGTTTTTATGCAGAAATTGATAGACTGCTGCAACAACACCTACTAGCTCTGTAGCCGCCATTTTTACTTCCGTAAACAGAGCGCGTTGTGTGACATCTTCTGCCTTGAGGGCCATGAACCCTTCACACAAGAGCGCGTTTGCTGTCACATTTTATTCGTAGGGTTAATGTGGCAGCAGCTGTCACATGAATAATATTGATTCACCTTAAATCAACATGCAGATGATGAATCAAACATCTGAATCATCATCTCACTGCACTCACACTGAAACCTGCAGTGCTCCTGCGGACACACTCTTGGTGTGAACAACCAGGCAAAAAAAATCGGAATTAAGGATTAAGACCTGCAGAGTGAACGTACCCTAAGTGTGAGAGGTGAGCAGTCTTTGGAAGCCTTTACTGTCTGATAGTGATGTTTAAACGATGGCTGAGAGCAGGATTTGGATCATTATTTTGCTTCTCTTCTATTATTATGTTTAGCTTCTACTTCAGAGATGTTCTCTGAAATGTTTCCCACTGTTGGACAAAGTTTTCACACTTTCTTCATAAAGGAGATCTCCTGTGGAGTCCATCTGTGATAATATGTTAAACACTGAATTATGATTCATATGTGAACGCACCGACTGTTAATTAATGATGAGAACATAACCAGTAAATATGAAGATGTTTGAGTTTGTCTAAAACGATGAATCAGAATAAAGTAATAAAACAATGATGTTAGAGACAGGCCTAACTCAGGCCAGCTGTGTTCAAACAGACTTCAGCCATATGAGAGTGAGTGTGAGTGAATGAGAGCACACATTCTGATATCTGTATGTGTGTGACTTAGTGAAACAGAGGATTATACTGAATATACTGGGACTGAAAAACAGAGTTTAAAGAGAAAGGTGTTTGGATTAAAATGGATTATACTAAAGTGACCATGCTAATGAAATCTGAACTCACTGAAATGTGAAGTTAAGATTATTCAGATGTGAAAGAGAGAGAGAGAGAGAGAGAGAGAGAGAGAGAGAGAGATAATAAGGTGGGGCTAAAGATGAATGCCATGTAAAGAGCTAATTGGTTGACAAGATATCAGAGCGACAGTTTCAAGGTTTTGCCTGTGGATTATAACTTTAAGAAGATGTGAAATTCATCAACGAACCCTGCTCTCTGGATTATTTCCATGAACTCTAAGCTGGAACACATCTACAGTGCTGGAAGTGCCTAACTCACCCCAACCTCACTGTGTACATTCACTTTTTAACCCTTTATTAAGCAATAAAGGTGTAAATCTGAGTATTAACCTATGTTAGTGCAAACACCTCTAATAGGTTGCACACTCAATGTGCAATATCACTCATCACACTGCACCTCTCAATGCACCTGCTAGTTAGATGGCATGTATGTGTATGTATATAGATGTAAGCATGCATGTGGAAATATGTGTGTGTAGGTATGTACGGATGAATATATGTATATCTACATATATGTATGTAATGTATGTGTGTGTATGTTTGCAGGTGTATGTATAACTTGTACATATCTTTCTTGTGTAAATGTAAATGTTTTATTGTGTAAATACTTATGCTATTGTGTACTTCACACTCATGGAGAAATCCCAAACTGCCTTGTTCTTGTAACAGTGACAATAAAAAGCTATTGTATTCTATTCAATTCTATTCTATTTTATTCTAAAGGTCTGTGGGCCTACTGATCCACAGTGTCAGCACAAAGTTCACATCATATTCATCTCAGCACAACTAAAACATGCTGACTGACCTCAGAGTTTCAAGTCCACATCCTGGACTCTCCAGGAAACCACGCAGATGCTTCACTCCATGATCATGCAGCTTGTTGTAGCTCAGGTCCAGCTCTCTCAGATGGGAGGGATTGGACTTCAGCGCTGCTCCCAGATAATCACAGCTGTTTTTTGACAAACTACAGCTCCTCAATCTGTATAAAGAATGAAGGATGTAAGTTTATTAGACAAAGTGTGAGCTTGAAATCATTCAGTGTTTAATCATCTGTTCAGAGCTGAAGAAGGTTCAGAATGTAGAAGTTTAGAAAATGGAAACTCCAAACAGCTGAAGCCAACAGGAAGCAGCTTCAAACAAACACAGCAAGAGAAAAAACTCTGAACTTTTCACATTAAAGTCGTACATTTATCATAAAAACAGGACAAAGACTAGAAAAAGTTTTGTTTTTTTCCTTCCAGGAACCACATGGCTTCACTTTTAAAGGTGAAGTGTGAAAGAAACGGACATATTTGAAGTCCAACACCTTTTTCCAGTCACATGACTAACAACACTGGTCTCTATGTGTAGCTGGCTGTGAGACCAGTGCTCAGGGAGCGTCTACAAAGTGCAACACTGAAAGAACATCACACACTCATTTGCTTCCAGCACTTTCACACAAACATCTACTGTCATTATTGTCACCAAACTCTGTGGATCCTTTATTGCAAATTCAAATGGGATCAAATGGTCAGACAAAAGAGGGTTATGAGGAAATATGATGAAATGTTGTGTATTAGCAGCAAGTTATTGCATCATTTTCCTCAGAAACGAAAACAAATTATTGACAAACATGTTTTTATAAACTCAGTGTTGGACTTTGATCAGCAGGATAACCTGATGTTTTAAAGGCAATTTTGGTCTTGCTGTAGGAGAGTCCCGTTATTACTTAATATTTATGGATGATGTTCTAAATTAGGCTCAAATATGTGACAGACATTTAATCCCATGTCAGTTTGGCCTCATCCTGGGCCGGATCATCCAACACACACTCTGACCACAGGCCCAGGGGCCACGCACAGCTGGGCTCCATCCAAGAGACAGGAAACTAAACCAACACAATAATAAAGAGCACCATTTGATCTTCTTATATTTTAGCTTTTCAAGCAAAACATAGTAAAAACATGTGCACATATAATAATAATAATAATAATAATAATAATAATAATAATGTACTTTATTGATCTCCGTGGGGAAATTCCTCTCTGCATTTAACCCTTCACTCAGTGAAGGAGTGGGCAGCCATTGGGTGCCCGGGGAGCAGTGTGTAGTGGCTTTACAAATGAAAGAGGAAGAGGAGAAGAAGAGGAGAGGGAGGCCATCCTGACCATCACTCCAGCTGAAAACATCACACTTCCATTAAAGTTGGTGAGAAAATGTTGAGCAGGATGAGCTGCTGGCTAATCTGGAGGCTGTAGCAGCAGCTTACAGCCACAGTGGATTTCCACTCATGAAAAAGCTCTGGCTGCTTCATTTCTCATCTCATATCAGAGACTTTAAATCTTCAGTGATGCTGTACTGTGATGCTTCCTTTCAGCCCAATGTGCTCTGTATTGTTTTATGCAGGTCATCTAAACAGGAATGAGCAGCTCATTTCAATATAAAAGGTTGGAACTGTAAAGAAAACAAACAGAGCTCATAAACTGAAACTGATTTCATTTTTTCAGCTGGAACATTTTAGTTGTTCCTTATTCAATACATACATAATTATATTTACAGTAAGTCTTATCATCCCCCTTTTCCCTGTCAGTCACCGCCAATGTTCCCTCTAATTTTTATTGTGTCTGAGCGAACGCGGAAACCTCCTGAGCAATCCCTTGGACCTCTGTGAGCAACATCAGACGTGTGCACTGTGGTCACACCAGCATCCAATCCATCCAAGTTACATGGTTTATTAAAATAATCAAATTACAGCATTTACATTTATGTTAGACTACTTTTAATTAACTGCTTTATTCCACTTACAATGAAAATTAAAAACAATCTTGTTCATGACCTGTGTAGTATGTTAACACTATTGGAAGTAAAAATAAATTGAACTCTAATTTTGAAAACACAACTTTCTTTCTTTTTTTAAAAAAAATAAAGCTCTGATCTGTATTATGAGTCTGTGGTCTGGGAGAGACTCTGTAACTCTCTGTCTGCAAAATAAAGTATATAATGACCAATGTTGGGCAATTAATTATATAGTTACTTCTTCAAAAAAGTTACTGAGTTTTGCAAACAACAAAGTTTGTTGCAGCTGTTTACCTAAAAATGCTGCCAAGGCGGGGTTTTTTTAAAATAAACATTTCAAACTATTTACAGAAAAATCAGCTGTTCTGCATCAAATCTGATGCCACATAAATTATTTGTGCCACTCCAAAAAAATAATTTCTGTCCACTATGAGATAAAGGAGAACAACAGCCTGATACCTGCAGGCCTGACAGCAGCAGATGTATCACTCCTGTAACACCTGTAGATTTGCGCTAAATGTGGTAAATCTCTCACATCTCAAAACACCACCGTCACTCCTAAAACTTTCCCCTTCCTAAACAACTAAATGCCATATCGCCATATCATTTTTTGATTGATCGACATGGTACATTTTTCCACCAGTAGGAAAAGTTGGGGTTTTTTGGTTTTGTTTTTGCACAGGCGGAGAGCGTTTTCCTTGTAAAATGCCGTTTTTACCGTTTCTTCCCGCAGTAAATACAAACAACAATAGTATTCAGGAAGAAAACCAAACATTGCAGATATTTTTATCATAACTCTGGTTTTACGTGGCCTATCAACACAATTTAAAAACTGGTATAAAGTCCACACTTTATCAATTGTTCCGTCTGTCCTGCTCACATCTCCAATGGTTGTACATGTTGTCATTAACGTGGCTTCACTCCACATCAGCCAGGCCGGTTTGCCAGCTAAAACACCGGTGTCGGCACTTAAGGACGCTGTCATAGCCTGTAAACCACGTTGATTAGCTGCGTGTACACCGGAAGGTCGCCGGTTCGATCCCCGGCCTCTCTGTCCTGGTCGTTGTGTCCTTGGGCAAGACACTTTACTCTACCGCCTACTGGTGTTGGCCAGAGGGGCCAATGCCGCGATATGGTAGCCTCGCTTCTGTCAATCTGCCCCAGGGCAGCTGTGGCTACAACCGTAGCTTGCCTCCACCAGTGTATGAATGTGGGCGAGAATGAACAATGGCATTGTAAAGCGCTTTGGGTGCCTTGAAAAGCGCTATATAAATCCAATCCATTATTATTATATACAAATGTGAATCGCATCACTGGCTGGACAATGGGATAAAGTGGCATCGTTCTAATCCCATACTGGAGCAGCCAGTCACTGACTAACACTGCAAAACAGAATTGTTAAAGTATTAATTTTAATTTCAATTGAGATTTGATTTTATTTTTGTGCGCAACACATATTTTCTGTGCGCAGAGACTGTGCCAGCAGTGCGCAATTGCACACGCGCGCAGCTTAGAAGGAACATTGTGCACCACCACAGTTCACTTCAACAAAACTTTACTTCAGATTTGTTTTCATGTTTTGATCCAGTGATGAGAGCTGTTTCCCCCATGTCCAGTCCTTGTACTAAGCTAGGCTAAACATGTCCAGTGCCTGTCTCTGTGCAGCTTTTAATCTGATGTTAATAAGGTAGAAATGGAGGAAGAAGAAAATGACTTCATCAATCAACAGTTTTATCAATAGTTATTACTGTTGTTTATGATCCCCTACATTATCCTACATTCAAATATATTCTCCAGCTACAATAGTGTTTGTGTTCCTAAAAGGATTTCATGAATGTGTTATTGTTCATGTCACATCTGTATGAAAGAGGAAGTGAGGTTTATCCTTCATGATCACAAACTGTTCCAGCATGTAAACCTGAGATCTGTGTGGAGTAGTTGACCTGTACGATGTGCTCAACACAAACATTATTTACCATCAGTTACTGTGTGACTGAACCACGTGTGTGTATAAAACATCGCTTTTAGTTTTAATACCACATGGCAACATTCAGACGTGAATCTATACAGTAACACTTTGATTTGTTACAGTGAGGAGACTGTTGAAGGGAACGATGAGGGGAAACTGTAAGAGCAGCAACAGAAACCAGGAGACAAAGCTGAGGTCTGGGTTCCTCTATGCTACACACAGCCTCCTGCTCCTGGACTTTAGTAAACACATAAATATCTCCAAGTACACTTACTTCAGAAACTCTATTAAACTCATTACAAGTTTACTTCAGCTTTAAATGACCCACAACATCAGCACACATGAGTAAACAAAGTAACCCACACAGCTACTGTTCAAGTTTAGTCATCTTTAATACAAATATACCTCATTATTATGAATCTCACCGCTACCTGCTCATTGAACTGAACAATAATTCTGTTTCACCATTAAAACAAAATATGTGACTGTAAAAAATCTTCAGACACTAATTAAGAATCTCCTAAGCAATCCAAAGATAAAGAAAAGGTCACCTGCCAATTCTATAAAGCTTGGTTGTCTATACAATAATATCATTTAATGATCAGCAGTGGGGATGTTTGGATCCTGACCTGAGAGTTTCCAGTGTACAATGTGGACTCTGCAGTACAGCAGACAGAAACTTCACTCCTGAATCCTGCAGGTCATTGTTACTCAGGTCCAGCTCTTTCAGACTAGAGGACTGGGAGTTGAGGACTGAGGACAGAGCATCACAGCTTCTCTCTGAGAGGTTACAGCCACTCAGTCTGGAAGAAAAAAAAACAATCAAATTAATTAAATCAGTCAAATGAAACATTTTTTAATGCCAGCATGCAATACAATTATTGGTTAACTAAATAGCTTCATTAAAACACAACTCTTCTTCTATATCAGCACTTACTCCTTGTAAGCTCCACCTGCTTCACCTTGTGAGTCAGAAGACATGAAAACAAACTGTAAATCTAGTAGAAACATGATTGGAAATCTTCTCAGATCCATTTGTACATTTAGAGCCTGATACTGAAATATAGCAGCACGGACATTCACAGCAGCAAAGGGTTCTTGCTGATCTGAGCTGGCTTGGCCCTGGCTTATTGAAGATTAAAGAAAGTGGAATCAGCTGTTCAAAACCCTACAAGGCTGCCCGCTGTGACTGAGACAATGGGACGGGTCGTGACTTCTCAAAATGGGCTCATTGAACGCAGCACGGATAAGATCTTGAAGAAGCTCATGGCGGTCGTGAGTTCTCAGACTTTGCTCTTTGAGCGCAAAACTGATAACTTCTCGGAGAAGCTCGTGGCTCTCCAACGGGAGATTGAGAGACGAGTGACTGACTGTTAAATCAGCTGTGAAATTGACATGCAGTTGTTGGCACCAAAGAAAACCACCATCACTTCATGCGGCTAACATACCGGCGCCAGCTGTGGTTTCAAGGCTGAAGCTGAACATAACAAATCTCACCCTGATCGGTGTTTAGACATCCTAAGCATGCTTATCCCCTCCCGGTGCAGACGGTGGGTCGAGGGGACCAGCGCAAATGCTGCAGGCCCGGATGCGCTGTCTACCCCGGCTGTCTCTCACCTTTTACCCATCCCTGTTGCTTGTCATGTGTTTCTATGGCGTATTAAGAGTTTTCATGTGCTCTGCGCTAAGGTCATTTTTTTTTCTGTTCTCAAACTGATCTCCCTGTTGGAGCTCAGTCTGGGGGGAGTTCTTTTTTCTCCTCATCTTTCTTGATGTTGTGCATTTTCTGCTGTTCGGTTCCGGGTCGCTGCTCTAGCGGCTGACCGGCCAGCTACCTAGCCTGACCTGTCCCCCCAATGTGATGTTTGTGTATTGTATGTACGGTTGGCAAGGTCAGTATCCTAATTGCCCCTTAAAAATAAATACTGGGTTCTGAATCTGAATCTGAAAAGATTACAGAAGACGACTCTGTTCAGTAAATATTACGCTCATGCTGTCAAGAAATACCAAAGGCAGGTAAAACTCTGGTCGTTGCAGCTATTCAGTATGACGTGCTTTGTACTGTTCTGCTGCAGTTTGTGACACCTGGTGGACAAGTTGTGAAGGATGATGAAACGAACACTTCACTCAATGTTTTTCTTCTAAACTGGATGTAATTTTGGCAGCCAAGAGTTTTTAACACTCTATTCCAGCTGCAAATAGGAACACAACAAATAAATAACTTTACCCACTTGGATCCTTATCATTCAAGATTGTGAAAAGATTCTATACTGAGAGAATACTGGTGATTTTAGATGAGAGAGATGATTTGGAAGATGATGAAGGGGAAATGTTTTCACAACTTGAGGCCTTTTGTCTTCATTGTATAGGACAGAGACGACAGGAAGGGAGGGAGCAGTGAGGAGAATAACACACAGGAAATGGTCTTGGGCAGACTCAAACCAGGCCCTGGAGTCACGACTCTAACTTTCAGTACATGGGTCACCTGCTCAGCCAGGTAAGCTACAGCAGTGTGTGAGTTAATTTGAAGACAATTCAATTCAATTCAATTTTATTTATATAGCGCCAAATCACAACAAAAGTCGCCTCAAGGCGCTTTATATTGTACAGTAGATCGCACAATAATAAATACAGAGAAAAACCCAACAATCATATGACCCCCTATGAGCAAGCACTTTGGCGACAGTGGGAAGGAAAAACTCCCTTTTAACAGGAAGAAACCTCCGGCAGAACCAGGCTCAGGGAGGGGCGGCCATCTGCTGCGACCGGTTGCGGTGAAAGAAGGAAAACAGGATAAAGACATGCTGTGGAAGAGAGACAGAGATTAATAACAGATATGATTCGATGCAGAGAGGTCTATTAACACATAGTGAGTGAGAAAGGTGACTGGAAAGGAAAAACTCAATGCATCATGGGAATCCCCGGCAGCCTACGTCTATTGCAGCATAACTAAGGGAGGATTCAGGGTCACCTGGTCCAGCCCTAACTATATGCTTTAGCAAAAAGGAAAGTTTGAAGCCTAATCTTGAAAGTAGAGATAGTGTCTGTCTCCTGAATCCAAACTGGAAGCTGGTTCCACAGAAGAGGGGCCTGAAAACTGAAGGCTCTGCCTCCCATTCTACTTTTAAATACTCTAGGAACAACAAGTAGGCCTGCAGTGTGAGAGCGAAGTGCTCTAATAGGGTGGTATGGTACTACAAGGTCATTAAGATAAGATGGGGCCTGATTATTTAAGACCTTGTAAGTGAGGAGCAGGATTTTGAATTCAATTCTGGATTTAACAGGAAGCCAATGAAGGGAAGCCAAAACAGGAGAAATCTGCTCTCTCTTTCTAGTCCCTGTCAGGACTCTTGCTGCAGCATTTTGGATTAGCTGAAGGCTTTTCAGCAAGTTTTTAGGACAATGATGACTATAAGTCAGGTAAAAAAAAAAAAAAAAAAAAAAAAAAACTTTTCATCAACCAACAAGGGGAAAACAGTGAGCTTGAATGATCAAGCTTTGACCAAGGTTGGCTCACTCCTCGGTCTTCTTGCCCAAGGAGTGAGCCACCCTGCATGGCTATCAATATGGTGCAACGATATATAGTACAGGCCATCCAACCTGATTTTTAAGTTTCCGTCCCAGATACCACCTTAAAAATCATCTAGATTAGGATATGTTTGCTGATCTGAATTGTGTTCTACAAACAGAGCTGTTGTGTGTCCAAGGTGAAAAGGAAGAACATATACATGCATAAAGTCAATAAAGTCAGAAGGTTTGCTTTAGACTGTGGTGCAGTTTATCATCAAAGACTGACAAACAGGCACCATGCTGCCAATAAATGCCATCAAGTCTGACTTGAGTTTTTTCTTTCTTTTAATCAATATTAAATTTTATAGTGTGGGATTAAAGAGTTTATTTCGCAGCTACAATATATTCTGCAGCATTAACATTACATTAATAATATAATCTACAGGATTGATATTGCATTAAGATGGTTATTGAACATGCTGACCTCACATTAACATTTTTATTACAGGTGCAGTGATAACCCTTTTATATACACACCCTGCATTTTTGTGCTTGTGTTACGGGTTCGAAATTGAGGACGAGAGTAAAACAATGATGGTCCAGAAGAGGTCGGTCAAACAATTGATTTTAATGAATGCACGCAGCGTGGAGAGGTGTAAACTGCAAAACATCAGTTGTACATCTCTACCCAAAATACACTCTAGATTGCTTTTATCCCATCAGGGTATTGTAACGCCCCCTCTTGCGTTTACAGTCACATAATTTGCATGTACAGAACATTCATGTATTTTAAGAGATAACTGCAGACACAGAAGTTCCCCATCCATCCAAATATGGTGAAGATCTCAGGCCTTTGAGGTCCCCATGGACTTGACATCCTTTCGTCACCTGTAACTAAGCAAACTCAAATACCACAAGAAGCTGAATACATTCAGGCCTTTGCTCAGCTACTATTTTACTGTAACCATATACTCAGGCTCTGAGTTATGATATATATATGTTAACTCAATCATTTTAAAGTAGTTATAACTGCACCTGTAATAAACATGTTCATATTTGATTATGATAACCCCTATAATATAACTTATAACATAATGCCAGCAGCTTCAATACACACTTTGATGAAATGATAATTAATGTAATGTTAAGGATGATGGTTATATACAGTTCAGCAGTGACCTAATTTCTTTAAATATTACAATTCCCTCTCTTGATGTCTCTCCAGAGACATCACCACACCATTTCCTTGGGTCACTCCTCGACCCACTCTGTCACCTCTACATCCATTAATGGCATCATGGGCCCCGAAACCACCATTCCCAAGTCCACTTCCATCGCTCTGACCCTCTCTAGCCGTCCTCTGACTCAGCAAATCAGAAAACCACCTCATGTCCTCTAGGTGGTCCAGTAATAAAACACCAGCTCCCACTTGAAAACACTTCATGCTTAAGTGGTCTCTGCTCCTTTTCTGGGTCCCTCTCTAGTGGAAATCTTCTCCTGTAAGGGATAAAACAAACCGCCTCTCTCTGCTACACCTTACTAACCTACTGTGTTCATCTAATGTTCCTTTAATTATTCAAAGTTGGTTGACAATATCATGTTCTGGGCTCTATCCATTATATTAACTTTACTTAATCTCAATACTCTTTATGTGTGTGAGCAACGCTTTTAGTTCTATTAAAAAACACCCCGGGTAAAATATACACCAGCCCTATGTCAGCCTAAATGTCCGCTAGAAAACACACTTCAAAGTTTTCTATCATCATTTACTCCTCTTTTTGCTTCAAGCATATACATAACATGCAAAAGTTACTGTTCATACCAGTTTAGACAAGTTTCCATTATCTACAACATTTTGTTTCACCCGGCTCACCCTCACACATTTCCTGTTCACTTATTGCATATTTATCTTTAACACCTTTTACCTCAGCAGTTGCTAAGCAGAAACAAAGCAACATGTGTTCCACCTTTACCCTGTAAAATAAATCCATTTCATGTTTGTGTCTGTAAGCATGTTTTGCATTCATTCATTACACTCCACGCCATTCCTGCAAGTTAGGAGCTGTAAATTTAAAAGCTACATAAAGTCCAGGCCTTCGGCCTGGCCTATATTTAAATCATGTGTGTTTGTAAGCGTGCATGCAATTAACCTGCTATGTTCTCATCTTCCCTCAACATGTATCACCTGGACACTCTCACCAGTGAAGCTTAAAACCCTTTTGGACGGAACATTAACTCTAAACAAGCACAGTTATGCATTGTGTATAAAATGAACTCAACCTGTAAATAGAGACATCACTGTTATGACAAACATATTCAATACTATTAAAATAATACTGTACAACATGTTATTAATGCAGTCATCATAAGACAGATTATATGATAGCAATAAAAGAATCTCTAAATCCCCAATCCCAACAGGTCCTGTTTTTAAATCTTCCCTGACTTTCCCTTCAAGTTATGCTGTCTTAGTACAATAATTAGGTCCTCCTAATCCCATTAAATCTGCCATATTGATTCCTTCATGTGTAAGTGTCAGATTTCGAGCATCTAAAACTTTACTCAGTCTCTGTTGTGCTAATGATGTCATAGTGAACGCCTGCAAGTTCACATAAGCCACCACACTATGTTAGTCAGAACTTTTAGTGAGTATTCTCTCCCTACATGTGCTGTTTCCTATATTATTTTGGCCACCCCTGCTGCATGCTGTGCACATTTAGGGTGCCTTGCTTCTGTTGGGCTCAACCTTATGTTAACCTACATAAGTACCTGTCTTAAGAGCGACCTCTGCACAGCTCAGACGCCAGTTGCAAGATCTCTCTAACATTAAAATCATCAGCTGTGACTTATATAGTGTTATTTCGGTACTTTATACTTCACTCATTTGAATATTGTTTATATGGGGAGTTCCTCTTTTTGTGTCTATATTTATTAATATGCCTTGTGCACTAAAACTTCCTGTTTTTCAGTCTGGCTGAGCACTTGTTTGTGAGTAAAAGGTGGCCTTGCTCTACAAGCCAGCCTTCATTATTAAAGTACATAAAACAAGATAATGAGGAGATTCATATTAAAAATATAGCTTTTATTCCTAACACCAGTCCCCGTTTTTTCATTTCTCCCCTGAGAAATGAACTAATTCCTAGTTTATGACATTTAAGTTTACTTCAATACATTCCCATTTAATTTTTTTTATATAGCGCCAAATCACAACAAAAATTGCTTCAAGGTGCTGCATATATACAGAGAAAAGCCCACCAATCTTGTGACCCCCTATTGAGCAAGCACTTTGGCAACAGTAGTAAGCAAAAACTCCCTTTTAACAGGAAGAAACCTCCAGCAGAACCATGCTCAGGTACGGGCAGCCATCTGCTGCGACCGCTTGGCGTCAGCTAACAGAGACTTCTTTTAACAAAGAGACCTAATATTTAATAATCCACATTTCACTATTTTATTCTTCGGTTCAGATCTGGATTCTGTATTGTTCTTTATTTATTATTATTTATGTTTAGATTGTTTATTGCTAGTCTTGGTTTGTTGTTGTCTGTTTGGGAGCTGACATAGTCTCTATGGATAAGCGTCTTTTGGTGGGGTAGCATCAGGAGAGAAGCTCCAGAGAGGCATCTTCCATGTTAAACACTAAAATATAACAAAAGAGATCTTCTCAACGTGTTGTATATTTTAATATTTCCTTATTATTTTGTCATAAAATAAATCAACCAAATAACTTAAGCTGTGTGACAGCGTTTACGCCGGGCTGTGAGCTGCCCTGAATCTACTTGCTACACCCCCCTTTCACCCAATTTAATTTCTCAAGAGACTTTAACTCTTCCTGACCTTCCCCTTCTCTCATCTGATCATCTCAAGCACGTCCTGTACCAAATTTGCTTCCTCTTTTCAAGTCCCACATTTAATTACAAGCTCTAACACATTTGCCCTATACGGCTGTCTCAACGTGTTTCCTGTCAACTTACAAATATACCAAAGTTATTCTCAGAACTCAGAGCTGAGGTTCCCCTTTCCTAAGTCTGTATGTTCTACAAAAGAGCAAGTCGGTAAACAAGTTTATCATCACAAAGATTATTAGGTAAAGGTCACGTAGACATTTGCTTAGTAACCCTAAAAGAGCACATTTCCTGTAGCTCATTTCCTGTAGCTAATCACATATATTAAGACCCCCCTTTTTGTGACACATCTCATGTGTTACAAACTCAAAATCCTTCACTCAGGTTAGGGAATTAAAAGAAAAGGTTAATCATATCATATTAGGTATAGATGCTCCGAGCCTTCAAACCTGTGTTTAAGGAATGAAATCAAATTAATCATCATGTCAAAATCCCTTCTTGGCTCCATCCACAGCCTGCATCCTTGAAACGTCCTAGAAACAAAAACCTGTGTGTTAACCAGAACTTCACACTTCATACTCAGTTTCTCCCACTTATGATCCAACCTGTGTTATAAAATAAAACTTAAAACAGAACAGTTATCAGTCATATGTCCAACCTTAGTCCAGTCTTTTGTCAGTGTCCAGTCGGTCCAACCTATGGTCTGCCTGGTCGTCCATTCACCCACACATTCACTCACACGCATTAACATCGGGTATTGGTAGACTTCCGCACGAATAATCAGATTTTCCACTTTCAGCAAACTCAGTGTATTTATATAATCATTTATTTTCTTTTTACTCGTTTCTAGGAAAATAATTCTTTATACTTTTGGACTGGATTGGCTCGCTGCAATCCTTTTCGACAGGGACCCACAATCTGACCCATTGTAATTCGGAAAAGGTCACCTTACTTTTTGTTTTCCTGAGACTATTGTCGGCGCCGTTATTCATTGTTGTCTTTTGCAGGCCTGCTTAGAACAAAAATGAGAAAAAAGAGAGCTGAGTATTAGCTCATCAAAGTACAAAACAAAATCACCTGACAGGTTTTTTCTTTATAAGTGCACTGTTACAAAACCCCTTAAACATGTCCATGTTTATTAAAACTCCCTCTTTAAAAATAAAACGACAACCTCAAAAATCTTCAACAATCTTAAATTTCACCCATAGAACACACCCAAAACGTAAACAGCTACACCGTTTCGTACACAATATCCCCCTTTAAGCACTTTACCAAACTCACATTCAACCAAACATATAAGCACGTTCTCACAATATGTCAACAGTAATTTATAAACCTCTTAATCAAATTTTCACCTCTCAACTGTCTGCTTTGCTTCCTTTCCTCAAGGCCTCAATCACACACACACAGCAAGCTCCTCTATCATCACTCACATTAGCTCTCCAACTAATTTTCATACTCAGTCACAAGATAAATACATGTTTAAACCTTATCACATTATTCAATTATTTTCATTTTCTGTCTATACTAATCACTTGTTTTTTCAATCAGTGCAACAGCGCTCCTAAGTCACCCTTCTTAAACTACTTTAATCACTTCCCTTTTGTTTTTGTTTTTTTCCATAACTCACTCCCTTGTCATACAGCTTCGTTTGAGTTATTCCACAACTCTATTTTATCCAAGTGTGTTTTAAGTTTATTTTCTTCAACATTCACACTTTTTAACACTCATGAAATTAGCAAGCTCATTTAATTACATATGTTTGTGTTCTTAGCCAGGTTTTAATCACTATCTATGCATTAATCTTCATGGGCTTATCTCTGTAAGGTTAGTGCATTTTCTGTTTGTGTGTGTTATTTTTATAAATGTTTATTCGTGATCTTTGTGATCTCGTAAATGTTTCTTTTGCAGTGTTTCAGACTCCTTTTGACAGGGTGTGTTTTCTCTCTCTGGCTCATCACTGGTCATTGTTAGTGGCATTTCCCCTTCGCCTGTACCCAGCAGCTTTACCCATTGAAGTCCCGTCTCCTCCAGTGACTCCAAGGTCACTCCGGGACTTAGGTACAAGCAATCGTGACTGCGCCTTGCCTTAGGTTGTCCCAGGGTTTCGAGGTGGGATCTTACCCGTCATGGGCTGTCCAGTCTTCCATGCTCGCCTGATACGGGGGCAAACTGGGCAAGGGTGTTATCAGGCCTAGGGGACACACTGGTTCTGGAAATTAAAGGAGTGTAAACTGCTTTCTTTATTAAACTTTCCAACAATAATTTCACATGTAACAGTTTGTGTACGTGCGTTTTCAATTCATTAATGTAATTGTTAGTTCATGTATTTATTTCTCTCGATCTGTCTCTTTTCTAAACCCTGTAATTAATATAATTTTATTACTTTATTACTTTTTCTTAAAACATGCATTCTCTTCATCTTCTTATAATTTAACTCTGTCTATTTCTCTGGGTGCTCCCCTCACCTCATCAGTCACACACACACCTTCCTCTCACACACACTTTTAAAGGTTCTAACCTCTTTCAGACGCCATGAGTCGTCTCACACACCCTGCCTTTTTCTCTCACTCAGAGAACTCACGCAGAGTCACTCCAACCAAATACTGACAGCATTCACACAGTTAAAATCACACAAAATACGCTTTCATACGAGTATTTTGGACATGCCTTCCATGATCAGAAAGAGCAAGTCAAAAGAAAAAAGAAAAAGAAAACTGAAACCTCTCATCGTCTCACACCCCGCTTCTCCCCACACACACATAACTGAAAAATAAAGCACACCAACATTTATGGCTCACGAAATATACATCTATCAAAATTCAGTCATTTACTATACATCCACACTAATATATTCAAACTGTATTTACACACTCGTGATAAGCAAAACCAACCTCTTATATACAGGCATTTAGCAAAACGCTCAGTCCTCTCGAAATTGAAACCACCCTCTCTGCGCGTCACCGCTGCTCATTTGCATTTACACACACCATCAGTGCACATCCGGCTGTGCATCGCTGACACAGAGACTGATCTTACTCATAGATCTCATATTTTATATTACAGACGTCTTTAATTACAACTGCACAGATTTTTTAGGCCTTGTCGCTCCTACAAATTTCGACAAATTTAATAATAACCGCCCAGCGGAAAACTCCCTGAGTTTTTTGCGACCAATTTAGCCATTATCCCGTCCCCGACGGTGGCCCGATTGCTAGTGCCCTAACTGAATTTAAAAGCGTTAACCAACCCAAACTTTGCCTGAAGCTCTATTTTTGGCATCTCACAGCCAAGGCTTTCTCGAAATTTTAAGTTAAGGTTTCACGCCCGAAACCGGGTTTCTACTGGCCAAAAAAGCACAGATACCGTTCCAAACGGTAAAGTGGTCCAACCACTAGCTTATCTCAGGATGCCCTGTACCCCACGGTCAAGCCAAACCGAGCTAACCCTATTCGCCGATAGGTCAACAATGTGCGTCCACATCGAGGAGGGATCGCAACGTCCGGGCTATGCGCTTCTTAGAACATCCCACAGTTCCGTTCTACATAAATTTAATTATGTTTTTAAAGACATCCTATGAAACCACCAAACCGACTGCATTGATGTCCAAGCCCAGCTTTATATTCAATTATAACTGTATGACCATATACAGATTTCAAATGACCTATTTCCTAAATTCAGTAGTCCAACTACTTTAACTTGTCCTTTACCTATTTCCGTTACTTTTACCTATTCCTATTTAGTAGTCCAACTACTTAAATCCTTGTAGCAGTCCAACTGCTTTTCCTTTAATCAGTACTGTCACTTAACCTTACATTATCATTACTTCAACTTCAATTCTCATGAGATTTTCACCAAAATCAAAACAGACCTTTACCAGTAATTTTCAGTGAGTAGACTTTCAATTTTGTAATCGTCAATCTGGCACAGTTTGGAAATAATTCAACAGGTAGTGCCTTACCTTTGAATAAGCCGGCTTATGTCAACTCACTTCGACCACTGACTCGTGTCTGCCTGTTTGAGTACCTCGGACCCTCTCGGTCTCAATCTCCAACTTTCTCCCTCTCTCAACCCTCGGCCAATGCACCAAATGTTACGGGTTCGAAATTGAGGACGAGAGTAAAACAATGATGGTCCAGAAGAGGTCGGTCAAACAATTGATTTTAATGAATGCACGCAGCGTGGAGAGGTGTAAACTGCAAAACATCAGTTGTACATCTCTACCCAAAATACACTCTAGATTGCTTTTATAACATCAGGGTATTGTAACGCCCCCTCTTGCGTTTACAGTCACATAATTTGCATGTACAGAACATTCATGTATTTTAAGAGATAACTGCAGACACAGAAGTTCCCCATCCATCCAAATATGGTGAAGATCTCAGGCCTTTGAGGTCCCCATGGACTTGACATCCTTTCGTCACCTGTAACTAAGCAAACTCAAATACCACAAGAAGCTGAATACATTCAGGCCTTTGCTCAGCTACTATTTTACTGTAACCATATACTCAGGCTCTGAGTTATGATATATATATGTTAACTCAATCATTTTAAAGTAGTTATAACTGCACCTGTAATAAACATGTTCATATTTGATTATGATAACCCCTATAATATAACTTATAACATAATGCCAGCAGCTTCAATACACACTTTGATGAAATGATAATTAATGTAATGTTAAGGATGATGGTTATATACAGTTCAGCAGTGACCTAATTTCTTTAAATATTACACTTGCTAAAGAGGGGAGCTCAGTCAGACGCTTACAAAACACATATATCAGGTTATCCATTAGTATTTCTTATATTCGTTTATATCCTTTCTATTAAGCTTTGAGTAGTGGCATTTTGGTAAAGCATTTATTCAATAGATTACATATGTTCTTAGTTAAGATTACTACACAGAGAGCTTCTGTCTGGCAAAAGGTCAGAAGCGTCAACGGGCGGGGTGAGGCCGAGTGGATGCTGAGGTCGTGACACACTCGCACACACAAACAGTAGTAAGACTCATGTTTAGGTAAAAGTTCAAATATTCAAATAATAAGTTTGCAAAACCTTGTAACTGTAAGATTATGTTTGCAGAAAGGACAGTTTGTTCTAGTGGATAAGCGAGAGTTAGAAGATTATCTGGAAGGACCTGGCCTCGGGATGAAGAAGATGTCCTTCCTATTGGTGTCAAAAGTCGTCAACAGAAGATTTGTGGTTTTGAAACTTATGCATGTATGGTATCTGCTTTGACGCATGAGGGGGCGTCATAAACAATACCCTGATGTTATAAAAACAACTGCTTGTTTATTATTGGGCGGAGTTCTATGCTGTCTGTGTTCAGTGTTAATCTCCCCACGCGTGTGTTCATTAGAAATCATTGTTTGACCGACTCTCCTGGACCAATGGTTGTTTTTGTGCTCTCCCTCAATATTTGAATCCGCATTTAACAATAGCAACCACAGCAGAGATGACCAGGGAAGGTGTGCTTGAGGGGATATAGCTAAAACAGCTGGTTTCAGACTGAAGATGAACTGAGGTGCTGCACCCAAGTCTGTAACAACATGTTGACAACAGTGTGAAAGAAAAACTGGAAGAAAAGCAGGTTCAGGGAGGGACAAACATCGGCTGCAACCAGATTGGAGTGAGAGGAGAGAGCAGGCCAACAACAACAAAGAAACAACAAACCGAAGCAGAGTTTAGTTTAAAGTGTAACTAAGGATGTTTCTCTGGCTGCCACTGAGTAATTCAAATGCTTTCTTTAATGCAGGACCCACCATGCATGTAAAAGCAAGTGTTTCACCAATGTTTGTGACTAAAAATAGACCTGCAGTAGAAATGTATCTAGGAGCATGCATGTGAATATAAAGTATCACAACATCAGGCACATGCAGCCTAAGTTTTTAAACACAGACTGATAACATAACAGCAGCAGTGATGATCAGAGTTTATGGTGAATTCAGCGTCTCGAGTACACCGAGTTCTGGAGGCATCAAAGAGGTAACAGTTGGATTGGAGAAATCCCAAAACTTTAGGACACAAATTCATACAAAGACAGAACGACTGGTGAAATAAATTACTGAGACAGTTGGATGTTAAAGTAAAGACATGAGTACAAATGTACTCACAGAGCTTTGTTGGAGGCTTTGACCACTGGCAGCAGCCTCAGAAGAGCCTCCTCTGAAGCAGAGTATTTCTTCAGGTCAAACACATCCAGATCTTTTTCTGATGACAGCAAGATGAAGACCAGAGCTGACCACTGAGCAGGAGACAGTTTATCTGTGGAGAGACGTCCTGATCTCAGGGACTGTTGGATCTCCTCCACTAGAGAACGATCATTCAGTTCATTCAGACAGTGGAACAGATTGATGCTTTTCTCTGCAGACAGATTCTCACTGAGCTTCTCCTTGATGTACTGAACTGTTTCCTGATTGGTCTGTGGGCTACTTCCTGTCTGTGTCAGCAGACCTCGTAGGAGTGTCTGATTGGTCTGCAGTGAAAGACCCAGGAGGAAGCGGAGGAACAAGTCCAGGTGTCCATTTAGACTCTGTAAGGCCTTGTCCACAGCACTCTGGTGGAGAGATTTTAAACTCTTTTTCTTTTTAAATAATTTAGACCACATGCAGGTAGTTTGCTGTTGTTCCAGCAGATTGCGTCCAGAGTTGATGAAGGTCAGGTGGACATGAAGAGCAGCCAGAAACTCCTGAACACTCAGATGGATGAAGCAGAACACCTTGTCCTGGTACATTCCTCTCTCCTCTTTAAAGATCTGTGTGAACACTCCTGAGTACACTGAGGCTGCTCTGATATCGATGCCACACTCTGTCAGGTCTGATTCATAGAAGATCAGGTTTCCTTTCTGCAGCTGATCAAAAGCCAGTTTTCCCAGAGATTTAATCATCTTCCTGCTCTCTGGACTCCAGTGTGGATCTGTCTCAGCTCCTCCATCATACTTGACCTTCTTCACTTTGGCCTGAACCACCAGGAAGTGGATGTACATCTCAGTCAGGGTCTGGGGCAGCTGTCCCCCCTCTCTGGTTCCCAGCACATCCTCCAGAACTGTAGCAGTGATCCAGCAGAAGACTGGGATGTGGCACATGATGTGGAGGCTTCGTGATGTCTTGATGTGGGAGATGATCCTGCTGGCCTGCTCCTCATCTCTGAATCTCTTCCTGAAGTACTTCTTCTTCTGTGGATCAGTGAACCCTCTGACCTCTGTCACCATGCCGACACAGTCAGGAGGGATCTGATTGGCTGCTGCAGGTCGTGTGGTTATCCAGAGGCGAGCAGAGGGAAGCAGTTTCCCCCTGATGAGGTTTATCAGCAGCACATCCACTGAGGTGGACTTTCTAGGGTCAGTTAGGATTGTAGTGTTGTGGAAGTCCAGAGGAAGTCGACACTCATCCAGACCATCAAAGATGAACACAACCTGGAAGTCTTCAAAGCTGCAGATTCCTGCTTCTTTGGTTTCAGTAAAGAAGTGATGAACAAGTCCCACCAAGCTGAACTTTTCCTCTTTCAGCACATTCAGCTCTCTGAAAGTGAATGCAAATATGAACTGGATGTCCTGGTTGGCTTTGTCTTCAGCCCAGTCCAGGCTGTATTTCTGTGTTAAGACTGTTTTCCCAATGCCAGCCACTCCCTTTGTCAGCACTGTTCTGATTGGTTCATCTCTTCCAGGTGGGGCTTTAAAGATGTCTTCTTGTCTGATTGTTGTTTCTGGTCTGTCTGGTTTCCTGGATGCTGTTTCAATCTGTCTGACCTCATGTTCATCATTGACCTCTGCAGTCCCTCCCTCTGTGATGTAGAGCTCTGTGTAGATCTGATTCAGAAGGGTTGGGTTTCCTGCTTTAGCGATGCCCTCAAACACACACTGGAACTTCTTCTTCAGGGAGGATTTAAAGGTATGCTGACAAATGGCAGCAATGTGCTCTGAAAGAGAAGAAATATGTAGAACATCATTTGAAAGTGGAAACAAACACTCAATTCCAAAATGAATCTTTAAAACATACTCCATCTCATAAGACATTAGAAAAAACATTCATTTATCCAGCAGCTTGAATCTTTAGATAAATCCTCTTACTGCTCTGCAGACGGTCAGCCAGCTCCTCCTGCTTCATTCTCCTCAGGAAGTCCACTGTGATCTTCACAAATGCCTCTCTGCTGCTCCTCTGACTCTCTAAGCAATCTGGACTCAGAACCTTCTGGATCTTCTTCAGCTCGTTCTTCACAAAAGTGATGATGTTGTCCTCCAGCAGCTGGAACAGAAAATTTATGAATGAGCCGATCAGACTGAAATCATGGAGCCAAACATCAGATCCATGTTGGACACACTGACGATCCACTGGTCTACAAAGAGCAGCATGGAGATGACTGTGAACAGAATAGCTGTAACAGTAGTTGTTGTTCATGTACAGACCATAAATATGGAGTCCAGGTGTGTTTGATGCTGCTGGGCAGACTGACCACTGGGAACCTCTGAGCTCTGCTGGTCCACTCTGTGGAGGAACCATGAAGGATTAGATCAACAAAGGATAAAGATCCAGGAGTTTCTGCTCAAATAACTTCATCTGAATCAAGTCTGTCAAGTTTTAAACTCTCAGATTCTGAAAATATGGGCCATTTTTGTAAGTTCATGGACGTCCTTTCAGTGGTGATGTCAGGGAAGATTTTGAAGAAGCTCATTAAACTGAACCATCAGCAGATCACTGCTCCAACACCAGAACATGATCCGAGGTCTCTCCACCACCAGAACACCAGCTTTACTAACGTGGTAGATCAGTGTAGTACAGATCAATAACTGATGAGTCATTTGATCAAAATCACTGAGTGCTTCACATCTGACCCTCTGATGTTTCTGTAGACATTTTGCATATTTAATGAATGTGTGAAAGTTTTACATTCGTTCTATGAATACAGTGGAAATGTTGTGTTATTGTCACCATGTTTTTTTCCAGCATCATAAATTCTTAAGTTCAGAAAATTAGATTCTTTTTCACAGCTGAAAAACAACAACATTTATTCTCTATTGAAATCTGCATCGTCCACTCCAAAGGTCACAATCTGAAGGTAACATCTGGTTTTGTTCCCTGTGATTAACTCTGAGCATCAGTATGGTGGGATTTATCCACTACATCCACACCACTGTGGTTCAGTGTTGTCCTGATGGAGTAACAGCAGCCAGTATGATCCAGGCTTTAGCTGCTGGGTCTCTGTGTGACCTCTCAGACTGTTTAACAGATCAGACACAAAGAGAATCAGATCAGCAGTGTTGGTCAAGTTACTTTGAAATAGTAATTCAATTATAGTTACTAGTTACTTCTTCAAAAAAGTAACTGAGTTAGTAACTCAGTTACTAACTCAGTTACTAACTCATTGTAACTGAGTTAGTAACTCAGTTACAATATTCTAAAGGTAATTAATTACTTGGAAAAGTAACTATTGCGTTACTTTAAAAAAAACAAAGAACGTTTAACCCTCTGTGGTCCAGGGTATAATTGGTCATTTTTTTACTACTCTTGATTTTCCCTCCACATTTTACCTTTAAAAACTATTTACTTTGCCTTGTTTGGTGTCATTCTTTTTAGCGCAACCTCACGTGCCTGAATTTACAGTTATGTTCTCATTTTGTCATACTGTATAACCAGAATTGATCTAAAATCAGACAAAAAACATATTAATTGTCAATTTTAAAATCCTATGCACAAGTTTTGCAAACAACAAAGTTATTTGCAGCCATTTACCTTTTACCCTTTTTTTTAAAATAACCATTTCAAACTATTTACAGAACAATCAGCTGTTCTTCAATCAGATGCCACAAATTATTTGTGCCACTCCAAATATTTCTGTCCACTATAAAGGAGAACATCACAGCCTGATACCTGCAGGTCTGACAGCAGCAGGTGTATCACTCCTGTTTCTACCTGGAGACAGCAGTCGCCTCATTGTTCTGACGCACAACACAAAACTATCCACAACACTACACACTAACTACACAAGACAACACATTAACTACACACTCCAAACACGCTAAACGTCACAAATCTCACATCTCAAAACGCTCTCTCTCTCTCTCGCCGTCACTCCAAAAACTTTTTTTTTGTTTTGCTCATAAGCAGAGAGTGCTTGCTAGCGCTAACGTGGCGAAAATATTGAGTAAAAAACGCCGCGTATATATTGTTTATCGTGACTCTGGTTTTACGTGGCCTATCGACACAGTTTATAAACTGGTATATATCACCTTGTTGCTTTGTCTTTAAGTGGTCATGTGATTGACTTACCACGACTACTTTATTCTTCCTCAGTCAAACAGCAGCACTCATGCGATTGTTTTGCCTCCTGAGCTCCAGGTGTTGTGCTGGACAGTGCTCGTGATTAGCGTCCGCGGGAGCGCGCAGCTGCTTAAAGCTGTAGCGCCCAGAAGATGCGGTAAGCTGAACACAGCGTCAACCGTCTGTTTGTTGAAAAATAGTAATGGACCGCGTTTCCTTGTTAGTAACTGTAACGCCGTTGTAACGATAGGAATAGTAATTAGTTAGATTACTCGTTTCTGAAAAAAGTAACGCCGTTAGTAACGCCGTTACTTGTAACGCCATTATTCCCATCACTGCAGATCAGCTCTTTAAAGACAAACATGAACCCACTCAGGTCACACTTTCCCCACAGATATGAGCATCACTGTCCTCAAACAGCAAATGACCAAGTCTAACATTTGGATCTTTTCTCTTTCATTGTTTTCTTTTTAATGAATCTTTGTAACAATCTGAGGATGTTTCAGGTCAGATTTATCCAGGAAACACAAACATGTAAAGGAGTCATCACAGCTCTCTGACCTCATTGCTCCAGGTTCACCACTGAAGAATGGAGGTTCACCTTTGGACCGGTCACTCCTCACAGACGCACAGCTGGACCCTGCAGACTGTGACTTCTGACCTCTGCAGACACAAACATGATTGAAGCAGCTGTGATCACACAGACTGCAGATAATGCAGCTGTTTCCTGTCAGTAACATCCTCTTAGATTAGAGTTCAGCTTTTTACAGGAAAACTGGACAAAACTGATTTTTGTTACAAATTCATTTTCATTTCCTCTCAGCTCACAAACACAGAAAATCAACCAGAATCAACACTGATTATAATCTCCAAAAGTTGATTCTGTTCATCTGGACGTAGCGTTTTGTGGGAGAAACATTTTGTCACTAATCCAAGTGACTTCTTCAGTCTGAGCTGACTGCAGGTTTCAATCTTATAAACAGTACATTTGCATAATGACTGAAACCAGCCCACTGAAGGAACAATGGGCAGGAAGGTCATTCCTTAATTTTCATTATGCAAATTCTCATGAGAATTGTCATGTCACAAGAGATCACAGAAACCTGATCCCACCTGCTGACTCTGAAATTTGAGACATTCCAATAACAAAGCACAAAAAGCAGAAATTGACAGAACATTAGGAACAGCAATGAGTGTGATACAGTCAGCTCACTGCAAACTCCAACCTCAGGATGAATTAAAGCTCTTTTATGGCCACTCAGGATCACATGATATCTGTGACTGTCCTAGTTTAACATGTAACCTTCATGTTGATGCAGATCTGAGCTCCACATCAGCTCTGCTGAATAATCTAAAGTTTCTCTGACATCAGGAATCAGACGCTGTCATGAACACACCTCCATGTTTCTGCTTCTCTGACACGCTGAATTCAAACAGTCTGAGGAAACAAGGATGAAGTTAAAACTCCTACAGGCTCTGACTTTAATAGAGATTGAAAATGTGACGTCATTCAGGGGTAAAACCGCAAAGGATTCTGGGAACTCGTGCCAAGAGGTACTAGCACACGCAGGCTTCAATTGAAATCAGTTACACAGCGGATAAAAAGAAACACAAAAAATGGCAAGAAGCTGTTGTATTATTAATTGCAGTAGCCGGTCGCATGACAGCCACGGGAAGCCGACGGGTACAGAGATCGTTTTTTTTTATCGGATTACATCGTTGAAGAGAAATTGTTTAAGCCATGTTTCCGAAGTAACAAAAAGCCGACGGATAGCCTGAATTGCAGCCATTCGAAGACCAAATATAACGTCCAGAACACTCCAGCTCACATGTTAGTCTGCTCCAAGCACCAGTTTTTTTGTATCACTAATTGTCCAGTACGATTACAACATACAATATTATTGTCACTGCTACATTTCTGTGATGCGTACCAGAAATTATTTCCACTACTAATTAATTACCGTTGACTTAAAGGTTATATTAATAAACGGTTAACGATTGTGTATTTATGAGGACGATTTGTGAGACTGGTAAACTTCTGATACGTACGATGGTCTTTCGTTCTACACGGTGCATTTCAAGGTCCTGCACCCATCTGTCGGTAAACTGTACCTGGGCTCGTTGCAGTGACCTGAAGTTACTAAAAACACTCACTCCAAGAACCGTATAATTATAAATCTGAGCGTGGTGAAAGTTGGGCAGCACACTAACGTCTTTTGTCCACTCTGTGTGCTCGTAAGGGTCTGACCCTTTCACTCCTTTGATTTTTTCCTCGTATCTTTTCTTTGACTTTTCGTCGAGTCTGTCTTTGTACGGACCGGCATTGTTCTCCTTCGTGTTGTACATTCCTTTTTGTGCGGCAAAGAAAAACCAAGAAGGTATTGGAACGGGAGAATGAACGTTTTGCGGTGCTGCAAATAATGGCATTTGATGCAGTACTTGGATTGTTTTGCCTCGAGTTCCCGGCATGCAATGCGCAAAAGTCACGTGATCTGTCAATCTCTATTCTGGAGATGCATGAATCGCATGGTTAATCCACATTTGGACTGTTTTGTCTCCTCAGTTTGAATCAAAGTTGTTTAATCCTGAGTGAAACTAACACATCAGCTGACAGCTGTAATCAGCACCAATCGGCTGTCAGAGAGACTCATTCACATGCAGCTCAAACTCTTCTTTGCTGAATTGGAGAACTTTGTTTATGTGACTGTGTGAAACTCTGATCCACAGACCTGATCATCATTCCCATGCTGTCCTTACTCAGATCATTTTCTTGTTGCATAGTTTTAGACATTTGTGGACACAAGAATGTTTTTGAAAGATAAAATTATCATCAAATTAAACTGAGTCTTGTCTCCAAAGTTAAAGACACATCACTGTGTAACCACCTTCTGCTTCCCCCTGCTGTAACAGGCCGGCTCAAATAAACTCTCCACTCTGTGGACTGGTGTCAGGCACGTGCCCACTAAGCTTATTACCACTTATTACCCTCTGTGTCCTTCAGCTGATCAAACAAGTTTTATGTGTCTCTACTTAACTATATGATGTGTGAAACAACACAGCTCACCTCTCGTACGGCTTCAGCAGGCTGGCAGTGATTACTGCAGCCAGCCTCACCAAGAGGGGGCGCTGTTTCCCCATCGCACTGACATTTGTGACAAGTAGAATAATACCATATAAACACTGTTACAACTGCACACATGTTTAAATTTTGGTTTATAACAGCACATGCAGTCATCAAACTTTTGAGGAAACTTTCTCTCCAAAAAAAGCACACAAAATGCTCTCAAAGGTTTGTTTTGTTTTAATTCTTTTTTAAAAAATAAGCTAGATTTTTCTGATCTGACCAATCAGATCACGGCATTTGGCAACCAGTGCACTCATAGCTCAAATCAAACACCTGTATTAAATATACAACAACATGGAAATAGTACAAAATGCTGTTTTACCTCAGACACAGCTGGAGCTACTCCGGCTAACTCAGGGGTCTGTAAGGATTCCTCTGCCTCTTCAGATGTGATCCAAACTCTGCTAACAAGAGTTCAGACTAAACTAAACTAAACTAAACTCAACTCAACTCAACTCAACTCAACTCAACTCAACTCAACTAAACTAAACTAAACTAAACTAAACTCCTCACTGACATCCTGAAACAAGAGCCAAAGCTTCAACTCCTGGATGTAACCCTGATACTCTCCCTGCTGCTGCTCTGAGAACCAGAATCTCTCTTTCTTTCTTTTCTCCTTCAGGAACATGAGGAGCAGCTCATCATCGCTTCATTTCAGTTTGTTTCACAGTCCAATTTCTGAGGAGGACTTTTCCATAAAAACGTGTTTATGTGTTTCTAGGTTACACGATCAGTTCAGATCTGTAAAATTCTGAATTTCATGTCGTTTTCATGCAACGTGCTGAGTGTGTAACTTTAACTTTCGATCCGAGGCTACCGAACAAACATCTGGGACAGAGCCTCAAACACCGAGACTAACGGAAAACTTGTTTTCTCTTTTAAAATCACAGCGACAGCAGAGCGACAGATAAAGAAACGTCCTTACAAACCAAATATTCACAGCATATTTCTGTTTGTGGCAGAAACATCTGTTTCATGTACAGCGGCCTCACTCAGGGCGCAGTCGGCCTCGTTAGTCCAGCTGTGAGTCTGTTACAGTGAACTATGGAGCGGCAGATTTGTGCTGTTTGTGCTCAAAGTAAGAAAGTAAAAGTAACTTGTTTCTACCACCTGTTTTTGTTCAAAACTCACTGAACCTCGTGCTCCATTAATATAATAATTAACCTCCTAGGACCTGCCGTCCACATATGTGGACATCACTTTTTGGGTTATTTAGACCAAAATACTCAATTTTGCTCTGCAAAGGCCTGATATCCACTTACAAGGACATGATACTGCTACTGTTCTATCAAAATTTTAAACGAATATCCTCATATGTGGCTCTTATTTTTCTTAAAAACAAAAATAAGGTAAAACAAAAATCTGGTAATTCTTTGTTTTTACATTCATTGGGCCCCAATCAGCCCAAATATCAAAGAGAAATTAAAAATGCATGTCGTGGAAGAGTTCGGGTCTTAGGAGGTTAAATATCAGTAGATGTGAACACAAACTTTTAATTCTGATTGTTTTCAGCTTGAATCAAACACAGTTAGTCTGACTCAGTTTTTTGCAGCACGTTTCACAATATGAAAAAAACATAATGTCACATGTACAGACCCGATATCTGATTTAAAAACAAATGTGAGATTTACATTTACAGTTTATCCAACACTAATAAGCAGTCTTTACCTTTAAATGTAAGCTGTCTTATCCCTGTCCTTCCTGATCTTTCTCCGTCTCTGAGGGAGGTCAGCTCTCTTTCTTTTTTGTCTGTTAGTTTGTCAGTTGATGTTTTTGAGCTGATAAAAATGCTGCATTTGAAATTACCTGGCAAAATAAATCACTGTCCCACTTTTAACCCACGACTTTGGCATACGTCGTCTGTTTTTATCTGACATCTCCTGGTGATAAATGAAGGAGCAGAAGCCTTTCATGTGTTTCTTTTTAGGCTGAGATGTTTGACGGCTCGTAGTCATGTGAAATAAGAACGCCCCAAAAATGTGTTAAACAGAAAGTACCTGTTATGGTCTCTGACCCAGTGTTTATGTGTTCTCTGGGTTCATTAATATTCTTTGATTTAGTGTTAATACTGGTTGTGTTTCCTTGCCTCTCCTGTGTACAGTGGTAGTTTTTGATACGGGTGACATGGGCCGCTGCTCAGGGCGGCATCGTGGTGGGGGCGGAGTCATGGGCATTGGCAAAAAAAAGGTGGCTTGCACCCATATAAAAAATAAAGGCTTAAATATCTTGCTTTACATGTAATGAGTCGATATCATATATTAGTTTGACCTTTTAAGTAGAATAGGAGACAAATAAACAATAAGGCTCTTCCAATTAATGGCTAATTAATATTATGCTGAACACAGTCCAAAAATTTCAATAAGCCACATCAGTGTCTGCTGTTTACTATCACAGCCAAGTGGCTCACAAAGGTAAACAGCAGTTTTCCTACTAATGAATGTTGTCCTGCTTCAGGATACATAATAACTGCCATCATCTGAAGTCACATCTGCTTACATTAATCTTTTACTTGTTACTCCTCTTCTTTTCTCTTTTTTCTAAACTGAGAGCCTGATGACCTTTGACCTTTTCAAAAACCGCCACTGTACACAGGGGAAACTGAATCATGATTAACACTAAATCAAAGAATGTTAATGAACCCAGAAAACACATCAACACTGGGTCACAAGACTATAACAGTTACTTTCTGGCAAAAAGAAAGTTGCTCGTACTCATGCTGCCCCGACGTCATGCCAGCACATTTTTAGGATGGCATGGGCAATGATCGGTTTTCTATCGCCCATTTGTGAGGAGTAAAGGCGCTGTCTGTTTGCAAAATGCGCACTGCTGCTTGCTGCACATGGAGAAGAGGGGCGGCAGGTGATTCTCTGGGTGGCTGGAGCATCTTAGGCTACGTTCACACAGACGGCAAACGCTCTCTAGTGTGAACGCTAAAAGAAGACGTCACACACAACGCTCTGTTTAGACCCAGAGCAAACAATATTGTTTGACTGATGGCCCTTAATATAAAGACTTCGGACTTTACGTTTCCCAATTTTTGCTTTAAGTTATTTTGTTATTTACATAGTAATGTAGATGACCTAATAATGATCCTTATTGCTGTTTTAGAGGAGCGGTGCTTCAAAGGATAGCTGCAGATTTCTGTCAGAATCTGCAGATTATACAGTACAAATAAAATGTTCACGTTTCTCCAACGTTGTCTTCCCAACAGTTTCACTGGATGGCCAGGAAGCGTGTCAGTGTGTGTCAGTGACGTAAAAGACTTAATGCAACACGACCATTCAAACAGCAGTCGCTTGCTAAAACATCAGATATGTATCGGATTCAGTACCACATATGAAAGTGACCCAGATTGGATTTGAAAATATCGGATTTGTGCCGTTCACACTGTCATACCATGATCAGATATGGGTCGCATAGGGTCAAAAAAATCGGACTTGATGCGCTTTCGCCTGCAGTGTGAACGTAGCCTAATAACCAGCTTGCAAAATAAAACTGAATAAAAACAAACTAACAAACACAAAAACTGAAGACATCATGATATAGACTAGTCATTTGCATCAATGTGTTTTCTAAATTCTATACGAGAAAAGTGAGCGAGGACCCTCAGTGCGGATTCTGCTGCTGAAGTCTCACAAAAACCGGTCTAACGGGGAGGGGGAAGCTGTTTCCAAATAGAGCACATTTTATTCAAAATGATGTCAATCCAAGCCCATTATGTATTCATGATTGTTCCTGGGTTGTGTGAAATCCCAGAAAAAAAACCCTATACAAACTGAATCTGTGCACTAAATGCACTAAAGTGTGGGTCTGTTAGGTTGTGATGTGGCGATTCTTGGGCAAATTAACACCAATGGAAGATGGATAAGAAAAGGTAAAAGGTCAGCAGGTGCTCAGTTTAGAAAAAAGAGAAAAGAAATATAAACAGAGTGACGCTGAAAAACTACTTCATGCATTTATACTTACAGGCTGGACTAATGTAATTCATTATTATCAGGATGTCCTAAAAACTTCCTATAAAGTCTTCAGTTTTTAGGCCCCATCTTATCTTAATGACCTTGTAGTACCATATCACCCTATTAGAGCACTTCGCTCTCGCTCTGCAGGCCAACTTGCTGTTCCTAGAGTATTTTAAAGTAGAATGGGAGGGAGAGCCTTCAGTTTTCAGGCCCCTCTTCTGTGGAACCAGCTTCCAGTTTGGATTCAGGAGGCAGACACTATCTCTACTTTCAAGATTAGGCTTCAAACTTTCCTTTTTGCTAAAGCATATAGTTAGGGCTGGACCAGGTGACCCTGAATCCTCCCTTAGTTATGCTGCAATAGACGTAGGCTGCCGGGGATTCCCATGATGCATTGAGTTTTTCCTTTCCAGTCACCTTTCTCACTCACTATGTGTTATTAGACCTCTCTGATGAATTGCCATTAATCTCTGTCTCTCTTCTTTATCCTGTCTTCCTTATGAAAAGCCCAGTTTCAAAATCTCTAATGTAACTAATGTATATATGGGGGGTTTGCCCAGGGCACCAAACAGGCTAAGACCGCCCCTGCCTGTGTACATGTCACATGTTGAGTCAGTCTTATCTTCATTTGTGTGTCTCTGTGTCCCTGTCTCTTCCTGTCTGTCTCCTGCATCTAGTCAGTCTGTGTCTGATTTGTTTCACGTTATAAAGTCGTCAATAACACCAGAAAAAGTCGTCAGATTTATCGCTAGTCGCTTTTTAGAAAAAAAAGTCCCCTAAGGGGGTCTGAAAACTCGCTAAATATAGCGACAAAGTCGCTAAGTTGGACACACTGGTGGGAGTTTCTGTCTGTTCTCTAGTGATGTGCGGATCGATCCTGAAATATCGATTCCTCCGATACCTATCATTTATGTTCTAGAATCGATTCTCACATTAAAATATCGATATTTTAGTAATCTAGGGTAAATTTGTAGTTTATCATTAACAGGAACACAGTGGAAAGAAACTATAACATTCGGATTGTCTACATTCAAAGGAACTACTTCCTCTTCTGCCTTTCATAGTCATGTGCGAAATACAGCTGTATAAATGTCTCGCAGCCCCTTGGCGTGCGCACTTACAACAATGGCTGAGCGTAATAGGGCTTTGGAGTTGACGTCACGATGCAGTGCATTGTGGGATCGCGGCGCCATGTCATCGTTGCTACCACCCTGAATATTACTTGGTATCGGATCGGAAAGGAAATCAGTGGTATCGCACATCACTACTGTTCTCCTGAATAACTCCGTGACGTAATGACGCTGCGGAGAAGTGCGTGTTTCTGGTGTGACCTCATCCCAGATACATGATCACAAAGAGCTTTACTTCTTTCAGGAGAGTCCAGATTCAAACACTCAGAGCACAGAGCCTGAAACACAGAGACTAACGGAAAACTTTGTTTTCTCTTAAAATCAAAGCGACAGCAGAGCGAGCAGAGAAAGAAACGACAGAGCAAATATTCACAGCATGTTTCCTTTTTTAGGCAGAAACATCTGTTTCCACGTCACGTACAGCAGCCTCACTCGGAGCTCAGGGCGGGTCAGCCTCTTGGTCCAGCTGTGAGTCCGTTACCGTGAATCAGAATAACTATCAGAACTGTGGAGCGGCTGATTTGTGCTGAACTAAGCTGCTCACAGCTGATGTTAGCCAGGAAACATCACACACTGCTAACCTTACCTTAACACGGAGCTTCACACGGAGACGATCAGCGTCAAAATTCAGGAGAGAAAAACTTCGGGAAGGAAAAACCAGGGAGGGGCTTGTGGGACAGAGGGTCCACAGCCACAAACATTCTGACCAATCACAGCACTCCGTTTCACTCCGCTTTTGTCACGCCCCCTCCGCAGGAGTAAAAGGTAAATGGTCTGTATTTGTAAAGCGCTTTACTAGTCCCTAAGGACCCTGAAGTACTTTACACATCCAGTCATTCACTGCAGTAAACTGTGTCAGTAACAGTCAGAGAGGATGGAGTCAGTGAACGCAGCACATTTTCTGTTGAACGTAGAAAACTCAAACTAATCTGAATTGATTTGAGTGAATGGACAGCACATGTTTGTCTGCACAGACCATAATAATACTGACAGGCAGCTGTTTGTTCGGAGATGATTTACTTCTGCTCCGTCGGGGTCACATAAACATTGTCATGAATTCTCTCCTACTTTTGCTGTTTCGCTTCCGCCACGATAAAATCACACTTCCTGCACAGCGCTCTGTCTCTCTCAGTGCACTTAAAGAACAGTTTCCCATGTCAAATCTCTGTTTTCTGCATTATTCGCTTGCTTACTACGCACAAGTCTACCGTTGTGTACAGCGCTGTCGGCCGCTGTTTTTTTTTTAAATGATTTCCGAAAAGACATTTCTGCTGTTCAATACTGAAGTGGATTACGTACGTGTTACATAGTTACTTGAGCATTTCTTCTTGGATGGAACCAGCAAGGAAGGTTTTCCCCTGTCTGGCAACATTTTGATCTCATCTCTCCTAATAAGGTTTACACACAGTGATAAATATCACAAATAATAATTACCATAATATAAACAAACAACACCACTATATTCTGATTTCTGTCTTTTGGTTTATTAAAAAGTGAAGCGCCACACACTAGTTTGTGTCATTATCCAGATGTACAAAAGCACGATTACACAATTACCAAAACTCTGTCCTGATAATTTCCACTGTATCGTTTGTATCAGACATGCTGAGACAATATTCTGGATAAATAACCATGAAAACAATTTATTTATTCAGTTTAGAGGTTTACACATCACATCATTATAATCACAGAGCCTGTTTCACTAGAATCGTCCACTTGATGGCGCAGTAGAGCAAATGAATCGTCACAATGCTTCGAACCATGAGTCGGCCAGTTGGATGGAAAGCTTCAGTTCATCCTGAGGCTTCGTCTCACCATCACTGGCTTCCACGTTTCCCTCTCACTATAGAGGCTCTGTCAGTTTTCCAGGAGTACCTGCAGCTGTGGACTTCGGATCTGTCCTCTTCTTTTCTCTGTCGGTACAGCATACACACATATTTAGTCCTGCAAGCTTCACCTTTTTCATCCAAAAAGAACTAAGAAATGTTTCCTGTTTTACTTTAACAATATCGCGTCCTATGTTAGTGTTTCCAGCTTTGCTTCCTCCCCGTCTCGTTATGTTTGATCTTTCTCAGCTGTGTTTCTGCTTCCCTCGTGTGTTTTTCTCTGCCTGTTGTTTCGTCCCTCGTAGCTGTGTGGTTTTTCCTGTGCTCTGTTTTCCCTTGTAACTCCCAGTTTAGGTCTTGTTTGGTATTGTTCCAGTTTTGTTTAAGGTTTTCATTGGCTCTCTGGTAAATCCAGAGATGAATTCAAAATCCTGCTCCTCACATGCAAGCAGCGATGGGAATAACCACATTAAAAGTAACGCTGTTGTTTTTTTCTTTTCCTTTTTCTGCATTAAAAGTATTTCATATGTTGTAAGCTACAATATGAAAAAAGAGTTTAATCACGAAGTATTAAATCAAACAAAAGAAGTTCAGATGACAATGTTTCAGGAGTAACTATCACATCACCTGGGCCCTGTTTCAGAAAGCCGGTTTAGTTCAAACTCTGAGTAAGTAAACCCTGAGTTAACGAAAACTCTGGGTTTTCGGTTTCACAAAGCGAGTTTAGATTAATTCTGAGTGAGTTACTATGACGACACACTCCGTGAAGCTAACCTGCCCTCTAGCAGGTTTACTTCTTACTTTACTTACTTACTTTACTCCTTCAGTAAATGAAGGAGACTATGTGAACAGGAAGTCTTTCCACAGCATTAATGTACAGGTACATAGTTCCCTGTAGCATTTCAAACTAACAAATTATTTCATTATAGTAATGGAGTATAGTATAGGCCAACTGCTCAGCCTCTGTGAGTGGTGGTGGTGGAGGACCCCCACCTGTTTTTCGGCCCTCCGCTTTTTTTCTGTTGGCTATAATTTAAATTAACACTCACGCATTGACTCTGTCGGCTATGTATTGCCATGCATGCTCCATTTCTTTTGCAGCTGAGGGTGTGTTACTTTTTTCCCGCAAAGTTTGCATGTTATATGCTGCCATCAGAATTTCGGCCTCAAGCGCTGTAAAATACATTGACCGCGCCTTCTTTCCCTCCGTCTCCATGGTGACTCGCCCTGATCTATGAAAAGTGCTGACATCAATAAATCAGACAAACGATTCTGTTACAATAACAGATCATTAAGTGTCACGGCGCCGTGCGCATTAGTATATTTGACTTAAGCTTAATAATCAGAATAATGCTCTGATCTCTTCACATAAATGAAATCATACCTTTCTACTAAAACTGTTTCTGCTGGTCTCCACCTTTTCCTGAACCAGACCCTGCAGGATCCACCTGAGTGTCCCAGTCCCGGACCCTGTTTGTAACCAGGAGGGTCCCAGGCCTGATTATTGCTGATGTGTTATAAATGTTCTTGTTTTATTCTCATTAAATAAATATGTGTATAAATATGTGGATTCATGTTTCTGGACGTTGATGCTTGTTTGTTTGAAAGGACACAGATGGACCCTGTTTCCTTCTTTCCTTCCTTTTTGTGTCCTCTGTGCTTCATCTGCTGCTCTTCGCTCTACTACTTTGGACTGATTTCACTCACACTTTGTTTCCATGGTTTCTTTGTGTCACGCTGACAGCACGTGGACAACACGACATGTTTGATCTCAAAGAAGGAGCAGCATCCTCTCTCCAACCTGTTTCTCCATCTTCTACAACACCTGATTCATTCCAGTTTCTCTGCTTTGATTCATGTCAACATGAAGCCTGAGCGTCTGTGATGAACACACTATCAGCATCACTGACATGTTTCAGTCATTTACAAACACTTCCTGTCACTGTGGTGGTTACAGTGACATCATGCAGTTTGTGTTTTGACCTCCAGAGGGCGACAAACCAGCACAGACAGAGAGCTCCATTCAAACTTTGCTGCCATCGGTAATAATTCTTCAAATATAATCATCAGTGTTTGAGCAGTTATGATATCAGGGACAATCTAGACACGTGTGACAATACTGAACATGTCACATGACACACCTTAAACATCATGTGATCCACTCTCAGTCTGCACCTTCATTAATGACTTCAACAGGTTGAAACGAGCTTTGAACAAACATTCAGTGAAATAAATCTTTAATGGATTCATGTGAGCAGCAGATGAACTTTGTACCAACAACATCTTCAATAACAGAGTCTGAATGAAGTTCAGGTGTTGATGCTGCTCACTGATTGGACGGTTGGTTTCACCTCTGCTCTCTGTCTTTACTGCACAGGTGAAGGTTGAAATTGTTACTGGATCAATAGACTGGAAACAGAGAAATCCACTGTGAATGTTTTCAGTATAAGTATTTATACTGTAAATAAAGTAAACAGTCTGTGTGTGTGTCTCTATTAGATGTATTAAATGTCTGTTCACACTGGCAGGTACAAGGTTTCATGTTACCAGTGAACTTTACGCTGAACCAGTCTGAAATCAAACACACTGATGAAGGTCAGCATGTTTTTACTTCCCATAAGTCTTGTGATATGATATATTTTTGTTGGAGAAACAGATCATGAGTCTTAACTTGATACAGTTTTTATTTTTAATCATGGCATGGAGTACAGACGATCTCTGTTATTTTTTTTTCATGTGTGTGAGCCAAAAAATAATGTGTGAAAAGTCAGATTAAAGAAGGAGTTCATCCAGAATTAATTATTTTTGTCTGCTGAGTAGAAAAGAGAGAAAATATTAACAGGTATTGTTTGAAAAGTTAGAAAAGTAGAACAGAAACGTGTCCTGTTAGTGTTTGTCTCTCACTTTCTGCCTGCTACACAAAACCAGTAAGAATAAAGACCAAACAGTTAGTGAACTTACCTGTAATAAAGACTGAGTGTATGCTGCAGGGACCTGAGAAAAACTGCATATGGAATCAAACTTATTGGGCATGAATGAGTAGATCACACAGCACTAGGAGTAGGAACAAGAAGAAGCTTATAAGAGTGACTCACCGTGTTCTTTCTGTACAAAACTATTAGAAATGAAGTGCTAAAATTGTAGATAATTCTTAGTAGAATGTGAAAATGAAAGACAAACGATGATATTCAGGGTGCATGATCTCCAAACTGGAACATCAGGTTTCAGTGTTTAGTATCAGATCTCACAGCTGTAG
Organism: Pelmatolapia mariae; assembly: GCF_036321145.2. NCBI lineage: Eukaryota > Metazoa > Chordata > Actinopteri > Cichliformes > Cichlidae > Pelmatolapia > Pelmatolapia mariae. The sequence goes on from NC_086229.1 coordinate 35,295,971, forward strand.
CAAAAACAAGCTTAAAGGTCAGTGCAGTTTCTTTGTTTACACAACAGAGCTGAAGGACATGAGGGTGAGGAGGACACCCTCATGCGTTGACTCCTCAATTATTCAGAGTGTGCAACATAAGTTGCCACAGTGATATTCCAGTGAAACGTGAACCAAAAACCTGAAATAAACCAGAGTAAACCTAAAGTCACCAGCTGTCACTCACACTGATACTGACAGTGATGTGTTCAGTGTTGGGAAGGTTACTTTTAAAATGTATTTCACTACAGATTACAGATTACATGCCCCAAAATGTATTTAGTAACGCATTCTGTTACGTTACTCAATGAGAGTAACGTATTCTGAATACTTTGGATTACTTAATATATTATCATGATTTTTACAACTACATGAATGTACTATTGCTGTGTGATTTATTACTGGTATTGAAGGTCCGCGGCTCCGAACCGTAGTAAAGGGACCTCGGGCTAATACGTCGGGTTGTGTCGGGCTTGTAGCCGAAAAATAGCTTTACTTAAAGCGCTATACAAATACAGGCCATTTACCATTTACTTGTTGTGTGGATCAACTTTGCTTGCGAGAGAGGCGAGAGACAGAGAGAGACGTTGAAAGGCTGCTCCAACTGAACTTATTGTTTCAGAGGAAAACACGAACACAGTGTACAGTCGAGTCTTAATAACATATTTACAACTGGGCTTGTCAGGCACTCTTTTTGGCTGCAGTGGTTATTATTATATTTAAATGCTTCCAGCTCCCGTTTCTGCTCGGTGACAGCTCGGACTTTTCTTCTTTTTCTCCCTCCATCGCTCACAGACACATAACAGATATGGCCGTCCATTCTCCCTGCAGCACGGACTACACTGCCCATGAGGCTACATTCTTTATGGCTATGCCTGCAACTCTCTGCCTGTTGCCTTCATATTAAATCATTTTAAAAAATATTTCTTCACGTCATTATGAGACGTGAGATTGAGACACGGGCATTAGGGCGTCTTAATGCGTGTTCTGTTTGGGTTTCCACTGGCGTGGAATTACCAAAATTACCAAAAATAGAGGGTATAGCCCAGGGGTCGGCAACCCGCGGCTCCGGAGCCGCATGTGGCTCTTTAGTCCTTTAGGCCTGTCTGCATCCATTAGCTGCCTAGAAAGTCGCCCAGGCAAACTCCTTCTTCAGCCTGGTGGCTCCTTTTACCTCTGATGTCCCCCATTTGGTTCGGGGGTTACCACCACGACAGGCACAAACTACCTTGCTGCCGCACCTCAGTGCAGCAGCTTCAGCAATGGAGGTGCTGAACATGGTCTATTCGGACTCCATGTCTGCCGTCTAATGTTGTTGAAGTTCTGCAGGAGGTGTGCATTGAAGATCTCGCAGACTGGGGACTGATGGGCGTTCCCAGCCAATCTGTCTCTATACATTTAGGTGCACCAGGTCTGTCCACCGTCTTCCTCAACCATCTGACCCGTATATACCCAGCTATTCAACGTCATTGACAGGCTATGACTGCATCCTTATGTGCCGACACCGGTGTTTTAGCTAGCAAAGCGGCGTGGCTGATGTGGATTGAAGCCACGTTTATCACAACGTGTAAAACCATTGGAGCAGGACAGACTGAACAACTGACAGAAAAAAGTGTGGATTTTATACCAGTTTTTAAATCGTGTTGATAGGCCACGTAAAATCAGAGTTATGATAAAAAAAATAACAAGGGCCGGTGTACTGCAGGTTCTAGATATCACCCTGGGTCAACAAATCTTTTTTGTTTTTGTTTTTTTTTGTCTGTCCCATTTGGTTCTTTAGCCGTCAGAATTGTTGTCTGAAGACCAACAAGGATACCAAATGGATTTATTTTGCCAAATGGATCATCATGGCTTTGCCGTATTGGTCCATTTAATCAACTTTTGTTGTTATCATTTATTTTATTTTCAGTTGTTACAGATGAGACAGACATGATTGGGGGATAGGAAAGGGAGAAAGAAAGAGAGGAAGGAAAAGAAAAACAGAAGGGAAAAGGGACAGTGAGAAAGGGCACTTACAAAGACAAAGAAAAAAATAATAATAATCTCCTGGATCACCTGTTGAGAGAAAAAGAATAGAAAACAAGCAAAAAAAACAAACAATGCAACATACTAAACACAACAACATCACGTTAATCTAGCTAAGTGTAAACAGCAATAAATACTAAATATTGAATGTTGTTGTGCAGCACAGACAGCGCACAAGGTGCTTTGAAGTAGCAGCTAAGAAAGGTGTAGTTTATGTCTACGAGCAGTGAACACCCGTGTGCACACCTGTGTGGATCAGCGCACTTGTATACAGAAGGTTTCCCCATGTAACGGTCTGCTAGAGGGTGTGGAGGGCCATAGCCCGTCCCCCAGGGCATGAAGCAGACATGGAGGAGATCCAGGCTCCAGACATCCAGGGACCCCAGAGTGCGAGAGCCCAAGGAGTACCACCGGAGGGGCATCCGTGCCACCCTCCTGGGAAGGGCTGAGGAGATCCCCAGACGAGGGGTCACCCAGTAGCCATGGAGCAGAAGCCAGAGGGGGCTGCACTGGCATGCCCGCCGGCTCTGCCGGCAGCCAGCTGTGCTAGAGTAAACCGAGCCGCAAGCCCCGAGGCCGAAGGCTCGAGGGCCCCCTTTGCCCCGGAAAAGGCCTGACCGAGCGACAGGCACCAGGCCCCGCCAAGTAACCACCGGGAGTGAGCTGGTGCATACCTGAGCGCCCAGCCCCGGACACCAAGAACCACCAATTCACCAACCCCTGAGGGCATCAGTTACCGGCAGGGAGTGTGGTGAGGGGAGCTAGGCCTCCACACTTTGGAGGGCCTGGGTGTTCTCAGGGAGGTGGAGTCTAAGACCCGACCTGACATATAAACACAGACACACAGGCACACGCAGACACAAACATGCATTCCCACCCTCATGCACACAAACATACAAACACTCAGCACTCACCCAACGTAGGGATAGACATAGAACAACTCACCAGCCGAAACAAACAACTCACCTGCCGAATCAACAACTCACCTGCCGACACAACAACTCACCTGCCGACACAACTAGCCCTGAAAATGGATGGCGCTGGAGCGTCGGGCCCATACCCGGCCGTTGCCTGCAGTTTTATCTGGTAAAGCGAATGATTAGAGGTCTTGGGGTCAACAAACCTGAATCAAATGATTGGTTCATTACAAGGCCTCAGGAGAACTTCAAAATATGTTGAGGAGGTAATTTAGCTATTTAAATAAGCTGTGTTGGATCAAGGACACATCTAAAACCTGCAGGACACCGGCCCTTGAGGCCTGGAGTTCGACACCTGTGCATTAAAGTGACTTCTTTACTTGAATGAGTGAGAAAGAAAAAACTGTCTGTGACATGTAAATAAACTTAGAGGGCATCAAGATGTACAGGGGCTTCAAGCTGAGAGCAGGAACAGAAAGAAACATATATGGGTAAAATCAGTCTGAAGTCAAAAAATCACTCCTACATGATGATGTTTAAATAAAGATCCCTGTCAGTCTGACAGTCTAATCTGAGTTTCTTTATGGGATCATTTCTGAGGCAAGGTTATTATCGTTAACGAAAACTAACGAAATAACGAAAACTAGAAGTGAAAAAACATTTTCGTTAACGGAAATAAAAATAAAAACAAAAAAAGGAAAACTAACTAAAACTGTAATGAGTGTTCACAAAACTAACTAAAATTAACTGAATTTATAGCAAAAATATGTTGAGTTTTCGTTGATGTGTGCGTGTCATACAATAGTCAAGGGTAAAAAAGAAGTTTAGTTTCCAGGTTTTTTCCTGTGTTTCATTATGCCAGCAGGTGGCAGTACGTTAGTCGAGTGTCTGTGTCGCTGCTCCGTCCACGCGCAGTATCATGTCAGGAAAAGTCGGGAGAAAGCGCCAGCTTCCAATTTGGGATTATTTTGAATATGACTGTGTTTTGGATAAAGCAAGTGTCTTGTAGTGGAACGAGACAAATTATGAGGGACATTTCTAAAGGGAAAAAAATCCCACAAACCTTAAAGTGTACGTGGAAAGCTCACACAAGAAGGCTAACCTAGCTTACCTGGAGAAGGTAAGGGAGCACACTCAACCCTCATCCCCAGAAACAGAAGCTAACACCAGGCAAGGCAGCGTGATGCATCCCGAGACAACAGGACTGGGATATCTACATAACTGTGTGAGTCAATTGCCTTCAAAAGATTTATCAATTCACTTGAACCAAAATTACGAACACCCGGTGCTGCAAGAGTTGATAGTCTCATTGCGGCCAAGATATACATTTTATAGTTGCCTGGTATCAACAGTTGTTCATCTGCCCTAATTTATTTATTTATTTATGTAAAGAACCCATAGGTGGGAATGTGAGTTGTCTGTCTCTGCGTGTTAACCCTGCGACAGACAGGCGACCTGTCCAGGGTGCAGGGTATGGTAGCTGGAATATCAACGTACCCAAGGATAAGCAGAAGAGAATGACTGATATGATGAAATATATAAAGCGCCTTGAGGCGACTTTTGTTGTGATTTGGCGCTATATAAATAAAATTGAATTGAATTGAATTGAAATGAAACTGGGATTTTGTTACACTTTATTGCAAACACAACTAAAACTATAACTGAAACTAATCAAAACTAAACTGAAACTAATCAAAACTAAACTGAAACTAAGGATTTTCAAAAAAAAAAAAAAAACTAATCTAAACTAGCAAACAATTGGTAAAAACTAATTAAAACTGATATAAAATTGAAAATCTGAAGTCAAAACGAAATAAAAATAAAAACTAATGAAAATTGCAAAACTACCCTGATCTGAGGTCAAAGAAGGATTTGTGAAGTGAAGCTATGTCTGCTGTTTGTGATCAAATGGCAGATTTAATGAATTCTAAGAGCAAGTGTTTACACTAAACGGAAAGAAAGGAAGAAATGGTGAAAGCAGGCCAAAGGTAAACTTCACTTTTCACAGTAAAGTCTGTTATTCAGGAGTTGATGGGTGTTGTTAAATGAACTTGACTCCTGCTTGTCCTCCCCCTCCCACCTGTCCTGCTTCAGGTGGAGCCCCGCCTCGTGAGTGGATCTTGTTGTTGGTGTGTGTGTTTGAAGAAACTGTAAGTTTGCTTTGTTTCCCTCTTTAACAGTTTATGTTTAGGAGAATAATTTGTGCTTTGAAGCAAATATTTGCTTTGACAGTTTGATGGATTTATTTGGTTTTTCTTAACACTAAACTGAATATTTTTAGGCTGATGACACTGCATTCAGCAAAGTAGTAATTTTTAGTAACAGGTATGGTTGGCTTTTCACATTAATCCTGAACTAAGAGATAATTGGTGTGAAGCTTTTAACTCTCCTGATCCTCGTTGAATCATTGATTAGCTGAAATGTTAGAAAATGTTGTTGAACTGTGTTGGACTGACTGAATATTAGTGGACTGAAGCCTGCAGTCACAGTGAATCAGTGTGTGTCAGTGAATGCATCGTGTGAGCTTCACGGCTCCATCTAGTGGACTGATAGTAGAGCAGCTGATGGCAGCTTCCTCTGCCTCACACTGCTGTCTGACTGCATTCAGCTGACACTGAGATGAAGCAGGAAAGAAGCAGCTGATATTTGGACAGCACACATGATGGAAAGGAGGATTTCAGTTGATGTGCACATGAATGATTTGTGTTTCCTCTGCAGGTGAAGGTAGAGTGAGTGTAAGTGTGTGTGAGCTGAATTGAGCAGCATGGATCAGTGTGAGGACAGAGAGGAGGGAGTCCCTCCCTCTAAAAGCACTCTGTGTGGGGAACATGAGAGCCAGACCAAAGCTCAGAGGTGAGATGACCATCTCTAACTGTCCATGACTCTTCTCCATGTCACAGCTCAGCACTCACATCACTGCTCCATCATTATTCACAGGAACCCACCTGGACCTCCACCCAGCTCTGTGTCCTTACAGAGTGACTGGTCTAAAGATTGGCCCATTGGTTTTAAAGTCCAGAAGGCATCTAGTAAAGAGAGGTAAGCTTTTTAGTGGATATCTAACAAATGGGTATTTGATGAAATGAACTGGTCATGCTCAGCCGGCAGACCAATTTCTCTTTGGGATGATGATGGTTTCTTAAGTATTTAACAGCTTACGTTGCTTTCAGTGAACTACACATTTTCTTCTCTGACAGGATCTATGGGAGACCTGTTGGACCTCCACCCAGCTATGTGTCCTTACACAGTGACGCGACTAAACCTGCTGATATTAACTTTAAATCAGACATGTGTCGTCCTGCAGAGAGGTACTGTGTGTGTAAATGTTGTTGTGTGTTTGTGAATAAATCCTCCATCATGTTTAATGTCAGCTCTGTTTCACACACATTTCTATGTTCATATGTGCAGCGGTGTGTGTTTCCACAAACACAGCAGATACTCAGAGAGATTATTTTACCTGAAAGTAAAATACTATGATAATATGTGATAAAATACTATGATAATAATATGAAAGTAAAACCTGTCTAGAGCTGCCCACATTAGTTTTAAAGTCCAGCCAGTGTCTGCTGCAGAGAGGTGAGCTGTTAGTAACATGAGCTCTTTGTTTCAACTGCTTAATGTTGTTGGATATAAACTGCAGTGCAAATACGTCATTCCCTCAATCCTATTTAAACTGTCTCTTAAAAACAAGCTTTTGGTTTCTAAACAATTGAAAATCCAATTGTGTGTTGTAGGGAATTAGAGGAGGTAACACTAGCTTTGCTGCACAGATTTTACTTTTACTCATAAAACTCAGAGCATCAAAAGAGAGCAAAAGTTTCAGAAGAAATTTTAAGTGTGCCTATGCTGCTGCCAACTGGAACAGCTATTCTCCGCCATGAACTATTGTAAAAACAAACACTGCGCCCCACAGATGACAGCTTACAGTTTTGCGTAAGGATGAAGTGACTTCGTACAGCCCCAATTTGCAGACACTGTGCACAGAGGTTCAGGAGCAGAAGTCCCATTGTACAACAGCAGACCCGACGATGTTTGCATGAACACGCTTTGTAGCATTTCTTTACTGACCACTTTTCACACATGGTTTCTGTACACACACAGCAGGCTGTAGCTTTTCCACTGACAGCCCGACACACACCAACTCACCAGCAGAGACAGCACAGACTTTAAGCCGGCGTGGGTGATTGCAATTTTGCTCAGGTGCATCTGCCTCCCCTGCAGCAGCACTGCAGACCACACACATTAATCATGTAAAATAAATATTTACCCAGATACTTTGCAAATATTTATTTTTCATTTTTTTAGCATCATGGTGCTTGTTTCCAAATATTTTTAAAATTCACCTCAAGGCTCCACTACAGGCTGTGAAATTCCAAAGGTGATATAAGCATGATGGCTCTTTACAGTTTTTGTTTGCTATGTCTTTGTGTTTGAGCTGTTGAACAGTCTAAGAGGACACAGAGAGACCCTGAGTAATGTCTAAGCAGCTAAAGCCTGGATCATACTGGGTAGTGTTAATGAGACCTCCATCAGGAAAACACTTATTGACCCAGGTTCTTTTATTCTTCCGACCAGACAGAGAAGACACAGACTCAGAGTGGTCAGAGTATTTATAATCATTTTATTCAATACCTACCGTTCTGCAGATCTAAAGCATTACAGGCCGGATGTGTATAATATAGTCTGCTCCCTCCTCCCCTACAAAACCATCACTTTATCTATTTTAATTATACATGTCTGCCACTTAGAGGCAAAAACAAATGCATCTGAGCTCCTCATGTCTACTTTTTATGACCCAAAGGTCATTTCCTGTTGTCCTCTTTTAGCATCACAAACATAGGCGAAGGTCTCTGCAACTCTGCACAAAGCTTCCTGTTTTGCAGAGTTTTCAGTCTTGCTAAACGATCTAATGACCTATGACACAGATTATAACTCAGAGGTGAAACTGAAGAAGTCACTTGGATGAGTGACGAAACGTTTCTCCCACAAAACGCCAGATCAGCAGAATCAACTTTTGGAGATTTACTTTCTTGGATGATTGAGAATGCATCAAGACGAAGACTTTGTTGTTGTTGCACTCCTAGTACAGAAGTTGATGTATGAGAGTACGGCAGATGTGTGATCTTCCAAGTCTGATCCTCCTGCAATTACACTCCAATTTGTGTTGTCAAAACAGTCCTGTAGGGGCGTGGTGGCTTCCACACTCGTACAGGTATACTTACCTGTGCTTCTGTAGTTTTGGAGCATTGATCTGCTTGTAGGATTAGCTGATGGTTCATAACAGTTTTACCTTCCAATGAGTGATTTTTATTTCAGTTTAATGAAGTCTCAAAGTTTCTTCTGATTTTCTGCTAGATCATCCCTTACATTAAGGGATGATCTAGCATTTGGGTGCCTACAAATGCGCTAATAAATACAATCCATTATTAAGACTGAAAGGGAGTCAAATTACAATAGAATGTTTGCTGCAGCAAACATTTTAATTTCTTATTGGTGACAAGGTACATGTATAGAAAGTTTTTCTGATATGGGTGATATTATGCTTGAACTAATTCTCCATGGTTCCTCCACAGAGTGGAAAATGAGAGCTCAGAGGTTCCCAGTGGTCGGTCTGCCCAGCAGCATCAAACACACCTGGACTCCATATTTATGGTCTGTACATTTACAACAACTACTGTTACATCTATTCTGTTCACAGTCATCTCCATGCTGCTCTTTGTAGACCAGTGGATTGTTAGTGCGTCTAACATGGATTCATAAAGTATTCTGTTCCAGCTGCTGGAGGACAACATCATCACTTTTGTGAAGAACGAGCTGAAAAAGATCCAGAAGGTTCTGAGTCCAGATTACCCAGAATGCTTAGAGAGTCAGAGGAGCAGCAGCAGAGAGGCATTTGTGAAGATCACTCAGGACTTCCTGAGGAAAATGAAGCAGGAAGAGCTGGCTGACCGACTGGAGAGCAGTAAGAGGGTTTCTATAAAGATTTAAGATGCTGATAATAAATTTTATATTTATTAATGTATACAGAGATTAACCAACATTTAATGAATAAATGTATATATATATATTGATAAAAGTTTTATGTGCCCTTTTAAAACAGAATCTTGTATTTTATTTTTTGTTTCTTTTTTATTTAGAACATTGTCTTGCTTTTTTTCAACATAAACTCAAGTCTAAGTTGCAGAAGAAGTTTCAGTGTGTGTTTGAAGGGATCCCTAAAGCAGGAAACCCAACCCTTCTGAATCAGATCTACACAGAGCTCTACATCACAGAGGGAGGGACTGCAGAGGTCAATGATGAACATGAGGTCAGACAGATTGAAACAGCATCCAGGAAACCAGACAGACCAGAAACAGCAATCAGACAAGAAGACATCTTTAAAGCCTCACCTGGAAGAGATGAACCAATCAGAACAGTGCTGACAAAGGGAGTGGCTGGCATTGGGAAAACAGTCTTAACACAGAAATACACCCTGGACTGGGCTGAAGACAAAGCCAACCAGGACATCCAGTTCATATTTCCATTCTCTTTCAAAGAGCTCAATGTGGTGAAAGAGGAAAAGTTCAGCTTGGTGGAACTTGTTCATCACTTCTTTACTGAAACCAAAGAAGCAGGAATCTGCAGCTTTGAAGACTTCCAGGTTGTGTTCATCTTTGATGGTCTGGATGAGTGTCGACTTCCTCTGGACTTCCACAAAACTACAATCCTAACTGACCCTAGAAAGTCCACCTCAGTGGATGTGCTGCTGATAAACCTCATCAGGGGGAAACTGCTTCCCTCTGCTCGCCTCTGGATATCCACACGACCTGCAGCAGCCAATCAAATCCCTTCTGACTGTGTTGGCATGGTGACAGAGGTCAGAGGGTTCACTGACCCACAGAAGGAGGAGTACTTCAGGAAGAGATTCAGAGATGAGGAGCAGGCCAGCAGGATCATCTCCCACATCAAGACATCACGAAGCCTCCACATCATGTGCCACATCCCAGTCTTCTGCTGGATCACTGCTACAGTTCTGGAGGATGTGCTGGAAACCAGAGAGGGAGGACAGCTGCCCAAGACCCTGACTGAGATGTACATCCACTTCCTGGTGGTTCAGGCCAAAGTGAAGAAGGTCAAGTATGATGGAGGAGCTGAGACAGATCCACACTGGAGTCCAGAGAGCAGGAAGATGATTGAGTCTCTGGGAAAACTGGCTTTTGATCAGCTGCAGAAAGGAAACCTGATCTTCTACGAATCAGACCTGACAGAGTGTGGCATTGATATCAGAGCAGCTTCAGTGTACTCGGGAGTGTTCACACAGATCTTTAAAGAAGAGAGAGGACTGTACCAGGAGAATTTGTTCTGCTTCATCCATCTGAGTGTTCAGGAGTTTCTGGCTGCTCTTCATGTCCATCTGACCTTCATCAACTCTCGACTCAATCTGCTGGAAGAACAACACAGATCCTCGAAGTGGCCTAAATTGATTAACAAATCTAAACCACAATCTCTATACCAGAATGCTGTGGCAAAGGCCCTGCAGGGTCCAAACGGACACCTGGACTTGTTCCTCCGCTTCCTCCTGGGTCTTTCACTGCAGACCAATCAAACTCTCCTACGAGGCCTCCTAACACAGACAGGAAGTAGTTCCCTGAGACATCGGGAAACAGTCCAGTACATCAAAAAGAAAATCAGTGAAAATCTGTCTTCAGAGAAAAGCATCAATCTGTTCCACTGTCTGAATGAACTGAATGATCGTTCTCTAGTGGAGGAGATCCAACAGTCCCTGAGATCAGGAAGTCTCTCCACAAATAAACTCTCTCCTGCTCAGTGGTCAGCTCTGGTCTTCATCTTACTGTCATCAGAAGAAGATCTGGATGTGTTTGACCTGAAGAAATACTCTGCTTCAGAGGAGGCTCTTCTGAGGCTGCTGCCAGTGGTCAAAGCCTCCAACAAAGCTCTGTGAGTACATTTGTACTCATGTCTTTACTTTAACATCCAACTGTGTCAGTAATTTATTTCACCAGTCGGTGAGGCTCCTGCCAGTGGTCAAAGCCACCAACAAAGTGCTGTAAGCTCTGTCATTCTACCTAGAGCTTGCTACATTTGGGTTCTGTTAGTATATGCACACAAACACTTTGTTTTTTGCAACCACTGAAGGAAGCACCATATACCAATAATTGGCCAATGAGTTGAAGCTGTGCTGAGCAACCTCACCTTGCATTGTCCCTAAAATGAAATCCTGTATAAAAAATGTTTTTATCTCTTTTCCTATTATTGTATTGTATTTTTTTTGTATTTTGTTTTGTCCAGACTGAGTGGCTGCAATCTTTCAAAAAGAAGCTGTGAAGCTTTGTCCTCAGTCCTCTGCTCACAGCCCTCTGGTCTGAGAGAGCTGGACCTGAGTAACAACATACTTCAAGATTCAGCAGTGAAGCTTCTGTCTGTTGGAGTGGCAAGTCAACATTGCAAACTTGAAACTCTTCGGTAAGATTAAGTGACATTTAAATTTTTTGTAAGTTAGAAAACTAATCACAAAATACAAATTTTCTTCCTTGCATTTGTTTTTTTTTTAAATTCTTTCTTTTTAGTAAAACTATCCCATTTCTATCTTGGTTGGGATCCTCACTTTCCTATGTTAAATAATCAACTGAGATCCAAGCCAGCAAATTACAACGAAGATCAAAACAGAAAATTAAATAAGTATTCACTAAAAACTTTTCACAGCAACATGAATCAATTTTAACACAAGGATTTTTTCTCTTTATGTTAATAACTTTTCAGATTAAGTCACTGTTTCCTCTTAGAGAGAAGCTGTGAAGTTCTGTCCTCAGTTCTTAGCTCCCCATCCTCTAGTCTGAGAAAGCTGGACCTGAGTAACAACAACCTACAGGATTCAGGAGTCAAGCTTCTGTCTGTTGGATTGGCAATTCCACACTGTAAACTAGAAACTCTCAGGTAAGATCAAAACATTTTTTTATTATTAATTTGCTTTCATTTAGGAAAATAATCACAAAGAAACTGAGCATTATTATCTGTTTTTATTTTTACTAAAACATTCCTAAAACATTTCAAACTTTGCTGAAATCTTAACTTGCTAGTGTTAAATAATCAAGTGAGAACATAAGAAGAAGAAAAATATACCAAAATCTACAAACTCCTCATAAACAATTCCTTGTGATGCCATGAGTACACTTATGTTGTTTGTTTCTGTGTTCATGATTTTCCAGACTAAGTGGCTGTAAACTCTCAGACAGAAGCTGTGAAACTCTGTCCTCAGTTCTCAGCTCCCAGTCCTGTAGTCTTAGAGAGCTAGACCTGAGTAACAACTGTCTGAATGATTCAGGACCGAAGATGCTGAAGAGTCTAAACTCTACAATTATCAGGTCAGATCAAGTGATGCACTAATGAATAATGAGACATTGCACATATGAAACTTTGTGAATGTCAGCATTTTCATCCATTATAATTTTTTACCAAAATAAATTTGTTGGAAACAAATTGTGTACACTACAGAGTATCATGTTTTGTTTCTGTTTTTTGTATTATTGCCATCCACCAATAGTAATAATAATAATAATAATAATAATAATCAGCTGGTACATACAATATATAGACTAAAGCATTAGGCCATACATTTTAATTACTGTCTCACTGGGCTTTGGGCGTTGCGTCTTAGTCCCAGACAAGAAAATTCTTAGTGGACTGTCCAAATTCAGTGTCTGACTTCTTAAATCCTCTTCAAACTGAATGGGAAGAAATTCCCACAGAAACATTCCAAAAATTTGTAGAAAGCCTTCCTGGAAGACTGCAACCTATTAGAACAGCAAAGGGACAGTTCATCGTGGTGTATTCCACACTTGATGGTGACATGTCTGATTGTTTTCCATTCCATTGACTTCATGCATATTATTAGTGCACTGTTAGCACTCCAGTATCATTTGTGGTTCTTAGGGCCACATGTTTGAACATCTGGCAGAGCATTCTCACCCTGCACAAAACAATGTCTTTGTATGCAACATCTGTGTCTAATTTTCATTTTTTTTTCATTTCATTTCATTTATTTATTTATTTCACACTTGGTACAACAGTTTCCACAGTTCCACCAACCACACTTTCTATTGGTAAAGCACTGCAACCATGTGTGAAAAGGAGCAGGAAGAAGATAATATTCTTATTAAACCCTGCCCCCTATCTACAATCCAACTTATATTGCAAGTGAGCAACAAAAATCAAGGAACAAACTAACATTTATCTCCGGTCCTAACGCAAACCAAACAACAAATTTACAATCAGAATATACCACTCCACATAGTCACAAGGAGAAAAGATAAGTAAATAAAATAAAATGTTACATGTCTAAAGTGTTTTATACATGTAACACTTTTTTTAAACAATGTAAATATATACAATTCTTTAAATTATAATGAAGAGAGTTCCACAGTATACCCCTAACCGTTGGACACATTAATCTCTGTGTAATCCTAGCTAGCTGATGCTTAAAATAAAATTTCCTTCTGCTGTCTTCTCCCCCCGAACACATTAAAAATAATCTTTGTAACTTAAAAGGCAAAGTATTATTTTTAGCCCTAAACATAATTAATAGTGTCCGTATTTTCACTAAATCTCCTAATTTTAATAATTTCGATTTTATAAATAATTTATTTGTATGTTATGAATCATTCGTATCACTTTCTTCTGTAATATGTTTAGAGGTTTTATAGTATTTACATATGTATTCCCCCAAACTTCCACACAGTAACCAAAGCATGAGAAAAACAATGAAAAATATAAAATGCGCATTGTTTTGTAGTCTAATAAATCTCTTACAATTCCCAAAATATAAATATTTTTAACCATCTTCTTTCTAATATACTCAATATGTGATTTCCACGTCAAATTTTCATCTACTATTACACCCAAAAAGCGAAATTCAGTAACTCTTTCAATCAATTCTCCGTTAATGGACATAATGACTTCTTCCTCCTTTACACAATTACCAAATATCATGAATTTCATTTTTGTCAGATTCAAAGATAATTTATTTACATCAAACTTCAACCAAATCTTTCAAATTTTCTCCTGAGCAATAGAAATTTGTAATCTGCAAATAAAATAAAATGTAACCTTTTTGATACATCACAGATATCATTAATATATAAATTATAAAGTTTAGGTCCCAAAATAGAACCTTGAGGAACGCCACATACAATCTTCAATCTTTTAGAGGTATTGCCGAGATAATGTACATATTGCGACCTATTTTCTAAATAACTCCTTAACCAATTCAATGCCACTCCTCTCACACCATAATTATACAATTTAGAAATCAAAATAGAATGTTGTAACATGTCAAAAGCTTTTTTTAAATCAACAAATACCCTAACTGTGTATTTATTATTATGGGTTGCAGATGAAATTTTAGCTAGGAATAAAATTAACCGCTCTACTTTCTCCTTTCCAGACTTCCTCATTTTCTGGGTCGTCATTTTTTTCTAATTAAATTTGTTAAAGTAGGTCCAACATTTACAAAAAATGAATTGAATTCGATTGCTACTTCAGTCTTGTCACCAACAACTTGATTATTCTTAATGAAATAAATAGGCAGATCTGAGGGTGTGTTCTTGTTACCCAATACTCCAAAATATTCCAAATGCCCTTAATATTATTCTTGTTTTCCTGAAAAAGTTTATTATAATAGTCTTTCTTGGCTTTCCTCAATATTAATACCAACTTATTTTTATAAACTTTATATTTCATTTCCACATTCTTAGTTCTCTGTGTTATATAATCCCTATATAAATTATTTTTCTTTTTACATGCATTTGTAAGACCCTTAGTTATCCAAGGTTTCAAATGCTTATTCTTTTTCTTATACTTAAATGATACAAATGGACAACGTTTATCATACAAGGCCAAGTAAGTATTTGAAAAAAGCTCCATATGCAACATTGGCCTCATTAACACAAACCTCCTTCCAGTCAACTTTCATGAGATCTTGTCTAAACTTTTTAATTGCCTCGTTATTTCTTAACCTTCTATGACTCACGAAACCAACTTCTTCCTTTCTTTTCATATTTAAATCAAAAGTAAAAAAAGACTTGCAAATGATTACTTATATCGTTTATGATGAGACCACTCATATGCAGATATATTATTACTATGCAGGGGAAGTTTTTTATTCAAAAAGAATTACACAACCTGGCATTCCAGCGACTGTAGCTCCTCCGTGTGGGGCTCGTCTTCACCTCTTTTTGCACCGGTCCCAGACTCGGTGACTCTTGCATAACTCCTGTGTTTAGTTTCCAGACCCGTAATAATCACTTCCTCAAGTCGAGCCTGCTGTTCATCCACCTTCCTTTCCAAAAACTGGATTGTCTTGTCTTACTCCATAATCACGTTTTTTACTTCTTTGATTTGGTCCATTATCAACAGTAGTATTCCTTGTTGCTTATTTACTTTTACAATTTCAGACATCAGCGAGTTAAGTGAATAATTATTCTCTTTCATATCTTCTTCGAATTTCTTCATCTTTGCCATTTTGTCTCTTGTAAAAGTCTTTCTTTATTTATTTGCCCAAACAAGGTCTATATTTATACTTACTTACTTACTTACTTACTTACTTACTAGAACAGCTGCAGTGGCAGACCTGTTATTTATTAAGTGGACCCAGACGCTTGAGGCACGTAAAGGGTTTAACAGAAAACAAGCCATTTATTGAGGCTGGAAAAACATGCCAAAACAGGAGCAAAAGAGAACAGAGATTAAACTAAAATAAACCTAAACATGGGGAAAACTAAACTAAGAACACGGGAGCACTGGGAGACAAGCCAACAACCTCACACAAGAAAGAGGGAGAGAGCGAGAGGGGACACGGGATTCCACATGAAAGTAAAACACAATAGTGACATGCCATGAAAGACTCAGATCGAAAATGGGGAATGACACAGGGATAAGAAAACATGGGCATATATAATGCTATAACCAATCAATCAAACTTTAGACAAAATGTCCAAAATTCTTTGAGAGAGACATTTCAGGGATTCTGAGTCATTCGGCGCTCGAGATGGGTTAATTGAGCTTCAAATTTTAATGATAATGTGTTGATGGGTTCACACGTTAGCAGTGGCAGCCCTACTTTAAATACTACCTGGCTAAAAAAAAACATGTATAAGGTAATTTGTGTTTTTTACAAGAGACTGGGCAAACAGGGGAAGAAGTACATTTAGTAAACAGCACTGGGGACGTACTGGCTTCTTTAGCCATGTATCATCACATTATACAGCTGGTGTAGCATTTCTGTTAAAAAAGACACAATTAGAAGATGGTAATTTCAGTAAAGAAATCAAGCTTCTGTTTAAGATCAGTAATATAGAAATGTGATCTGAAGAAATGGGAATGATTTCAACTAAAAAATAAGGATGTTGCAATAACATCAAGGAACCATATTTCTAAACTGAAAAATTAGAAACACAAATGACTAGAAAGCATGTCTAAAATAAAAAAGTAACCAAGAGAATATAAACTTATTTTATGAAATACAAATGGATTCTTAACTAAATCAAAGCCTGTACTAAAATGAAGTTCAACACAGCCAGGTTTTCTTTGGGTGAGCTGGCTCAGCAATACATGAAGCCCCAATCAGAGATGATGGATATCACAATGATGGCTCTCTATCTCAAGCTCTGAGAGTACACAAATGAAAAAGGGGCATTTCACTGAAGGGCGGCTGGCCTCTCACTTAGAGATTGGGTGAAGAGTTCGGTCTTTAAAGTAATGAGCCAGTTGAGGTGAATCAGGCATCTGTCAAGGGTGCCTCCTGGGCGACACCATGAGGTGTCGAACAGACGCAGGACACACTGAAGAGTTTAGATCTCTCTGCAGCCTGGGAACGCTTTGGTGTTCAAGCTAGAGGAGGTTGGCTGGGGAGCGAAAGGTCTGGTCTTCTCAGCTTAGGCTGCTGCCACAGCGACACAGCCCCAGATAAGCAGGAGAAAATGGATATATGGATAATGCTACATTTAGCTCATGAAATAAAGATTTTAATTCGAGTTAATTTTTTCAGAGCATGCTCATTGGTACTCTTTAATCATCAGCAGCTTTTATTCACAGATCAAAGATGAGGAAAGAGAGAAGAATATGTTTAGCACACCTGTTTAGTTTTCTACAGCTAAGTGCATTAGGAGATGAGGTGTTATTTTTATTAGCCAACTTTCATGATGTGTGTTGATTCTGGAAGTTAAGTCAAGGACAGTTCCACAATTACCTTGATGCATGCTCAATCGTTCAGATAAGGAATTCCTAAAATAGTTGATTCTGTTCATGTCGAAACTATTTAGGGATGGGTTTAATTTCTCAGCAAACACACTAATCCTTATGTTAGTGTAAAGAATCATTGGACTTTCTTCTGAAAAAAAGTGAAAACGCTACATTTAATTGGACAGAATCAACTTTTTGGAAGTTCCACAATTGCTTGGGGACTTTTTTGGCATCAGTTTCCTTTTAGAGGCGACAAAGGAAGATGCAGCATGGTTCACCCACAGTCACATACAGTTTCAATCAAAAGTTTAAGACCACTTGAAAAACGGCAAAAAAACTGCTGGGTTTTTCAACAGTACAATGCTGCAGTACACAATCCCAATATCACTATTTTGCACCATCCTGCGTGTTCCCCTGATCTAAATCCAATTGAGAACATGTTGCATGTTGAACCTTGCTCTACTTGAAACTTGCTAAGGTCGAACCATGCAAAATATGATTTGATGCTATTTTTCAAGTGGTCTTAAACTTTTGCTATATCCCAAATAGCAAAATTGGTATGGCCCAGATCTGGCCCACACAATGTGCTTACACATGGCCCACATACCGCAATGAATGACGGCCCTTTGGTGGCTGATATCTGGTTTGCCAAAGGTGGCCCATACATGGGCCAGCACAAGGCCAGTTGCAGACACACTGGTGGTCCTGTGCTGGCCAATGTGTGGATTATCTCTGGCAAACCAGATATGGGCCACCAAAAGGCCGCCATTCGTTGCGGTATGTGGGCCATGTGTAAGCTGTGTGCAGCCATGGGTCAGTTGCAGTTTGAGCTCTGGCCCCAGATGTCAGCCTAATGTGTACCTTAATTAAGCCATGTAATAAAACATGTGCATAATAGTGCAAAAGTAACATAACAAAAGTCTGTTCAGACAGTGAATGGACTGCTTCTTATGTAGCGTGTTTCAACTCTCCCAGAGTTGAAACACATCAGAGATGCTACTGTTGTTCATTTTATTATTTTTAACATTGCATAATAACCAGCAGAAGTTATAATGTAATATTTATTAGAAGATGAACAGGTTTCAGTATGTTTATGAGAGCCATGTAATGTCCATGTGTGCATGCTGACTGTGCTGGTCTGACCCCCCTCCTCCTTTCAGGGTGGAGCCTGCTGGAGTCCGATGGTTGAGACCAGGTCTGAGGAAGTGTAAGTGTGTTTTTAATGTGATTCAAGAAAACAAAGCAGCACAAATTCAACCATCTTCATCATGTCAGGAGTCATCATCAAAGTGTCAATCAATGAACAGATGATGGATCAATAACTGCAGCTGAATTGTGTTTGTTCTCTCCATCAGATTCCTGTCAACTCACAATCGACACAAGCACAGTGCACACAAACCTCCAACTGTCTGACAACAACAGGAAGGTGACACGTGTGGAGGAGGTTCAGTCATATCCTGATCATCCAGACAGATTCGATATTTGTCCTCAGCTGCTATGCAGAAATGGCCTGACTGGTCGCTGTTACTGGGAGGTCGAGTGGAGAGGTTGGGTTGATATGTCAGTGAGTTACAAAAGAATCAGAAGGAAAGGAGGAAGAAAAGACTGTTTATTTGGACGGAGTGAACAATCCTGGAGTCTTTACTGCTCTGATGACAGTCCTAGCCATGTCTGGTACAATAACATAAAAACATCTATCATCTCCTCATCATCCTCCTCCTCCTCCTCCTCTGTCTCTAACAGAGCAGCAGTGTATGTGGACTGTCCTGCTGGCACTCTGTCCTTCTACAGAGTCTCCTCTGACACTCTGATCCACCTCCACACCTTCAACACCACATTCACTGAAACTCTTTATCCTGGGTTTACAGTCTGGTCTCCTGGTTCCTCAGTATTTCTGTGCTGAGTTGAGTGTAAAGAGTGTCTCCTGTTAGAGAAACACTCTGACTGTTGAACAGATAGTTCAGCCTGTACATGTCTGTCTCTTTCACTCACAAACACGTTTTCAGATTCATGGATTCAATCAGTTGATGTTTGAAACTGTTCTGAATGATTCCTTGTAAACTTCTTCCTCTTCAGTCCTTTAAAGATGGAAGCTCCCATTATTCCAGGATCCAAATGTTGTTTTTCTGTCTTTTTCCACTCAAAGCTTCACAGTGAATCTCAGTATGTTGTGTTTCTCTGAAGCTCAGTTCACAACCAGCTACTCTGCATTTTAAACAAGTTTGAGCTAATTAAAATGTATATAAATGTTTGATTTCTCTTTCTTAATTGTATTTTTCCACCATGGCTGATTAAGTGGACATCCAATAGTACTCAGTGTATCAAATATTAAAGACATTCAGCATCTCTCATGTTTCTGTCATTCTATAAAAATAGCTGCTTTTAAAACTGACCCAATCAAAGAAACTTCCATATTGAGCAGATCAACACGTACAGCTCTGAAGTCACTAACATCTCCTTGAGCTCTTCATTGACGGTGATTTGTGGCCCTCTGCTGGTGAGAAGGTGAGCTGCATGATATCAGTTTAATGAGCACAGATGACATGAAGTGTTCTTAAATCTGCTTTTTCTAATTGTTCAGGGTCCTGCTCCAGGAAACGGCTTCAACAAACTCTAGGTTTCAAAATAAGACCTCAGTCTGAGTTTTTAAAAAAGCTCTTATTTTGGAGGGAGCAGACATTTAATATTCATGTTATCAGTCCATCAATGGGTGTTATTAGCATTTATCAGCCCATATCTGTGGCTTAGATTGGCCCTCCTCCACCTGCTAGCAGGCTCAGTAGGTCGTTATCACTATTCGGTGAGCTGGATCACTGTGTCGCTGTTGGAGGCGCGTCGATGAATTCAGATCCAAATAATCAGTAATAACAAAAATAATCCCAAGGTCCTCTTCTCCACCATAGATCACTTATTTAACCCTGATTTTAACAGCTCCCAAAGAACCCCCACAGACTCACTCTGTGAGCAGTTTGCAGACCACTTCAGGGGAAAAATCAGCGCCATCAGATGTGATATTTTATCTTCTCGTGTTATGATTTTAAACACATCTGAGGGCTCGATTGTACCTGAGGAGACACTGGACAGCTTTGTCCTGGTTAATGCTGAGAACCTTAGGAAAGTTTTCTCCACAGTGAGACCCACCACATGTCTTTTAGATCCAATCCCCTCTTCACTTTTTAAAACACTTTATGGATTTTTTGAAGCTGAGCTTTTATACACGATGAATTGCTCTCTTCAGTCAGGTGTCTTCCCTGCTGCCTTTAAAACGGCGGTGGTGAGGCCCCTTCTGAAGAAGAGCAATTTGGATTGCAATAATTTTAATAACTACAGACCTGTATCCAACTTACCATTTTTAAGTAAAATTTTAGAAAAACTTGTTTTTATTCAGATTAATGATTTTCTGAATGATAGACAGATCTTAGAAATATTTCAGTCTGGATTTCGGGTGAACCACAGCACAGAGACCGCTCTCCTAAAGGTTTTAAATGATCTTAGATGTAACTGGGACTCCCAAAAGCTCTCAGTCCTGGTGCTACTGGATCTAAGCGCAGCCTTTGATACAGTAGACCACACTATACTTTTAAACAGACTGAAACACATGGTGGGCCTCTCTGGTGCTGTACACAACTGGTTCACTTCCTATCTCTCAGACGGAACTTTTATGGTGTGTATGGATACATGCTCCTCTGAGATCCATAAAATGACATGTGGTGTGCCTCAAGGGTCGGTTTTAGGCCCTGTACTTTTTAATTTGTAAATGCTCCCTCTTGGCGGCGTCATCAGGAGGCATGGAGTGAACTTCCACAGTTACGCTGATGATACTCAGCTGTACATCTCCGTGTCTCCTGATGACACCAGACCAATGGATGCCCTTTTTAACCGTATTCTAGATATAAAATCTTGGATGGCAGAAAACTTTTTATAGCTTAACCAGGACAAAACTGAAGTTTTAATCATCGGTCCTGAGGCTCAGAGAGAGAAACTCTTGTCTAAATTACAGGCATTTTCACTATGCCCTTCACTACAAGTGAAAAACCTGGGTGTTATTCTTGACTCTGAGCTTGGTTTTATCCCACATATTAAACATGTAACCAAAATTGGATTTTATCATCTAAAAAATATAGCCAGAGTCCGCCCTATTCTCTCTAGGGCCAACACGGAGATGCTGATGCATGCTTTTATTACCAGTCGCATTGATTATTGTAATGCCCTGCTCTCTGGTCTCCCCAAAAAGAATATTTCACCTTTGCAACTTTTGCAAAACTCTGCAGCTCGTGTGCTGACAAAGACCAGAGGGCAGGCCCACATTACACCAGTTTTACAATCACTGCATTGGCTCCCCGTGTGTTTCAGGATCGATTTTAAAGTTATTTTATTGGTTTTTAAATGTCTTAATGGTCTTGGGCCTTCTTACCTTTCAGATCTGCTTTTACCATACGAACCCTCGCGGACCCTGAGGTCCTCTGGTACTGGCCTTTTGATTGTCCCTAAAGTCAGGACACATACTCACGGAGAGGCAGCTTTTCAGTGGTATGGTCCGCGACTGTGGAACAGCCTGCCGGAGGAGCTCAGGGCCGCAGAGAACGTTCATGTTTTTAAAAACAGGCTCAAGACCCACCTTTTTAATTTAGCTTTTAACTAACGTTTATTTACTTTATGCTTATTTATTCTATCCTGTTATTCTATTTATATTATTCATTTAGGCTTTACCTAATATTTATTGATTGTATTCTTTTTCATTTTTTATCTTCTTACTCTGTTTATACTTATATTTATATTGTATCCCACTCTTATTTATTTTATCTTTTTATCCTGTTTATATTCTTATTAGGTCATATCTCCAGTGTTTCCTTGGAGGGGGCTCTCTGCACCGTGGCTGTGATCGACCCTGGCTGCTGGGGCCCTGTGGGTCCTCTGAGCCTGGCTGGGGGGCTTCTTTGCCTCCCTCCTGCTGTGTGCCCAGCCTGGAGGCTGCGGTCTGTGACCGGCTACCGGTGCAGACAGCTCCCTGTGATAGTGTTTCCTCACTTGGCTAATGCGTACCCAGCTGTTACGGCCCTAGCTGGGCCTCCTGAAACTGCCCTTGTGTGGGCGTGGTGTTTTTCTCCGCCTCCTCCTCTCTTGCTCCACCCTTCTGTCTCTCTCTCGCTTCTTCTCTCTCCCCAGGACACAGCTGCTGCTCATTGGCCTCATTTACCACCTGGGCCCAGTCAGCAATCACCTCTCTGAGGTTATATAAGCTGGGGATGGACTGAGTGTGGCTTTCTCTGGTGTCTCTGCTCTGTGTTCTTGGTGTGTGGTTATCCTGCCTGAAGTGTGGAGTTGTGGAAGCAGTATAGCTGCTTTACGTGAGTAGTGTGGGCTTGTGGGCCTCAGCAGCAGTAAAGCTAGCTGCTGCTGGTGACAGGGTGAGCTTGTGGGCCCCTGGAAGTGCCTCCTCGTGGGGTGGAGTTTTTGTTTGATTGAGTGTTCTTTGTTGTTGTAACCTTTGTTTTCCTTTTTCCAAGGGTTATTGGTAAAACGGCGTTGCCGGCTCTTTATGATAAGGTTTATTTATAATAAAGACTATTTTATTTACTAATAACACCTGTCTGTTCTCCTTTCATTCTGTTCTGGACTCATTTGTTACTGGTCCCCTCACTCGCATGCCTAGACCCCTTCGGGGGGAACGTAACAAAGTGGGGGCTCGTCCGGGATATGAATGGAAGGAACAGTAGTTGAGTTTTAGTGAGTTGTTTGCCGGTGGCCTGTTTAGTTGCATGGTGTCTGCTGCGCTCTCTCTCCAGTTAGCACAGGGGAGTGTCTAGCTAAGCGTAAGCTCCTCCTTCAGGCACTCATTTTTTATTTTGCTTTTTTTATTTTCGGAGTAATCCCGGGTGGGGATTAGTTCCCTGTCGGGGGTAGGCTTGTCGGTGCTTTGTGCACTTGATGCTTTGCCTTTAAAGTTGCCTCGAGCCTGGTACACTCCAGAAGCTAACTAGGCTAAGTTTTTAGTAGGTAGGTCTGGGGAGAGGGTCAGTGGTATTTTTATTTATTGGTTTACCTGTGGCCACACATATTTCCCACCTGTTTTTCAATTGTGTATTGGAGGTGGTGCTTCTTTGTGTTATTGTTAGCCTCAGGTAGTTTTTGTTTTGGATTTAATGGCTAAATTTGATATTGCTATGTTTAAGGAAAACCCTTCGCTTGTCCAGGTGGACGCCTGTAGGAAGAGGGATTTGCATGAGGTGGCATCATTTTATGGCATTTGTGTCTCCACAGCTCTGCGTAAAGCTGAGCTGAAGGCTGCCCTTGTGTCTGGATTGGTGGAGAAAGGGATAGTGGCCCTGCCAGTGTCTGCCAGTCTACGTGAGCATGGGGTAACGTCTCAGCCTGTTCTGCAGGTGCCAGAGCAAGCTGTAGCTCCATCAGTGTCTGCGCCTGTTGTTCAGGGGCTGCCTGAGGACAAACTGATGACACTGCCTCACTTCCAACCTCTCTCCATTGAGTCATCAGTAGGTTCGAAGCAGGATGCTAGGCTACGTGTACGCCTGGCTCGTCTCCAGTTGGAAAGGGAGGATCGTGAGAGGGAGTTCCAGCTAAAGAAGGAGATGGCGCTTAAGAGCTTGCCAGAGCCAGAGAGGTTGAGTTGAAAAAGGTGGAAGCGGAGACAGCTGTCAAGTTGCGACAGTTAGAACTCCAGTTGGAACTCCAGCAGGTTTCCCTTCCTGCGACTGCCGTTCAGCAGGCAGAAGCACCATTTGATGTGGGGAAAAACATTCGTCTGGTTCCAGTGTTCCGCGACACTGAGGTTGATCATTATTTTGAGTGCTTTGAGCGTATAGCCACAGCCTTGCACTGGCCACGGGATTCGTGGGGCCTTTTGTTACAATGTAAGCTGGTAGGTAAGGCTCAGGAAGTTTGTTCCTCATTGTCAGCTCAGGACAGTCTGAATTATGAAAAGCTGAAAAGTGCTATCCTGCTAGCTTATGAGCTAGTCCCAGAAGCTTATAGGCAGCGTTTCCGGGGATTGAAAAGGGGACAGGGTCAAACCTACCGAGATTTTGCAAGGAAGAAAAGTATGCTTTTTTGATCGGTGGTGTGTGTCCAGCAAAGCTACTGACCTGGCGTCGATGCGTCAATTAATGCTGGTGGAGGAATTTAAAAACTGCGTCTCAGAGCGCATTGCAGTACACCTTAGTGAACAGAAGGTGTCCTCATTACAGCAGGCTGCAACACTGGCTGATGAGTTTGCCCTCATCCATAAAACCAGTGTTATTAAGCACGACCGATGCGATGCTTCAGTGAAGGTTAGCAACGTGCCAGCTGTGCAGTACCCAAAGAGCGAGGTACCCGTGTCCCGTCCCAAGGTGAAAAGAAAGTGTTTCTTCTGTTTCGGGTCTGGCCATTTGATAGCAAATTGTGAGGCCTACAAACAGAAACAGTCTGTCTCGAGGGCTAGGAGTGTGCCAGCTAACAAAGCCGACACAGGCGTGGTTTCAAGAGCCAAAACAAAGCTCTGTTTCCTTTGCCACAAACCTGGCCACCTGATTGCTCACTGTTTGAAAGCCTCCTTAAAGCAAAAGCGACCTGTTTCCAAAAGGGTTAACTGTGGTTCACAAACGGAAAGAGTTGCCAGTCCTAGGCAACAAGTGGAGCATAATTGCTCAGTGGTGTCATTTGGTGAATGTCAGAGGTCAACTAATTATGAGATGCCACCTGTTGACCGTCTTTCCGATCCAGATGACCTGCAGTGTGACACATTGTGTACGACACAAACATTCAAACCTGCACCTCTGGCTAACCAGCATGCCTTCCGCCATGACCTAGCAAAGAAGCTCCTGAAAAGTGTTTCAGTAAGGCCTTCTAGCTATCCGCTGGGTTCTCCTTATGTAATGCCTCGAAAAACATCTGGCTGTCACTCGAGACACTATTTTGAGGGAATTGAGCCAACCCTATTCAGTGTTTTGGACCCATCGAAGAGGTCTTGGCAGATTCGTTATTATGGTGCATGGTAGGTGATGTTTAAATTTGGGCAGGACGTTCTGTGACAAACCACTGGTTTGTATTTATGGGAGGGGGTGTTACGGCCCTAGCTGGGCCTCCTGAAACTGCCCTTGTGTGGGCGTGGTGTTTTTCTCCGCCTCCTCCTCTCTTGCTCCACCCTTCTGTCTCTCTCTCGCTTCTTCTCTCTCCCCAGGACACAGCTGCTGCTCATTGGCCTCATTTACCACCTGGGCCCAGTCAGCAATCACCTCTCTGAGGTTATATAAGCTGGGGATGGACTGAGTGTGGCTTTCTCTGGTGTCTCTGCTTTGTGTTCTTGGTGTGTGGTTATCCTGCCTGAAGTGTGGAGTTGTGGAAGCAGTATAGCTGCTTTACGTGAGTAGTGTGGGCTTGTGGGCCTCAGCAGCAGTAAAGCTAGCTGCTGCTG
This sequence comes from Pelmatolapia mariae, assembly GCF_036321145.2. NCBI lineage: Eukaryota > Metazoa > Chordata > Actinopteri > Cichliformes > Cichlidae > Pelmatolapia > Pelmatolapia mariae. The sequence continues at coordinate 35,321,579 of NC_086229.1, forward strand.
GTGACAGGGTGAGCTTGTGGGCCCCTGGAAGTGCCTCCTCGTGGGGTGGAGTTTTTGTTTGATTGAGTGTTCTTTGTTGTTGTAACCTTTGTTTTCCTTTTTCCAAGGGTTATTGATAAAACGGCGTTGCCGGCTCTTTATGATAAGGTTTATTTATAATAAAGACTATTTTATTTACTAATAACACCTGTCTGTTCTCCTTTCATTCTGTTCTGGACTCATTTGTTACTGGTCCCCTCACTCGCATGCCTAGACCCCTTCGGGGGGAACGTAACACCAGCCCAATTCTACTCTTTAAGTTTGTGTGTGTGTGTGTGTGTGTGTGTGTGTGTGTGTGTGTGTGTGTGTGTGTGTATAGTGTGTGTATCCATGACCGTTTCTGTTAATGAGAGTGTGGGGAATGAGTGGGAGGGTGGGGTGGGGTGGGCTGCTTTTAACCATGTAAAGCACTTTGTGCTACAGTTTGTTTTGTATGAAAAGTGACATCACACACACACACATGGAAACACTGAAACCTGTTTTTGGTGCAGCAGCGGTCCCAGCTGCTCGCCTTTATCTAGACTGGGTCGGCTGCTTATCTCAATATAATCAATGTTTAAAGTTCTCAGTGTTTCTGTGTTGCTTCGTATAGGATCTCCCAGCATCGTCACTGTGCTGTCCAATCATTGTGTGCTAGGTTACCCTTATAGTGCAATGTGTGTTTGCGCAAAGAGAAGCATGTGTGTCAAATATAAATAAGCACAGAACAGAAAAAGCTGCCAGTTTCTTCTATTTAGAGTCAAGTTAGTGTTTTGTGTCTTTGTTTGAGGCCTAATGTCAAGCAGAGGTGTGTGTAACTGCACTGGTCTGTTATATGTGTGAAATGTGTGCTTCAGCATCATCTTCGTCACTGCTGATTCCTTTGTATCATCATGTGTTGAGAAGAGAGAACAGTTATAACGGAGGAGCAAAAGGAAGCCCTGAAATCTGCATCCAACAAGGAAGTGTTGGCTCACCAGTGATTAGAGATGGCACGACACCACTTTTTATGTCCGATACCGATATCATAAATTTGAATATCTGCCGATACCTATATGAATCCGATATAGTGTGTTTTTTAATCAATAAAACTGTTTTTTAATATCTTCATGCTTTTCGTATAAGTGCATACTCAAGTTTAAAAAAAACCCAATGAAGCTATTCTGTTATACCTGTATGCAAAAAATACACTGCACACAAAATATGTCATAGCTCAGCAATACTGATCAATCTAATAAACTTAAACCTGTACCATTCCCCCTATTCTGGTATTTTAAAGAGTACTTAGCAGAAATATTAAGCAACCTAACTAATAGGGTTGCAAACTCCCAGCAAAAAAAAAAAAGGGAACCACCCCCCACCCTCCACCTCATGATGCTTAATTGATGTAATCAACTTTAATTTGATGCAATGTGAAAAACAAAAGCACAGAAATAAATTATTTTTCAAGAATAATTAAATAGATTCAACATCTTTCTTCAACAGAACTGCAGACTGCACAGATGGTACCTTCCCAAAGGAAAAAGTACTATAGCTTACTAGGGTATATTAGACTATAGTCTAATATAATAGTTACTATATACAGTGTGAGGATAAAGGAAAATTGCTTCATTATTACAATATATTTCATAGCTTTGCCATAGCATTAATCACACTGCTTATAGCTTTAAGATGGCCTTGAGACATTTAAACATACTGACACCATATTAATCTTTTACAGGTGCAGTCATAACCATTTTTATATTGTTACATCTTCATACACATATTGCAGTTCTGGGCCTATGAAAGAGTTGAAGCTTTCCCAGATAATTAAAGGTCACAAGCTTCATTCAGCGCTATGTCTGGGTGATCCATCGGTTAGAAAGCTGGGAGCTTAAGAAAGATTGCACACATGCTTACAAAACACATATATATATTACATATAACCTAGAAACAGATTTAAGTAGAGGCCTGAAGGCACTCAGTTAACATACTGCACTGGAGCTTCTGTCTTGACAACAGGTGACGAGTGGAGAGGACCAGCCCCTGGAGACCACAGAGGCCCGAGTTTATTGCCTTCTTTGGAAGAAGATGCCAAAAGAGGAACCTCTATGTTGCAGTTAATTCTTAAAATACATAAATGTTCTGTACATGCAAATTATGTGATTGTAAAGGCAAGACGGGGCGTCATAATACCCTGATGATATAAAAGCAATCTGAAGTATAATTTTGGTGAAGACCCTTGCTGATGTGTGCAGTGACGGTCTTCCCGCGCGTGTACTTCAATAAAGATCGCTTTGACCCAAACCTTCTGGACTGTCTTGGTTTTGTACTCTCCACCAATTTCGAACCCTTAACATTTGGTGCATTGGCCGGTGTTGGTTTAAGGAGAGAGTGGCGTTGTGGACGTCCGAGGGGGTCGCACAGACAGGAGGCAGTGATCGATCTGAGTGGACAAAGGGCAGCCCATCTCAAAAGGTAGGCACTACCTGTTGAAATATTCCGAAGTGTGCCGAATTGAATGATTGAAATTGATGTCTACTCATTAGATTACTGCACTAACATGATGTCACACACACTGAATGTAACAGTGACATCATCACACAATCAGCTGTGATTGTTTCACTGTCATCAAACTAGTCAACAGGAAGTAGAATCAATAGAAACCAATAATTTACTGACAGCATGATGACTGTTTGTGTTGTTATGATCTGATATTTTGTAGTTTATACATGGAAAAAGGAAAAGGATAAGTTAAAGTAGTTGGACTACTGAATAAGAATAGTAAAGTAACGGAAATAGGAAAAGGATAAGTTACAGTAGTTGGACTACTGACATTAGAATATAGGTAATTTGGAAACTGTGTATGGTAATACAGTCAGAATTGAATATAAAGCTGGGCTTGGACATCAGTAAAGTCGGTTTGGTGGTTTTATAGGATGTCTTTAAAAACATAATTAAATTTATGTAGAACGGAACTGTGGGATGTTCTAAGAAGCGCATTTCTCGGAGGTGACGCTCCAAATTTCCTGGGGACGCTTGGGATTTTCCTTTGGAAGGGATAGTCCGATTGGCGATCGTGGAGAACTTGGGAACCTCCAAAATAGCTAGTGGTTGGACCACTTTACCGTTTGGAACGGTACTTGCGCTTTTTTGGGTAGCAAAGGTTGGACCTTGGGCGTTGGACGCTTTTAAATTGACTTAGGAACTTTAGCAATTAGACCAGATACAGGTTGGACCTGATACTGTCATTGATTATCAAAAACTTGGAGTTTGTCCCTTGGAGGGTTAATTTAAAATTTTGTCTAAATTGTGTAGGGTACGCACTTCTAAGGCCTTGTATATATGATTTTTTATAAGACGTCTGTGTGTGATGTTTTTAGTGTAATTTTATGTTTGTATATATTCTCTGCCTGCCACGGGCATCGCACCAAGCTGGTTATTTTTACACTCTGTGTGTCTGTGTCTATGTAAATTAGGTGCCTCTGACTTATTTGGAGTCACATTTCCTGTTTACTAATGAGTGGCTAATGACTGACTGCAGAGCCTGGGTTAAAGACAATGTCCTGGTGTTTTAAGGAAAGAATTGCTTTTATTTCTACTTGGTTGGCATTACGGTTGTTACATATGGTGTTTTAAGGAAATAACTGTCTTTATTTTTAATTTGTTTGTATCACGGTTGTTAAAATGATGGCTACTTTGTGAAGTGTTCTGCTTTCCACGTACCTGAACGACTTAACACTTGCTGAAATTAATAGGACTTGCGTTTTCTTGTTTGTTTGTACTGTTATTGTTTTAATATATAATATCAAGTTTCCACAGACACACATGTCTGATTCAGGGTATTGCTTACTTCAATATACGCCGATAGGTGATCTTTACGTTGTAACCTGTCGATGTCACCTTGTCTCTTCATATATTACTTACGGTTTTAAAGTCACTTCAGTGATAGAAAAATCAGAAGAAAGATTAGTAGATTTTGCATGCAGTAGTGTTGTCATATTTCGGGCTATTCAATTATACTGCAGAGAACATAGAAACTTTAACCCCACTGACGCCGAACGGGACTTTTCTGTCTTTTGTGCAACTGCATTCAGGGACTTTAACATTCTGTTTGAGTGGAGGGGATAACTTCCTGTCTCCTTTTGCTCGCATGTTTGATAACGGTTCTTGTGTGGTGGAATATACAGGGACAGGCGAAATTGCAAACGTCACCTGTCGTTGTAAAGCGGTGCTTTCAGATGTTCATTATGGTTTTTTAGTAACTGCAGTAGTAAGAAACTCACAACAAGTGCTATTAGACTTTACCGCTCGTAGTTTGATTATATTTCGGGCACTGGAATTATATTGTAATCCCAATAGTGATCCCATTGAGGCGGAACGTGACTTTCCAGCATTTTGTGCGCTCGCTTTTCAGGATTTTGACATTGACTTCCAGTGGACGGGATAGCTCGCATTGCATTTGTGTGTGTGGGGTATTGGATTTTAATTCTTAATGAGCACATGTACATTTAATGGAGGACACACAAGATACTGATTTGGGGTCAGTGAGTAGAAATATGACTGGATTCACTTTCAGTCTTGTGTTGACTCCAATGACTAACGGTGAAACTTGGTGGGTTGAGACTGAAGTGCGTATTTGTTGTGAGGTTGGTCGCACAGATCATTACTTCAGTATTACTCTTAATTTGACTGAAACAGAATTCCCCTTGTTATTAAATGACTGCCTGCGTTTGGTAACCTCCCTGCGTCAGATTGTGGAACACAATAGCGAGGAGGCCGCAGAACTGTAGAGTTACATGCCATTGTTGTGCTATATGCCTATGTGAAATTTTCAGGTGCATTACATGTGCTGTGCAGCTGAGCACATGGTATAAATAAATTAATTTTTGTTTGCTATTTCTCATAACGCACAACACACTTTGTAACAGAAAGATGTTGACTTTTGGGTACTGCAGAATAAAACTTATTCCTCTGGGACAGGGTCTGTTCAGGGCCAGTCGTGTTTTCCGTGGAGAACGAGCAGACGCACCTGACGACCCTGTAGATATCGAGGTGGTCACAATTATTACAGAAGCAGAAATTGTATGGTGGTTGACCACGAGCTTTTCATTATTTAGTGCTATAGTAGATTTGTGCGAGATAGTTGAGATTATTCCTGGGCCATCACCGGAGGAAGAAAATGGAGAGTGACAGTAATAATGCTCATGTTGTGCTATAGTAGAGTTGTATTTGGGGTGAGGATGTACTTGTTTGAAATATTGGTATGAAGTTCTACACAATTGCTTTTAACTGATAACGTGTGATGTATTATTAGATGACATTTGCTGAAGACATGCTTGGTCCCTAGACAGCTAGGGTGTGGTTCCCCTTTGCTCACTTATGCGTGAACGGCAGTGCATCTGTTTCCTGACAGGCATACTGGGTTCCCTTGAGGAGTAAAGAAATGCGTTTGCACACATTGTTACACACAAAACTAAAGGTAACACACTAACAGGATAATGATTAAGTTGAGTGGTGGGTATTTTTCTTTTTATAAAACTTTACTATGCTGACTGCCTTTGGGTAAGGGGTAAATGGTTCACTGAATAGCTGAATGATGTGGTGGATCATGAGTTCACTGTGTGTGTGTGTCACCAAGCAGAATTAAAAAGAGGAAGTGACTGTTAGAGCGGACAGACTAGCACTGAGCTGAACTGGGAAGTGCCTGTGGGTGACTGACAGGGAGGAGCCGACAGCAGCCATTTTGAAGAGGTAAGTGCTGTCTTACAGGAAGACACAAAATGGCGGACAGCTCGGCCACCGGACACAGACGCTACAAAACATTGAAAGATCAGATGGAGGAGCTGAAAAAGGCCATAAGGATGGCCTGTACAGGTTCATCTAAAGCAGCTGAGAAGGAGTGTCGAGCCATGGAAGAAGAGGTAAGCAAAATTTTTGAATTACAACACAAAGGGATAGATGAAAGGACAGCTCTGGACGCTGTGCTTAAAACAGAGGGAGAGAGATGTGAGAAGATACTGAAAAACTTACAGGAGCAATCAGGAGGCCGCTCAGTCAACCGGAAAACAAAAAAGGAAATGACGGCCCTGAAGGCAATGCATGGGAACTGCTGCAAGTGGATGATGATGTGCAATGCAGTGTCGTCCTGGATGAAGGAAAAAGTGGAAGAGTGTGAGCGAGCAAAGGAAGAAGAAATGGCAAGTATAATGAAATTAATGCAGAAATTACAGGAAAATAATGAAAAGCTGGAGGACAAAATGATAAAACTCACATTAAGAAGCGAAGGAGTAAATAACCCTCACACACCAAGCATATACCCGTGGATCACCCAACTTCCCAGTGCCCCGCCACAGCCTGGAGGAGCGGAGGCTCCTCCCCCTTATGTGATGCCAGTGATGACCTTAGAAGGAGGACAAGTGCATGGCCCTGGTGGACAAACTGGCGTTGTGGTAGGAGGACTCGCAAACGTAGTCATGGGCATGACAACGCCAACCCAACCCGAGGAAATAACGGTGGTGGGACAGCAGAACATGGAGAATGCAGGTTCACAGACGGCCTGTACCGCAGGTCCCGGTGTGACATCGTGTCGCCTGGCCCGGACGATGCAGGACTCATCAGGAGAACCGGCAGCGACGGTGGTGTCTCACACCGAAGCCTCACCTGCTGCCCCGACTGAAGATGTGACTTCACCAGATGAAGAAGAAAGAAGGTCAGAGTTTGCTGAGTTGCCGTTCCGCATGGGACAGAGAGTGAGCCAAGCAGGCAAGCAGATCACAAAGAAGAAGGACCTCTGGGACGGACAAGTTCGTGGGCGTATGCACGAGGACCGAGACGCCCTACTGGCGGTAGTAGAAACGTTGACCGTCGTGAAGCAAAAAGCCCTGAAGGAACTTGTGGAGGAGGAAATAAAGGACCTGAAGCCTGGATGGAAAGGGAAGAAAGCCCTGAAGAAAGTGATAGAGGAGGACATAGAAGACTGCAAGACCTCATCGGAAGACGAGACGGATGAAGAACATGAGGAGACTGAAGGAAAAGGCGCCTGTGAGCAGCATAGAAATCTGGATTTGCGCAGTAGAACAGTGTACAGACCCCCAGATACAAAACCTAAGTCCACCGTCAAAGGGAAACGCCAATCCATATTTGACACGCCAAGAAATTCGGGAAAGACTGGGAAGAGCAGAGAAGTGGAATATGAGGATGAAGTCACGAGACCAGGCCGGAACTTGCCGCTGATAGTGGGACCCAAACATGAACCAATATACCGAGCATATAAGGTAAGAGATCTGGAAGCATTGGTTAGACAATTACCGCCCGTCACAGAAGGAGGAGCAAGATGGCTGAGGAAGCTGGGGGCGTTGACAGAAGGAGAGGAAATTGCGCTTGGAGACTTTCGCGCCCTGGCCGGAAGGGCGATGGTTGCCTGCGGGCTGGCTGACGTGGAAGAAATGGCAGGAACAACTGAATACGCCAACAACATGCCATATCGCAATGTGCGAAATGCCCTAGCGGACGCAGTGCGTGTGAAGTACCCGACCCCAAATACGGGAGCCATTCCTAAAATAGTCTGGGATCCACAATACACACCTTTAGAGTTTCTAGCAAGAGCAAAAGAGCAGTGGATGTCAGAAACAGGGATACATCCTGGCCAAGAAGGAGAATCAAGAGCTTGGTTCAGAGCGGCGGTGCTGGCAGGGCTGCCTCAGCAGGTGAGAACTGATTTGGAGAAAAATCCAGACTTTGCGGTGGCTGACTCCACCCAATGGGAGAGGCATTTAACACACCGGTTAACCTGGGAGCAGGACGAGGTGAACAAAAAGAAAAAAGACCTCGAGGACAGACAGGCTGAATTGCTGAAGCTGCAACTGAACGAAGCCCGTGAAAAGTATACGGGCAAGAAAAAAGAAACTAAAGAAGCAAGCAAGGCAATGATGGTGACAAAGCCACAGCCTGATCCCGTGCCTGAGTGGCCAGATCTGGACCCCAACCTTTATCCTGATGACCGCTGGCCCGTCAACGCACCAAGGCAGAGACAACCCGCGGGGAATTGGGGGGTGGCGAGACCGTACAGAGGGCGTGGTGGTTACGCCGGGAGAGGACAAAGGGCTCGTGGGACGGGGAATCCCAGCTACACGTCATGGAATGCCTGTCTGAGATGTGGTGCAGAGGGACATTGGGCGAGAGAGTGCCCGGAACAGCCCCTGAACTACCGTGGGCGAGGCTACCAAACCCAGGCACGTGGAGCTCCCAGAGGAAGAGGTGTATACAGAGGTGGACACCAAGCTCCTAACCCAGGTGCAGCGCCACTCGCCCAGTATCCAGTGGCAGACTGGGGCTGGGAAGAGCAATATTGACGGGGTCCTGAGAAACCGGACGGTGTGGGAATGGCAGATCCCATGCTGTCAATGACTGTGGAAGGAACACCACTGACCTTCCTGGTGGACACTGGAGCGACCTACTCCACGCTTATATCCACACCAAACAGTGCAACCATCTCTGACCACACTGTGAGCGTGGTTGGTTTCTCCGGGGTTCCAATGACTCTGCCACTAACAGATCCAGCACTGACTGAGCTGGGAAAACAGACTTTGAAGCACAGATATGTGGTGTCGCCGCAGGTACCAGTAAATCTTATGGGCAGGGATCTGCTCGTGAAGCTGGGAGCTACCATCACTTGTTCCGCAGATGGACTGACGGTCACTCTTCCAGGAGGAAACCAGTTCCCGTGCCTGGGGACACTTACAAAGACTCAATATCTGATCCAAGACTCTGAACAAGCTACAGCCGACATCTACTGGGGGAGGCTGGTGGAAGACGGCATTCTGAGACAATATGAGCTGTGGAGACCCTGGATAATGAGCCTGGCCGTCTACACCCCGCCGCGTGACCCTTACCACGTCACTCTGTTTTATGATAGGGACGACGATGACACATACCGAGAAAATTTTGAAAATGACCTCGAAGGTCAAATTTGGAGCGTGCGTTGCCATAACATTTATGTAGGCCCGGAAGGGGTAGCAGCGGCTGTAAAATTGACGGACGAACAACTGCTTTGGTACGAGATGGGCTCAGATTCAGCTCCCCATGTCACTTTGGCGGTCCACGTCGGTCATCAGGCCAGAGAGTTGGGTCCAATGGTCAAGCGGGCCCTGGATAACAGCTGGTGGCAAAGTACTCAAATCCCAAATGTCTGGTATGCACCACAGTGCAAAACCTACCGAATCACCTGTCTGTCTAACGACGCGGTGGTTGTAGAACACAAAGAAATTTCGAGAACACACGGCAGGAAAAAAACAGACCACCCTGACGCAGTTGCAGCGCTTTCACAGCTCCCTGACTGTTTGTGGTCAACAGGGCCCACGGATGTTGGCCTGGCCAATTGTTCACCCGTCCTGTTCCAGCTAAAATCGGAAGTGCCCATTGAGAGACCCCAGTACAGACACAAACCAGAAGCTGAGGAAGGAATTGCAGAAACCATTGAGGGGTTGTTGGAAGTAGGTGTGCTCGAGCCTTCTCAGTCCTATTGGAACACACCTATTCTGCCAGTGGAAAAGCACGGGACAGGAAAGTACAGGATGGCACACGATTTGAGAGCCATTAATGCAATACTACGTACAGACACCGTGCCTGTACCAAACCCATACACGGCTTTAACTGCCATTTCGTGGGAACAAAAGTGGTTTACATGTATTGATCTTGCTAATGCTTTCTTTTGTCTCCCTCTGCATGAATCACTCAGGGACATTTTTTCATTCACATACAGAGGACAGCAGTACAGATACACACGCCTGCCACAGGGTTTTGCCTTGTCCCCAGGCATTTTCAATCAGGTGTTGAAGGACGCGCTGTCACCATGCCACCTGCCTGAAGGTTGTACACTCATTCAGTACGTTGATGACCTACTAATCGCAGCCCCGTCCGCATCCGCCTGCACAGCAGCCTCTCTGGTGGTTCTGAACCGTTTGGCAGAATGTGGGTTTAAAGTAAGTAAAGAAAAACTGCAGCTGGTCCGACCGGAAGTAACATTTCTGGGCCGAGTCATCGCACACAGGTCAGTGGGTTTAATGAACACACACAGAGACCAGATTCTGACACACCCAAAACCAAGAACTGTGAAGGAGCTCCTTTCCTTTCTTGGACTGACAGGTTACAGCAGACAGTTCATACCTAATTATGCGGGAAAAACGGCCCCTCTAAGGGACCTGATCAAAAAGGTGGGCGTTCGAAACCTTAAGGCTGAGTTACCATGGACACCACCAACAGAGACAGCATTCATTTCACTGAAACAAGACCTGTCCAGAGCAACAGATCTGGCCACACCCAACTATGACGAACCCTTCTATCTTGATGTTTCTGAAACAAATGAGATTGTAAATGGCGTTTTGTTTCAGAAAAAAGGAGGAGGTAGGGATGTGCTTATGTATGTCAGCATAAGATTAAATCCAACAGAGGTCAGACATCCCCCATGTACACAGCATGCAGCTGGGGTAGCAAAAATCATTCAGAAAACAGCACATGTAGTAAGAGAACACCCACTTAAAGTGCTCACCACACACAGTGTAGTAGCCTATGTGAACTCACAAGCCTTCACAATGACACCACTGAGACAACAGAGACTGAGCAAAGTCCTGGATGCTCCAAACTTGACGTTTACACATGAGGGCATAAACATGGCAGACTTGATGGGGTCCGGGGAACCACACGACTGTGCCAAAAGAGCTGAAGCTGAAGAGAAGGTCAGAGAAGATTTGAAAGCAGAACCTATCATAGGTGCGGAGGACTGGTTCACAGACGGCTGTTGTCACCGTGATGAAGAAGGACTGAAAGCAGGCTACGCGGTGGTTTCCAGAAGAGGACGACAGTATGAGGTAAAAGAAGCTGGAAGAATAGAGGGTCAGCAATCAGCACAGAGAGCTGAAGTAATAGCCCTGACTCGAGCCCTGAGACTGGCCAAGAACATGAAGGTGAACATCTACACTGACTCAGCTTATGCATTTGGGGCAGCTCACGTGGAACTCGCTCAATGGAAGACAGCAGGTTTCAGAACAGCAACCAATGCCCCAATATGCCACAAGAAGGAAATGGAGGAACTGGAAGACGCTCTGAACGACCCAGACATGGTAAGCATCATAAAATGCAAAGCACACTCTCAAGAAAACACAATGGTAGCAAAAGGGAACCAGAAAGCAGATGAAGCCGCCAAAGAAGCAGCAGGCTACAAAGGACGAAGGCAGATGGTGGAGGTTATTGCTGAAGAAGAGCCAACCGTTGATGTGCTGGAAGAAGCCAGAAGGGCGCAGGAAGAAGTCACCCAAGAGGAAAAGGAGGTGTGGCAGGCCCGAGGAGCCAGAAAAGAAGGAGGTCTGTGGAGAGGACCCCACGGGCGACCGGCTCTAACAGCTAAGCTGGCTGAAAAGAAGGTAAGTGAAGCACATGGACTTGGTCACGTGGGAGTGACACAGATGGAGAGAAACTTGTGTCACTGGTGGCACCCTCACTTGAAAGACATGATAAAAGCAAAAGCTAGAACGTGTCTGATCTGTGGGGCACACAATCCAAAACCAGCGGTGAAGCCAGAACCAGGTAAGTTCCTCATGCCAGAGAGACCAGGAGAAGAAATTGTTATAGACTACACCGACATGGTGGATGCGGGACCAGGAGGACTGAGGTACCTGTTGGTATGTGTGGATGCTCTGACCGGCTGGCCAGAGGCATGGGCGACTAAAAGAGAGGATGCAAAAAGTGTGATTAAATGTCTGATTAACCACTACATCCCAAGGCATGGGTTTCCCAAGAGAATTAGATCAGATAATGGGACCCATTTTAGAAATAAGGATTTGGCAGAGGTGGAGAGAATGTTGGGGGTCCAGCATAAATTCGGGACAGTGTACCATCCTCAGTCCCAAGGAAAAGTAGAAAGAATGAACCTAAATTTGAAGAACAAATTGGCTAAAATCTGTGCACAGACAGGGTTGAATTGGGTTGCAGCCCTGCCAATTGCTTTGATGACCATAAGATGTTCTGTTAACCAATCCACAGGTTTCACGCCCTACGAGCTGCTGACAGGACGGCAGTTTCCGGCGCCTTGGACGGTGGTTCCAGAAACAGAACAGTCTAAGAGAAGTAACAAGTCTCATGCTGAATATTTTAATGAGTTAAAGGCTCTTGTGTCCAGTTTTACAAAACAGGTGACCGCCGGGAGGCCCACGGCAGAAGGAGAGGTTCCAGAGGCAAAAGCAGTGTGGCTGAAAGTCATAAAGAGGAAGTGGAAAGAGCCTCGCTGGACCGGACCCTACGAGGTGACGGCTCGGACGGCCACAGCGGTTCGTTTGAAAGGAAAAGGTGAAAATTGGTATCACTGGACGCAGTGTGCTGCAGCAGACGAGAGCCTGGTGGACAACGACCTAGCTCCACCGAACACGGGGGCTGACGACAGCCAGAGGCAAAATAAATCCTCTCCCCCGTGCAACGGGCCGAACAGTAGTCTACCTGGGAGGCCGAAGCAAGAAGAACAGCAAAGGAGGAGATCCCCACGCCAACGCAAGGGAGTGGTAACACATTAAAAAAAAAGAAAAAAAAAAGGGGAAAACATTTAAATAAATATATTTTGATGAAAGAAGTATAAGTTTCACACGACACCATGCACACATTTGACTTACAGGCACGTAGCAAGAAGCGTGAGGAGAGAAAATTGGTAAAAATGCTTCTCACAACTACATGGTTGTTATATAAGATAGTATTACTTTTGCTCATATGTATTTTTGTGTATTTTTGGCAGATAGCCCGGAACAGCCCGCCCGAGCACGGAGGTCAGCCCAGCCCTCCACTGACTGAAAAACAGAACACTGAAATGTGGCCGTTACAGAGACCCAAACGAGAGGTATCAGGTAAAAGGGATGGGTGTCTCAGCGCTTATAATGGCATGGAATTGGACTACGTTAAAGGGTCCACGAGTTCATACTCTTTTGATTTGTGTGGAGTGATTAACTGCAAAGGCGCAAACAGCAGCTGGAGGGGTTATGACGTGTGGATCTGCAGTCACCCGTATATTTGTACCCGGGGAGGGAACCCTCACTCCAGCCGGGGAATCCGCCCAGTGCTAGCGTCATATACCGCAGGGCACTGGTGCATTCCTGGGTGGAGCAATGTGGTAGCCTGGACTGGAGTGAAGTGGGAGCCACACGTCCCTGAAGAATTGAAAGGGATAGCAATCCAGAGGGACTTTTCTGCTTCACAGAACCCTATCACCCTCTCTCTGGGACCATGGAGCTCTTTGCCCAGGTCAAATAGTCCGGGAGGCGTGTTCTACCTGGTGATTGGGGTAGATGTTTCAGGGACAGACCCAACAGGTGTGATTAGAGTGAATTTAGTAAACCCAAAGCCCAAGCCTCCGGTCATAAATAGTACAGGGGATTGGGGAAACGGGTCGTTAACTGTTGCCCGTGAGGAGCAAAAGCGGCGAGTCCTGATTGTGGATTACACCAGGTTGAAGCCTCAGGACTTAATTGAACGCGCCACCGGTTTCAGTGACAGTAACCTGTGGCTGGACTGGGTGGCTCAAAATGCAAAAGAACAAGATGTATCTAACTGTGTTGCTTGTGCTTCAGCTAGGCCGCGTTTGTTTACAGAACCCGCTCCACTGTATCCAGAGGACAAATGGGGATATGACTGCATGCTACAAATTACAAGAGAAGCGGTGAGTACTGGCAATTGTTCAATATTGGCCAGCCTCTTCCCGCCAATTGATAAAGGTACAAAGGTAGGACCATTTAGACCCAAAAAAGATAACTACACTTGCTTTAAGTTCTCAACAGACAAAATGAAATACAAGCTGGGAGATATTGATCCCAGCTGGTGCGCTACGACACTTACAGGAAGAACCACCAATGCTAAGAATGACTCAAACACAGTAATAGGTACATGGGCAAGAAGTGGGTTGTACTATTATTGTGGGGAGAGAACTCTTTTGGTCCGTGTTCCACTAGGAAGTGTCGGGACCTGTGCAATGGTAAGGTTGGGTGCTCAATTGATATTAATCGGCAACAGAGTGACAGCAATTCCCCAGAGTAACACACGCACACTGGCAGCCAGACGTAAGCGACATGTATTGGGTAAGGGGACACATGCATATGATCCTAGGATGAATTCACCCACCTGGATCGACTCCATAGGAGTACCCAGGGGAGTTCCTAACGAGTATAAACTGGCAGATCAAGTAGCAGCTGGTTTTGAAAACTTACCAATTATTTCTGCTCTTTTTCCAGTGACCCCAAACAAGAACGTGGATAGAATAAATTATGTCCATTATAACCTGCTGAGACTCTCAAACCTGACCAGGGATGCCTTTGAGGGAGTGGCGGAGCAGTTGGGTCCGACCTCATTAATGGGGGTCCAAAACAGACTCGCTCTCGACATGGTTCTGGCTGAGAGGGGAGGGGTCTGTGCTATGTTTGGTGACCTGTGTTGTACTTTCATCCCTAATAATACTGCCCCAGATGGCTCAGTTACCCGAGCTCTGGAAGGTCTTAAAACGTTGTCAAGAACCATGCATGAAGATTCTGGAATTGAGAATCCCTTTGAGGGCTGGATGACATCCGTGTTTGGGCAATGGAAAGGGTTTGCAATGTCTGCCATGCTATCTGTATCTGCTTTTTTAGGGATTTTGGTCACCTGCGGATGCTGTCTCATTCCTTGTGTCAGAGGATTGTTGGAAAAGGTAATTACGAGGGCAGTGGACCCCGGGGCGGTGACCCCGGTGTCTATGATGCCATTGATGGACGTAGAAATGACTGAGAGGGCCGAGGAGTGACACAGCACACGGTGTGGTGACCTCTTGTGGCAAGAGGTCAAAAGGAGGATTGTGAGGATAAAGGAAAATTGCTTCATGGTTACAATATATTTCATAGCCTTGCTATAGCATTAATCACACAGCTTATAGCTTTAAAGATGGCCTTAAGACATTTAAACATACTGACACCCTATTAATCTTTCACAGGTGCAGTCATAATCATTTTTATATTGTTATATCTTTACACACATATTGCAGCTCTATGGCCTTGAAGAGTTGAAGCTTTCCCAGGTAATTAAAGGTCACAAGCTTCATTCAGCGCTATGTCTGGGTGATACATTGGTAAGGAAGTTGGGAGCTTAAGAAAGATTGCACACATGCTTACAAAACACATATATATTACATATAATCTAGAAACAGGTTTGAGTGGAGGCCTGAAGGCACTCAGTTAACATGCTGCACTGGAGCTTCTGTCTTAACAACAGGTGACGAGTGGAGAGGACCAGCCCCTGGAGACCACAGAGGCCTGAGTTTATTGCCTTTTTTGGAAGAAGATGCCAAAAGAGGAACTCCTGTGTCTGCAGTTAATTCTTAAAATACATAAATGTTCTGTACATGCAAATTATGTGATTGTAAACGCAAGATGGGGCGTTATAATACTCTGATGCTATAAAAGCAATCTGAAGTATAATTTTGGTGAAGACCCTTGCTGATGTATGCAGTGATTGTCTTCCCGCGCGTGAACTTCAATAAAGATTGCTTTGACCCAAACCTTCTGGACTGTCTTGGTTTTGTACTCTCCACCAATTTCGAACCCTTAACAGTAGTCGTCATAGATCTGGACCACGGCTGGCTTCAGGTCGTCCACTGGGAGCTCCTGGATGATCTCTGTGGTTGATGGTGTGTCCTTTGATAACTGGACGAGACAGAAAAAATCGCAGACACAGTTTGTACCAAAGATCATCATCTGGTGTCCCCACTGTGGACGTCTCTGACCTCCTCTAAGGACACCAGAACAGGATCTTCCTTTGGTTCAACACGACTCACCAGGAGGCCACGTTTGAGCTGTGAGGAGATGACATCATCACACTGATCACATGACGTGTTGGTAGAGTCTGTCTAATGACTCACACTCTGGGGAACATCCAGGACCACCATGTTTGTAGTTTTCTCCTTCCCACTGTAGCTGTGTTTGAACAGTGTGTGCACACATGCTCTTCATCACCCACAGTGACTCCACGCTGGTACAGACTCTCCTCTAACCTGTCACATACTTACAGGGATGGATTTCCACAGTCAGTCTGGCTCTGGCAGAGTCACCTGTGGGCTCCACCTCTGTGTGGACTTTCACACTGAGAGTGGGGACATCAGCAGGTGTTGGGATGTTGTAGGTGTACAAATCTGGGAAACAACCAATCACAGCTCAGAGCAGCCTGCTGTCACTTTTCTACACCGTGACACTTTTATATTTATATCTCTATATTTATCTCTTTATCTTAATATTTATCATCAATATCTGTGTTTCTCATTTTCTATCAGTGCTTGATGTTTGTTGTGTGTTTGCTGCTCTGACAGCTCAGTTTCCCTCTGGGATGAAGAAAGTTTCTCTGATTCTCATGTAGACACAAAGTGACTTTATTGATTTTAAATTTAGTGTCAAACAGAATTGTACTGTGTGCAGTTCTTACTGTCAGCTCCAATGTTGTCTATGAAAACACATTGATTACATGTGAAAATGCTTCTTTAGCGTTTTATAAGTACAAAGAAACAAAGAAAGCCTGTTTGACACCAACCAGGACCTGGTCACATGATGCTGTCACATGATGCTGTCACTGAGCTGCACTGAAGCAGCTTCACCTCCAGCCTGTATTTTCCTGACACGTCCTGCAGCGCCTCCTCCTGGTGGAGCAGTTTGTTGCCCTGATCAAATGTCAGCTGACTGCTGGAGCCTGAACTGTCCCTGTGCTCCAACCTTCAGGACTGAACACCAGAGTGGAGCAGAGAGCCTGAAGAGCCTCCACTGTGTCCTACAGGATGGATTCATTTTGACATGAAGTTCAAACTGCCTGTGTCACTTCAACACACTCTCACAAAGAGTTTCTAACGTTCACTTCCTGGTTAAATAAAGGTTAAACAGGTTAAATCTGTTTAACAGAGATGATCTCAGAGAAACAAAGTAGAGAAATCACAGGTAGAAACTTCCAGACTGCAGCTGAGCTGTTATTTACAGGCTGTTACGTGTAGTTGCTGCACAGAAGGCTGTTCTGTTAAAACAACACATTTTTAGACCAAAGTCAATTTCATCTTGTAAATAAAGAATAAAAACATCCCTGCCTGCTAAAACAAGTCTGCATATCTGAGAGAAAAGCAACAACATGAAAGCTTCAGGATTATTTCTTCTGATTTGGTCCAAGACTGTAGATGAACTCAAAGATGAGCTTCATGCTGTTCGGGTGGTGTCGTACCTGAGTGGAGGAGAAGCCTCCGTAATAGTTCTGCTGCCCAGTCAGCCACCTGATAATACCAGAGGCATATCCCAGATCCTCAGCAGTCGGGGAGGAGCTGAGTTTGGCCAACAGCACATAAGAACTGATCTCCACTGACAGGGAGGCTGATGTTTCTGCTGCTGTCTGAGACCAGCAGAGGAAACCTCCTACAAACACAATAACAGTCACAGTGATGCTAATAAAGCCTGAATGATGTCCTGCTAAAGGATGACTCACCTTCCCTCACTGCAACTGTGTCTAAGTGCTGCAGAAGGTGAGCGCGGGTCTCCACATCTCCTGCAGGTGAACACAGAGGCCAGCAGAGCTGTAGCTGCTGCTCAGGTCACTGAGAGACTCCTGAGACAAGCCAGGATCTGGATCATCACAGGATCCTTTAAAAGATCACAACAAAGAACTTTAATGGACAAACACAAATCTTCTCTCATTAAACCCAGTGTGAGAACAAAAGGAGGCAGAGTTCCTGATTCAGTGACTCAAACAACAAAGACAAAACTCCAAAACACAAACGTAACAATGTGGTGTTTGCTGTACAGTGCAGCGAGGAATGCCCAGACCTCTACATCGGAGAAACCAAACAGCCACTTCACAAGCGCACATAGAAGAGCCACCTCCACAGGACAAGACTCAGCAGTCCATCTGCATCTAAAGGTCAAAGGTCACTCTTTCGAGGATGCCAACGTTCACATTTTGGACAGAGAGGACAGATGGTTTGAAAGAGGAGTGAAAGAAGCCATTTACGTCCACTGTGAGCGACCATCTTTGAACAGAGGCGGTGGTTTACGACACCAACTGTCTGCTATTTATAATCCAGTTTTGAGATCCTTCCCAGATGCCTTAACGCCCACTCACATCCTGGGCCATCTGACCTCAGGAAATCACATGATAGGGTGGGGCCAGGTTTCACAATGAGCTCACCCGAAACCCTGGCTGATTGTGACCCACACCCGTTTTCACACCTTGGCTCAATCGAGCCAAGGATCATCAGGGGGTCCTTTTGTCCCTCTCAAGGGGGGGTGGGGGGGGGGGCACTCCCACAGAGCTTGAATCTGGGGCTTCTCAGATGAAGGTGAAACATCTTCAAGCAACTTAAAGAAGTCCTTTTCTTTCCGAGCTCCTTAGACTATGATGACCTGGATGACTAACCTTCACAGACACATGCTAACAAAGTGCTGCTTACTAGTTACTATTTGTGCACCAAGATGCGCCACTTTCAGATAACTTTCTGGTCTCTTTACAGTGTAAATGCATATTTACAATGACTCCACAGGGAAACTTTTCAGTATTAGACAGAAACTGATTACAATGCTGCCACCAGCCTCTAGGATGGGATTATGTGCAAAGCAGCCGGTGTTTGTATCTGTATTTGTATTTGTTGAGGGGGAAAAGTATTTGTATTTGTATTGAAGTAAAATTCAAAATAGGTGTAAAAATCCTGCTTTTTGTGTTACACTTCTAATTAACAGTAGTGTTTAAGTATTCTTTAATTATATCCATTATAACAATTATGGATATGCAATATTAGTTGATGGTTTTCTATAAATGCAGCAATGAACATGTAACAAGGAACGTCATCGAAAAGAAAATAACATTACAGCCATTAAGATAAGATAAGATAAGATAAGATAAGATAACTCTTTTTTGTCATTGCACAGTCATACATAGTACAATAGTACAATGAAATTGGAAAACTGTCCTACGTCGGCATTACATACAACACAACACGACACGATACGACACATCACAACGCAACACAAACAACACAACACAGTATAATAACTTAGTAATAAAAAAGAAGAATAAGTGTATTTGTATCACTCTTATTATTGCACATTAATTATTATTGCACCTTGTTATAAATATAAATATTATTATTATTATTATTACTGTTTTTACCGTTGTTAACGGTAAGTCCAGGTAGGTAGCCAGTCAGGTCAGCTATTTGCATTGATTAGGGCTATTGCCCTGTTGTAAAAGCTGTTCTTGAGTCTATTTGTTCGGGACCTCAGCAGCCTGAACCTCCTGCCAGACGGCAGCAGCTTAAACACCCGATGTCCTGGGTGTGTACCAACCCGTAGGATGCTGCGTGCCCTCTTGAGACAGCGAGTGCTGTACAGGTCCTTCAGGGAGGGAAGAGGATGTCCAGTGATTTTTTGGGCCATATTGATGACCCTCAGGAGTGCCTTTCTGTGTGCTGTGGTGCAGCTGGAGAACCACACACCGATGCAATATATCAGCACACTTTCAGTGGAGCAGCGATAGAAGACGGTCAGCAGCTCCTTCTTCAGGTCCATTTTTCTGAGGATTCTCAGAAAGTGGAGACGCTGTTGGGCCTTCTTTAAAACCGCAGAGGTGTTAGAGCTCCATTGGAGGTCTGTGTCTATGTGCACACCCAGAAACTTGAAACTGGAGACCCTTTCCACGCACTCCCCATTGATGCTGATAGGCTGCAGCTCAGACTTCCTCCTTCTGAAATCAACTACCAGTTCTTTTGTCTTGGTGGTATTGAGGTCCAGGTTGTTATCTACACACCAATCTGACAGCCTCTGAACTTCAGCTCTGTACGCCGTCTCATCTCCCCCTGAGATGAGCCCCACCACGGTGGTATGATCTGCAAACTTGATAACTGCGTTGTCTGTGTGGGTACTAACACAGTCATGTGTGTACAGAGTGTACAGTAGGGGACTCAGTACACAGCCTTGTGGAGAGCCGGTGTTGAGGCTGAGGGCTGAGGAAAGATGAGGCCCCACTCTAACTCTCTGTACACGGTCTGAGAGGAAGTCTCTGATCCAGCGGCAGGTGGTAGAAGGAAGTCTGATTTCCAGCAGTTTAACTATTAGTCTGTCCGGGAGTATCGTATTGAAGCAGAGCTAAAGTCAACAAAGAGCAGCCTGGCGTAACGGCCCTGCACTTCCAGGTGAGAGATGGTGGTGTGGAGCGTTGTAGCAATGGCATCTTCAGTTGATCTGTTAGCTCTGTATGCGAGCTGGAGTGGGTCGAGGTTGGGTGGCAAGCAGGACATGATGTGACATTGGACCAGTTTCTCGAAGCACTTCATTATAACAGGTGTTAGAGCAACTGGTCGGTAGTCGTTGAGGCTGCTAATGTTAGTACGCTTTGGCAGTGGGACGATTGTGCCTGACTTTAGGCACGGTGGGATGCAGGACTGGGACAGTGAAGTGTTGAAGATCTTAGTGAAGACCCCAGCCAGCTGGTCTGCACACTCTTTAAGGACCCTTGCGGTTACCCCATCTGGTCCGGCAGCCTTCCTGGGGTTCACTGCCCTCAGTGTGCGCCTCACCTCATATTCCTGCACGTTGAGGCTTGGGCTGCTGCTGCTGTCCGATGTTTTTGCTGCTGCTGCCTCTGGTCCCTTCGCCTCAAAGCGTGCGAATAAGTGGTTCAGCTCCTCCGCAAGTGCCGCGTTACCCTCAGTCAACATGGTATTGCAAGGTTTGTAGTTGGTTAAGTGCTGAACTCCCTGCCATACCTGTCGTGAGTTGTTGGTGCTGAAGTGGTCTTCGATCCTTCTCTTGTACACTGCCTTGGCTTCTCTGATGCCTCTTTTCAGCTCAGATCTGGCTGCACTGTACTGCATACCATCACCGGATCTGAAAGTGGCGTCATGTTGCTTCAGCAGGACCTGGACCTCTTTAGTCATCCAGGGTTTCTGGTTGGAATACACCTGCAGACGTTTGTCCACAGTGACACTGTTGGCAAAGAAGTGAATATATGAGAGCACTGATGTTGTGTGCTCTTCAAGGTCCTGATGTTCAAACACACTCCAGTCCGTGTTTTCAAAACAGTCCTGCAGCTGATGTGATGCGCCTTCTGGCCAGGTTTTCACAGTTTTTGTGACTGGAAGGGCTCTTCTCCTAACTGGAGTGTATGCAGGGATCAGCAGCATGGACATGTGGTCTGACAAACCTAGATGTGGTAGAGGGGTTGCCCTGTAGTCTTTTTGGATGTTGCTGTAGGCTTTATCCAGTGTGTTTTTCCCCCTCGTTGCACATTTAATATGCTGTTCAAATCTGGGGAATACTGGCCTTAAGTCAGCATGGTTGAACTAATAAAATACCACTGTGAACATTATGAACCCACCACCACCCGTCCTTGTTGGAGGACACTGAACAGACAGTGAAACTGATTTGCAGGGGCAGAACATGACTGTGATGATGAATTGGTGCTGGTGGGAGTGGCAGACAGTACCAGGAGAGGATGCTTTAAGTGCATGTGATTATGCATAGCAGATGTTGACAGATGTTTGATATCTCTGCCTCTGCTGATCTGACTTTTGCACACATTACATATCACTTTGGTTTCATCTGCAGCACTGGCTGTAAAATGCTTCCACACAGAACTTGAGTTTTTTGGCTGCTGGAGGACCAAGAGGTGCTCAGCAGCAGCAACACTCTTTTCTATTTGGTTGCCCAAATCCGTGTGGGGAGTTTCAGCTAAGTTAATGAGTGACGGGACGCTATGCTAAGGTTAAGTCTACATCTCACTATGTGCAAAAGACAGGGTAACT
Organism: Pelmatolapia mariae; assembly: GCF_036321145.2. Taxonomy (NCBI): domain Eukaryota; kingdom Metazoa; phylum Chordata; class Actinopteri; order Cichliformes; family Cichlidae; genus Pelmatolapia; species Pelmatolapia mariae. The sequence continues at coordinate 35,343,396 of NC_086229.1, forward strand.
TAAGCGTACCATATAACTCCCACAAGTGCATACAGTTCGACACAACTACACAAGCATTGTTTTAACCTTTTAAACCAAACGTTAACGTTACTCTGTCAACACCCTGTTGTCTAAATGAGTGAGCTAACAGAGCTACGTAAACAGAGCGAACATGAGAGACCCGACTGCAGACGTCAATAATGCAGCGTAATGGAATAATCTCCCGATCTTCACTAAAGTTATAAACTGCCTCTGGAACCTAGTTATGGTACAAAAACATCTATTCAACAATAACAGGGATGCAGTTCAGTCTTTTATGGCTCAGCCTCTCTGTTGCTGTGTGCAGCAGCCTGTGTCACTCACTCATCCTGTCATGCACTGCGGTCTCATAAGGAAACTCAGCTTTTTGATATAAAGTTTTTCTTGTTCCTGAATAAAAATATTTTTAAAGTATTTGTTGGAAATAAGTATTCATAAAAAACACGTTATTTGTGCCTTTCTGAATACCGTATTCGGGTTCGGCTCTACTCCTAGTTGGGATCATTGTCCTTTGCTGATGCATGTATTGTGCAGCCATGAGGAGCCTTAACCCTTAGATGCACACGTGGGGTCAAAAATGACCCCACGGGTTGTTTTTCTTCAATATCTTTAAAATGCAAAGTTGTAATATAGTCATATTCCAGGTATTCCTCATAAAATATGTTTGTAACATGAGGCCATTTGCATTTTAATTTATTTTTTCATTAATTTAAAAAAAATGCAGTTTTTGTATCACTACCCCACTCTTCCACAAGTGGGGTCAAAAATGACCCCAAGCAGTTCCTATGGAATCTTCTATGAAACTTTCATTCTTACCAACTCTGACTGTCCCACTTACACTTCTGATGGATCAAGAGTTAATTTCTACACAGTAACATACATGATTTATAGTCAGGGCTGCACATAAGTGCTCTGCAGGTGTGCATTTGCTGTCAAAATAAAAGTATTCCCAGAAATTCAGAGAATATGCGCTTCTTTTGTGCTTGAGGAACACGAAAGTAATTGCTTATGGAGCTTGCTTCTTCGACATGTTGAAGAGTTCTGAACAAATATCTGTCCTCCTCCAGAACATCTAATGTACGCAGATGAGCGTTCCAACTTCTTATCTGGTACGCGTCTTTTATTTTGACATCGAATGTGCACCTGCGGACCATTTATGTGCAGCCCTGTTTATAGTTTCCTGTGCATCTCAAACATTGTCCTTTCTAATGTTTTTTTTAATATCTAAAGTAACATGGCTGCTATGAGGCCAGCTAGGATCCCTGTGGATCTTGCCCTACAAATGATCCAGGACAGATGGGATGAAGAGCCCATCGGAGGCACTGACTCAGAATCTGACATCTCAGATATAGAGGACCCAGACTATTGTCCCCCCCACTGAACAAGGGCAGTCAGACACAGAGGAGTCCTCTGATGAGTCCTCTGAAGAGGAAATGGATATTGAGTCTAACAGAATGAGCCCCTCTTACTGCTCTAGCCACAATATTCTGAATTAGTCGGCCAGGGCTCCCCAGTACATGGAAGATGTTCATGTCTGATAATTTAATAGAAGAGGTGCTGTCATACACAAACATGGAGGCACAAAGAGTAGCCACAGACGGGGCAAAAGAGTGGAAAAATGTAACCAAACATAAGCTCCTGGCCTTCATTTGATTGACCATTCTTGCAGGAAGTGAGAAGAACTGAGATGTACCAGTCAGTGTGTTTTTTGGGAGTCCTCTGCATAACCCATTGTAAAAGGCCACTATGTCAATTCAAAGATTTGAACATATTTGCCGTTTCTTGCACTTTGATGACAAGACGACCAGAGCCTACCGACTGAAAACAAACCACATGGCAGCTTTCTGCTACATATGGGGCCTGTTCCTGGTCAACTGCAGGCAGAAATTCATCCTCAGTGATTGTGTTACAGTGGATGAACAACTTGTGCCTTTCAGAGGGAAGGGCCGGCTTCTGCAGTATATGCAGAGCAAGCATACAAAAGTGATACAAAAACTGCAATTTCTTAAAATTAATGAAAAAATAAATAAAAATGCAAAGGGCCTCATGTCACAAACATGTTTTATGAGGAATATCTCAAATATGAAAATATTACAACTCTTTGTTTTAAAGATTTTGAAGAATAACAACCGAGTTTATAGCAAAATGCATTGTTTCTATTTGGGGTCATTTTTGACCCCACTCGCGGAAGAGTGTAGGTATTGGTAGGTTGTGCATCTAAGGGTTAATAATGCAGCTGCATTATTTGTCCACCATAACAGAGGTTAGTGTTCAACTCTATCACCACTCTGGCCACATGTTGCCACATGTTGCCAAACTTGTACTCCCAGCTCTGAGCTGCTGCTGCTGAACACGTTACTTTTGTAATTATGTCTCCAAGCAGCATCACAGCTTTCAAAGAAGAAAAAAAGCATTATTTCCTGATAATGTCTGATGTGCTTGTACAAGATGTAAAGACTGGTAGTTTGAGGAAATCCTTTCAGAAACATATTTGCTTGCACAGAGCAGTGAGCCTTCTTGGTTTCCTTGTAGATTAAAAACAGGATTGGAGTGATGAGGTACGCGGTGCTGCACGGCTGTCTATGGATGACCTGGACATCAGAACCACATCAGCCCAGACCCAGACATCTACCAGCACAAGTACAGAGCTATACTGAAACCTGTCTGTGTTATCACTCAGCCAGGCTTTTCAATCAGCTGTTTTTGTTTTTAATACGTGACCTTTGCTAAAGTTCATCCAAAGGTGCCAATGATGTGTGACAGGATGTAAAGATGTGTTTGTCTGTAGGACAACAGTTTAGTGATCTGTGGCTGACAGGCTCAGTTTCTCTCCAGCTCAGTACTAACAGGTGAATCTTCCACAGGCTGAGCTGTGATGTTAGAGGGCTGCTCGTGGTGCTGATCCAAGACAGGCTCAGTTGGATCTGAATGCACATCTGTGTCAAAATACTGCAGGAAGTTCACATGTGGTAAATCCACTGTATCGGCACAACCGTCACTACCAGTCGACTAATGTGACACTTGCAGACTGAGTGATGCTGCTGGTTTGTACTGAGTGTGAGACAGAGCTGACCTCTGACCTCAGGGTGGAGAAATCTGATAGAAAACTCTGACTCAGCAAAAATGTAGCCAAGGTCACATGTAAGAGGACAGCCAATGAAAAAGCTGGGTGAGTTGTAACTAATAACTTCGCTGACACAGTCTGATACATGCCTGTTTTTATGGCAGGTTTATTTGGCTGTTTTGAAAAGGTTTTTATCCTAATAACTCAGTTTAACTATGACAAGAATGAAATGGTGCAAATGTAAAATCCTTGAGGCTCTATTCTGAGTAACTTTATGATTGGCTGCATGTGATGTGGGGACATGTGGCAACAAAACAAACATAACTTAGGCTGCATGTAAATGGGCTCTGTGCAGCTTTGAATCAGCTCCTGTTGGCCTCCAGCTTCTGGAAACACTTCCAAGCAGAGCTGCCGCTTTGCAAGCCCGACTGGGACCAGTTCCCAAAGCAGGTGGTCCCCATCATGTCAGTGGTTGGCGTGTGGGTGAGGAAAGGACTCACAGGTAGGTGAAGGCTGCTGTTTATTATCAGGAACACAGGATGACTGGCTGAGCTGAAACAACTGAAGCGAACACACGTACAGAGTCGAGCACATTAACATCAACAATGACGCTGAGCAGAGAGAACATGAGACAAAGTTTAGCCAACAGCACTGAGATCCTGAACCCTGAAGCCCTACGACTCATTTCAGCAGCACCTGAAAACAAAATCCTACATTTGTGAGCTGGTGTGAAAAATTCCAACGGCACAAACTGAGAATTCAGGCAGTGCACAAAAACAGCCGTACAAGGACACATTTAAGGACAAGAGGACTTTGCAGCATCACGTCTGTTAGCTGGGCTTCTTAAATGAAATGATGGACGTGAATCCGTCTCAGCAAGCAGCTTCTTCCCCCATGGATGTCCACAAGCATCAGTCCAGCTGCTTCAGTCTCAGGACCCAGCAGAAGGTGGAAGAGGAGGAGGATGGATCAGTTTGTGACACCCTGTGATATCGAATCCCAAGAGGACACAAAGCAAAAGAAAATCAAGCGCTCCCTAAAAGCACCATCTGATCACAAGCCTGCACAGGCCAATCACAGCTGGAAGCTTCCTGGATGTAATCTGGATGAGCAGCACTACGTCAGATGGTCACAGCAGAAAGTACAAGAGCAGTAAAAAATTAAGAGAAAAAAGAGAAAAACACTAGAATAGACAAACAGAATGACAGAATATCGTAGTAGAATAAAATACTTTGTTACATAGGGGGAAAATTGCACTTGGTGGCATTGCACATCAAGGAGACAGGACAAGATTTACGATTGTGTGTGTTGGTCTGCACATGTGGGGTCTTCTGCAGAGACCATGTTGTGGAGTCTGACAGCAGTAGGGAGGAAAGACCTGTGAAACCTCTCGGTCACCCGTGCTTGGTGTAAATTCAGTGACTCAAGCTGCAGTTGGTTGTCATCTTCATTGAAAAATAAATATGAATAAATGATAACAAAATAAATAAATAAATAACTGTAACAGGAGACTGAAGAAGACTGTAACGGAGTCCAACAGTCTGCAGTGGCCACCACAGTCCACCGTCTTCACATCACACTTTCCACATGTCTGTGAAGTCTCCTTGCCCTTGTACTCGTGCCTTGATGAACAAGTAGGTAGAGTTCAAATGTGGGTTTATAAGTACAATTTACTGTCACTGCTGCCGTTTTTGTTTTGTCAGGTTTGTTTCATGAATATTTCTCAGACAGAAAAAGGTGATATTCCAACAGAGCTGAAAAGGAGAGCCGTTGATGCCTGAAAACGTGATGGCAGGTGGCAGATTGGAGTCCACATGAAATATAGGCTGTATGAAGACTGAAAATATAGATGATACAAATATGCAGCCAAACATTTGTGGACATGGATAAACTCTCTGATCCAAAAAGCAGGAAGTGACACAGCTAGAAAATGAAAGTGTGTAACAGCTGAAGTCAAATGTAATGCAGAGTTGAATCTGCACTTGGATCCATGTGTGAAAGGTCCACATGTAGGGATCACATGAGTCCTGATGTTTGTCAGTGCAGCTTGATAACTCCATCTACTGTGGGCTACATATACTGGGCTGGTAGCTCCATAGTGTTGCAAAGAAACTATTCAATGTGCAAATTTAAAATCAGAGGCTCTTCTAACACAGGAGCCATGTTGAGTTTAGATCCCAGCGACCACCGGCAGTCTGAAATGGAATGAAGCCCATTGACAGCCAGCAGGTCTAAACAGGAACGCAGCCATTTGTATGCGTGGCATTGATGTGGCTGCAGCTGACACAGGATTGGTTCAAACTAAACATTATTTCACAGAGTTCACAAATAAACTCACGTTTCTATCTTTGAAGATCATCATAAAGTAGAACTGATGGTCCAGCAGACAACAGCAGGAGGTTTGAGCCCTTCTGATGCAGCAGAAACAGGATTTGGAGGAAGATGTTAATAGATTAGAAAGAATTGTACACTGTGAATCAATGCAAGTCTTTCTAGATAGACAGATCTTTAATAATCCCTCAGGTAGGTTCCTCTGGGACAGTCACAGATAGAGACACCAATTCTGACGTCCTTTGAAAGTTTTCATCACTCGTCATGTACACAGATGTTAATTCTACATATTCCTAGTACTGAACTCTAAATCAATATGAAGAAAATGCTGCTACTAATCTGCATATATGTTGATATCAAATCCTTTTCCAGCACATGGATAAATCTCTATAAATCTTTCAGTCTGATCAGAATGGGCACAGTGTTGTTATTGCAGCACTCCCTGATGTTTGAAAAGCTAAATGTCCATTTTAAAGTGCTCGTGTGTAGGATTGTGTTTCCTTCCTTTGTGCAGTTCTTACAGGAAACATGTTTGAATGTTTCCTGTTCCCCTGATGCTTCTTCCTGTTGGATAAAGTTGCTTTGAATAACATGTTCTTATAGGTTTCAATGAACTTCAAACTGGGATCCACTTACAAAACTGTCTCATTTTATTGGAACGATCCACATTTGCATCCATTCACGGTACATTTGACATCTGAACACGTTTGTACACATGATGAAAGGACAGATGGTGTTTGTGTGTCCTTCTTAAACTTAGTGTGAATGTTTCATCATGTAGAACTACTTAGAACAAAGTCTTTGGGAACATTTGGAGAACACGTTTAGGAAAGTAACATCCTGGTAGAACATTTTCTTAAAGCAAAGCAGAGCTGCAACATGACTGTGAGGATTCACAATAATAAAGTCACAATACTTTATTATTATGAAGACTAAAGTGCACCTTAATGCTGCCAATGAATACACATGTTCTTTGTGAAAGCATGAGCACAGCTGACATGCACCACACTGACCCCACTCGCCCCATTTCTTCATCCACTTCTTGCTCTTGTGCTTGAAATGAGACGCAGACGCAGCAAAAGTCAGAGGCTCTAAAATCCACAAAAAGGGGGCTTGTTAGATCAGGATATTGATGTGATCCATAGAAAACATGGATAATACACCACTTTATTTGAAGACATCTGTAGCACTGCCTCAGGATGTTTCCACAGACTCCTCTGTGCACCTAAAGGAAAGGTCAAAGGTCAACAGCACATGTAGTTGGGACAATTCTTCATTTACAAACAACCCACAAACCCACGGTTGGTCGGATGGGATATGATAACATTTTGGAGCGACTACTGGTCCAATTTTATTGGCCGGGCTTTCGAGGGGGAGGGGCATCCTGCGTGGAGAGTCAGCTGGTGAATGGAAGTCCAGTTTGACATATTTTGGCATAATATGTCACTAAACAATCATTTACTGACAGCATGTCTGATGGAAATAAGTGCAGATTATGTATGAAGTATAACTGCACACAGTAACTGTGTTACAATAAGGACTTAACAGCGCCCTCTGCTGGAGTGTTTCAGTACTGCGTTAACTAGAATACACCACCTCCTCCTCCTCCTCACACCACCTGCTACAGCTCTACTCTTCTATGACTACAGTCATCCACAGCACTGATGTGAGGTCACATGGTTCATATGTAAGGAGCACAGAGACGTGCTAGCAGCTGACCTCAGGTCAGTTTAATGACTGTGAGCAGCAGCTGTGTTCTTGTCACTGTGACAGGGAGACACTCTCAGACACAGCGCTCATGTCAGCTTGTTCTCATGCAGGAGGATCAGGAGCTCCATGTTTGTCTTCATGTTTGAATCATGATGTGTTTGTGCCATCAGAGTCTGTCATGAGTACTCAGGGTTTCACAGCAGCTCTTCTGGATGCTGACGAGGACTCCAACCTCATGTTTCACCTCTCTGAGCTTCTGATGTCTGTGAACACTCGTGTTTCTTCTCTGGGCTCATCTGGACAAAAACACCTTTCTGTGTTTGGCTCCAGCCTCATTGTGACTGACAGGAAGTGTGTTATCCATGAGCTTCTTTGTTTCCTGCTGTGTTTCCTGTCTGTGGACAAACACGAGTGTTTCAGCTGAGGACTTGGTTCCTTCCACCTGTCCATACAGGACATCACGCTGTCTTTTCTCTTTAAATGCAGCTCCAGGTCCTTCCACGTGCTGTATTTGTGCAGTTTGTAGTGTGTCCTGGGAAACGTAGCACACATGGTGTTCTTCTGCTGTTTCCTCCTTTCACTGAGTGTGAAACACTGACGCTGTGCTGTTGTTCACAGAGCTGATTCTAGCTGCAGCTGGACTCTGTCATCTAACTGAATGTGTTGGTGCTGATCACGGGGCTCTGAGGGGGGAGCAGCAGGAGGACTCTGGATGCTGACGTCAGTGTATCTGTGGAAGCTCACACAGCGTGTCTCTGTCATTCAATATTGTGCTATATATTGTATCTATGCAAAGATGAACAGACTGTGTGTTCACTGGTCTCTGTGCTGCTGACTGCTGCAGCTCTGATGTCATCATCACTCCCTCCTCCACCCTCAGCAGTCCCAGCATGCTGCTGTGGTGCACCCCACCCTCACTCTACACCTGAGCCATAGACCACACCCTCCACCTCAATATACACCACAGTTTTCTCTGCTATGGAAATGAGATCAGGAGAAAATCATTATTATTATTATTTAATAAATGCTCACATTAATGTGGGCTTATTTGTTTCATATTAGAAACATTAGTTGAGTGTTTTTAGTATAAAATGGTGAAAGTCCCTCTTTTGGCTCCTCCCCTCACCTGCGGATGGATGGTGCTGTTACCGTGGTGACAGCTGTGATGTGTTTCAGTCCTGCCTGGTTATCACTGCAGGAATCTTTCACATTTATTACAGGTAATAACTCTGATTTTTCTGTGTATTATGAACTAAATGTATCCTGATACACACAGAGATGGATGAGCAGAGGTCACATGATGAAAGAACAAACATGGAGTCTTTGATTTATTTAGATATTTATTGATGAATGCAAACAAACCCTGACACTGAACCATCGTCGAGCAGAACAAACCTGATCACATGACCTGCTGACCCAAACAGTGAAAAGCTCCATGGCAACAACAACAAACAGCCTCACATATGTTAACAGAGGCTGTTAGAAGCACAGAGTCTTTACAGTCTTTCTCCTGTTTGTACACAGATCTCTGCACATCTTCATCACAGTTACTCACAGACGTGCAGAGTGTGTGGATATCAAAGCTAAGTTTCCACCATGTTTGTAGTCTGTACTGGGACTCATGGAGCATCTCTCTATGAGCACTCAGTGCTTTAAACAGTGAGTCCCAGTTTAACCAGCAGCCTTCACACCACACATCACACAGACATGGAAACTTCAAACCCTCAGACTGAAGTCACTGGCAGTCTCTGGCACCAGCTACTGCGCTAACAAACATACAGCAAACAGTGAAGGTTTGGTAGAGAAAGCTGGTTGGGTAATACCAAGTATGTGGCGGGGGAGGCGGGGTTACATTACTAGATGATTAAACATGAAACTATTTTGCTGATAATAATTGAAACGATTAAAGAAAATCAAGATAATTCATAACTTTATAAACTGGAATGATGAAATTATATTGGCTGGATCTGATTATTGGGGGGTCATGACCCCCGTAACCCCCCTGGAAATTACGCACCTGGTCCTGAGGTCAAATCCACCATCTTTGTTTCAGTGCTTCATGTTCTCCCGTGTTTGTGTGCGTCCTCTCCGGTACTCCGGCTTCCTCCCACAGTCCAAACACATGCAGTTAGTGGGGTCAGGTTAACTGTGAGTGGTCGTGTGTCTGTGTTATTCCACCTTAATAAATGACTTCCTGTTAGCATTAAGTGCTTCTGTAGGACTGATGTCATTTTCATGGTTGGATCATTTAAATGAAGCTGGACTCAGATGCAGTAAATAAGTTGATTGATCATTAATGAATAAAGCTGGTCAAATCCATCACGTGGACACATGTGATTGTGTAGTATTGATCCCAATGCTGGTATTAGTCCTGGATCAATAACACTGGATGGATGCGTTCAGCATGGAGCCCTGAGCTGTGTTACAGACAAACATGAAACTGACAGGTCTGTGTCATTCACAGTCTGTAACACTTCTAAACAACAGAGGCTGACCCAAGTGCCTCAGAGCCAGGCACGCTCACATCACAGCTCTCTAAAGAAGTTTCAAAATAAGAGCTGAAAGCTGTGTTTGCTTGTGTTAGCTTATTGTTGTGGAGACTAACATTCAGTGATCATGTGTTCAGACTCATAATGATTACTCTCATAAATCCTGATCTTTGTATTTACTGTGTGTTGGATCAATAACTGAGATTCATTGTATCACACAGCTGTGCTGCTGCTGCTGCTGGTGATGTCAGCACATCTGGAACAATACGAGGTATCTGCTACCAGACTGAGCAGGACGTGAGACCTGTGGACTGTTTAAAGCTGTCCCTCCACAGCTCACTCAGACCTGATCCACACCTCAGTGAGATTCTCTGACTTCCTCAGTAGAGACAGAAACCATTCAGATCTGGGACGATCAGCTGACTGATGATGTCACACAGACTGTGTTTTTCAGGAACAGTGATTCTGATGTGAGCCTGCTAGCTGACAGCAGACCTGATGAAACCACATGTTGACATCTGTGAGGACAGACTGGACTCTTTGACTGCACCTTGGTTCTCCTCAGAGGTCTGTACAGGAGCATGTCCACCCCCACTGAAGATCTCAGTCACTGTGAAACATAGAAAGCTGCTTGTGTGGCCTCTGCCTCACATGTAGATGCAGCTACAGGTTTCTCTGTCAGTCAGACTGAAACAGTGTCCTGATGCTGCATCATTCAGCTCTGTGCCCCAGTCAGCATCACTGTTTCTACCAGTGTCAGTGTTTCTGCCCTTTTCATGTTTTATACAAACTAAAGTGATACACAACATATGCAGTGCTATACACGCATATGTATATGTTTCTAAGAGTTTGATAACCAAGCTGTTACCAACATCATGCACCATGTTCTTGTTCAACATGGGGAAAAAACACAAGACTAGTTTAAATGAAGATTAAAGCCTTTGCTGTTTATTAGATAAGCCACATGCATTATGATCCCTCAATACAATCATATTCTGCTTAGAATTGCATTCAAAACTATTGAGCCAATATTTTCAGCTTCTATGGCTGAAACATTTTCAAATGATGAGCTTCCAACAATGAGTGAAACAGTAAGAGCATGTGGAGAGTTTGGAAACATCCCATTAAGAAAGAGAAATCAAACATTTGGATTGATTTTAATGAGCTCAGACTTGTTGAAAATGCAGAGGAGCTGGTTTTGAACTGAGCTTCAGAGAAACACAACATTACTGATATTCACTGTGAAGCTGTGAGTGGAAAAAGACAGAAAACAACATGTGGATCCTGGAATAATGGGAGCTTCCATCTTTAAAGGACTGAAGAGGAAGAAGTTTACAAGGAATCATTTAGAAGAGTTTCAAACATCAACTGATTGAATCCATAAATGTGAAAACGTGTTTGAATCCATGAATCTAAAAACGTGGTTCTGAGTGAAAGAGACAGACATGTACAGACTGAACTCTCTGTTCAACAGTCAGAGTGTTTCTCTAACAGGAGAAGTAGAGTAGAAGGACAGAGTGCCAGCAGGACAGTCCACATACACTGCTGCTCTGTTAGAGGAAGAGGAGGAGGAGGAGGAGGATGTTAGTTTGTTATTGTGACAGACAGAATGAGGACCATCATCAGAGCAGCTCAGACTCCAGGAATGATCATTTCGTCCAAACCAACAGTCATTACTGTCTCCTTTCCTTCTGATTCTTCTGTAACTCACTGATATAAAAACGTTTCCTCTCCACTCGACCTCCCAGTAACAGCGACCAGTCAGACCATCTCTACAAAGCAGCTGATAAACATCAAATCTGTCTGGATGATCAGGATATGACTGAACCTCCTCCACATGTGTCACCTTCCTGTTGTTGTCAGACAGTTGGAGCTTTGTGTGCACTGTGTTTGTGTCGATTGTGAGTTGACAGGAATCTGATGGAGAGAACAAACACAATCCAGCTGCAGTTATTGATCCATCATCTGTTCATTGATTGACACTTTGATGATGACTCCTGACATGATGAAGATGGTTGAATGTGTGCTGCTTTGTTTTCATGAATCCCATTAAAAACACACTTACACTTCCTCAGACCTGGGCCCGTATCCCTAAAGATACTGAGAATCCCCTCAGAGAGCTCCTAACTTAACCTAAAAATTCCTTGCCAGGAGTTTTAGCTTAGAAGTGATTCCAGAACATTTTCAGTGAACTCTGAGCAAGGAATGGATGGAAAATCCTATCTTAGTGAGGAGGTGTGGTTGACCCCGTTGCTAGGTATGAGTCATCATTTCAAAAGCCGTGATTGGTTGATCCTACAAGTTTGATGGAAATGAGCTTTTGGTGAGAATGAGCAAAGGATGTACCCTCAAATCAATAAACATAATTATACACTCTAATCTTATGCTGGCTGTAATTGTAAATAATATTTCACATTCAAGAAAATATCTGGAAAATGAATAGTAAGCTGTAGGGGTTATAGCCTAACATTAGAATCTAAAATATGTGAAAACTTAAACTCATTACACCCTGTTCAAATAATGATTCGTGTCTTATTTGCTCATATTAATATCCTAGCTGGCATATTTTGTACTTTCACTCCCATATGGACCCCATTGAAAACAAGATGGCCTATCTCAAGGGGCTAATGAAGTAGAAATCACAACGTTACAAGTCCAGTGTGGTCTTAACGGGGGTAACACGGCTCAGCTTTTATCAATGTCTGTGATTGCTGGCTGGTCTATTTATAAAGGCTTGTTAACAAATATCCTACAAACACAGAAAATGGAGAAAAAAAAGGACTCGCAAGCCGAACTAGACTGAGGAGCAAGGTTTGTTGCTGGCCCAGTTGGTGAACGAACATAAAGGTATCTCTCCTGCCTCTTCTGTTGGCCATTTTGTGCAGCTGCTTAGGGGAACTCCTAAGCCACTAAAAGTCCTCTTCCCTGCTCTTAGCAGATCTCGCCTTAGGAGCCCTTTTAAGCGCTAGGAATCTTGAGGAATAGCTTTTATATTAACTGGGATTGTCGTGTCACTTTTAGGGGAAATTCTAAGAAAACGTCATGACTCTGAGAATTTTCTTAGAATTTGGCCGCTAGGAGCCACTTTTTGCACAAAGATTCTTTAGGGATACGGGCCCAGGTCTCAACCATCGGACTCCAGCAGGCTCCACCCTGAAAGGAGGAGGGGTCAGAGCAGTCAGCATGCACACATGGACATTACATGGCTCTCACACACACACTGTTACACACTGATAAAGGAACAGTCCAACATTTTCACAAATACACTTCTTCAGTCTCAGCTGACTGCAGCTTTACAACCTTACAAACAGCACATTTGCACAATGACTGAAACCAGCAGCACCTTCACTGTGAAACAGCACAGCTTGATGTTCTGCTCCCATCTCCTCACAGACAGCAGAGACACTCTTGTTTTTAGTCGTCTGGTCTTTAATTTATTAAAGTGTGAGTTCAGGTGACATTAGAGAGGTGTGTGTTAAAGAGTGTGTAACTGCCCACTGTGACGTCACATCCACAGTGTGTGGATGTCCTGTATGTTTGCTAAGATTTGAACTCTTACTGTTGGAAATTCTATCAACAAAACACTATAGTTGTATATATATATATATATATATATATATATATATAATATATATTATATATATATATATATATATATTATGTATAGTTTAATGCATGAGGCTGTTGCAGGACCTTAAATAGAATTGTGTCCTACCTGAGCTGGTTGAGTTTAACCAGTTTCATGACATACTTCCACATGAAATCTCCTGTTTTCCATCTTCTTCCTCTAACAAGATCCTCAGTCTGCTGCTGTTCCTTTTGTGGAGGCAAATCCATCCTGTGTTTCCTTCAAAGCATCATTTCCACTTCACAGCTGTGAAAATGTGTCACATGAAGTTCCCTCTTTACAAAGTGATGATGAAACTGTGGCACTCGGCCACAACAAGAATTTCTCAGTCTAGTGACTGAACTGTGATCCAAACTGAGCGTTAGTTTGAGAAGCATTCAGATCCACATGTGCATCATCCAGGAGCGCAGCAGCAGCAGCAGCAAAGGAAGCAAAACTGCCTTTGAGTCATAGACATAAATGTGTTGTTTTCATGTAGCAGCAGGTTAAAGTGACACGTCACTGACACTGAGGGCAAAGCTGAGAGTTTCTGCTCCCAAACATTTGGACCAAAGAGTCCCTCGAGCTGACCTGCTGCTTCTTTATAACCTTTGCAATCAAACACTGCAGCATTCATTTGATGCAGCTGATTCTGCTGCTTTGTATTGATGAGGATTTTTCATTGATATCCAAATAAAGACATATCTTTAAAGCCCTCCATGGTCAGGTATCAGAGATGCTGACTCCATGAGCCGCTTGCTGCCTCAGACCTTCTGGCGTGGCCTCGTTAGAGCTCCCAAAGACTCATTTAGTCACTAAATGTGATATGGCCTTTGTGCTCCACACATCATGACTGGAATTCCCAGCCTGAGGATCCCAGAAGATTTCAAAACTAGAACAAATTGCTGAACATCAGGTAGAAACAAGAACAAGATGGCAGCTTTAAATCCTCCGAGGAAAAGCAGGGAAGTTAATACAGGTGAGGGCGCTGTGGGAGTCAGGTGACTGAGAGCAGGAGGAGAGTCTGAGGACACCTAGTGGCTGGATGAGCAGTGACAGCAGGTTGAGTAAAACAACACAGATAGACAGACAGAGGACAGAGACCAGGGGTCCGTTCTTCGTACCTCGCTTACTACATCCAAGATCAAATCATCGCGCTAACTTTGAGCTCGCTAATCCGGTTCTCCGAGCCCACCTGTTGTTGACGATTAGTATAGCTTGATGAAGTAATGTGAGATCACTGGGTGGCTTAAAAGGGGCTACGCATCGATAGTAGAAACATTGATCGGCAACCCTGTGATTGGTCGGCGAAGATGTCGAAGGAGCGCGCTCAGTATTTCACGGCAGCAGACCAAGAACTCGTGATTGAGGGATTTCAGGAGTTTCAGAGTTTAATCAAAACGCAAGGGAACACTGCAAAGGCTGCAAAAGCAAGGAGAGAGGGCTGGCAGAAAGTTGCTGACAAATTAAACTCGTAAGTGATCCATGATATTACATTATATCATGTGATATTATATTATACCATGTTATAATATATTACATTATATCCTCTTCCACATTAGAGCCACAACAGGACCTACTAGAACATGGGAACAAGTAAAAGTGAAATATAGGAATATTCTACAGAATGGTAATATTCATCACTTATATTGCTTTTAGTCTCTTGAAAAGAGACCCTGAAATAATCTGTTTGTTTGTTTATAACAGCAACCAAGAAAAGGGCAGAGCAAATAAAGACAGGTGGTGGTCCTGCACCCCCTCGTCACACCCCTTTTTGTACTGTGACATTTATTGACATTGTGGGTTTTTTTGTATGTAGTTTGACATAACACTCCATCACTTTTACCTGTTCCCATGCAAGGGGTGACTGAAGCATGCACAGTAAGTTGGGATATATATATATATATATATATATATATATATATATATATATATATATATATATATATATATATATATATATATCTATATCTAGAGAGAGAGAGAGAGAGAGAATGAGAGAGAGAGAGAGAGAGTAAATAATACCCTCACGGGAGAATCGATATCTCTCTATGAGCACACTGTCGCGCTGAGCTAAAGGATCCCATCTATCCCGCAATAGCCGCTGAATTCTGAAAACCCTCCTTATCAATCTTGCACCTTCCTTGCTCGCGTACAAACGGACAGGACATGGCTGCGACAGACTTCCCAAATCCACCTTCGCTTTTATAGCCGTGGTCTCTCATCTTGATTACACGAAGTAATTTACTATCACTACTCTAAAATATGAATTACATCTGACATAATCAAATACATGTAATAGAATGATTAATAGTACATTTCCCTTTTTTTCCGAAATGACCTGTATGTATTTGTATGAAATCAATAAAATAATCAAATACTGCATTATCTTTAGTTACAGTGATAATATTTATTTATGGTAAAACAGTGGCGAAATATCGCTGTTGCTTTCGTATAAATGAAGCGGACATACCTGAGTGGCCGCGATCTAATCCTGTTTACATAAAGTAAACCTGCTCCCAAGCAGGTTTATGCTTACGGATCTGTTGCTATGACAGCAAGTCCCAGATGAGCTTCGGAGAACCGAACGATCCAAGATCACGCGAAATCGTCAACATTCAAATCCGGCTAACTTACTTAGCGAGGTACGAAGAACGGACCCCAGCACTTCCAGATGGGGAACTGACCCACAACAAAACCAAACCCTCCTGTGACTCTGAGAGCAGCCTAATGCTGAGAATCATGATGGAGTCTGTCCCCTGACTCCATTTACCTGCTTTGTCTCTGCTGTGCTTCCTGTTTCACACCAACATTTCCTCCCACTTAATGTCAGCAGGAGACCCTTTGACGAGCTGCTCTCACATGATTGATTACATGCATATATTCTGTTGTCTTATGATAACTCTGAAACTGAAAGATCTGCAGCCTCACGCCATTGTTCCATCGTTATCTGTTGACATTTGGAGTTATTAATGAGTTGAATCATGTTACTCTGCTGAAAGTGTAACCAATACATCTACTCATAAAAAGAATGAGTGAATCAATATGGATAACAACAGAGGACAATTTATTTAGGGTCTGATGGCAATTTACCATCTATGTCCAGCACTTTTTAAAATATTGATGGACTGGAGCACATCCGTCCTTAACATACACTTTTAAACATCAGCTTGATACTGATACATCAAAGGAAACTTAACTGACTCTAAGTGCAAATATTTAAACCTGAACAACTTAGAACTTCCCTGGAATACAATCAAAGACAAGAGGAAATAAAAACATATTTTCATCAATGGCCACTTCTAACCAGGTGGCAAGTGAATATTTTGGGTGTAAAGAGTCTTTTCTCAGTCCTGGGGCTGTAACACCACAACCTCCTCAGTCTGTAATCAGAGTGTCTATTTGACACTAACCAAAATGTCTTTGAGTAGTCTTTGTGAATAAAAAAAACCAAAACAAAATAATTGTGTTAGCTGGCCAGCAAAATAAAGAGAGTATATGGCACTGAGTGCGGGTGTGTGTGTGACTACTTCGGTCCAAATAATCGAGCTCCGGATGGATGAATGAATGGCAGCCGCCGATCCCCCAATGGCACCCGCGAGACAGCCCGACAACGAGGCAGCACAGCAGTAAGGCGGCACAGCAGCGAGGCAGCGCAGCAACGAGGCAGCACAGCAGTAAGGCAACACAGCAACGAGGCGTCTGGCAGGAGATCGAACAATAGTCTTTTTAAGGCTACTGCAGAAGGAGATAATTCCCCGCTAGCTCACCCAAGCTTGCTCTCAGGCACAGCTACAAGCCATGTGAGCTCATAACCCCACAGTGACATACGAACTTGGCTACCAAAGTCCGCTTAGCATGGCGGCTAATTGTCGAGCTTGCTAGCTTGTCCCCGATTAGCGATTAGCACCTTAATAACCATTATTACACATCACATCATAACAAACACATGATAACACATGGAATAGTACAATATACATATGAAACAGATGTTTTACCTGGCAGGAGATCGAACAATAGTCTTTTTAAGGCTACTGCAGAAGGAGATAATTCCCCGCTAGCTCACCCAAGCTTGCTCTCAGGCACAGCTACAAGCCATGTGAGCTCATAGCCCCTCCCGCTAGGATGTCCTACCACAGTCGACTGTCGTAAAGCAGCCGCAAACCAATAGCAATAGAAAAACTCAAAATCATTAAAGAACATTTTATAACTGAACACCCAATACAGATATATACATATATACTGAATATCACACAATCTCAGATAAGCAAATTAACACTGGGTTACAAAAGCAATGATCTTTAAAATCATTATCAACTAAACTGGAAACATCAGAATAATGGAGATTTTATTCATGCTGCCTGTGATAAAAACACTTTTTTTCTTTCCCTCTTAAGAAATATGTGGGTATCAGCAAAAACTGCAGAGCAGTCAGTGGAAGTGTCACATGAACACTAACCACAGTGAAACAGACTAGTTTAAACTTCTACGTCACTCAGATTTTACTAACAGTCAGTTTGGTCAGCAATGCTCAGACAACATGATGTACAAACACTCAAAGAGGCAAACATGCTGCTGTTGACAATAGGGTTCCTCAGAGTAAAGGTTGACTCCTGTAGTTCACAAATCCTGGTTATACAGCTTTGAAATAATTAACAACAACAATAATGTGAAAACAGGGTAAAGTTTCTTGGGCTGACAGGCTTTTGTTTGAAGTCACTGGTAAAAAATTTAAATGGATACTCTTTAAACATTTTTGGTGACATCAGCTGGTTGTTGTTTGTACAGGGTTATTTGTTGCTCTCATGGACCTCCTAAAATATTACGATCCCAGAGATGTTCTTCCACACCAAACTCTTTCCTCCATGTCTCTATGGACTTTCTTCACTGGTCCACAGTCATGTTGGAACAGGAAGGGGCTCAGTTTGAACTTTACCCTCATGCTCTTAGTTTGTTCTTCGGCTCATTTTCTGCAGACAGAGCATGTATAGAGCCAGTTGTACATTTATATTTATAGAATAACGATGAAACAAGTTTGGACTGATTATATCGAAATCGATGTGTAAAATCAGCTCCAAGCAAATCATTAAAGAAGGGCAGTGATTCACTGTAGTGAGACAGGAAGTCAAAGTTTCCAATTAAAACAAGTAGTAGAAGAAACATGGAGTGTAACATGACTTTCTCATGAAGAGGCTTCCTGCTCTGCAGCAAACTGTTCACTTCAGATTGGATTAAAGACACAGCTCAGCTAAAAACAACTTCTACTAACACACTGAGTGTTTCTGTTAGCTGGAACAAGTTAAAAGTGTCACAATAGAAACTAAAATAAAGATCATTTAATGCTGCAATCACTAACAGGGCAGAAAGCCTCCAAAAAAATTTCTACATGTTTCTAAAGTCCAGACTCCATTTCTGCTTTTGTTTCATCCCAGTTTCCCCACAAACGACTCACTTCCTCCCTTCAAAGTTTCACTTCACTTTCCTGATCTCAGTTTCAGATGATCATCTCCAGCACAAATCTGCTGCTCCATAGTTCACAGTAATGGAATAACTCTGCTGATCGCCGGTGAATATTTGATGTGTAAATAAGGTTTCTGTCTTTGACTCAGTCTGCTATCACTTTGTTTTAGAGAGAAAATGAGATTTCAGATTAACTGAACAACCGTGGTTCAGAGGGTTGGGAAGCTCATCTGGTAAGTCGAAGGTTGCCGGTTTGATCCCCTGATCTGTGTGTCTCGGTCATTGTGTCCTTGGGCAAGAAACTTCACCTACAGCCTACTGGTGATGGCCAGAGGAGCCGATGGCGTGATATGGCAGCCTTGCTTCTGTCAGTCTGCAACTGTAGTTTGCCTCCACCAAGCTGTGAATGTGAGAGTGAATGAATAATGGAATTGTAAAGCTCTGTGAGGGTCTCAAAAAGCATTCACTGGTTATTTGTCTCCATTTGTTTACATTTATCTCCATGTTCCAGATGTTGCATTTTTATTAATTCCATTGTATCAAACAGAGAAACAAAGAAGAGGCAGTTGTCGTGGAGTCACCAGTTTGTCTCTAAATCAACTAAACAACTTTTAGTCCCTGGATGAATTATCACTCAGCACTTTTCTTAAACACCCACACTCCCAAAAATAGGGGCAAAAGGGAGGTGATTGTGTTTAATCAGTTATAACACAGGGTCCAAAATATAAGTTCTGACATGGTGTGGTATCCGCAAAAACCTCTGAACCTTAGCTAAACTCTCATATGAGCCATTTCTAAAACCAACAAACACAGCAAAAACAAGCCATGACAGAAATGCACAGCAGCGCAAATGCGCTAGAACAGAAATTTGTTTACCGTCCCGATTTCCTCCATTATTTTCGCTGGGAGCTGATAGACTCATGATTATTCAAGGATTCAAGGACTCAGGGATTCAAGGGGCTTTATTGTCATTCGCATCCCATGTTAACATGAGGTGGAACAAAATTATGTACACACGGTCCCGGAGTGGTTATCAGCAGTTACCACAGCTAACTAGCCGCATCAGAGCTATTTCTGTCACCAATCGCAATTTTAGACCCAATTACAGACACGTGACTAGATAGACGCCACATGTCATAAATTAGGGCCCACGTGGGCTTTGGCTTTGCAACTTCTGATTCGTTGAAGTGACATGAACATGATATTATTGCTGTGATTTTATTGGCTCAATCAATTAAAAATCCACTCTTATATGGTGTCCAATATGTGCTAAAATTGGACTTTTTGTACAATGAGTGGATATTTATCTTTTAACAGTGCTGGAATTTTTCACTGTTTCACTTTAGAAAAATAAGTCTGTGCACAGATAATGTTTATATGTTGGTTACTGAATTTCTGGAATAAAGTGTAAACTAGATCATATTTTTTAAAAAGGCATATTTGCTAAATAAATACATTAGGTGAGGATAAAATCTACATACTTTTTCTGTGTTCCAGTCTCAGTAATTTTCTCTAAGTAACATCTGTAGCACTATTTACACATCTGGTGAAATCTCCAAAGTGTTAGCTTTATTTTGATACCAATATTGTTTACGCAGAGTTTGTAATTGCAAAGAAATACTGATTTTATTTACAGCTCAGAAAACTCCCGAGGGCCTAACAGGTTAGAGATAAACTCATACAACACTGACAGACTTTGTGTGTTCTCTATTACACCTGGCACTGGTTGCTGAATGATCTGATTGGCCACAGGTCACCAGGTAACGTGGGTGTATTTTCTGAATCAGTAGCAGGTGTTAAACAGCTCACAGAGTGAACAGTGCAGAGTGTAGTACATATTTGTATTTGAGAAACTGTAAGAAAGTGTCTGTTTGCATCCTCTGAGGTGTGGTGTGTGTGTGTTCAAGTGTTGTAGTTTTGGTGTCGATTGGCATGATGATAAAAACTGTTTTTAAGTCTTGTAGTCCGAGCAGACAGACTCCTGTAACGTCTGCCAGATGGTAACAACGAGAACAGCTGATGTGCTGGGTGGCTGTGGTCCTTGATGATGCTGTGTGCTTTACGGAGGCATCGTTGAAGATAAATGTCCTGAATGGGAGAAAGGCTCATGTGCTTAGTGATGTGCTCTGCTGCTTTAACCACCCTCTGTAGTGATTCACGCCTGCTGACACAGCAGCTTCAAGCCCCTCAAGGCACTTCATGATGACTGATATCAGAGCCACAGGATAGTAGTCATTCAGGCCACTGACTACTGATTTTTTTGTGAGGTCTTTAACCTGATCAAGTTGTGTGACAAAGTGTATTCAGACAAACTGATGAATTGGCAAATGTAAACATGTAAAACGGTTAACCATTTAAACCAGTTAACCTGTGTCATGCTCAATTTTTTTTCAGAAGGAAATCAGGAGACATATCTGTTGTTTAAAAAGATTTAATTTGCTTTAACAGTTACAGTAAGAAGTTACAACACTGCAACCATGGTATGACACAACCGTCTGCCTCACATCCTCATCATGCTGTACAGTTTTTATACTGTAAATCCTCTCCATTCAGTCCGACCCCGTATCTGCTCCTTTCCTTGAATCAGAAAGACAGACACAAAATAAGAAAACAACCCCTCTGCCTAGTGTAGTGTTGGTTGTGGTATTATTACTGATTCTAATATCTAGTTCACACTCTGTTCGAACTCTCTTTGGCCCAGAGAATATCCCTCTAACCATTATCAAGAGTGCTGTGTAACCACGCCGCAAAACCCTCTGCGCTCTACGTCACCACCAATATTTCAAATCCAGACCTGGATGGATTTGAAATATTGAAATATTTCCAGCGCTGGATGAAGATTTTAACTCTAAAAGACAGAGTGCCAACACTTTATGAGCACATTTGCATTGTGTAATAAAAAAATAAATAAAACAGCTTTATTGTTTTTAATTTTATTTAATAACTTCCCACCCCAACACCTGGAACACTGGGCAGCTTGTTACTGACATAAAGCTGCTCTCTGCAGCCATGTTTGACCTGCTGCTTTGTAGGACTACAGTAATGGAGGATTTGGAGGCTGAACTCAGCTCTGTGATACTTTTTTTTAGTGAACTGATGAAAGCTGTGTCTCAGATGGATGTTAGCCCAACACATCAGACACGACCTCTGCAGCTCTCAGTTGATGTGCACATGAATGATTTGTGTTTCCTCTGCAGGTAGAAAGTGTGTGTGAGCTGAATTGAGCAGCATGGATCAGTGTGAGGACAGAGAGGAGGGAGTCCCTCCCTCTAAAAGCACTCTGTGTGGGGAACATGAGAGCCAGACCAAAGCTCAGAGGTGAGATGACCATCTCTAACTGTCCATGACTCTTCTCCATGTCACAGCTCAGCCCTCACATCAGTGCTCCATCATTATTTGTCATTATTATGGATGAAGTTTGTTCACTTCTCTTTACTGATGGTTTTTATTTAGTCACATTAACACTGTTTATCAGCAAATATGTTTATTATTCAGTGACTTTCAACTAAGTAACTTTTAACTCTGTGAAGTAAAAAACAATTAAACTGAAAATAATCACAAATAATACCTTGGGTGAAGTAAAACTAAAGACAAGGGCTTGAAAGACTCTGCAAAAAAACCCCACCAAACAGTAACTAAAGCTGGAAGTATAAAACACAGTGATCATTAAAACACAGGAAATCAAAATGTAAATAGCAACTGTAAGTAGGAACAACAACAACTGTAATTAGTAAAGTAGCAATAGCTAAAGAAAAACAATCCTGAAGACAAAAAACAGAGTTATAATCAACCTGAAAATGCCTAATACATGAATGATAATAAAATTTAGCTCAAAGGTAACTGAGCAAAAGACTCCTTAAAAATTTTACTAACGTAAAACTTGTAGAAATATAACAATACCTATAGACCATAACAACAAGGATCATGGAGTGTCACCCATCTGAGAGGAAAAAGGTGAGACAACAGCATGTGGATAACTAAAAATGTGTTTCCTCTCTCTCTTTGTCAGAGCTTATCAGGGTTCTAAGACAAACATCGTAGAGAAGAGAAAGACTGAAGAAGTCACTTCGATAAGGGACGAGACAATTCTCCCACTGAAAATACAAGGTCCAGATGAACAGAATGAACCTTTTGAGAGCCGCAAGAATGTTTCTGATGATTTTGGCTATGGTTCCTTAAAGAATGACTCTTCTTTTAAAGGACAGCAGCCTTGTGTTGCAGAGAGGTGAGTTAGTAACATGAACTCTGAGCATAAACCACCACCAGCCAATGTCAGCACATTTTAGTATATTGATGACTTATACTTTACTATTTTCAGAGGAATCCTAACTTAACACACCTATGAATCATTCAAGCATAAGATTACTGTTACTGACAGGAAACAGCATTATCTGCAGTCTGTGTGATCACGGCTGCTTCAATGACTTTATCAGAGAATTCATCATTGAATAAAACATTTTTGTGTCTGCAGAGGTGAGAGGTTACAGTCTACAGGATCCAGCTGTCAGTCTATGAGGAGTGACCGGTCCAAAGATCATCCTCCAGGCTTCAGTGATGAACCTGGACCAGCGAGGTCAGAGACCTGTGATGAGCTCCTTTACATGTTTGTGTTTCCTGGATAAATATGACCAAATATTCACTTTGTCCCTCTTTTCCTTCTGCAAACATCCACATCAGGAGTCTTTGATCAAGTTTTAAAATATTTACTTACAAATGTCCAAAGAGGGGTTCAGGATACCTGAATCCACAATTATTAAAGCTAAAATAGTTCACAGGTTTTGGACTTTGTTAGGTGAGGAGACAACATCAAAGTTGCCCTTTTTTGTCAGGGCTCTGTGTGCGGGCAGGCGGAGTGGAGGATCCAAAAGCAGTACTCGAACACTGAATTGCAACTCAAAAAACCTCAGCTTTATTTGCTGGCAGAAAAACAAAACATAAACTGAGCAATGGTACTGAACACGAAAATACTGAACACGAAAAAAAACAGGCATAATCCGATGGTACGACGCGACACCTAGCACGGGAAAACACAGGGCTTATATACACAGGGTGGTAATCAGGGAATGGGCTACAGGAGAGAGACACAGCTGGGAGGGATTGGACTAACAAGACAACAATCATATGACCCCCTATGAGCAAGCACTTTGGCGACAGTGGGAAGGAAAAACTCCCTTTTAACAGGAAGAAACCTCCGGCAGAACCAGGCTCAGGGAGGGGCAGGGCCATCTGCTGTGATTGGTTGGGGTGAGAGAAGGAAAACAGGCAAGGCAAGGCAAGGCAAATTTATTTATATAGCACAATTCAACAACAAGGTGATTCAAAGTGCTTTACAGAGACATTAAAAACAAAATAGATAAAAAGCATGATTTAAAATTGATTAAGACAGGCAAACAAACAAACAAAACAGTATATAAAATCAAAAATCAAAACAGTAGATAAAATCAGTAGTTAAAATGTAAGTTTTGGAAATTAAGCTTAAAAGTGTGGATTTGGTGCTTTATTCAAAAGCAGCAGAGAACAGGTGAGTCTTCAACCTGGATTTAAATAAACTGAGTGTTTAAGCTGATCTGAGGCTTTCTGGGAGTTTGTTCCAGATATATGGAGCATAAAAGCTGAATGCAGCTTCTCCGTGTCTGGTTCTGACTCTGGGAACTGATAAAAGACCGGATCCAGATGACCTGAGAGATCTGGAAGGTTCATACTGGGTCAGGAGGTCACATATGTATTTTGGTCCTAAACCATTCAGAGCTTTATAGACCAGCATCAGAACTTTAAAGTCTGTCCTCTGACGGACAGGCAGCCAGTGTAAAGACCTCAGAGCTGGACTGATGTGGTCCACTTTTTTGTTCTTAGTGAGGACTCGAGCAGCAGAGTTCTGAATGAGCTGTAGTTGTCTGACTGATTTTTTAGGTAGACCTGTAAAGATGCTGTTACAGTAATCAAGCCTGCTAAAGATGAATGCATGGACTAGTTTTTCCAGGTCCTGTTGAGACAACAGATCTTTTATCCTTGAAATATTCTTGAGGTGATAGTAAGCTGATTTTGTTATTGTCTTAATGTGTTTTTCTAAGTTTAGGTCTGCATCCATCACTACACCCAAATTTCTCGCCTGGTTTGTGGTTTTTAGGTGTATAGATTGAAGTTCTCTGGTGACCTGTAATCGTTTTTCTTTGGCTCCAAAGACTATTACTTCAGTTTTGTTATTGTTTAGCTGGAGAAAATTGTGGCACAACCAGTCATTAATTTTCTCAATGCATTTACCAAGAGCCTGTACAGGGCCTCGGTCTCCTGGTGACATTGTGATATATATTTGTGTGTCATCTGCATAGCTATGATAGTTTATTTTGTTGGTCTTTATAATCTGTGCCAGTGGGAGCATGTAAATGTTGAACAGAAGGGGTCCCAAGATGGAACCTTGGGGAACTCCACATGTGATACTTGTCTGCTCAGATGTGAAGTTACCTATTGATACAAAGTATTTCCTGTTTTCTAAGTATGTTTTGAACCAGTTTAGTACAGTTCCTGAAAGACCTGCCCAGTTCTCCAGTCGTTTGAGTAATATGTCGTGGTCAACTGTGTCAAATGCTGCACTGAGATCCAGTAAAACTAAGACTGACATTTTTCCACTGTCTGTATTCAGACACATGTCATTAAACACTTTGGTCAGAGCAGTTTCAGTGCTGTGGTTCTGTCTAAAATCTGACTGGAAGGCATCATAGCAGTTATTCTGTTTTAAGAAGTAATTGAGCTGTTGAGAAACTGCTTTTTCAAAGATCTTACTTAAAAATGGGAGATTTGAGATCGGCCTGTAGTTATTCATTTGTGTCTTGTCAAGATGGTCCTTTTTCAGTATAGGTTTAATTACAGCAGTTTGTAGTGGTTCTGGAAACACACCTGACATTAAAGAAAAGTTTACGATCTGTAACAGGTCTGACTCCAAAGTCTTTGAGACCTTTTTGAAAAAACTTGTTGGCAGGACATCTAAACAGCAAGAGGAGGAGTTCAGTTGACCTAAGATGTCCTCCAGGTCCTTGCTGTTAATAGGGTGAAACTGTTTCATGGTGTTTAAACAGTTTTTCGGAGGACACAGTACAAATCCTGGATCTGCTGTTGATGTACCGATTGCTTGTCTAATCTTTTGGATTTTTTCTGTGAAGAATTTGGCAAAGTCATTGCAGGCCATGGTCGAATGAAGTTCAGCTGCCACTGACACAGGAGGGTTTGTTAGCCTGTCAACTGTAGAAAATAAGACCCGAGCATTATGGCTGTTTTTGGTGATGATGTCAGAGAAGTAGGACCTCCTTGCACTCCTCAGTTGTAAATTATAATTGTGAAGTTTCTCTTTATAGATGTCATAATGAACCTGGAGGTTTGTTTTTCTCCATCTGCGCTCAGCTTTCCTACATTCTCTTTTTTCATTTTTCACCAGTGTGGAGTTTCTCCATGGAGACTTCTTCCTTCCAGAGATAACCTTCACCTTAATGGGAGCAATAGTGTCCATTACATTTAACATTTTAGCATTGAAGCTAATTACGAGCTCATTGACTGAACCTCTGGACAGGTCAGATGTTAATGGGAAGACCTGGTTAAAGATCTCACTACTGTGTTCAGTTATACACCGTTTTGTGATCACTGCTGTTGACATATTTGTGTGCGCTGAAATTTTGCTTTCAAAGAAAACACATTAATGATCAGACAGGCCCACATCAGACACAGTAACCTTTGAAATGCTCAGGCCCTTGGAGATCAGTAGGTCAAGAGTGTGTCCTCTATTATGTGTGGCCTCTGTTACATGCTGAGTCAGCCCAAAGTTACCCAGAGTGTTACTCAGGTCTTTTGTCCCTTTGTCCTGAGGGTTGTCCACATGGATGTTAAAATCCCCAACAATAATTACACAGTTGAAATCAACACAGATCACAGACAGCAGTTCACTGAGGTCATTAAAAACGTCTGTGCAGTATTTGGGAGGCCTGTAAACATTAAGGAACAAAACTTTGGATGGGGCCTTCAGCTGTAACGCCACATATTCAAAAGACTGAAAACTTCCAGGAGATAGCTGCTTACATCAAAATGATTCATTAAATAAGACAGCAACCCCTCCTCCTCTCCTGCTCACCCTGGCCTCACTGATAAAACTGTAGTTAGGAGGGGTCGACTCGATGAGAACAGCTCCACTGTTACTTTGGTCCAACCAAGTTTCAGTTAAAAACATAAAATCAAGGCTGTGCTCAGTGATTAAATCATTAATTAAAAATGTTTTCCCAGCTAAAGATCTAACGTTTAATAAAGCCAACTTAAGTGTTTTAGAGGTATTATTTGCCTCCTCGTGTTTGGGAGCAGTCTGTGGCACACAAGCTATGTTTACTATATTTAAAGATCTTTTAGAGTGCAGCTCTCTGTGTTTTGACCAGGCCACATGTCTCCTTCTGTCACCTAAAAGTACAGAAATTTTAAAACCTTCTAGTAAACAGGGTCCCAGCTTCTCCTGGGAAAAGTCACCACTGTCATAATCCTCGCAGCCCGGACCCTCCACACATCACACATCAGACTGCGGAGACAGAGCATGAAGGTGGTAAGGAGGAACTAAGGGGGCCGAGGCTGCACAATGTAACTTCGATTGCTCTGTTGAGGGCGGGGCTCAATGGCGAACCTTTGGCTGCTCTGGTGGGGGGTTTATGGGGGACAAAAAGGGATTGGGCCGGGAGGTAGATCTGATCCCAGCATTGACCCGCTCCATCCTCTTTATGAGATAACTCCTCGTTTATCTCAGCCTTGGCACCAAGCACAGATGGACGACGTATGGAATAAAACAAGTTGGAGGTGAACAGTTTCACCCCTGACTTGTTAAAATTAGATCCATTTGCTTTAAACAGATGCCTGCGTTCCCAAAAAATATTAAAGTTGTTGATAAAATGCACTGAGTGGTCAGCACATGCTGATATAAGCCATTTATTTAGTGCAAACAATCTGCTGAATCTCTCGTCTCCTCCTCTGATGGGCGGTACAGGTCCACTGATGAATACAGCTGCATCCAGAGAGTTTACAGTATTTAATAATCCAGTAAAGTCCCGTTTCAGAACCTCCGACTGTTGTTTGGACACATTGTTTGACCCTGTATGCAGAACAATGTTTGTCACAGTTGGATATTCATCTGCAATCTGAAGAATTCTCTCATTCAGGTTGTTGACCATATCCTTAGGAAAGCAGAGGACTTTAGTGTTCTTACCGCACATCCTTTGTACATCCTTTACGGCAGAGTCACCCAAAATCAGAGTTTCAGGCCTAGCCTTGTGGAGCAAATCTGTTCTGCAGTTTCACATTCAGTTGTTTTGGAGGTTTGTTGTTAACCTTCCTATTCACGGTTGTCCAGTCCTGTTTCCTCCCGTATACAGGGGTAGAAGAGCTTCTCTGTCTCGTAGGAAGTGAAGGCCAGTCGATTTCAGAGAGTTCAGCTCGCTGTGCTCTGCCTGTGATATGTCCTCCCCCTTCCAGAAGACATGATTTATGTCTTGGTTTTGCGCCAGGACAGTCCAAGGGGGGATTATCGCTTGAGGATTTATAATAATGCACAGAGTCTACTTTCTTGGTCATGTTATCTGTGCTCCTTAGCTGTGTACTAGCTTGCTCATCGCCATTGCTTTGAATCAAAGGCAAGGTTGTTTCATTTCCACACAGTCCATTTACCTCCACGTTTACTTCTAAGCGATGAATTTTTGTCTCCAGTACTGCAATCTTCTGCAGGAGGCTGTGGTAGTCATCTGTGGAGAGGGAAGGCATCTTGTTGCTAGTTAGCCTAGCGGTTAGCATCTTTCCAGGCTATTGAGGCTGTTCGGTGTCCAAACGCTGTAATCGGGCTTCAGCTGTGTCTAGACCACAGACAAACGGAGCGCTGAGGATAAGGTAACTAGAAATGTTGCTGTTTCTGTTAAGAACACTATAGTCCTAATGATCTATAAGTGTCCAGAAGCTCTCGCAGGTAAGCTCATACAGAAAAAAGGGAAAAAATCAGCCTAAAAATCAATAAAAATCAATAAAAGAAGCAAAGCATTTGAAGAGCAAAGAGAGGAAGCGTCCACACTCACGAAAGGGGCGGAGAGAAAAGGATAAAGACATGCTGTGGAAGAGAGACAGAGATTAGTAACAGATATGATTCAATGCAGAGAGGTCTATTAACACATAGTGAGTGAGAAAGGTGACTGGAAAGGAAAAACTCAATGCATCATGGGAATCCCCGGCAGCTAGAGCTGGGCGATATGACCCAAAATTCATATCTCGATATTTTTTAGCTGGATGGCGATATAAGATATATATCTCGATATTTTTTTAAAGCCATAAAGTAAGAACAAAAAGAGAGTTCTTAGTCAAAGCTGTGTCCCAGATGTCACACAAGCACTTTTATTAACATACAGCATAGAGGTACATTAAAAAAAAACTACTCAAAAATAAATTATGAGCATTTATTAAATAATGATGCTCTATAAATAAAAGAAAACTATGTTGTTTTGTGGATAACAAAGAGCTCACAATTGTGCAGTCAAAATGTAAACTAAAAGACGCTGAGCATAATAACAGACAGATTTCACAGCTGCTCTGTTCCCAACTTCTACTGCATTACTGACAGCCTGGAGTTTGAAATCCGCTTCGTAACCAGGTCTCTGAACAGGTGCCATTTATGGTCCTTATACACACACAGTACGGTAATATTACGTTGAAGCACAGTACGTATCACTCTGCAAGGCTCCTCGGTAGCTGTAATGCTCCGACAATCCATCAAGCGGTGCAGCTCCGTAGCTTACCAAAGTCGAACTAAAACATTTTTGACAGATTGCTGAGCGCTCTGTATGACATAAAATCGGTTCGCGGTCATCAAGCACAACCAGAATTCATACAAAAGGCGCGCAGTCAACTTTTGAGAAGATGAAAGGATTTTAGGCCGTGCATGGTGTTAGCGTGGCTAGCTCGTTAGCGTGGTTAACTCGTTAACACGTTGACGCCGTCCAGCCCCACGCACGGGGCGATGCGCAGTAACTCATTAATGGAGATTTGGCGTGTCCATCTTGTCGCTGCCTGCAGGTGAAGCGATGGGGAGGAGGGGGAGTTGTGTTCAGTGAAGGAGAGGCGAGGTCGAGTAACGTTGCGTAAAGACAAAAGTGGACGAAAGGGAGGCAAACTTGCGGCTCCGCAACTATAATTATAACGTAACATAGACTATATCGATATAAAGGATATTGTCACATCTTATATCTCGTATAAAAATATATCGATATTTTTAAAAAACTCGATATATCGCCCAGCTCTACCGGCAGCCTATGTCTATTGCAGCATAACTAAGGGAGGATTCAGGGTCACCTGGTCCAGCCCTAACTATATGCTTTAGCAAAAAGGAAAGTTTGAAGCCTATTCTTGAAAGGAGAGATAGTGTCTGTCTCCTGAATCCAAACTGGAAGCTGGTTCCACAGAAGAGGGGCCTGAAAACTGAAGGCTCTGCCTCCCATACTACTTTTAAATACTCTAGGAACAAATACAAACTGTGTGGAATTAACAAACAAACAGACTCAGCAATGACAACGCACAGACGTCCGAGCTTCATATATCAGTTTTTAAGGTTAACGTAGGAATCACAAACATTCAGAGATGAACTTACACACTTGGCTTTATACGTACTTTGAATTGAAAGGTGCTTGATCTGTGAATGATGACGTATCACAAGTACATTTACTGAGAAACAGCCTTTAACTTTATAATCAAAGTTCAATTAGAAAAACATTGAAGTCATTCAGGGAAATATGATCTTTGTGTTTTTACAGAGTTTAAAACACAACGAAGTGTCAGTGATCAGGATAATAGTGGAAGAACTATCATTTGTATTATTGGTCATTTTGATCTTTGACAAAGAAACTACAAATACAGATGCAACAAGGGATGCAGCAAAAGTGACTGAACACAGCTTTTAGAGGCTAAATTCAAACTTTCAACAATCAAAGTGGCCTCATCTATGTGTGTGTGTGTGTGTGTGTGTGTGTGTGTTTGTGTGTGTGTTTGTGTGTGTGTTCATGCGTGCGTTTGGTAGACTAATTTGGTACACTATTTCTCGATGGTTGCTCCACAGAGTGGACCAGCAGAGCTCAGAGGTTCCCAGTGGTCAGCGCCAAACACACCTGGACTCCATATTCATGGTCTGTACATGTACAACAACTACTTTTATTATTAATATCAATTGTTACGGGTAAGAAATTGAGTGAAGAGTGCAAAATCAAGACAGTCCAGAAGGTTTGGGTCAAAGCGATCTTTTATTGAAGTACACGCGCGGGAAGACAATTACTGCACACACCAGCAAGGGTCTTCACCAAAATTATACTTCAGATTGCTTTTATAGCATCAGGGTATTATAACGCCCCTTCTAGCGTTTACAAGCACATAATTTGCATGTACAGAACATTCATGTATTTTAAGAATTAACTGCAGCATAGAGGTTCCTCTTTTTGGCATCTTCTTCCAAAAAAGGCAATGAACTCAGGCCTCTGTGGTCTCCAGGGGCTGGTCCTCTCCACTCGTCACCTGTTGTCAAGAAGGCTCCAGTGCCACATGTTAGCTGAATACATTCAGGCCTATGCTCAAATCTGTTTCTAGGTTATATGTGATGTATATATATGTTTTGTAAGCATGTGTGCAATCTTTCTTAAGCTCCCGGCTTCTTAACCAATGGATCACCCAGACAGTCACGCTGAATGGAGCTTGAGACCTTTTATTACCTGGGAAAGCTTCAACTCCTTATGAGCACAGAACTGCAATGTGTATAAAGATATAACAATGTGTAAATGGTTATGACTGCACCTGTGAAAGATTAATATGGTGTCAGTATGTTTAAATGTCTCAAGGCCATCTTAAAGCTATATGCAGTATGATTAATGCTATGCCAAGGCTATGAAATATATTGTAGCAATGAAGCAATTTTCCTTTAATCTCACAATCCTTTTTTTGACCTCTTGCACACAAGAGGTCACCATACCGTGTGCTGTGTCACTCCTCGGCCCACTCAGTCGTTTCTATGTCCATCAATGGCATCATAGACACCGGGGTCACTGCCCCGGGATCCACTGCCCATGAGATTTACAGGTACTTGCGGTGACACCACGTATCTGTGCTTCAAAGTCTGTTTTCCCAGCTTGGTCAGTGCTGGATCAGTTAGTGGCAGAGTCATTGGAACCCCGGAGAAACCAACCACGCTCACAGTGTGGTTTGAGAGTGTTGCACTGTTCGGTGTGGATATAAGCGTTGAGTAAGTCGCTCCAGTGTCCACCAGGAAGGTCAGTTGTGTACCTTCCACAGTCATTGACAGCATGGGATCTGCCATTCCCACACCGTCTGGTTTCTCAGGGCCCCGTCAATATTGCTCACCCTCCCAGCCCCAGTCTGCCACTGGATACTGGGCGACTGGCGCTGCACCTGGGTTAGGAGCTTGGTGTCCACCTCTGTATGCACCTCTTCCTCTGGGAGCTCCACGTGCCTGGGTTTGGTAGCCTCGCCCACGATAGTTCAGGGGCAGTTCTGGGCATTCTCTCGCCCAATGTCCCTCTGCTCCGCATCTCAGACAGGCATTCCATGACGTGTAGCTGGGATTCCCCGTCCCACGAGCCCTTTGTCCTCTCCCGGCGTATCCACCACGCCCTCTGTATGGTCTAACCGCCCCCCAATTTCCCACGGGTTGTCTCTGCCTTTGTGCGTTGACGGTCCAGCGGTCATCAGGATAGACGTTGGGGTCCAGATCTGGCCATTCAGGCGCAGGATCAGGCTGGGGCTTTGCCACCATCATTGCCTTGCTTGCTTCTTTTGTTTCTTTTTTCTTACCGACGTACTTTTCGCGAGCCTCGTTGAGTTGCAGCTTCAGCAATTGAGCTTGTGCGTCCTCCAGTTCTTTTTTCTGTTTGTTCACCTCGTCCTGTTCCAGCGCCAGCCTGTGCGTCAAATGGCGCTCCCACTGGGTGGAGTCCGCGACAGCAAAGTCCGGATTTTTCTCTAAATCAGTTTTCACCTGTTTGGGCAGCCCTGCCAGCACTGCAGCCCTAAACCACGCCCTTGATTCTCCTTCTTGGCCAGGGTGTATCCCTGTTTCTGACAGCCACTGCTCTTTTGCTCTTGCTAAAAACTCTAGAGGTGTGTGTTGTGGATCCCAGATTATCTTAGGAATGGCTCCAGTATTTGGGGTCGGGTACTTCTCACGCACCGCGTTCGCTAGGGCATTTCGCACTTCGCGATATGGCATGTTGTTGGCGTAGCAAGTTGTTCCTGCGATTTCTTCCACGTCTGCTAGGCCGCACCCAATCATAGCCCTCCCGGCCAGGGCGCGGAAGTCGCCAATCGCGATCTCCTCTCCTTCTGTCAACGCATCCAGCTTCCTCAGCCATCTTGCTCCTCCTTCTGTAACGGGTGGCAGTTGTCTGACCAATGCTTCCAGATCTCTTACCTTATATGCGCGGTAGATTGGTTCATGTTTGGGGCCCACTATCAGCGGCAAACTCCAGCCTGGTCTCGTGACTTCATCCTCAAAGTTCACTTCCCTGCTCTTCCTGGTCTTCTCCGAGCCCCTTGGGACGTCAAACACTGATTTGCGTTGTACTCTGGCAGTGGACCTCCGTTTTGTACTTGGATATCTGTTTACTGATCTGCTGCGCAAGTCCAGGCTTTTGTCCGGGTCACAGGCAGCTCCTCCTTTAATCTCCTCCTGTTCTTCATCCGTGTCGTCTTCTGATGAAGTCCTGCGGTCTTTTATGTCCTCCTCCACATCTTCCTTCAGGGCCTTCTGCTCTTTTGATGAAGTCCTCCGGTCTTTTAGTTCCTCCTCCACAAGTTCCTTCAGGGCTTTCTGCTTCACAAGGGTCAGCGTTTCTACTACCGCCAGTAGAGCGTCTCGGTCCTCGTGCATACGCCCATGAACTTGTCCGTCCCAGAGGTCCTTCTTCTTGGTAGTCGGCTTGCCTGCCTGGCTGCGTCCCTGTCCTTTGGGGGTCGGCAACTCGACCAACTCTGACCTTCTTTCTTCCTCATCTGGCGAGGTCACGTCTTCGGTCGGGAGAGCAGGTGAGGCTTCGGTGTGAGACACCCCCCGCCCTGCCGCTTCTCCTTCTGAGTCCTGCATCGTCCAGGCCCGGCGACACGATATCAAACCGGGGCCTGTGGCACAGGCTGTCTGTGTCCCTGCCTCCTCCGTGTTCTGTGGTCCCACCGCCGTCATTTCCCCAGGGTGGGTTGGCGTGGTCATGCCTGAATACGTGACATTTGCGAGTCCTCCAACCACAATGCCAGTTTGTCCGTCAGGGCCATGCACTTGTCCTCCTTCTAAGGTCATCACGGGCATCACATAAGGGGGAGGAGCCTCCGCTCCACCAAGCTGTGGCGGGGCACTGGGAAGTTGTGGACTCCACGGGTATATCGTTGGTGTGCGAAGTTTGTTTGCTTCTTCGTCTTTTAAGGTGAGTTTTGTCATCTTGTCCTCCAGGTTTTTGTTGTCTTCCTGTAATTTATGCAAGGATTTCATTATACTCACCGTGTCCTCCTCTTTCGCTGCTTCAGTCTGTTCCAATTTTTCTTTCATCCAGGATGCCACTGCATTGCACATCATCATCCACTTGCAGCAGTTGCGATGCATTGCCTTCAGGGCCGTCATTTCCTTTTTTGTTTTCCGGTTGACTGAGCGGCCTCCAGATTCATGCTGTAATTCTTTCAGTTTCTTCTCACATCTCTCCCCTTCTTTTTTCAGCACAGCCTCTAGAGCTATCCTATCATCCGACCCTTTGTCTTGTAATTCAAAAATTTTGCTTACCTCCGCTTCCATAGCTCGGCACTCCTTCTCGGCTACTTTAGACGTACCTGGACAGGCCATTCTTATGGCCTTTTTCAGCTCCTCCTTCTGATCCTTCAGGGTTTTAAAACTCCTCTGTCCGTTGGCCGAGCTGTCCGCCATTTTGTGTCTTCCTGTAAGACAGCACTTACCTCTTCAAAATGGCTGCTGTCGGCTCCTCCCTGTCAGTCACCCCCAGACACTTCCCCGTTCAGTCTCAGAGCTCGTCTCACCGCTCTAACAGGCACTTCCTCTTTTAATTCTGCTTGGTGACACACACAACAGTGAACTCAGGACTCACCATACAATTTTATCTCCACAGTCAACCCCTTACCAACCACCCAAAGCCAATCAATAAAGTAAACCTAGGAATAATCCCCACCAATCAACCTACTAACTTGTGATTTAAGGGTGGCGTCTGTAGTTATATCTTCAACATTGTGTACAAGCCCTTTACATACATCAAGGGGCCTTAGTGTGCCTGTCAGGAAACAGGCCAGCTGCACGTCACGCCCCAGTGAGCAAAGAGGAACCACACCCTCGCTCTCTAGGGACCCAGCATGTCTTCTGCAAATATCATGTAATCATACACCACAATCTATCAGTCAAAATCAACTGTATGAAACTCCAAAGCCAATATATCAAACATGTACATTGTCACCCACCCCAAATACACAGCCATTAGAACACAACCTGAGCATTATTAATGTTCTGGTCCACTCCCCTGGTCTTGTGCTGCCCATTCAACAGTCTCAACTTCCTCACACAAGTCTACTATTGTACTGAATAGTGAAAAGCTCGTGGTCAGCCACCATACTATTTCTGATTCTGTAATATTTGTGGCCACCTCGATCTCAACAGGGTCATCAGGTGCGTCCGCCCTTTCTCCACGGAAAACACGACTCGCTCTGAACTGGTCCTCTCCCAGAGGAGTAATTTCTATCCTACAGGACCCAAAAATCAGCATATTCTTCTACCAGTGTATGTGTATTGTCCTTAGAATTAATTACTTACACATAATGTATCTATAAAGTCACAGCAATGACGTCATCAGCAAATTCAGCACATAACAACTCACCTAAAATGTCACACAAGCTTTTGACAGAGCAATTGTGTATGACGCTAAAATTCTTCGGCCTCCTCACTATTTTCTTCCACTATCAGACGTAGGGTGGTCACCAAACGCAAGCAGTCATTCAATAACAAGGGGAATTCTGCTTCAGTCAAGTTCACAATTATACTGTAGTCATGGTCAGTAGCCCCTGTTTCACAGCATACACGCACCTCTGTTTCCACCCGCAATGTTTCACCGTCCGTTATTGGAGTCAACACAAGACTGAAAGTAAAGCCAGTCATATCTCTGCGATCTACTCCCAAAAATATATGGTGTCTTTCATCCATGAAATGTACAGGTGATAATGCATAACTGTATTTGCAATACAATAATCCTCGTCCAGAATTAGAGTTCAATCTATCCGGTCCACTGAAAGTCAATATCAAAATCCTGGAAGGCACAAGCACAAAAGGCCGGAAAGACACGTTCAGCCTCAGTGGGATCTCTATCGGGGTTACAGTATAATTCCAGCGCCCGAAATATAATAAGACTACGAGCGGCAAAGTCTAATAAGACTTGTTGTGATCGCCTTATTACTGCAGTTACTAAGAAGCCATAACGAGTATCAGAAAGCACAGCGTGACAGCGACAGGTGACGTTACCAGCTTCTCCTGTCCATGTATATTCTACTACACAAGATCCTGAATCAAACATGTATATTTCCACAAATACTGATAAAATATTATCCAAAAACACGGTGTCAACACAAGCCGTCAATAGAGCACTCTTGTTATCAAACTCCCAATGTATTACGTATCACACATACGTGTAAAGCAAACACCAGACTCCCATTCTACATGTATCATACAATACTTATCATAATCAACAACAGCCATGCAAAGATAGTAGACATAAAAAGTATTTCTTCCCTTAAAATGCAGAGATAAATCCTCTAAAAGCAAGTAACTGCAGCACTTAGTTTGCCAGTCATTAATAAACAGGAAATGTCAATCTAAATCAGTCACAGGCACGTCATTTGCATAGACACAGACACACAATCTCAAAATAACCTGCCGTCCACTTTCTGGGTGGCAGATACACTGTATATACAAACTTACAGATTATAATACAGAGACGTCTCATAAATCAAATAATATTTACAAGGCCTGAAGTCGTACAATCTACAAAATTTTATTCAATTTAAGTTAACCCTCCAAGGGATAAACTCCAAGTTTTTTATCGTCAATAACAGTCTCAGTTCCAAACTGTATCTGGTCTAATCCCTAAATTTCCTAAGTAAATTTAAAAGCGTCCAACGCCCAAGCTCCAAGCTTTGCTACTCAAAAAAGTGCAAACACCGTTCCAAACGGTCAACTGATCCAATCAGTAGCATATTTTGGAGGTTCCCAAGTTCTCCACGAAATGCCAAGTCGGACTATCCCTACCCAAGGAAAATCCAGAGCGTCCCCAGGAAATTTGGAGCGTCACCTCCGAGAAATGCACTTCTTAGAACCTCCCACAGTTCCGTTCTACAGAAATTTAATTGTGTTTTAAAGACATCCCCTGAAACCACAAAACCGACTGTATTGATGTCCAAGCCCAGCTTTATATTCAATTGTAACTGTATTACCATATACAGATTTCAAATGACCTATCATCCTAAATTCAGTAGTCCAACTACTTTAACTTGTCTTTCCCGTCTTTATATTATGTCCTTTGCCTATTCCTATTCATATTCCATATTCAAACATCAAATTGTAACAACACAAACAGTCACCAGTAATCTAATGAGTAGACATTAATTTCAACATCCAATTCGGCACACTTCGGAATAATTCAACAGGTAGTGCCTACCTTTTGAGATGGGCTGCCCGTTTGTCCACTCAGTTCGACCACCGGATCCGTTCGTGCGACCCGCCCTTCGGACGTCGTCCAAACCGCCAACAAATCACTCAACCTCGGCCAATGCACCAAATGTTACGGGTAAGAAATTGAGTGAAGAGTGCAAAATCAAGACAGTCCAGAAGGTTTGGGTCAAAGCGATCTTTTATTGAAGTACACGCGCGGGAAGACAATTACTGCACACACCAGCAAGGGTCTTCACCAAAATTATACTTCAGATTGCTTTTATAGCATCAGGGTATTATAACGCCCCTTCTAGCGTTTACAAGCACATAATTTGCATGTACAGAACATTCATGTATTTTAAGAATTAACTGCAGCATAGAGGTTCCTCTTTTTGGCATCTTCTTCCAAAAAAGGCAATGAACTCAGGCCTCTGTGGTCTCCAGGGGCTGGTCCTCTCCACTCGTCACCTGTTGTCAAGAAGGCTCCAGTGCCACATGTTAGCTGAATACATTCAGGCCTATGTTCAAATCTGTTTCTAGGTTATATGTGATGTATATATATATGTTTTGTAAGCATGTGTGCAATCTTTCTTAAGCTCCCAGCTTCTTAACCAATGGATCACCCAGACAGTCACGCTGAATGGAGCTTGAGACCTTTTATTACCTGGGAAAGCTTCAACTCCTTATGAGCACAGAACTGCAATGTGTATAAAGATATAACAATGTGTACATGGTTATGACTGCACCTGTGAAAGATTAATATGGTGTCAGTATGTTTAAATGTCTCAAGGCCATCTTAAAGCTATATGCAGTATGATTAATGCTATGCCAAGGCTATGAAATATATTGTAGCAATGAAGCAATTTTCCTTTAATCTCACACAATAATAATACGTTTATTTATAGGTCCCTTTAAGAACACCAAGGACTCTGTGGACTCAATGACCAAAAGAAACCAAACTTTGAAATCAGACGATGCAAATGTGATGACAGGGAAACGTTTTAAACATCGAGGCTTTAAACAAAAACCAAAGTGAAACAGTTTGTAGTCAAGATCAGTGGGAATGAAGCTGAATAACTGTTTCTTCAATAAATTTGTCAATGAAAAATAAATGACAAATATGATGGAATTTAGGAATTCTGGATGTTTTCAGTGGGAGAAACGTTTCATCATCATCAGGTGACTTCTTCAGTCTCAGCTGACTGCAGGTTTCCAACCTTATAAACAGGACATTTGTATAATGACTGAAACCACTGAAGGAACAATGGGCTGGGAGGTCACTTGATCATTGGTGCGCATATTGCCAGGACCATTGATCAACAACCACTGATCAATGGTCATGAGTCCCATTCACAGAGAGTTGGGGAATGGCTGCAATCAAAGCATTGTAAGATGGTGACAGATGTACCCTTAGGCCCCCTCCTCCATTCAAAGATAGTCTTTCATTCTCACATAAATGGCCTCCTTGACTCCGCCCTCAAACCAGCGTTCACATTTACTCAGGGCCTTCTTGATGTGCTGTTCTTCTGCTTCCCTGGCTGCTGTGTCTGTGGGGATGCTGTTTGTTCTGTGTTGTAGCGTCCTGATGACACCCAGTTTGTGCTCCAGTGGATGATGAGAGTCAAACCTTAAATACTGATAAGTATGCGTGAACAGAATGAACCTTTAAGACCAGTTGTCTGTATGATCAACTGAGTCACCTGAAACATCTCCAAGTTTCTGGCTTCGATCATCAAACCGTTGGTAGTTCAGCTCTGAACACCAGTGAAATGTTTCTCCCACTGAAATCACTGCATTCATATGAACAGAATCAATGTTTTGGGATCATGGAGTTGTAGAGAATGCCTCAGTTAATCAGATAAAGTCAAACTTACAATCGGTGAAGAGATCGTGGATGATATGCTCCTTGATCGTAAAGAAGTGGATAATGTGTAGACTGAAGTTCAGAGTGGTGGGTCATTCATAAAGTATTCTGTTCCAGCTGCTGGAGGACAACATGATCACTTTTGTGAAGAACGAGCTGAAGAAGATCCAGAAGGCTCTGAATCCAAATAAGCCCAAGTGCTTGGAGTTTCAGAGGGAGGATGATGAGCAGAGGAGACACAGCAGAGAGGCATTTGTGAAGATCGCAGTGGACTTCCTGAGGAGAATGAAGCAGGAGGAGCTGGCTGACCGTCTGCAGAGTAAGAGGATTTATCTAAAGATTTAAGCTGCCTGATAAATGAGACACTTATGACACCAGTGTGTTCAATCAATTATCAGTGGGTCAGAAATTATCATCAGCATTTTGTAAAATGTGATTGTTGAAGTTGTATTTTTATTATTAATATTCAGAACTCCCAGCTGCAATTTGTCATCGTAAACTTAAGTCTGCTCTCAAGAAGAAGTTCCAGTGTGTGTTTGAGGGGATCGCTAAAGCAGGAAACCCAACCCTTCTGAATCAGATCTACACAGAGCTCTACATCACAGAGGGAGGGACTGCAGAGGTCAATGATGAACATGAGGTCAGACAGATTGAAACAGCATCCAGGAAACCAGACAGATCAGAAACAACAATCAGACAAGAAGACATCTTTAAAGCCCCACCTGGAAGAGATGAACCAATCAGAACAGTGCTGACAAAGGGAGTGGCTGGCATTGGGAAAACAGTCTTAACACAGAAATACACCCTGGACTGGGCTGAAGACAAAGCCAACCAGGACATCCAGTTCATATTTCCATTCACTTTCAGAGAGCTGAATGTGCTGAAAGAGGAAGAGTTCAGCTTGG
This sequence comes from Pelmatolapia mariae, assembly GCF_036321145.2. Classification (NCBI taxonomy): domain Eukaryota; kingdom Metazoa; phylum Chordata; class Actinopteri; order Cichliformes; family Cichlidae; genus Pelmatolapia; species Pelmatolapia mariae. The sequence goes on from NC_086229.1 coordinate 35,383,583, forward strand.
TGGGACTTGTTCATCACTTCTTTACTGAAACCAAAGAAGCAGGAATCTGCAGCTTTGAAGACTTCCAGGTTGTCTTCATCTTTGATGGTCTGGATGAGTGTCGACTTCCTCTGGACCTCAAAACTACAATCCTAACTGACCCTAGAAAGTCCACCTCAGTGGATGTGCTGCTGATAAACCTCATCAGGGGGAAACTGCTTCCCTCTGCTCACCTCTGGATAACCACACGACCTGCAGCAGCCAATCAGATCCCTCCTGACTGTGTTGGCATGGTGACAGAGGTCAGAGGGTTCAGTGACCCACAGAAGGAGGAGTACTTCAGGAAGAGATTCAGAGATGAAGAGCAGTCCAGAATGATCATCTCCCACATCAAGACATCACGAAGCCTCCACATCATGTGCCACATCCCAGTCTTCTGCTGGGTCACTGCTACAGTTCTGGAGGATGTGCTGGAAACCAGAGAGGGAGGACAGCTGCCCACGACCCTGACTGAGATGTACATCCACTTCCTGGTGGTTCAGGCCAAAGTGAAGAAGGTCAAGTATGATGGAGGAGCTGAGACAGATCCACACTGGAGTCCAGAGAGCAGGAAGATGATTGAGTCTCTGGGAAAACTGGCTTTTGATCAGCTGCAGAAAGGAAACCTGATCTTCTATGAATCAGACCTGACAGAGTGTGGCATCGATATCAGAGCAGCCTCAGTGTACTCAGGAGTGTTCACGCAGATCTTTAAAGAGGAGAGAGGACTGTACCAGGACAAGGTGTTCTGCTTCATCCATCTGAGTGTTCAGGAGTTTCTGGCTGCTCTTCATGTCCATCAGACCTTCATCAACTCTAGACTCAATCTGCTGGAAGAACAACAAATAATCTCAAAGAAGTCTGAAACAAGAGACTCTGCAGAGAAAATCTTCCACCAGAGTGCTGTGAACCAGGCCTTACAGAGTCCAAATGGACACCTGGACTTGTTCCTCCGCTTCCTCCTGGGTCTTTCACTGCATACCAATCAGACTCTCCTACGAGGCCTGCTGACACAGACAGGAAGTAGTTCACAGACCAATCAGGAAACAGTCCAGTACATCAAAAAGAAACTCAGTGAAAACCTGTCTGCAGAGAAAAGCATCAATCTGCTCCACTGTCTGAATGAACTGAATGATCGTTCTCTAGTGGAGGAGATCCAACAGTCCCTGAGATCAGGAAGTCTCTCCACAGATAAACTGTCTCCTGCTCAGTGGTCAGCTCTGGTCTTCATCTTAATGTCATCAGAAAAAGATCTGGATGTGTTTGACCTAAAGAAATACTCTGCTTCAGAGGAGGCTCTTCTGCGGCTGCTGCCAGTGGTCAAAGCCTCCAACAAAGCTCTGTAAGTAAATATGTGATCTGTCTTTTATTTATAACATAAGCAGTGTAACAGCAGGACAAGCATCTCTGTGCTTGTCCTGCTAGACCTTAGTGCAGCGTTGATACTGTTGACCATAATATCCTATTAGAGCGATTAGAACATGCTGTAGGTATTACAGGTACTGCGCTGCAGTGGTTTTTATCATAACTATCTAATAAACTCCAATTTGTTCAAGTAAATGAAGAGTCCTCTTCACACACTAAGGTCAATTATGGTGTTCCACAGGGTTCGGTGCTAGGACCAATTCTATTCACATTATACATGCTTCACCTAGGCAGCATCATTAGAAGACATAGCATACATTTTACTGCTATGCAGATGACACCAAACTCTATCTATTCAGGATGCCAGGTAATGCACACCAATTAGTTAAATTACAGGAATGTCTTAAAGACATAAAGACCTGGATGGCCGCTAACTTTCTGCTTCCTTTTTTTTTTTTTTTTTTTTTTTGCCTTTCCCATTTGGTTCTTTAGCCGTGAGAATTGTTGTCTGAAGACCAACTAGGATACCCAATGGATATACTTTGCCAAATAGATTATTTGAACTACCTTTGTTGTTATTATTTATTTTATTTTCAGTTGTTACAGATGGGACAGACATGACTGAGGGATAGCAAAGGGAGAAAGGAAGATGAAGGAAAAGAAAAACAGAAGGGAAGAGGGACAGTGAGAAAGGACACTTAAAAAGAGAAAGAAGAGAAAAAAAAGTCTCCTGGATCACCTGTTGAGAGAAAAAGAAGAGAAAACAAGCAAAAAAAAAACAAACCCAAAAAACAGAGCAACATACTAAACACAACACCATCACGTTTATCTAGCTAAGTGTAAACAGCAGTAAATACTAAATATTGAATGTTGTTGTGCAGGAACCAGGGGTCCGTTCTTCGTACCTCGCTTACTACATCCAAGATCAAATGACACATCCAAGATCAAATCATCGTGCTAACTTTGAGCTCGCTAATCCGGTTTTCCGAACACACCTGTTGTTGACGATTAGTATTGCTGGATGAAGTAATCTGAGATCACTGGGTAGCTTAAAAGGGGCTACGCATCGATAGTAGAAACATTGATCGGCAACTCTGTGATTGGTCGGCGAAGATGTCGAAGGAGCGCGCTCAGTATTTCACGGCAGCAGACCAAAAACACTTGATTGAGGGATATATAGGAGTTTCAGAGTCTAATTAAAACACAGGGGAACACTGCAAAGGCTGCAAAAGCAAGGAGAGAGGGCTGGCAGAAAGTTGCTGACCAATTAAACCCGTAAGTGATCCATGATATTACATTATATCATGTGATATTATATTATATTATATTACACTATATCCTCTTCCACATTAGAGCCACAACAGGACCCACTAGAACATGGGAACAAGTAAAAGTGAAATATAGGAATATTCTACAGAATGGTAATATTCATCACTTATATTGCTTTTAGTCTCTTGAAAAGAGACCCTGAAATAATCTGTTTGTGTGTTAATAACAGCAACCAAGAAAAGGGCAGAGCAAATAAAGACAGGTGGTGGTCCTGCACCCCCTCGCCACACCCCTTTTTGTACTGTGACATTTATTGACATTGTGGGGTTTTTTGTGTGTAGTTTGACATAACACTCCATCACTTTTACCTGTTCCCATGCAAGGGGTGACTGAAGCATGCACAGTAAGTTGGGAGATATATCTATATATATATATATCTATCTATATATATATATATATATATATATATATATATATATATATATATAGAGAGAGAGAGAGAGAGAGAGAGAGAGAGAGAGAGCGAGAGAGGGAGAGAGAGAGAGAGAGAAAAAAAGGAAATAATACCCTCACGGGAGAATCGATATCTCTCTATGAGCACACCATCGCGCTGAGCTAAAGGATCCCGTCTATCCCGCAATATCCGCTGAATTCTGTAAACTCTCCTTATCAATCTTGCACCTTCCTTGCTCGCATACAAACGGACAGGACATGGCTGCGACAGACTTCCCAAATCCTCCTTCGCTTTTATAGCCGTGGTCTCTCATCTTGATTACACGAAGTAATTTACTATCACTACTCTAAAATATGAATTACATCTGACATAATCAAATACATGTAATAGAATGATTAATAGTACATTTCCCTTTTTTTCCGAAATGACCTGTATGTATCTGTATGAAATCAATAAAAGAATCAAATACATTATCTTTAGTTACATTGATAATATTTATTTATGGAAAAAAAGTGGAGAAATGTCGCTGTTGCTTTCATATGAATGGAGCGGACATACCTGAGTGGCCGCGATCTAATCCTGTTTACATAAAGTAAGCCTGCTCCCGAGCAGGTTTGCGCTTACGGATCTGTTGCTAATACGCAGGGTGACACAGAGGATGAACACAGACGACGCGACGAGAAACAGAGGACCAGGACCAAAATGGAGGAGCTAGAGTCCCAAACAAAACGTTCACAAAACACACAGGGGAGCAGAGTCCGAAACATAGTTCAGGTGGCCGGCCTGGGGCCGAGAGCACAGAAGACCAGGAGGAGACAGTTCAGGAGGCCATCCATGAAGAAGGCGGTGGCGGCAACAGAAGTCCGGATACCGTCCACACGGAAGGTGGTGGCGGCAAGGAAGAGGAGAAGGATGAGGCTGAAGCTCCTGCTGAAGCTGAACCAGGCGGGGCTGGAGCTGATACAGAGGCCAGGGCAGGCGAAGCTGAAGCTGAAGCAGATGATAAGGATGATGAAGCTGCCGCTGCAGACGAGGATGATGAAGCTGCCGCTGCAGACGAGGATGATGAAGCTGCCGCTGCAGGCGAGGATGATGAAGCTGCCGCTGCAGAGAAGGATGAGGATGATGAAGCTGCCGCTGCAGGGGAGGAAGAAGACACGGAGGCTGGACCAGGCGAGGATGAAGACCCGGAGCCTGGACCAGGCGAGGATGAAGACCCGGAGCCTGGACCAGGCGAGGATGAAGACACGGAGGCTGGACCAGGCGAGGATGAAGACACGGAGGCATGACCAGGCGAGGATGAAGACCCGGAGGCTGGACCAGGCGAGGATGAAGACACGGAGGCTGGACCAGGCGTGGATGAAGCTGATGCCGACACTGGACCAGGCGTGGATGAAGCTGATGCCGCTGCAGGCGACGGCGTGGGAGCCGCAGGTGGTGGCGCTGCAGGCGATGGTGATAGCTGGATGGGCTGAAGCGGTTCCTGAGACCCCTCAGAGGAAGCTGCTGATGACGGCGAAGGCTGGACAGGCTTCTTGGTCCCCCCAGCAAAAACAGGCTCAAAACCAGTAGGCATGGGCGCTCCTGGCACACACAAAACAAAACCAGCAGGCTCATGGGACTCTGGGACACGCGAAACAAAACCAGTAGGCATGTGGGCCTCTGGCACATGTGAAGAAGGCTGTAGCTGCACAGAGCCCTTACCCTGCTCAGGCAGTGACAGCCAGGTGCAGTCCCTAGCTGGCATCTTGGCCTCCAGGCATCCAGAGTTAGCTGCAGGTTGTAACCCAGCCTCTGGGGAAGCCCTGGAGTGAGTAGTAGTCTCTAACATTGCCAGCTTTTGAGGAACAGGTCCATTGTGAAACAGTTTGTCTCCCTGCTCAGAAACAGTGGTGGAAAAACAATCTTTTAAGGGGTGTATGGGCATAGCTTTGTGTAGAGGGGTGAGTGAAGATTGTGACTCAGCCATTAACTGAGCTGCTGACTGTGCCATGGACTTAAATATGGGTTGCAGTGATGCTAGTGGTGATGGTAGCTGAGTGGCTGACTGAAATGGTGGCTGAACAGGTAATAGTCCTCTTGGGGAGGCTAATGGTTGTGCTACTTACAGGGGAGCTAATGGCTGTGCTACTGACTGGGGAGCTAATGGCTGCACTACTGACTGGGGAGCTAACGACTGACCACAAAACTGAGCTGGAGAGTGGCAATAAAATCCAAGCTCGGATGGAGCGGCAGAGACACAGTCTTTTGGTTTAACAGGTTTATAGACACCCACCTAGGAAGGGTCCGTTACCACAAAGGTAGGTAAGCTACACATACTGTCTCTCATCCCACTCTGAATAGCCCCAGAAAACAAAGTCCAGGAATCTGGGGAAGCCAAAGTATCGCGCTCACTCACCGCCAATGGCTGCTCGAAAGTGAATGCGGACGGGGGATGAAGTCCTAGATCCAAAAGGAGAAATTCCTGCTCCCATGGATATAGCGAGCCCAGAAGCCATGGGAGACTGGTCACCAGACGGTGTAGCGGCCTCTCTATAGTGCGATGGGACCTGTCATCCGGGCTTTCCAGCCACAGGTCGATGAGCTCTTGTGTGGCATCGATGAGATTCTCCCATAGCTCTTTAGATGGATTAAGTGCTGCTGGGTGCATCTTGTGGTCGCGTCGTACTGTCACGACTGGGGCAGCAGCTGTGTGATGTGTGGAAAGGAGGACTCAAATGCAGCACTTATTAAGACGTGAGGGTGATTTTTTAAGAATACCAAACATAAAATGGGGATGGCAAAACAGAACCAAGGATGAACTAAACTGGGAGAAACTAAACCAAAGTGTAGCAAACCTGAACATGAAGGGAGGATAGCGGGGAGAGCACGCAGGGGATTCCAGAGAAATGCAGAATATGCAGGGTGACACAGAGGATGAACACAGACGACGCGACGAGGAACAGAGGGAAACACACACTATGGCTGTGTCCCAATTCAGGGTATGCACGCTTGAAGTACGCACACTACGCGTACTATGGACGGTGCGTACTACAAGTACGGGTAGTGCGGAAGTGAGAGGGTTGTGAAATGGGACGGTCTAGCCCTTGTCGCGCTGTTCAGGTTGCCTAGCAACCATGATACTAACTGCGAGAAACGTGTCATACAGCTTTGTGTGACAGAAATGAAGGAGAAAAAATATTCTGGTGGTCCTCCATTTTTGTCATGACATCCCCTTGATTAGTTGAGCATCTGAGGCTGAGACCACAGGACTGTAAAACATGATTGTTGGGCTTCATGTCTGTGCTGAAGAGTCATTTACTTCAAGATTAGCTAGTAAATAACAATTAGCTAACGTTGTTCACGAGTCATCTCACTGTGGTAATGTAAATATAAATGGTCAATATTATATGTATTGTCAGATTATTATGGTATACACACACACACATATATATATTACAGGACATATTACAGCAGTGAGCTTGAACTCTCAGTCAAAGATTAAAGTTGCAGTTATTTATATTTCCTATCACTGTTTCTGATAGAATGAAGAGTAGACTGATATATGAAATATTCCTTTATTGGGTGAGAAAATCAGACCATGTCATAACTGCTTTAAGTCATACAGAATAGATATCAGAGCCTTAAACAGGCTGACTTCTGCTAAATGGGTCAAACTGGGCAGAAAGTATACAAACACATAACATCCTTATAGAATATGATGTAACACTATAGATCAACTTACCTCAGAATATATAAAGCATATAAACAATTACAGAAATATGATGCAACAAACACAGTAGTACTACTAATCCAAAATACTCAAAGCTTTATAGAACTGAAACAAACATTTATTTTTAGCTCCATTCTGCTGCTGATACATACTTTAGGTTTCTGAATATTAAACTTGTTGCTGCCTTTCATAGTGTGTAACTTGAAGGCCCTGAGTACTTTCTCCCACACTGAAAACACTGGGATGATAACATTATTTGAACATTACCTAATAAGACTGATTCAGGACAGACAATTAGTTATGTTAAACTTTTCTAGCAGTCCTTCACAAACAGGAACAGTCTGTCTATTCTCTCCATCTGTCAGCTGCTGCTGGCTCTTCCTCCTCCTCTTCCTCACACACTGCTGAGTTTGTCCTGGTGGATCATCAGGGGTGCAAAGCCTCACAGATGATGTGCAGCAGTGGCTCCCTCAGTCTGTCCTCACTCTGGACACTTGCAGTCGTCACACATGGAAATCAAATGTGTGATAAGCTGCAGGATTCAAACACAAGTGTAACTTATAAATACATGTTCATACTTTTATTCCACAATCAGAGAGAAAGAAACAGAGAGAGTGCAGGACAGACAGACAGGTGACAGTCTCAGGTGTATACACTGCTACAAAACAGCACAAGAGAAGGAGGATTTAGTGTTTGTGTTATTACGAGTGCTAAACAAGAAGAGTTCCCAGATGGTCCAGTGGACACATGTGTGACTCCTGTGATTAAAGCATCTTTCTTTCAGCTTAACGAGTGAACCGTCAGCTCGTTCAAACACACGTTAAAGTCCGTTTGGCTCGACACCACCGAACAGAGGCAACAATATAACATAGCTAACATTAACAGTGCAGTGAATCCTGCTTGTGCCGTCATATTCAGGACTGCAAACCGAGCAGCATCACTGACTTTCAGCTTGTTGTGTTTGTGGATATATGACTGACTTTAATTATCCATAACATCATCACATTCTCTGTAAGATTAAGGTCGACTATACATATATATTTAGAAGTAAAGGCTTTAAAACCAAGTTACCGCTGAAAGTACAAACATCACTAATGTCACATAACTTTGCCGACATGTGGCCAACAGTAATGTTTTAATGTTCTTAAACATTCGCTCATAAATAAGTGACATAATTTTCAGTACTTACTTTTGACAGTTCACTCTTCAGCCGCTCCCTTCTGCTGTATTTTGCGGCAAAATTATCCACACCCACCGCTGCGCTATGAATTGTGGGATATATGAGACCACGAAGCGTGCACCGGACCACGCTTGATATTTGGGGAAATCGACGGCGCATTTGGAGTATGCATTTGAAGTGCACTTTGAATTGGGACAGCCGTCGTCGCGTGGCGGTGACGTATTTGCACTTGAAATGCGTACTTCAAGCGTGCATACCCTGAATTGGGACACAGCCAAAAAATACACAGAGGGACACTGGGAAATCACACACAGGTGGGAGACACAGCTGGACCTGATTAACCTGACGAGAGAGGGGAACACTAACACCAGGGACCAACAGAGGGAGCACAAACCCAGAAACCCATTATCTAAAATCCCAAAACACAAACCATCCCAAAACAGCCCAAAAATAATAATAATGAAAATAATAATAATGACAATAAATACACCAAACACAAAATCACTGAGTCACAGACTCGGGATCATGACACACTGTCGCCAAAGTGCTTGCTCATAGGGGGTCATATGATTGTTGGGTTTTTCTCTGTACCTATGAAGCGCCTTGAGGCGACCTTTGTTGTGATTTGGCGCTATATAAACAAAATTGAATTGAATTGAAAATTGAATTGGAAAGAAAACAATTTTCACTTGCAGTCGAAAGCTTATGCCTGCATTTTTATTTTGTGAAATACAAACAAAATTGTAACAAAAGTGCTTCCACGTGTCTGGCCAGAAAGAGCTGTTTATTTGGTAGTTGAATGAAACTACTGTACTATACTGTACTATACTGCTGAGTGACTGTCTTCTGCTCGTCAAATACATTTCATTGCAATATTGGCCCTGTGCTAACTTGCATATCACAAATGAAACTGAAAGGCTTCAGATAGTTAAGAGTGAGAAAAAGATTGCGTTCATGTTTGCAGTTTTGTCTTGTTACACAATATTTGGAATCAAATAAAGCAAACAAAACACTACAGTTTAGGAAATCTTAGTGGGCGTTTTCGTGTTTGTTTGTTTTTTGTACTTCTTAAAGTGAAAAGTGGCCCTCCAATGAGATGACAGTGCCACAAGTGGCCCGCGGCTCATTTGAGTTTGAGACCCCTGATTTAAATGATCATCAGCACTAAATATAGTATATTATACTTAATGTTTGATAGCAGCAGTAAATGTCAGAGTGTCTTAAACATATATGGATGTCAGCTTTTATCAAAGTCATATCCAGAATAATCCATCACAGGTCCAAAACCACAAAGTGCTTTACAGTTGAAACAGGCAATGAAAAACAGAAGATAAAACCATAAAACAGCAAACATCATACAGCCTAAAACTAGTTAACGGCCAATCTGAACAAGTGACTCTAAATAAATGAGTTAGTGGGACCAGTAACAGCCTTGGACTGGAACATCTCGAACTGTGAGAAGAGCTGTAGGACTCTAGAAGGTCAGAAATATTGGCTGGGATTTGACCACACAGGCTCTAAAAGTAAGGACTAAAATTTTAAACGAATTCTAAAATGGACTGGTTACCAGTGTAAAGAGATTAAAACTGGAGTAATGTCCAGTCTATTTCATGTGCTGGTTGAAAGCCTAGCAGCATCATTCTGTACTGACTGAAGACGTTCAAAGACTGTGATGGACCCATAGGCGATAACCATCAACTCCCTCATTCCTCCTCTGGTCTTATTGCTCAGCTGAAAATGAGTTCACTTCTATGTGTTACAATCAGCCTCACCAGTACAGTTACCCAGCAAATTGGAGAACTGTACTGGTGATTGTACTGTGCTGGTAGATTCAATCATATTCCTTGTGTTTTTTCAGGTTTCCTGTTGTTAGATCTATTTGTTTGTTTGTTTTTTAGTCTCTCCTATGTCATCACTTTGATTTCTGACTGTACACAGTCTGTGAAACTTGACAGTTTGTGACAGAATCCAATGATCAGTGAGGACCCAGAGGACACTGACATTTACAGTGGGGCAAAAAAGTATTCAGTCAGCCACCGATTGTGCAAGTACATGGCCCCATTCATCCTGTCCTTAACACGGATCAGTCGTCCTGTCCCGTTGGCAGAAAAACAGCCCCATAGCATGATGTTTCCACCCCCATGCTTCACAGTAGGTATGGTGTTCTTGGGATGCAACTCAGTATTCTTCGTCCTCCAAACACGACGAGTTGAGTTTATACCAAAAAGTTCTACTTTGGTTTCATCTGACCACATGACATTCTCCCAATCCTCTGCTGTATCATCCATGTGCTCTCTGGCAAACTTCAGACGGGCCTGGACATGCACTGGCTTGAGCAGCGGAACACGTCTGGCACTGCGGGATCTGATTCCCTGCCGTTTTAGTGTGTTACTGATGGTGACCTTTGTTACTTTGGTCCCAGCTCTCTGCAGGTCATTCACCAGGTCCCCCCGTGTGGTTCTGGGATCTTTGCTCACCGTTCTCATGATCATTTTGACCCCACGGGATGAGATCTTGCGTGGAGCCCCAGATCGTGGGAGATTATCAGTGGTCTTGTAAGTCTTCCATTTCCTGATGATTGCTCCCACAGTTGATTTTTTCACACCAAGCTGCTTGCCTATTGTAGATTCACTCTTCCCAGCCTGGTGCAGGTCTACAATACTTTTCCTGGTGTCCTTCGAGAGCTCTTTGGTCTTGGCCATGGCGATGTTTGGAGTCTGACTGTTTGAGGCTGTGGACAGGTGTCTTTTATACAGATGATGAGTTCGAACAGGTGCTTTTCATACAGGTAACGAGTGGGGGACAGAAAAGCGTCTTACAGAAGACATTACAGGTCTGTGGGAGCCAGAGATTTTCCATGTTTGAGGTGACCAAATACTTATTTGCCACCCTGATTTACGGATAAATTCTTTACAAATCCTACCATGTGTATTCATGGATTTTTTTTTCACATTCTGTCTCACAGTTGACGTGTACCTCTGGTGCAAATTACTGGCCTCTGTCATCATTTTAGGTGGGGGCACTTGCACAATCGGTGCTGACTAAATACTTTTTTGCCCCACTGTATCTGCTTTAGTAGAAATAATTTCCATTAAATGTCACTGGTTCAGTCTCCCAGAATCTCTTGATCATATCTTGACCTTATCCTGGAGTAACTAACACTCATTCATGAGGATCTGAGCTAGCCTTGCCTCTCATTGCTGAGTACTAAAACTTACCACCTGTTCATAGAATGAGGAGTCATCTTCCCCTAACCTTCCACTAACCTTTAAAAGGAAGTATGTCTGTTATTCTGCTTCAGCTCAGCAGTGCAGACAGTCAGTCCCCTCACTCATCACTGCAGCTCAGCTCACAGCTTCATCAGTGTTGTACCTCTTTGCTATTGGTACTGTTCAGACCCACTGGGGGTAAAGGAGTTCAGGGGTGGGCAGTTATTTGAATATTAGACCAGATAGATAGGGCTGGGCCATATTATACCGTTCACAGTAGTACCAGTACAATGTTAGGCAATGATAAGAAAATGAAATATCGCGATAGAATATGGGTAAAACACACATGCGCAATGCCTTTGTTTTCATACACACATGGCCAAAAAAGCACAGTGGCAACGGAGAATGAGAAGGGAGAAAGCGGACTGTTGAATGAAACGGATGAATCAGATACACAAGAAAGCACATTTTTTGTAGAACATGCAAGTGGGCTTTGGTTATTGCTGTATTTGTCGGACAAAGGTGCTCGTAAATCTAGGAGTAATCTGGGTCTAAACTCCGTCTTCAGGTCCCAAAGTCAAACGAACACTGTGGCATCACTGAGAGTTAAAAACTGTCTAAATTCTTTCATCTTTAATAAAATGATCAGCATTGCTGCTTTACCAGGTGTAACTATGAAGTTTAACATCCAGGCATCCATGGAAACAGAATTTATTACATTTAACAGAGTTAGAAGTTAGCAGGAAGTTAGCAGAAGTTAGCTCGCTAGTTTTGCTAGTTAACTAAGCATGATATAGCATCTTCTGACTTAGAGATTTCTGAAAAAATTCAAACGTACAGCTCTGCTATCACTTCCAATATAAATGAAGACAGGAAACTAAACAGCAGTGACATTTGTAGGGTTACTGAAGTTGGGCTAGGCGGTATATAATGATGTGCTCGCTAGCGACACAGCTATGTTAGCATAACATAAACAGTGAAGCTGGAGGATGAACACTAACACTTTTCCACTCAATAAAAGTCAACATGAAGGTTGCTGATTGTTAGAGACAAATGCAATTCAGTCAGGAGAACAACTGAGATAATCCATCCACAATACGAGGTTAGTCATTAATATACTGAGACCACATGGGAATAGAGCGGCTGTGATAGAATACAGCATTAATGAATCAGTGGTATAGAAGTGGAGGAAGCAAGTTTGATTTATCTAACTGCTTTGTTTAGCTTAATGTGTCTTATAATCCCGTTCACCTTATGATACAAAAAAAAGATATTTGACTTTTTTATTTGGCACACTGCAGTTTAATCTTGCAAAGCACCTCTTTTTAACTTCAGTGGATATTATACATGATTATGCTCAGGATATGTCAGCCCATTTCTACTGGAAATGCCTTTTGGTTAAACTTTCAGCAAGGAATTTGCATTTGCACTGTTAAATTTTTATATAGCTTTAATGCACATAAATAAACAGCTGCTTGTGTCACGTCTGAGGAGCAGTCGTGTTGTGTATTGAGAAAAGGATCCAAAATGCAGGCACTGGCTGGGGTGCGAGTGAGTGTTTATATACAGAAGTGACACAGTGACAAAAACAGGAAGAGCAGAGTGGCGAGTTAAAAAACCTAAACTGGGGAAAACTAAAGAACTAACCAGAAACCAAACACTCACGGGAGGAGGGGCAAAATGCACAGAGAAGGATGGCAGAGAGACGCAGAATGAACAGAATGGTTACACAGTGAAGACTGACACGGAGTAACACAGACGACGCGACAGAGAGCACAGGAAAACACAGGGCTTGAATACACAGGGGAGTAATCAGGGAATGGGCAACAGGAGGGACAGGAGAGAGGTAAAACTGAACACACTGACATGAGACATGCACTTTCAGAACAAAACAGGAAACAAACAGACACAGAGAACCCGACATGACACTGAACTTGACAGGTAGAGTCATGAGCAGAAACAGTGACACCATGGACAGACAGAGGGAACACAGGCAGGCATGAAACAAAAACACTAACGGTGTGTTCACACCAAACGCGATGGGCGCGGGCGAAAACGCCCCAAACGCCCCTAATTTGACGTGTGCACATTCGCACCTCTATTTTGTGGAGAGCAGAGCAGCGGCGTTATGGACGTCCTCGCCGTACCTGGGTCCGGTCCTCCAGAGGCGTGAGCAGTTTGATGAGTTTCACCACTTGCCCCAGGAGCTGCGTCTGGATGACGGCGATGACAGCGATGACGGCGATGACGGCGATATCACTGTCTTTTCACTTGCCCAGTTTGAGGACCTGCTGTCCTGCGTCGGTCCCAGAATCGTCCGCCTAGACACCAACTACAGGCGCTCAATCCCACCTGCAGAGCGCCTGCCTGAGGTTAGTAAAAGTGTTTAATGTGGTAGTCTTTTATTGATACCTGTGCTAATATATGCTAAACCATCCGTTTATACACTGCTAACATGGATGTGGTATGCTAACAGTGAATGCCGTCGGTGTTTACTGATAGCAAACTGTGGTACGGACGACTGTTTATAATATTTCTAGTGATACTCGAAAGGTCTCATCAAGTCCCGATTTAATTTGATTTATGCTGTTATCAGTGTTAGCAATGATAGCATGGCTGTGGTGTCCATCAGTGTATGCTCTCGGTGTTTGCTGATATCAAACTGTGGTATGAGGCCCACTTTTGGTAATCTTTGTAGTGATACTCTCCTTTTTTTTATTTACACCTGGTTTAATTCTGGTATAGTTGAATATTTGTATATAATCCCTGCAGCTGTCAGACTCTATGTAATTATCCTTATAATTACAAAATGTTTTATGTAAGATTTGTTTTGTAATTTAAATCTGACATCACAAAAGTGTTTTGGAATTTGAATAATGTATTTTGTAACTGCAGTACACATAATACTAATTTTGAACAATTTTGTCCAGGTTCCTTGCCACCGGGGACTCCTTCAGGACCATCACGTTCAGTTTCAGAGTCGGTGTGTCCACGGTGTGCCAGATCACCCCCCCAGGTAGCGACGGCCATCTGGGACTGTCTAGTGGACGAGTTCATGGCTGTGCCTTCACCTGGAGACTGGCGGTCCATCACAGAGGGATTCCAGGAGCTCTGGAACTTCTCTCTCTGCTGTGGAGCTCTGGATGGGAAGCACGTCCAGACAACGGCCCCCCATATATCATATAGGAGACCCACACATTGATATACACTAAATAGTTATTTGATTTCTTTTTTTGTGATGCCCAAATTTATGCACCTGCTTGATTTTGTTTAAACAATTATTGCACACTTTTTGTAATTCCAGTAAACTTCTTTTCACTTCTCAAATATCACTGTGTGTGTCTCCTGTATGATATATTTAACTTTTAACATTTTTTATTGTAAAAACCAATAATTTATACAGGAAAATAATGGCTATTAACAAGGTTGCCCAAACTTTTGCATCCCACTGTATTAGTATATTTTGTCATTAGTATAATATGAAATAAATTCTACATGTGTCAAGTCGTGTGCCAACATTTGCTGTGTAGTAGAACTGAGACATTAGTCATTATAAAAATTTATTTGAAATAATATTACAATTCTCAAACAGAAAAACATTAAACATAAATATATAAAATATAAGTATTTACAGAGAGACAGGAATAAAAAGGACCCAGCTGCTCTCCAGAGCAGGAACAAGGCTGAGGAGGAAATGCTCCATTGGAGACTGGCGTGGCCTTTTCAGGAACTCCAGGATGGCCAGCTCCACCACCAATGGACCATCCTGGGACCCGTCCCTCATCTGCCTCGGAGCTGTCCTCCTCTCTGGGCCTGTAAAACAGCACAAAACACAAGGAAAAGAGAAGGCTGATGCTAGATTTTCATTTCAACATTGAAAAAACAAAACACAGGATATAATCGGATTGGTTGTAGACATTTAGTAAAGTGATCACAAGGGAATCCCACCGAGTAAAAAGTTATCAGTGTGTGCTGTACATCTGATGCTACAATTACATACCTGTGGGTGCAGCAGCAGGAGCTCAGGGACTGGGGAGCCAGAAAAAGCAACAGGGGATGCTCTGCTGCAGAATCAGCTGGTTCTATCAAGACAATGTTAAATGTTAACAGGGTTTTAAACAATAGTAATAGAGAAAGTATATACAGTGGTCCCTCATTTATTGCAGCAGGGGTTGTCAGAATAGCTAGCCCCTCGCCACACACTTTATACACTTTTTTCCCCTCACACATGAACATTACTCACAGTTCTCACAAGTTGATTCTCAAAGTGCAAACCTTTGTAGATTGCAAAACGTAAAAAAGTATTATTATGCCGTGTTTTGTCTTCGTCTGCCTGCCACTTTCGTGCGCCTTTTTCCCTCGCGGTGCAGGTGTGTATTTCCAAACGAGGGTCAAAATTATGGGTTTTTTTGTGCTGTATTTTCTGTTGGATGTGATGGTTATCAAAACCAAAACATGATAAATTTGGCAAGTGCAGGAGACACGACACGGAGGAGATTTGTCAATCAGGCTGCAGAATGCAATGCTGTACTGTGCAATAAAAAATCAGCGAAGAAGCGAGGCAGTGACGGATTAGCGGGACCACTGTGTGCTGTTTATTAATAAACTATATTCCTATATGACAACATGCATAGAAGCAGAACGGTATTTGTACATCAGTGGGAAAATAGCGGGACAGTAGGTGGGCTTGCTAGCTTTTGCGCGGCTTCATCGGGTCAGTCTGAAAATTAAAAAGAAGAATGAATGAACTTACCAGGTTGCCCAATCTCCTCACTTATGTGCCTCCAAGCTCGGTCCTTTTTATTCCTGTCTGCACCTCACAAACGAGCGCGCCCTTACTCCCAGCAAATAGACGTGCCTACGACTTTCCCAATATGCTCTGACTGATGTCGGGGCAGTATGAGTACGAGCAATTTTTATTTTGTTTTGAGTTTTTTTGCCGATGCCCGTGATGCCACTCCCTACCACGATGCCGCCCCGGGCAACCGCCCGTGTCGCCCGTATCAAAAACCGCTACTGGTAAATGACCACTATGTGTGAAAAAGTTTTTTAAAAAAATTACTGTCAGCTATGATCAAAAGTGTGAACAAACATGCTGGAAGTAGGTTGATAGGTAATTTTTCTCAAAAATCCCCAATATATTTTGAAAATTATTTGAAATATAAAGCCGAAATCCCACACCACCATGCAATTTAAATTGGAGATAGCTGAGACAAAGTTCCATGATCATTTGAGATGCAGTCACCCACAAATGAAACAGGTGAACTGTGAGAGGCTGTTTGTAATCAGTAAGAATTATTTAGAAAAATGAGAAATATTTATTTTGGGAAGCTGATGAACAGCTGTGAGTGGATATGCCAGCAGGTACTAAACCAGTGTCAGTAAATCTACCACCTCCTCACTTGTTTCTGTTTACCAGTATGTTTTCAAATTCCAGGTTAAATCTTTTTTTTCTTTTGCCTTAGGCTGAGTGTGCCTTATCTCTCAGAGAGAGGCTGTGAAGCTCTGTCCTCAGTTCTCAGCTCCCAGCTTTGTAGTCTGAGAGAGTTGGACCTGAGTATAAACAACCTGTGGGATTCACAAATTAAGCGTCTTTCTGCTGGACTGACAATTCCACAGTGTAAACTGAATACGCTAAGGTGAGATTTAGTGAGGTTGTCTTTTTCATCAAATTAGCAGAATTAACTAAGAAAAATGCTCTACACGGATATAGAAATAAATACTTTTTAATCAAAGTACTTTTACATCAAGTCACTTTAACAGTTGCACTCATTTT
Organism: Pelmatolapia mariae; assembly: GCF_036321145.2. Classification (NCBI taxonomy): domain Eukaryota; kingdom Metazoa; phylum Chordata; class Actinopteri; order Cichliformes; family Cichlidae; genus Pelmatolapia; species Pelmatolapia mariae. Next base: position 35,400,566 of record NC_086229.1, read on the forward strand.
CTGATTGTTTAAGTAGCAGAGACTTATTGATCAATGTCAGCTGCTTTGGTGTTAATGCTCTTCCCTCACTGCCCGGCACATGGAGCCCATTTGGCATTTGCCCTAGAATACCAGAATTGATCGTCCACTCTACCGAGTACCAATTTCAAAGTGTACCTTTGTTAACAGTGTGTTTAAGCTTTTTAAGGTAATTTATTTTTGTATCTTAATAAGGAAAGGAGGATTCCTGAAAAATCTAAGTACCATTTTGATATTTTCTTCGTTTGATCAGTGTACAAGGAGTGCAGAATTTTTAGGCAAGTTGTATTTTTGAGGAATAATTTTATTATTGAACAACAACCATGTTCTCAATGAACCCAAAAAACTCATTAATATCAAAGCTGAATGTTTTTGGAAGTAGTTTTCAGTTTGTTTTTAGTTTTTGCTATTTTAGGGGGATATCTGTATGTGCAGGTGACTATTACTGTGCATAATTATTAGGCAACTTAACAAAAAACAAATATATACCCATTTCAATTATTTATTTTTACCAGTGAAACCAATATAACATCTCCACATTCACAAATATTCATTTCTGACATTCAAAAACAAAACAAAACAAATCAGCGACCAATATAGCCACCTTTCTTTGCAAGGACACTTAAAAGCCTGCCATCCATGGATTCTGTCAGTGTTTTGATCTGTTCACCATCAACATTGCGTGCAGCAGCAACCACAGCCTCCCAGACACTGTTCAGAGAGGTGTACTGTTTTCCCTCCTTGTAAATCTCACATTTGATGATGGACCACAGGTTCTCAATGGGGTTCAGATCAGGTGAACAAGGAGGCCATGTCATTAGTTTTTCTTCTTTTATACCTTTTCTTGCCAGCCACACTGTGGAGTACTTGGACGTGTGTAGTGAAGCATTGTCCTGCATGAAAATCATGTTTTTCTTGAAGGATGCAGACTTCTTCCTGTACCACTGCTTGAAGAAGGTGTCTTCCAGAAACTGGCAGTAGGACTGGGAGTTGAGCTTGACTCCATCCTCAACCCTAAAAGGCCCCACAAGCTCATCTTTGATGATACCAGCCCAAACCAGTACTCCACCTCCACCTTGCTGGCGTCTGAGTCGGACTGGAGCTCTCTGCCCTTTACCAATCCAGCCACGGGCCCATCAAGACTCACTCTCATTTCATCAGTCCATAAAACCTTAGAAAAATCAGTCTTGAGATATTTCTTGGCCCAGTCTTGACGTTTCAGCTTGTGTGTCTTGTTCAGTGGTGGTCGTCTTTCAGCCTTTCTTACCTTGGCCATGTCTCTGAGTATTGCACACCTTGTGCTTTTGGGCACTCCAGTGATGTTGCAGCTCTGAAATATGGCCAAACTGGTGGCAAGTGTCCTCTTGGCAGCTGCACGCTTGACTTTTCTCAGTTCATGGGCAGTTATTTTGCGCCTTGGTTTTTCCACATGCTTCTTGCGACCCTGTTGACTATTTTGTTCGATGATCACGCTTCAGAAGCTTTGCAATTTTAAGACTGCTGTCACGGCCAGCGGGGGCAGACCGTGTGGAGAGTGTGTGAGGTGGACCCAGGCGCGAACACAGGCGAGGAGACGGGAGTGGACTTAAACTGAACGTGAGCCTTTATTTGGGCTGATGCAGAAGGGGGTAGACAAAAACATAACATGGACAGAGACTGCAACTAACCAAAAACCTAAACTGGAAAAACACTAACCTGACTGAAAGGAATAACTAAGATCACTGTGAACAGAATGCTGTGCAGATGCATGGAAACTGTGAACCAAATGGCGTGACGAAACAGACATGAACATGACCAGCACGGAACCTCATCGTGCGGCTGCATGAAAAACAACATAAACCAAATGGCAACATGAACTGCACAGAATTCTGAAAAAACACTTAACTTGACCAAAGGGGAAATACACAGACGACGCGACACTGACACAAAGACACACTGGGCTTAAATACACAGAGGAAGTCATCAAGGAATTAGAGACAGAAGGGGAACACAGCTGGGAGGAATAAGACCTAATGAGACGGGGGGAACAAAGCTAGAAACACTGACATAAGACAGGAACATGAACCTTCAAAATAAAACAGGAAACAAGACACCACTAAACAAAGACGCAGACACGACACTGAGAGACAGACTAGACACTGAACAAAACCTGCAATAAACATGAGAACACAAGAACCTACGAACTAATCCCTAAACAAGAATAACTGAAACAATGAGTCATAACCATCATTATCATCATAATAAGAAAAGAATCCAAAATGCAAAAATACACCAAATCATAACAACTCAAACTACTGGGTCAAACGGACCCAGAACCGTGACAACTGCTGCATCCCTCTGCAAGATATATCATTATTTTTGACTTTTCTGAGCCTGTCAAGTCCTTCTTTTGACTCATTTTGCCAAAGGAAAGGAAGTTGCCTAATAATTATGCACACCTGATATAGGGTGTTGATGTCATTAGACCACACCCCTTCTCATTACAGAGATGCACATCACCTAATATGCTTAATTGGTAGTAGGCTTTCGAGCCTATACAGCTTGGAGTAAGACAACATGCATGAAGAGGATGATGTGGACAAAATACTCATTTGCCTAATAATTCTGCACTCCCTGTATTTTAACCAGTGCCAGTCAGTGTCATTCAGAAACAGGATTGCATACTGCTAAATCTAACAACACTTCAGTGCACCCTCACTACATTTTAACAACAGAGTTCAATGTTTATCTTTCATTTTTCAGACTGAGTCACTGTCAGTTCTCAGAGAGAGGCTATAAAGCTCTGTTCTCAGTCCTCAGCTCTCAGTCCTCTAGTCTGAGAGAGCTGGACCTGCGTAACTCTGACCTGCAGGATTCAGGAGTGAAGCTTCTGTCTGCTGGAGTGAAGAGTCCGCACTGTAAAATGGAAACTCTGAGGTAAGGATTTAAATTTTTTTCAGTGTTAATCATTTCAAACTGGTTTAATATTATGATATAAACAGTAACTTTATATGAATGTCTGAATGTAAATAATTGATTATTCATATTTGTTCACCTTATGTTTTTCACATTCTGCATATATCCATACTGGACATTTGAACAGACTGAATACGTCACAGTTGGTGTTTTTGTAGTCTTTTAGTGCCTCGTAGTGGTGTACTTGTGGAGTGGTGTTAGTCTGGCTGGCGAGTGTAATTGTTCAGTTAGAGAGACCGAGTCTGCACGCTGGTACCACCTTAGCCACAGCTTGGGTATAGAGAAGCTGAAAAAGAAGGTGTTCTAGTTTGTAGTTTTAAGGAGGAAAAAACTGAGAGGACTGAGTTAAAGAAAGGGTGGATAGTAACACAGAGCAGCCATGAAAGCTGCTCACACAGTATAGATGGTTTAGTATCAAATGTTCTAGTGAGTTAGCGCACAGCTAACTATCAAACCAGCTAACTAGCAGACCAGCTAACTATCTTTATCATCATCTCCATCAGCCCTCACAATACATCACCTTCATGTTCAGGATCCTGGATGGACAGTAATTCTTTCCATGGCTTATGGTGGGACATTGAGAGCTGAAGTCAAACAGAAGTGAGAAATGAAAGACCGATTCTTTTCTATTTTGTCTTGTGATGTGCAGCTTTGTTCAGAGCATTAAAGCCCAGCAAAGATTACTGAGGTCATAGAGTCACTGATGAAACCTGTGTGCTTATATGTCTGTCAGGTCATCGTAGTCTAAGGAGCTTGGGGAAAAAAAGCGTCTGGACTTCTTTAAGCAACTTAAAGAAGTCCAGAGGCTTTTCTTTCCAAGCTCCTTAGACTGTGTGCTTATAGAAACTGACACCAGATGAACCAGAATAGAAGGACATTAAAATGAAGTGTCAGGAGTCAGACTTTAAGCTGCTGGACTAATTCACTATATCCTGTTCTCCTCATAGAACCTGGATACACAGACTCACCTGTGACACAGTGACACACAGTGTGGGCTACACACACATTAGAAAGTGGATCAGTCACACTTGTACAATCATTTGTTGTGCTGGGCAACCATGAACACTTTGAATCACCATTAATGGCATTGTTACAGCAACACTCAATCATGAACTCAAAAGTAGTGTATTGTGTACTTATTTATTATGCAGTATGAGAAGTGCAACATTCAGTGTGCAGAAACAAATCAGGTGCTTTCTAACAGCAGTGTTCCCTTTAACACAGGAGCAGTTCAAATATTTCTGTCAGTCTGAGCTGAAACATGAATCTAATCTAATCAAATATCAAATCAATCAAAGTTCTTTGTCTCTGCCAGGACGTTAACATTTGATCTAGTTTTTTACAAAGTTCCCCTCAGAGTCCAGAGCCACCATCATAACATTATAACAGGCACCTTTGATCAACAGCAAGTGAACATTTATAAATGTGTGTTTTCAGAACAGGAACCAGCAGAAGTATTTTTCTGTTATTAGGTAGCAGCACAAATGCTCATCAGCTCATTTACTGTGGAGACTTTGAGTGTGTGAAGTGTGTGTTTGTACTGGATTTCCTTTGGAGAATCTCAGTCAGAAACAAGACAAAGAAAAACACTTTCAGTCATCCAGGTTGAGTTGGCAACATGAAACTGCATTTATCTTCCTCAGACTTTACATTTTCTTCCTCCTCTGTACCGAGCCAGCTGCTAAGACACACAAGCGCAATGACATTTTCTGATGATAAAGAAACTCTCTTCTTCTGTACAATATGAGCAACAGAGAACAACCTTTCACAGGAACAGATGTTGCAGTTGTGGCCAAGTACTTGTGCTGCATGTTTGGAGCAGCACTGTAATGGACAGGCCTCTGTACTGGTGGTGGGCTCTGCTCTGTATCCACCACACTGAGTCTTCCTCCTGTTCACAATCACACTTCCCAAATACGACTGTTTCCGTTAAAACTCCACAGTTGTCATCTTGGACCCTCTCAGAGCCCCGTATGTTTGCAGAGATACCTACAGTAGGGAAAAGTACAAATTTAAGTCCAAACTATCGTATTTTACCTTTATTTATTTCTTCCCATCCATTCGCTTCCATTTATCCTTTTCAGATTTGTGGGGGATGCTGGAGCCTATCCCAGCTGTCATGGGGCGAGAGGTGGGTTACACCCTGGACAGGACGCCAGTCTGTCGCAGGGCTAACACACAGAGACAGACAACCATTCGCGCTCACATTCACTCCTGCATTCACACCTATGGGCAATCACTTAACCTATCCACACAAACTGCATATCTTTGGACGGTGGGAAGACGCCAGAGTACCCGGAGGGAACCCACGCAAACATGGGGAGAACATGCAATCTCCACACAGAAACACCCTAGCCTGATGGTGGAATTGAACGTCCTTGCTGTGCAGCAACGTCTTACACAGCAAATTTCAAATTCAGTTTTAAAAGCTTTATTTCAAATTAAGCAATTGAGATTCAGATTTAACTTATTCGAATTGAGTTGGTGATGGCACAAAGTTCTGCCACATCACAAAGTGCAGGTTCCCTTTTGTTAAAAAATTCTCCCCTGAGTTATTTCAACCTCTCCAGGTAGTTTCACACGTAGTTAATATGTGTTGCATGTATGCGGTTTTCGAGGGTATGCTCAAGTGTGATGTTAATAAACACTGTGTGCCAAACTTAAGTGCACGCAACTCAGAAATGACCCCTAGTTTACTGGCAACAGCCCCAGCTCTTTATTTAGCCATTACTGTATAGAAATTTTCTCCTCTAGCCTTAAATAAGACACAAAATAGTTGAAAATAGTTGAAATGAACTGATATTCTGCATCAGAGCTGCATTCATACCACACATTCACATGGGCTTTTTCTGCCGTGCATGGAGCGTTTAATTGGTCTCTGGCACTTTAGGCAAGGCAACTTTATTTATATAGCACAACTCAACAGCAAGGTGATTCAAAGTGCTTTACAGAGACATTAAAAGCAAAAATTAAAAAAAAGAGGAACAGTAGATAAAATCAGTAGTTCAAATGTAAGTTTTGAAATGTAAGCTTAAAAGTAAAACAGTGTGGATTTGGTGCTTTATTCAAATGCAGCTGAGAACAGGTGAGTCTTCAACCTGGATTTAAATAAACTGAGTGTTTAAGCTGATCCGAGGCTTTCTGGGAGTTTGTTCCAGATATTTGGAGCATATAACCTGAATACAGCTTCTCCGTGTCTGGTTCTGACTCTGGGAACTGATAAATAACTGGATCCAGATGACCTGAGGGATCTGGAAGGTTCATACTGGGTCAGGAGGTCACTGATGTATTTTGGTCCTAAACCATTCAGAGCTTTATAGACCAGCATCAGAACTTTAAAGTCTGTCCTCTGACGGACAGGCAGCCAGTGTAAAGACCTCAGAGCTGGACTGATGTTCTCCACTTTTTTGGTCTTAGTGAGGACTCGAGCAGCAGAGTTCTGAATGAGCTGTAGTTGTCTGACTGATTTTTTAGGTAGACCTGTAAAGATGCTGTTACAGTAATCAAGCCTACTGAAGATGCATGCATGGACTAGTTTTTCCAGGTCCTGTTGAGACATCAAATCTTTTATCCTTGAAATATTCTTGAGGTGATAGTAAGCTGATTTTGTTATTGGCTTAATATGTTTTTCTCAGTTTATGTTTTTTCCAGGTACTGTTGAGACATCGGATCTTTAATCCTTGAAATATTCTTGTGGTGATAGTAAGCTGACTTTGATATTGTCTTAATATGCTTTTCTCAGTTTATGTCTGCGTCCATCACTACACCCAAATTTCTCGCCTGGTTTGTGGTGTTTAGGTGTATAGATTGAAGTTCTCTGGTGACCTTTAATCGTTTTTCTTTGGCTCCAAAGACTATTACTTCAGTTTTGTTTTTGTTTAGCTGGAGAGAATTGTGGCACAACCAGTTATTAATTTCCTCAATGCATTTACCAAGAGCCTGTACAGGGCCTCGGTCTCCTGGTGACATTGTGATATATATTTGTGTGTCATCCGCATAGCTGTGATAGTTTATTTTGTTGTTCTTTATAATCTGTGCCAGTGGGAGCATGTAAATGTTAAAACGAAGGGGTCCCAAGATGGAACCTTGGGGAACTCCACATGTGAGTTACCTATTGATACAAAGTATTTCCTGTTTTCTAAGTATGTTTTGAACCACTTTAGTCCTGAAAGACCTGCCCAGTTCTCCAGTCGTTTGAGTAATATCTTGTGGTCAACTGTATCAAATGCTGCACTGAGATCCAGTAAAACTAAGACTGACATTGTCCCAGATACCACATCCGCAGCAGAACCATGACGTGTTTACTCACATTTAAAAAGGTGGAGGTCAGTGTGAATGGACTGTTGTCATTGGTCTGAATGTGCCTCTATAAATATGTGCCCTTCATTATTGATTTTTTTCCTGATGAACAGAAAATAGGACTTAATTCAGGGCTTATGGATGCATGAAATCCTTGAAAATGCTTGAATTTTAATGTTGTCTTTTCAAGATTTGAAAAGGGCTTGAATTTCAGATGTGATGCTTGTGATCTGATTGAATAGTTTTCTTATCAGATAGAGAAATAAAATGAGTCGCAAAATGTAAAAGCAAAATTTCCCCGCCTGGGCTGCCTTGCACCTCTGTCTGTTTCAACGTGTGACCCCGCCCCTCCCTTGGACAGTCGGAGATGAGTGCGCTAACATACCTGTAGGTTGCTGTTTTAATGAGTGTTTAATGGAAAACAACAATGGCGGAGTTTGCGCTCTCCAGTCACATGATAGGTGAGTCCTAGTAAATAATTTTCCAGTACTTGTACGTTACACATGCTATTTTTAAAAACAATTATGATTATCATTTTGCTAGCTATCAAACTCGCTGGAGAAATCATTGAAATGCACTAAGTGCGATGCAGTATGGCAGCGTTATTATGGAATATGGTGTGAACTTAGCTAACATTACTTAGCAGTGATATGAGTTAATTTACTCAAGTGAAGCTTTAAACATTAGCCCGACATATAACTAGCTAAATTAAGGCTTTCTGATTAAGCCTCTGGGGTCAACGGACCCAGAGTCTCCATTTCAACTTGGGTCGAACATGCGAACTTCAAACTATATACCAGTTTTTAAATTGTGTTGATAGGCCACGTAAAACCGATGTTTTTTGTTTTTAATAAAACAGTGGCGTGTACTCCGGGAAGAAACGGTAAAAACTGCGTTTTCTAAGGAGAGCGCTAGCAAACACGCGTTGCTTGTGAGTGTAAAACAACAGTCATTGGTGAAAAAAGAAAAAACACTCCTTCCCTATTGGTGGAAAAATGTACCATGTCGACCAATCAAGAAATGATATGGCAACATATGGCATTTGGTTGTTTGGGAAGAGAGTCAAGTTTTAGGAGTGAGCGAAAGAGAGAGAGGTTTGATACGTGAGAAATTTGTAATGTTTACCATTTTTGGAGTCTCAAGTTAGTGTGTTGTCTTGTGTAATTAGTGTGTAGTGTAGTTGTTGTTTTGTTTTGTGTGCCCGTGCTACTAGTGAACGACACAGTTGCTGCAAAAAAGCCACCAAAGGCAGGTTGCAGTGTAAACGCTGAGTGACTGGGCCCTGGGTTTGAGTCCCCCACTATACCACAGTGGCTTCTAGCTTTGTTTCAGTGTGTAGAACAACAAAAAAAACCCCAAAAAGCTTCAACTCAAAAACACATCAAACATTGAGGGTTTTTCCCAAGGATGAGGAAGCAGACTCGGCCCCAAACAGCTTGATATATGGATGGTTACCACAGCAACCACAGCAGTGTGCTCTAAGTATATTTAGTTGTATAAAGGTGTTTGTGGTGTGTTGCAGCTGAAACAGCCTTGTGTATGTTGACACAGGGAGAAAATAGTGTGAGAACACTGTTCACAGCAGTCACAGATCGCTGCCTTCAACAGTCTCTTCCTTCCATGTTTGCATGTCACTGATATCATCTTCTGCTCTCACACTGACCATCTGTTATAGCTAAAATGCTAACATGGAAGCAGCAGGTATGCCACCTGTGGCAGCTGAGGTCACGTTATCTGAATGTTTAAACCATGCGTTGGAGCAGTGTTTCCAAACATCTGCACTTCAGAAGCTCCAAAGTGTGGAAACGTCTCTGTGGAGTGTCTCATCCTTATCTAAGATATTTTCTTGGCTCTGCAAAGCTAAGCTTGCAAACAGCACCATAGTTTGTCAATCCCAGCCAATCAGAGCGCTCCTACTGTCATGTCACATGACTCATGTGTTTTCCTCTTTTATTAACACCAAAGAACTAAAGAAAGGCTAAAAGGATGTTCAGCCAATCAAATCCCTCCTAGGAACAGGAAGTCTAGAGAGGAAATGGAGCAGAGAAGGAGAATCACCGGTTTAAATGTCTGAGTTTTAAACTGGTGACCCTCTAAAGAGGCTTGTATTGACTCTTTTTGTTTTCTTTACAGCTTTTTTCACCATTTAAACTGTTTAATATCAGATTTAGAACGTTTTGGATAGTTTTTCCTACATTTTCACTAAAATGTGACACAAATAATGACTTTCTGACTTTACTTTGGACTAATCTAACAACTCAGCCTGGCTATGTTGGACTTGGTGTGGAAGCAGCTTCCAGTTTGAGTTCAGGAGACAGACACCCTCTCTACTTTGAAGCTCTCTCTGAGCTCGTCTCTTCTTTCCCTTCACCCTGCTACCAGTCATGGTAGATGGTCCTCCTGGAGCCTGTTTTCACTGGGAGGATCTTTGTGTCAAAGGGAGTTCTTCCTTCCCACCATCACATAGTGCTGCTCACAGTGGATTGTCTGATGTTTGGGGCTTTCTCTCTAATATTGGAGGCTGTTACCTTACACTGTTAAACAGTTTCAGATGACTGTTGGTGTCTGTTGGATATTGTCACTTATAAATAAAGTTACATTGAATGGATGTAAATGGATAGATGTTATTGTATGTAAAATGATCGTTAAAAGATGCACTGTTGTTTTGTGTGTCTGCAGTCTGTCAGGCTGTCTGATCACAGAGGAAGGCTGTACTTCTCTGGCCTCAGCTCTGAGCTCCAACCCCTCCCATCTGAGAAAGCTGGACCTGAGCTACAATCATCCAGGTGACTCAGGAATGAAGCCGCTGTCGGCTGGACTGAAGGATCCAGGCTGGAGACTGGACACTCTCAGGTATGAAGAATGTCTGATAGAGGAGGAAGAGCTGGAAACATTTCCTGTGTCCTTCACTCACTTTCTGTTTGTTTCCTGCAGATGAGACATGAACAATCACACATGCAGGAATATTTTCAGGGACAGACACACTAGTCTAGCTAGATAGTACATGGATATTTATGAAGGGGGTCTCCAAGGAGTCTGTTTGCAGGAACATTAATGATAACTGATAAGTCGTGTTGAGAGTTTCGTTAAAAGTAGACCTACAGTTAGGTCCATAAATATTTGGACAGAGACAACTTTAGATACCCTTTCCCATGCTGTACGTCCACAGTCACAGTGACAGTCAGTGACACTGACAGAAGGATGAAACAAGGCTGTGAATCATTTCAGTCTGTAGCTGTGTCTCAAAATGTCGGCTGCATCCTTCGGAGGACCCGGCCTTCATGGTCTACGTGGGCCGGGTCCTTCGAAGGCCGGAAGTGCGAGGCTGTGAAATGGGACTGTGAAATTTACCTCAAATTAGCATTAGCTAGTAACGGCTCGCATTGCTAAAATTGAAGGAAAAATTGAGTTAGCATTAGCTACTTTTGCTGCTTTCTGATTTAAGTGTCGCATTTCATACTTATATTGTTAAAAAGTGTTAAAAAGTCGATCGTGGCTCAAGAGTTGGGCGTTCACCTTGTAATCGGAAGGTTGCCGGTTCGAGCCCTGGCTTGGACAGTCTCAGTCGTTGTGTCCTTGGGCGAGACACTTCACCCTGTTACGGGTTCGAAATTGAGGACGAGAGTAAAACAATGATGGTCCAGAAGAGGTCGGTCAAACAATTGATTTTAATGAATGCACGCAGCGTGGAGAGGTGCAAACTGCAAAACATCAGTTTTACATCTCTACCCAAAATACACTCTAGATTGCTTTTATAACATCAGGGTATTGTAACGCCCCTTCTTGCGTTTACAGTCACATAATTTGCATGTACAAAACATTCATGTATTTTAAGAGATAACTGCAGACACAGAAGTTCCCCATCCATCCAAATATGGTAAAGATCTCAGGCCTTTGAGGTCCCCGTGGACTGGACATCCTTTCGTCACCTGTAACTAAGCAAACTCAAATACCACAAGAAGCTGAATACATTCAGGCCTTTGCTCAGCTACTATTTTACTGTAACAATATACTCAGGCTATGAGTTATGATATATATATATATTAACTCAATCATTTTAAAGTAGTTATAACTGCACCTGTAATAAACATGTTAATATTTGATTATGATAACCCCTATAATATAACTTATAACATAATGCCAGCAGCTTCAATAAACACTTTGATGAAATGATAATTAATGTAATGTTAAGGATGCTGGTTATATACAGTTCAGCAGTGACCTAATTTCTTTAAATATTACAATTCCCTCTCTTGATGTCTCTCCAGAGACATCACCACATCATTTCCTTGGGTCACTCCTCGACCCACTCTGTCACCTCTACATCCATTAATGGTATCATGGGCCCCGAAACCACCATTCCCAGGTCCACTTCCTTCGCTCTGACCCTCTCTAGCCGTCCTCTGACTCAGCAAATCAGAAAACCACCTCATGTCCTCTAGGTGGTCCAGTAATCAAACACCAGCTCCCACTTAAAAACACTTCATGCTTAAGTGGTCTCTGCTCCTTTTCTGGGTCCCTCTCTAGTGGAAATCTTCTCCTGTAAGGGATAAAAAACAAACAGCCTCTCTCTGCTACACCTTACTAACCTACTGTGTTCATCTAAGGTTCCTGTCATTATTCAAAGTTGGTTCACAACATCATGTTCTGGGCTCTATCCATTATATTAACTTTACCTAATCTCAATACTCTTTATGTGTGTGAGCAACGCTTTTAGTTCTATCAAAAACACCCCGGGTAAAATATACACCATCCCTATGTCAGCCTAAATCTCCGCTAGAAAACACACTTCAAAATTTTCTATCATCATTTACGCCTCTTTTTGCTTCAAGCATATACATAACATGCAAAAGTTACTGTTAATACTAGTTAGACAAGTTTCTACAACATTTTGTTTCACCCGGCTCACCCTCACACATTTCCTGTTCACTTATTGCATATGTATCTTTAACACCTTTTACCTCAGTACTGGCTAAGCAGAAACAAAGCACCATGTATTCCACCTTTACCCTCCAAAATAAATCTATGTCATGTTTGTGTCTGTAAGCATGTTTTCCATTCATTCATTACACTCCACGCCATTCCTGCAAGTTAGGAGCTGTAAATTTAAAAGCTACATAAAGTCCAGGCCTTCGGCCTGGCCTATATTTAAATCATGTGTGTTTGTAAGCGTGCATGCAATTAACCTGCTATGTTCTCATCTTCCCTCAACATGTATCACCTGGACACTCTCACCAGTGAAGCTTAAGACCCTTTTGGACGGAACATGAACTCTAAACAAGCACAGTTATGCTTTGTGTATGAAATAAACTCAACCTGTAAATAGAGACATCACTGTTATCACAAACATATTCAATACTATTAAAATTATACTGTACAACCTGTTATTAATGCAGTCATCATAAGGCACATTATATAATAGCAATAAAAATCTCTAAATCCCCAATCCCAACAGGTCCTACTTTTAAATCTTCCCTGACTTTCCCTTCAAGTTCTGCTTTCTTAGTACAATAATTAGGTCCTCCTAATCCCATTAAATCTGCCATATTGATTTCTTCATGAGTAAGTGTCAGATTTCGAGCATCTAAAACTTTACTCAGTCTCTGTTGTGCTAATGATGTCATAGTGAACGCCTGCAAGTTCACATAAGCCACCACACTATGTGTAGTCAGAACTTTTAGTGGGTGTTCTCTCCCTACATGTGCTGTTTCCTATATTATTTTGGCCACCCCTGCTGCATGCTGTGCACATTTAGGGTGCCTTGCTTCTGTTGGACTCAACCTTATGCTAACCTACATAAGTACCTGTCTTAAGAGCGACCTCTGCACAGCTCAGACGCCAGTTGCAAGATCTCTCTAACATTAAAATCATCAGCTGTGACTTATATAGTGTTATTTCGGTACTTTATACTTCACACAGTTTTGAACGTTGTTTATATGGGGAGTTCCTCTTTTTGTGTCTATATTTATTAATATGCCTTGTGCACTAAAACTTCCTGTTTTTCAGTCTGGCTGAGCACTTGTTTGTGAGTAAAAGGTGGCCTTGCTCTACAAGCCAGCCTTCATTATTAAAGTACATAAAACAAGATCATAACCAGATTCATATTAAAAATATAGCTTTTGTTCCTAACACCAGTCCCCGTTTTTTTTTTTTTTTTTTTCTTTTCTCCCCTGAGAAATGAACTAATTCCTAGTTTATGACATTTAAGTTTACTTCAATACATTCCCATTTAATTTTATTTATATAGCGCCAAATCACAACAAAAATTGCCTCAAGGTGCTTCATATATACAGAGAAAAACCCACCAATCTTGTGACCCCCTATTGAGCCAGCACTTTGGCAACAGTGTGAAGGAAAAACTCCCTTTTAACAGGAAGAAACCTCCGTCAAAACCATGCTCAGGTACGGGCAGCCATCTGCTGCGACCGCTTGGCGTCAGCTAACAGAGACCTTTTAAGAGAAATACTTAATATTTAATAATCCACATTTCACTATTTTATTCTTCGGTTCAAATTTTTATTCTGTATTGTTCTTTATTTGTTATTATTTATGTTTAGATTGTTTATTGCTAATCTTGGTTTGTTGTTGTCTGTTTGAGAGCTGACATGGTCTCTATGGATAAGCGTCTTTGGCGAGAGTAGCATCAGGAGAGAAGCTCCAGAGAGGCATCTTTCATGTTAAACACGAAATATAACAAAAGAGATCTCCTCAACGTGTTGTATATTTTTAATGTTTCCTTATTATTTTGTCATAGACTAAATCAACCAAATAACTTAAGCTGTGTGACAGCACCTTGCGTTTACGCCGGGCTGTGAACTGCCCTGAAGCTACACCCCCTTTTACCCCATTTAATTTCTCAATCTTACTTTAAACTATTCCTGACCTTCTCCTTCTCTCATCTGATCATCTCAAGTACGTCCTGTACCAAATTTGCTTCCTCTTTTCAAGTCCCACATTTAATTACAAGCTCTAATACACTCAGAGCTGAGGTTCCCCTTTCCTAAGTCTGTATGTTCTACAAGAGAGCAAGTCGGTAAACAAGTTTATCATCACAAAGGTTATTAGGTAAAGGTCACGTAGACATTTGCTTAGTAACCCTAAAAGAGCACATTTCATGTAGCTAATCGCATATATTAAGACCCCCCTTCTTGTGACACATCTCATGTGTTACAAACTCAAAATCCTTCACTCAGGTTAGGGAATTAAAAGAAAAGTTAATCATATCATATTAGGTATAGTTGCTCCGGGCCTTCAAACCTGTGTTTAAGGAATTAAATCAAATTAATCATCATGTCAAAATCCCTTCTTGGCTCCATCCACAGCCTGCATCCTTGAAACGTCCTATAAACAAAAGCCTGTATGTTAACTAGAACATCACCTTTTATACTCACTTTCTCCACTTATGATCCAACCTGTGTTATAAAGGAAAAGTTAAAACAGAACAATTATCAGTCATGTGTCCAACCTTAGTCCAGTCTTTTGTCAGTGTCCAGTCGGTATTCATTTATTTTCTTTTTAGTTGTTTCTAGTAAAATAGTTCGTTATACGTTTGGACTGGATTGGCTCGCTGCAATCCTCTTAGACAGGGACCCACAATCTGACCCATTGTAATTCGGAAAAGGTCACCTTACTTTTTGTTTTCCTGAGACTATTGTCGGCGCCGTTATTCATTGTTGTCTTTTGCAGGCCTGCTTAGAACAAAAATGAGAAAAAAGAGAGCTGAATATTAGCTCATCAAAGTACAAAACAAAATCACCTGACAGGTTTTTCTTTATAAGTGCACTGTTACAAAACCCCTTAAACATGTCCATGTTTATTAAAACTCCCTCTTTAAAAATAAAACAACAACCTCAAAAATCTTCAACAATCTTAAATTTCAGCCATAGAACACACCCAAAACGTAAAAAGCTACACCGTTTCGTACACAATATCCCCCTTTAAGCACTTTACCAAACTCACATTCAACCTAACATATAAGCACGTTCTCACAATATGTCAACACTAATTTATAAACCTCTTAATCAAATTTGCACCTCTGAACTGTCTACTCCTCCTTCAAGGCCTCAATCACACACACACAGCAAGCTCCTCTGTCATCACTCACATTAGCTCTGCAACTAATTTTCATACTCAGTCACAAGATAAATACATGTTTAAACCTTATCACATTATTCAATTATTTTCATTTTCTTTCTATACTAATCACTTGTTTTTATCAATCAGTGCAACAGCGCTCCTAAGTCACCCTTTTAAAACTGCTTTAATACTTTTCTTGTGTTTTTTCCATCTTTTTAAATCTTTCCATCAATTTTATTAACCATTCACACCATTCTCTCACTCATACAAGCAGCAAGCAGATCTTCATTGCATATGCTTATGTTCTTAGCCAGGTTTATTCAATGTCTCTATGCATTAAACTTCATGAGCTTGTCTTTTTAGAGTTAATGCATTTTCTGTTTGTGTGTGTTATTTATGCATCTATGGCTTCGCAGTCTTTCAAACTCCTTCCCAATTCTCCAGTTAAGCAGTCAGTTTTTTCTTTCCCCGAATTACTAACCCTCTATTTAATTTCCCACCTTAAATAAGCACTCCTAATCTTCAGCCAGGAGCTAGGGCCTGTTTTCCAGGTTCATGGACACATGATTCTGTGAACAATTCAACCAGAGACTTGCCTTAACATATCCATTGGCGTTAACCTACAATTTTATTCCAACTGCTGGATCTTGAGAGTTGGTCCGGGTCTGCTTTGCTCCTAAAAATAACAAACTAAGACATTTGCATTATTATCACGGGTGCCTAAACGACCCATTTCTCTTTTTCTAGTCAAAAATACCAATTATGTCATGTATGTAAGCGTGTTCTTCCTTGCGTTATGTGGTCATGTAAATGCAGTGTAAGCTGTTTTCTTCATTGCATGCCAGGTGATCATCTTAATTAAGTGTAAGCAGTTTCTTCATTGCATGAGTGTAAGCTGCTTCTTCATTGCATGAGTGTATTTATTGCATTTTCATGTATTCATATTTAATTAATACATCTTTTCACTGAGCTCTACATTCAAACTATCTCACTTCTGATTCGTTTCAAAAATAATCTCACATGTAACAATTTATATATGTGTGTTTTCTATTCATTAATATAATTGTCAGTTATTTTGATTATCTTTTCCTTTTGTATTGTTTACCTCTTTGTTGTGCTGTGGTGGACATCCCTAAACAATCACAAGTTCAGGGTTCAATTTCAATCCAATCATCTCTATCTTCTCGCAGTCAAACTCGTCCAGCTTCATCTCTCACTGGTCCTTTTCATTCACAGTGTCCTGTTCGGGGTTCAGAGCTCCAGCAAACACAGTGTGTTTCTTCTCTGTTTTGATCTTTCAGTATTTCCTCTTCCTTCAGTCTTATTTTCATTTGCTCTGTTTTCTTCTCCATCCATCTTTTCAGTCTTTTCTTCCAAGATTGCTCCAAGCTTGGCAAATATGACAGTCAGTGCCTTCAAGCAGACATATCACGCTGTTCTTCACCAGCATGCATGTTGCATCACGTGCTTTCTTCCATGCTGCTGGACTCATCAGTCGTTGTCAGTGTTACTGCTTTCGCCTGCACTGTCTTTTAGCTTCCGTTACTTCTTCACGTCCACGATGTTCTATCGGTCTTCATCAGGAAATTGACTGTCCTTTGCGTTTCTTCTCGGGGTCAAGGACAAAGTGAGAGCTCAAGCTGCACAATTTCGAGCCAAAGACTGGCTTATTTTCTCCCAATTCTTTTAATCTACTTTTCTGCTGCTGAACTCAAGGTTGCAAAGTTGAGAGAGTCCACCTGTATTGGCACACTAAAGCATATAATTAGTATCATATTCATTGTTTATCTTAAAACCTCCCTTTTGCTTCATCTGCCCAGAGTTAAATCTCTCTCTCTACTCTGGGTGCACACTTGTCACCGTGAGCTTCCCTTTTATGGGCATGCATTTCCTGTCCCAGACACACACACGGTTTCCTGTTTCTACAGCTTCTGCAGAGACTTCTTTTAATTTCACAGTCTACAAATAATCAGTAATTCTACTAAATCTTTATCTACAAACAATAGCCTGACTTTCACTCACACACATTTTAATAGCGCTCTTTCACACATCAGGACAACTAACACTTCTCCACACACATCACCATTCTTTAGGTCAGTTTTGTAGCATCAGTCACACAATCATTTCTTGAGTGGGTGTACTAAGTGCATATACTTATGTGTTTTTAAACAGAAAAATAAACTCAGCCTCTCATAACATCACTCAAGGTCAAATATCTTCATAGCCCCAAAAGCAAGCATATTATTTCCCTAGTCAAAAGTCAAACCGTTACTCACAGTAATTTTTAATCTCACAGCCTTTGTGTTTTGAGTCATGGTCAGTGGCCCCTATTTCACAGCAAACACGCACCTCTGTTTCAACCAGCCCTGTCTGACCATCCGTAATTGGAGTCAACACAAGACTAAACGTAAAGCCAGTCATATCTCTGCTATCGTCTTCCAAAACTCCATGGTCTATTTCCTCCATGGAGTGTACAGGTTACATTACAAAACTACATTTGAAAGCCAATCGCACACATGCAAAATGAGACAGACATCTATCATAAAGTAATCATCGTATTTAACAACCGTAATGCCAACAAAGTAGAAATAAAAGCAATTCTTCCCTTAAAACACCAATATACGTCGTCCTTCACCCAGGCTCTGCAGTCAGTCATTAGCCACTCATTAGTAAACAGGAAATGTCACTCTAAATAAGTCACAGGCATCTCATTTACATAGACACAGACACACTCTCAAAATAACCAGCATGCTGCAGCGCCCGTGGCAGACAGAGCCTATATACAAACATAGAAATTATAACACAGAGACGTCTGATAAATTAAATAATATTTACAAGGCCTTAAATTGCACAACCTACATAATTTAGACAAAATTTGAATTAACCCTCCAAGGGACAAACTCCAAGTTTTTGATCATCAATGACAGTCTCAGTTCCAAACTGTATCTGCTCTAATCCCTAAATATCCTAAGTAAATTTAAAAGCGTCCAACGCCCAAGCTCCAAGCTTTACTGCCCAAAAAAGTGCATAAACCGTTCCAAACGGCAAAGTGGTCCAACCACTAGTTATTCTGGAGTGCCCCAAGCTCCACAGTGACCAACTGACTATCCCTCATAGAGGACGGAGCCTAAGCGTCCCCGACTCCGGCAAGCGTTACCTCTGGGCGATGCACTTCCTAGAACTTCCCACAGTTCCGTCCTACAGAAATTTAATTATGTTTTAAAGACATCCTATGAAACCACAAAACCGACTGTATTGATGTCCAAGCCCAGCTTTATATTCAATTATAACTGTATGACCATATACAGATTTCAAATGACCTATATCCTAAATTCAGTAGTCCAACTACTTTAACTTGTCCTTTTCCTATTTCCGTAACTTTTACCTATTCCTATTCAGTAGTCCAACTACTTTAAATTCTCTTTCCTTAGCAGTCCAACTGCATTTCCTTTGATCAGTACTGTCACTTAACCTTACATTATCATTACTTCAACTTCAATTCTCATGAGATTTTCACCAAAATCAAAACAGACCTTTACCAGTAATTTTCAGTGAGTAGACTTTCAATTTTGTCAGAACCAATTCAGCACTGTTTGGAAATAATTCAACAGGTAGTGCCTTACCTTTAGATAAGCCGGCTTATGTCAACTCACTTCGACCACTGACTCGCGTCTGCCTGTTTGAGCACCTTGGACCCTCTCAGTCTCAATCTCCAACTTTCTCCCTCTCTCAACCCTCGGCCAATGCACCAAATGTTACGGGTTCGAAATTGAGGACGAGAGTAAAACAATGATGGTCCAGAAGAGGTCGGTCAAACAATTGATTTTAATGAATGCACGCAGCGTGGAGAGGTGCAAACTGCAAAACATCAGTTTTACATCTCTACCCAAAATACACTCTAGATTGCTTTTATAACATCAGGGTATTGTAACGCCCCTTCTTGCGTTTACAGTCACATAATTTGCATGTACAAAACATTCATGTATTTTAAGAGATAACTGCAGACACAGAAGTTCCCCATCCATCCAAATATGGTAAAGATCTCAGGCCTTTGAGGTCCCCGTGGACTGGACATCCTTTCGTCACCTGTAACTAAGCAAACTCAAATACCACAAGAAGCTGAATACATTCAGGCCTTTGCTCAGCTACTATTTTACTGTAACAATATACTCAGGCTATGAGTTATGATATATATATATATTAACTCAATCATTTTAAAGTAGTTATAACTGCACCTGTAATAAACATGTTAATATTTGATTATGATAACCCCTATAATATAACTTATAACATAATGCCAGCAGCTTCAATAAACACTTTGATGAAATGATAATTAATGTAATGTTAAGGATGCTGGTTATATACAGTTCAGCAGTGACCTAATTTCTTTAAATATTACAACCCGTTGCCTACTGGTGGTGGTCAGAGGGCCCGGTGGCGCCAGTGTCCGGCAGCCTCGCCTCTGTCAGTGCGCCCCAGGGTGGCTGTGGCTACAATGTAGCTTACCATCACCAGTGTGTGAATGTGTGTGTGAATGGGTGGATGACTGGATATGTAGAGCGCTTTGGGGTCCTTAGGGACTAGTAAAGCGCTATATAAATATACAGGCCATTTATATTGTTAAAAAGTAGGAAAAAATATTGTTAGCAGTATTGGATAATGTTAATTCACCTCAAATTAGCATTAGCTGATAATGTCAGCCTATTTAGCATTAACTTCTCACATTGTTATAAAGCATGAAATCATGGTATTAGCATTAGCTTCTAATGCTTATTCACCTCAAATTGGCATTAGGTAGTAACGGTAGCCTACTTAGCATTAGCTGCTTACATTGTTATAAAGCAAAGGACAACGATATGAGCATTAGGTTCTAATGCATATTTGCCTTAAATTAGATGTAGGTGTTAATTGCAGCCTACTTAGCATTAGCTGCTCACATTGTTATAATGTAGGGGAAAATAGTGTTAGCATTAGCTGCTCACATTGTTATAATCCAAGGGAAAAGAATGTTAGCATTAGCTACTCACATTATCAAAAAGTAACGGAATTATGCGTTAATGTCAACCTTCTCACATCGTTGTAAACCAAGGGAAAACAGTAGTAGCATTAGATTCTCTCATTGTTATTAAGGGAAAACAGTGTTACCATTATCGGATAATGCTAACTCGCATCAAATTAGCATTACCTAATAATGACAACCTACTTAGCATTAGCTGTTCACATTGTTATAAAGCAAAGGAAAACGATATGAGCATTAGGTTCTAATGCATATTTGCCTTAAATTAGACATAGATGCTAATTGCGGCCTACTTAGCATTAGCTGCTCCCATTGTTATAACCCAAGGGAAAAGAGTGTTAGCATTAGCTACTCACATTGTTAAAAAGTAAGGGAAAACAGTGTTAGCATTAGCACATAATGCTAATTTACATCAAAATAGCATTAGCTGCTAACATCACCCTCGTAGCACTAGCTGCTCACATTGTTATAAGGAAAGGGAAAATAGTGGTAGTATTAGCTGCTCACATTTTTATAATCCAAGGGAAAATAGAGATTGACAGACCACGTGACTTGGACTATTGGACTATATTCGTGATTTGGACTATTCCATTTCACAGCTGTTGTTAATTTTGTTTTCTTTATCTCCTGTACAGGCCAACGCAATCTATCTGTCGTTTCAGGTTGTAGTATTACACAACATTTTCAGATCTAATAGAAATGAAATGAGTGTTTCTTAATTCATTCAATTTATTGTCTTTATTTAAAACTGGCATTATTGTTTCATTCTATTATAGAATCTTAGAAGAAAGAGGCAAAATTGTATTCCATCATGCTTTATTAGCTGCTTCAGTAAAAAACAAATCAACAATGCAAAAAAAAAAAAGACATTGCAAAACAACATACTGGAAAACAGTTATTCATCACTTGATTGCTTCAATACAACCCTTGGGCACATATATGCGGGACGTTTCGTGGCTGTTTTGATCTCGCTCTATCTTAACCAATCTCGCTGTGGTAGCAGCTTTAAACTCGGTATGACCCAGGTTGATGGAGGGTGCCCAGTCTGGATTGCATTCCTGCATTTCGTAGGCTGGTTTTACTACAAAACATAACAAACATTAGCCCGCAAAGCCACAGTGAACAAAGCAGCATAGCGCAACGAATTCAATTCAAAATAATATAAGACTTATTTGTAACCTACATCAACAATTATGTTACGATAAATTATGTAATAACTACAACAGAAGACTTAGCTTTGTGGAAATGCTTGGAGCAGACTAACATGTGAGCTGGAGTCTTCTGGGACGTTATATTTGGTCTTCGAATGGCTGCAATCCAGGCCATCCGTTGGCTCTTTGTTACTTCGGAAACATGGTAGACATTCGGAAACATGGCTTAAACAATTTCTCTTCCACGAAGTAATCCGATAACAACCGATCTTTTTACCCGTCGGCTTCCCGTGGCTGTCATGCGACCGGCTATTGCAGTTAATAATACAACAGCTTCTTACCATTTTTTTTGTTTCTTTTTATTGCTGTGTGACTGTTTTCATGTGCAAGCCTGCGTGCGCTAGTACCGCTTGCCACTCGTTCCCAGAATCCTTCGCAGTTTTACCTCTGAATGACGTCACACTTTCAATCTCTAGAGTGTTAGCATTATCGGATAATGTTGACCTTGACTCACTGGAAAAGTGCAGGACTCTGTTTGCTAAAGATTCAGGAGTGTTTCTTGATAGCTCTTTCTCATTTGAGAAACAAATAAATTCTGTTATTAAAACCAGCTTTTTCCACCTTTTGCCACTGATTACCAGTACGTCATAGAGTTGACTTCTAGATTTTGTTGATTGTCTTTAAATCTCTGAATGGATTAGCTCCATCTTATCTCTCTAACCTTTTAACAAAAATAATCCAAGTGGTATACTATAGGAGAGCCATGTAATGTTGAGAGAGAGAGAGATACGTGAGAGATTTATGATATGTAGCATGTTTGGAGGCTGTGTGTCAGTTCTACAAGTGAATGTCACAGTTGCTGCCTTAAAGCCACCAAAGGCAGACTGCAGTGTAAACGCTGTCTCCACATGGAAAACAGGAGTGATCCACCTCCTGCTGTCAGACCTGCAGGTTTATCCCTGTGCAGTTCTCCTCTGTCTTATAGTGACACAAACTATTTTTTGCAGTGGCACAAATCATTTGGGTGCCTTTTTATTTGATGCAGAACACCTGATTGTTCTGTAAATAGTTTGAAATGCTTATATAAAAACCGCCTGAGGCCTCGGCTGCATTTTTAGGGAAATAGCTGCAGAGTTGTTGTTTGCAAAACTTGTGCATCATTTTTAAAATGTACAAAATGATTGGTTAAAGATATTTGTGGTTTTCCCAGTAAAAGTGCAACTTTTTTCTCCTCTGATATTTCGTCCAATGACTGGAGATATGGTGTTGATGAATGTGTCAGAACTAATACAAAGATATAACCCTGTGCAGTCTGGAGAAATGGGATCATCCAGTCTGTCCTGTTTCCATCAATCACTGTCTGGTTGGTATTAAATTCAGTTCTTTGTTTAAATGATGAGCTTTTAACTTCAAAGAAAGACTTGGCTCAAAGTGGTCTAACTCAAAAAATGATCTTTAGTTTTACGTTTTCCGGAAAATGGAGACTTAGCACAGAAACGCCAGCTCAAGTCTGAGGCAGCAGCCAGTCTCTCTATATATTCTGCAGCACGTCACACACAGTTTTGATACAAACAACTCCTTATATGTTACTAGTTTCTCCTTTTTTGTGTGTCAAATTTCCGGTGCAGCTTTGCACTTCCTCTTTCTAAAGTCTGTTGCCAGGGCAACTTCTCACCCTTCTCGTATCGTCTGGGTCTGATTTATAAAGGCATACATAGAACAATATAATCAGACACTAAGCACTAAGAATATATATATTTAAATCCCAACATTGGCCTCAGTCATGAAGCATGACGGGGCCAGACAATAAGGTCTTTAGAGAGGCTCATCTGTGCTGTCTTTCCTCCATCCAGGACCTGTAAAGGTCCAGAGTGAGGGACAAACACATCTCTACAGACCTTTCACATCATGGAGATAAACTGTTCACATTTCTTCCTTCAGGCAAACGATACAGAGTGTTGTTAACAAAAAGACAGACACCGCAGACAATTCATTCCCGCGGGCTTTCACTTTGATGAACACTGTGAATGTTCATGTGTATGAGAGCCATGTGATGTCCATGTGTGCATGCTGACTGCTCTGACTCCTCCTCCTTTCAGGGTGGAGCCTGCTGGAGTCCGATGGTTGAGACCAGGTCTGAGGAAGTGTAAGTGTGTTTTTAATGGGATTCATGAAAACAAAGCAGCACACATTCAACCATCTTCATCATGTCAGGAGTCATCATCAAAGTGTCAATCAATGAACAGATGATGGATCAATAACTGCAGCTGGATTGTGTTTGTTCTCTCCATCAGATTCCTGTCAACTCACAATCGACACAAACACAGTGAACACAAACCTCCAACTGTCTGACAACAACAGGAAGGTGACACGTGTGGAGGAGGTTCAGTCATATCCTGATCATCCAGACAGATTTGACGTTTGTGAACAGCTGCTGTGTAGGAATGGTCTGACTGGTCGCTGTTACTGGGAGGTCGAGTGGAGAGGAAGCGTTTTTATATCAGTGAGTTACAGAAGCATCAGAAGGAAAGGAGACAGTGACTGTTTGTTTGGACGTAATGATCAGTCCTGGAGTCTGGAGTGCTGGAGTGATGGTCCTCGTTATGTTCTCCATAATAACAGAACGACACCCATCTCCTCCTCCTCCTCCTCCTCCTCCTCCTCTGTCTCTAACAGAGCAGCAGTGTATGTGGACTGTCCTGCTGGCACTCTGTCCTTCTACAGAGTCTCCTCTGACACTCTGATCCACCTCCACACCTTCAACACCACATTCACTCAAACTCTTTATCCTGGGTTTACATTTGGTTCTGCTGCCTCAGTGTCCCTGTGCTGAGTGTAAAGAGTGTCTCCTGTTAGAGAAACACTCTGACTGTTGAACAGATAGTTCAGTCTGTACATGTCTGTCTCTTTCACTCACAAACACGTTTTCAGATTCATGGATTCAATCAGTTGATGTTTGAAACTCTTCTAAATGATTCCTTGTAAACTTCTTCAGTCCTTTAAAGATGGAAGCTCCCATTATTCCAGGATCCACATGTTGTTTTCTGTCTTTTTCCAATCACAGCTTCACAGTGAATCTCATGTTGTTGTGTTTCTCTGAAGCTCAGTTCACAACCAGCTCCTCTGCATTTTCAACAAGTCTGAGCTCATTAAAATGAATCCAAATGTTTGATTTCTCTTTCTTTATGGGATGTTTCCAAAGTCTCCACATGCTCTTACTGTTTCACTCATTGTTGGAAGCTCATCATGTGAAAATGTTTCAGCCATAGAAGCTGAAAATATTGGCTCAATAGTTTTGAATGCAGTTCTAAGCATTTGCTGGGTTTTTAAAAATCCGTGGCTGCTGCCTGATGTTGGGCCCACAGAGGAAGATGACTCACTCACTCTTCTTCACTTCCTCCTGTTAAGGGTCCGAATATGAGGACGAGAGTAAAACAATGATGGTCCAGAAGAGCTTGTTCAAACAACTGATTTTAATGAATACACGCAGCGTGGGGAGGTTTAAACTGCAGAACATCAGTTGTAAATCTCCGCCCAAAAATACACTTCAGATTGCTTTTATAACATCAGGGTATTATAACGCCCCCTCTTGCGTTTACAAGCACATAATTTGCATCTTAAGAACATTTTTTGCCCTTTCTACAGACAATGATCAATTTTAAGAGATAAATGCAGACACAGGAGTTCCCCTTTCTGGCATCCTTTTCCAAATATGGTGATGAGGTCCCCATGGACTTGTCCTCCTTCCGTCACCTGTTGCCAAGTAAACTCTAGTGCAACATGTTGCTGAATACACTCAGCATATAAGCTTTTAAGATTATAGATTTAACTCAACGATTTGAAGTGGTTATAACTGCACCTGTAATAAACATGTTAATATGTGATTATGATAACCCCTGTAATACAAATTATAACATAATGCCAACAGCTTCAATAAATGCTTTGATGAAATGATAATTAGTGCAATGATAAAGATGATGGTTATGTAAAATAATCCCTTCCATCCCACACTCCTTAAACATGTGGAAGGAGAGCAAAGTGCTGCCAGACTCTATTTCTCTATTTCTGACAGGAACAGAAGAAACCACAGCAAACTGGTCCAGTTATTCATCTTCATCACAATCTATTTATTTATGATGGTCTCTTCAGTCTGAGGGTTTGAAGTTTCCATGTCTGTGTGATGTGTGGTGTGAAGGCTGCTGGTTAAACTGGGACTCACTGTTTAAAGCACTGAGTGCTCATAGAGAGATGCTCCATGAGTCCCAGTACAGACTACAAACATGGTGGAAACTTAGCTTTGATATCCACACACTCTGCACGTCTGTGAGTAACTGTGATGAAGATGTGCAGAGATCTGTGTACAAACAGGAGAACGACTGTAAAGACTCTGTGCTTCTAACAGCCTCTGTTAACATATGTGAGGCTGTTTGTTGTTGTTGCCATGGAGCTTTTCACTGTTTGGGTCAGCAGGTCATGTGATCAGGTTTGTTCTGCTCGACGATGGTTCAGTGTCAGGGTTTGTTTGCATTCATCAATAAATATCTAAATAAATCAAAGACTCCATGTTTGTTCTTTCATCATGTGACCTCTGCTCATCCATCTCTGTGTGTATCAGGATACATTTAGTTCATAATACACAGAAAAATCAGAGTTATTACCTGTAATAAATGTGAAAGATTCCTGCAGTGATAACCAGGCAGGACTGAAACACATCACAGCTGTCACCACGGTAACAGCAGCGTCCATCCACAGGTGAGGGGCGGAGCAAAAAGAGGGACTTTCACCATTTTATACTAAAATACTCGACTAATGTTTCTAATATGAAACAAATAAGCCCACATTAATGTGAGCATTTATTAAATAATAATAATAATGATTTCCTCCTGATCTCATTTCCATAGCAGAGAAAACTGTGGTGTATATTGAGGTGGAGGGTGTGGTCTATGGCTCAGGTGTAGAGTGAGGGTGGGGTGCACCACAGCAGCATGCTGGGACTGCTGAGGGTGGAGGAGGGAGTGATGATGACATCAGAGCTGCAGCAGTCAGCAGCACAGAGACCAGTGAACACACAGTCTGTTCATCTTTGCATAGATACAATATATAGCACAATATTGAATGACAGAGACGCTGTGTGAGCTTCCACAGATACACTGACGTCAGCATCCAGAGTCCTCCTGCTGCTCCCCCCTCAGAGCCCCGTGATCAGCACCAACACATTCAGTTAGATGACAGAGTCCAGCTGCAGCTAGAATCAGCTCTGTGAACAACAGCACAGCGTCAGTGTTTCACACTCAGTGAAAGGAGGAAACAGCAGAAGAACACCATGTGTGCTACGTTTCCCAGGACACACTACAAACTGCACAAATACAGCACGTGGAAGGACCTGGAGCTGCATTTAAAGAGAAAAGACAGCGTGATGTCCTGTATGGACAGGTGGAAGGAACCAAGTCCTCAGCTGAAACACTCGTGTTTGTCCACAGACAGGAAACACAGCAGGAAACAAAGAAGCTCATGGATAACACACTTCCTGTCAGTCACAATGAGGCTGGAGCCAAACACAGAAAGGTGTTTTTGTCCAGATGAGCCCAGAGAAGAAACACGAGTGTTCACAGACATCAGAAACTCAGAGAGATGAAACATGAGGTTGGAGTCCTCGTCAGCATCCAGAAGAGCTGCTGTGAAACCCTGAGTACTCATGACAGACTCTGATGGCACAAACACATCATGATTCAAACATGAAGACAAACATGGAGCTCCTGATCCTCCTGCATGAGAACAAGCTGACATGAGCGCTGTGTCTGAGAGTGTCTCCCTGTCACAGTGACAAGAACACAGCTGCTGCTCACAGTCATTAAACTGACCTGAGGTCAGCTGCTAGCACGTCTCTGTGCTCCTTACATATGAACCATGTGACCTCACATCAGTGCTGTGGATGACTGTAGTCATAGAAGAGTAGAGCTGTAGCAGGTGGTGTGAGGAGGAGGAGGAGGTGGTGTATTCTAGTTAACGCAGTACTGAAACACTCCAGCAGAGGGCGCTGTTAAGTCCTTATTGTAACACAGTTACTGTGTGCAGTTATACTTCATACATAATCTGCACTTATTTCCATCAGACATGCTGTCAGTAAATGATTGTTTCTATTGATTCTACTTCCTGTTGACTAGTTTGATGACAGTGAAACAATCACAGCTGATTGTGTGATGATGTCACTGTTACATTCAGTGTGTGTGACATCATGTTAGTGCAGCTGATAACAGCCTGGTTCTGTTAGAAACACATGAACGTGTCCATAGATCAGTGTGTGTTTAACATGAGAGCTTCAGCCCTGCTGATGTGTTCAATAAAGACATGCAGGAAAACTGATGAGACTCTGAAATAACTCTTTATATTTATAATGTAACTCTGCATCAAAAGAACAACAAAGGATCCCAGACAGGTTTATGTCAACAAAGACGATTCTGATGTTTCTGTGTTTCTAACAGTTTGACATTATTAGGAAACAGACTGCAGTGAACAGGATTTATAAAGAGCTTATATATAAAGATATGACAGCTGTTTGTTGATCACTCTGTGTTTGGACCTGATCAGTCCAGCTGTTTACTTGAAATATGTTCATTTACCTGTGACGTTATATTTATGTTCTTGTCTCTGTTGAAAAACACATTTTAATGTCCCTCAGATTTTTCTCCCAGATGAATAAATCTAAAAATGACACAAACTGACTGCAGCTACTTTTTGTCCTTTCTGTCAGAAACCTTCATGTGACTCATGAGAGACACGTTTCAGCTGTTTGTGACAGATCAGAGGCCAACAAGTCATTTATAACACTTTCCATCATTGTTTAGCACAAACACATGTTGACACAGCAGCGGGGCCGCAGTGAGAGTCAGAGCCAGGAGATAAAAACTCCTGTTTGACCACAGCCTCACTTTGTTCCTGCAAACACTTCCTGTTGTTGACTGGGTGGAGTCAGGAAGCCAGCGAGGCCCTGCAGGACTGAGACTGCAGACTGGGACGTGCTCTGTGATGGAGATCAACAGCATCACTGACTGTTTCTGTGAGGACACCATCATCCCAGCAGGGCTGTTTCCCAACAACAAGCCTGGACCATCAGAGACCTGAAGCTGCTGCTGAATGAAAGAAGAGGATCTTCAGGTCTGGAACAAGGACGAGCTGAGAGTGTTAATAACGTTACTAATGTTCAGCTACACTTTACTAGGTCACATCTGTGACACACGTCACTTAAATAAAGAAGGAAATATTGGCTCTGTTTTATCTGCTGGGCCCAAAAGTGACTCCCCGTATTTAAACTGCTATGAATAACTTGTTGGTCTCTAATATGTGAAACATGTGTCAAATGTCTCCATCATGAAAGATATCAGGTCATCTTGAGCCACAAAAACATTCCTATCATGAGGTAGAAGCTGGTTTGTTGCAGACGTTTATATATCCCATATTTATCCAGTTAAAGTCACATTGAAATTCAAAAATGTCTTTTCAAGAGTCGTCTGTCCAAGAGGAGCAGAAACAAATATAACAACAGTTATTTAAGCTGTTTTAAAGGCCACAAAGGAGCAGATTGGTTATAATGCAGCTGCTTCAGAGTAATAAAAATGAAACACTGGTTTTATTTCATGTGTAACACCTTTCAATCATGTGTTGACTAAAGTCTATTGACCAGTATAAGTAAAGACATCACACACACACACATGGAAACACTGAAACCTGTTTTTGGTGCAGCAGCGGTCCCAGCTGCTCGCCTTTATCTAGACTGGGTCGGCTGCTTATCTCAATATAATCAATGTTTAAAGTTCTCAGTGTTTCTGTGTTGCTTCGTATAGGATCTCCCAGCATCATCACTGTGCTGTCCAATCATTGTGTGCTAGGTTACCCTTATAGTGCGATGTGTGTTTGCACAAAGAGAAGCATGTGTGTCAAATATAAATAAGCACAGAACAGAAAAAGCTGCCAGTTTCTTCTAGTTAGAGTCAAGTTAGTGTTTTGTGTCTTTGTTTGAGGCCTAATGTCAAGCAGAGGTGTGTGTAACTGGACTGCTCTGTTATATGTGTGAAATGTGTGCTTCAGCATCATCTTCGTCACTGCTGATTCCTTTGTGTCATCATGTGTTGAGAAGAGAGAACAGTTATAACGGAGGAGCAACAGGAAGCCCTGAAATCTGCATCAACAAGGAAGTGTTGGTCACCAGTGATCCCAGCAGAGCCACTGGTTTGGCTCCAGTTGTTCTAGATTCAATGATGTTGTTCCTACAGATACATGTTAGCATCTTTATTGTAGTAAAGTCTTGTAATGTGAAGCTAGAAACAAGGCAGGAAACAGCTCCATGATCTGATCTTAATGATGTTGTTTTTATTTCTGTCTTTCAGAACTGGATTGAAACTATCAAAGGTCTAAAAACAGCCTCAACCCTCCCAAAGACAAACTTTACACACGTCATCTTTCAGCTACAATCTTTGTTGCAGGGATCTTCTGCCAAACAAGGCTGAGAGAAGATTTCTTACAGCTGTCATGTTGATGCTGTTTCAATCTTTGGGCAAACACACTCATATATTAGGGCTGATATCAGGGCTGCACAAGTTCTTTGTGATCATGAATAATAGAAGTGTGCCTGTTGAAGATCATGTTTCTACATGATTATATGTCCTGTTATTGTTCTGTATTATATTCAGCTTTCAGCATCCTTTCCCAGCCCCTGTTACACCATCCATACAAAGCCAATCTGACTGTGAGCCAATGTGTTTGATAGTTTGTGTTGGATCAATAGATTTGACAGACTTGGTTCTCATCCAGAGGGAAACAGTCCAAATTCAGATCTAATGAAATGATGGAGGCTGTTTCCTACCACGGTGCTAATGTGTGACTAACAAGGCTCATGGTCTCCAGCAGACAAGCGCCTGGAATGAGGTGAGCTGAGTGTTGCTTTGGTGGGTCTGTGCCCACGTCATGCATCAGGATTCATATTGGCAATAGTTCATATCTCTGTTCTTTAGCCTTCATCACAAAGCTGTGAAGGAAAAACAAACATCTAACAGGATTTGATGGATGCAAAGTCCACTGAGCTCTTTGTCATTTACAAACTTGTCCAACCAACAAGAGCACAGATGAAAAACACAGTGACACTTAAAGGATTTTGCCATATATGAGCATAGATTACTTTCATATAGATTTGCAATGCAGGCTTTTGGTGAGCCGCTGGCTTCTGTCTAATAATCATCTCAGCATTTTACAATAGAATAGCTCTTTATTAGCTCTTCATTTATTGTTATTGGACATGAAACAAGGAAGCTGTGTTTCTCATTGGATGTTAGTTTCATGTTCATCAGGATCATTTTCTAAAGAGCTGATATTTAGACCATTTACTGCACTGGCTGCACATTCTGTCTACATTACTCTGTATGTGCTGTGTTTGTCTTTCATATTTCTCCATATTGACACAAACAGTGAAGAGTACTCAATGCTACAAAACCTTCAAAGGCTGATATGCAAGTTTGCATGAATCACCAACACAGTTGTGTTTGTTTCTAGTATAGTTATAAATAAGCTGATCAAATATCTGCTGACTGATTAGATCCAGTATCTATTACAGATGAACTGGATATCACAGCATGTTGTTAATCTGTCATATCAAACTAAACAGTGTTGCTGGTGTAAATATCCTCCAATAAAGTCAGATGAGGGCTGCTGTTGCCAGGTAATGCTGTGCAGGATCTGATGATATGAACTTAGTTTGACCAAAAGCACGAGGGGAGTTTCCCCCCCAAAGGGGGATAAAGGACCCCCTGATCCTCTAATCACATGAGCCAAGGTGTGAAAGCGGGTGTGGGTCCTAATCAGCCACACGCAACAACATTGTCATCCTCTATGTAGCCGGTCTATCAGAGAAACTCAGGAGAGTTTTCTCCAAACACAACATCCCAGTGTACTTCAGACCCAGCAACACACTCAGACAGAAACTGGTTCACCCTAAAGAAAAAACTCCTAAACACAAACTGAACAATGTGGTGTATGCTGTACAGTGCAGCGAGGAATGCCCAGACCTCTACATTGGACAGACCAAACAGCCACTTCACAAGCGCATGGCACAACATAGAAGAGCCACCTCCACGGGACAAGACTCAGCAGTTCATCTGCATCTAAAGGTCAAAGGTCACTCATTCGAGGATGCCAATGTTCACATTTTGGACAGAGAGGACAGATGGTTTGAAAGAGGAGTGAAAGAAGCCATTTACGTCCACTGTGAGCGACCATCTTTGAACAGAGGCGGTGGTTTACGACACCAACTGTCTCCCATCTATAATCCAGTTTTGAGATCCCTTCCCAGACGCCTTAACACCCACTCACATCCTGGGCCATCTGACCTCAGGAAATCATGTGATTGGGTGGGGCCAGGTTTCACAATGAGCTCACCCGAAACTCTGGCTGATTAGGACCCACACCCGCTTTCACACCTTGGCTCATGTGATTAGGTAGAGGATCATCAGGGGGTCCTTTGTCCCTCTTTGGGGGGAAACTCCCACTGGGTTTAAATCTGGGACTCTCCACCATTTGACCATAGAACTGAAGATGCTTCTCGGATGAGAGGTGAAACGTCTTCAAGCAACTCAAGAAGTCCAGACGCTTTTCTTTCCAAGCTCTTTATTCCAATTAATAGATCACCTGCACTACCCTACCGAACCACAGTACTTCTTAACTTACCTTTTTACTCCATATGTGTATCTACACCTCTCTGAATTTAATCACTTGTTACACTGAGTAAATCAGTGGGCAGCCAACCATCCAGAATGCAGACGAGCTTTGTCGTCAGGCTCTTATCCTCAATCTGTCACCAGTTCAGCACAAAGAGAGCAGTCTGTTGGTTCATCAACTCTGAATGAAACCTAAACATTAACATACTCTCTGGAATTTAAAGCATCTGTCAGTTTGTCAGTCTGATACTAGTATACATTTTAGACATCTCAGACATTCATCTGTTATCAGTCATCACTAATAGAACAATAGAAAAGATAAAAAATCTTTGTTTCAAAGAAGTCAACATTCAGGTTTGAATGAAGTGATGTGAAACAAGCAAAATGAAAGAAAGTCTAGGTTCATTTAGGGTTACTGCAAGGAAAGTTAGTGAGATCGAAATATAGATTTTCACAATGTGGACAAAATGAAGAAAAAGAAAAATGAAGTCATTTAAAAGCAGGAAAGGTGAAACTGAGAAGTACAAAGAAAAAAGAAGTACAAGTTACATAAATATAAATAATATTTACAAAACAGCTGAAGGTATATTACAAAGACTGTTTGGGATGTCATGGCTGAAAGTTGTGTTCACCTGTCACAGGATGAAGAGTTATTTTACAGATTTATAGAGAACAGTAGCAGTGATTTCTTGAAGCACTCTTTTTGGTTTAGTCCGTCTGAGGGAGAATCAGCTCTGCTACCTTAGGAGTGTAGTGGGTGTAAGGGGTTGTTTTTCTTGGAGATCAGTTTGTTGAGTGACCTCTGACCCTCACTGACTCAAATGCCCCAAAATTCTGACCAGTAATGTTTCCAGCCTGATGGACAGTGTTGGGAAGTAACGGAATACATGTACCGCCGTTACGTATTCAGAATACAAAATATGAGTAACTGTATTCCGTTACAGTTACCGTTTAAAAAGGTGGTATTCAGAATACAGTTACTTTGGTGAAATAAATGGAATACACGGCGGTACTTCCCTGTTTCATATTGTGGCGGGTCAGGACTGTTTGGGTTTGTTTGACAGCTACGTTCTGTTGTTCCAGGCGGCAGCGTTACGGTTGCCATGGTTACAGGGTGACGCGCTCTCTCTCTGCGTGTTTCCTGGGTGAGAGAGCGCTTTTTTGTTGTTGTTGTTGTTGTGCTAAGCTAATAGACAGAATGCTACAGGTATAGCTCTAAAGAATGTAGCCTGATGGGCAGTGTAGTCCGTGCTGCAGGGAGAATGGACTGCCATACACGTTATGTGTCTGTGAGCGAGGGAGGGAGAAAAGGGAAAAGTCCGAGCTGTCACGGAGCAAAAACGGGAGCTGGAAGCATGTAAATACAATAATAACCACTGCAGCCAAGAAGAGTGCCTGAGGAGCCCATTTGTAAGTAAGCTATTAAGACTCAACTGTACACTGTGTTCTTGTTTTCCTCCGGAAACAATAAGTTCCGTTGGAGCAGCCTTTCAACGCCTCTCTTTGTCTCCCGCAAGCAAAGTTGACCCAGACAACAAAGTAAAGCTATTTTTCGGCTACCAGCCCGACACGAACCCGACGTATTAGCCAGAGGTCCCTTTACTATGTTTCAGACCTTCAGTAACAGTAATAAATCACAGCAATAGTACATTCACGTAGTTGTAAACAGCATGATAATATATTAAGTATTCCAAAGTATTCAGAATACGTTACTCTCATTGAGTAACGTAACGGAATACGTTACGGAATACATTTTGGGGCATGTATTCAGTATTCTGTAGTGGAATACATTTTAAAAGTAACCTTCCCAACACTGCTGATGGATTAGTTGGTTGATCCCTTAGCCTTAGTGTCTTAATATGGAGACTGTGACCTGAGTCCACCTTAAAGTTTAGGAATATATTTCGAGTTGTTGGAGTTGTTGTTTTCATGTTTTTGTGTTGTAATGATCATTCTTTTTATCATCAACAATTTCTTATTTATTTCATTTTAAACTTCAATAATAGAACTGAAAAAGAAATATATAAATAAATAATTTAAAATAACAACAACAACAACAACAACAACAAAATAACAACAAAAACAAAATAAAAAAAGAGGGGAGGTTATCCTATTCTTTCCTCACACACCAATCCCCACACCACCACTCTGTCATTACTCCTCTGTTCTTCAAGTTACAGAAAGCCAGCTTGTAAAGGGGGACTAAATAAATTCATATTGATGCAATTTATCTAATACCATAAGTCACTTTTTTGTAAGACGCCAACTTAGCCATTGTCATTAGTCACTCTTCATAGGGAGGGGGGCTCTTTTTCCGTCAATGTCTTAGCAGGACCCATTTCACAGTAGTAAGAGCCAGAATAATCCATCTTTTTGTACAACTGGAAAAATATCCATCAGAAAGTTCTGTGGTTATACCAAGTATGGACAGTTTTGGTGAGATACTGAATCTCTTTTTCAAAACATTGAAAATTACCTACATTATGTTTTCCCACCAATCCTGAAGTGCTGAACAGCTCCATAAGATATGTAAAGTCAGAGCATTTTGACCATCACATCTCCAACAATCAAGTATTAACATTTTGAAAACACGAATCCCATTCAACTGAAGATATATCCAGTGCCATGTCCTGGGCCCAGTAGCACTTAACTTTAAGGAGAGGGTCAGCTGACCGTTCTTGCAATAAATGATCAATCTTAAAAGTGATACCTTTACCCAAGGATAATCTTGAGAGCAGGACTTCCACAGGGCTGCCCACCGGACAACTCAAGGGGGTTCCCAGCCAATTCGATAATGAACTATGTATCTGGACATATCTCCAAAATTGGTTACGCTGCAACTTATATAACTCCACAATTTTATGAAAGAGAAAAAAAAATTGGTCCCACAGTCAAATAAATCTCATACATAAAGGATGCCTGCCTTACGCCAATGTAACCAGTCAACCGATGTTCCAAGGAGGAAAACACTCTCCCAAAAAATCACCCCAGGCCTATATGATAGAAAACCTGTGTTTTTTTGTTTTGTTTTGTTTTTCATATTTTAATATGTATATTATTGTGTTGTGCTTTGGAGTGTTTTGTGTTGTTTCACTTTTGTTTAAAAGGAAAAAGCTGAAAATTTTAATACTCAATATAAGTCAGTCAGTATAATTTATTTATTACATTTTATGTGGGAGGGAATATATATATATATATATATATATATATATATATATATATATATATATATATATATATCTATGTATATATATGGGGCTAA
This sequence comes from Pelmatolapia mariae, assembly GCF_036321145.2. NCBI lineage: Eukaryota > Metazoa > Chordata > Actinopteri > Cichliformes > Cichlidae > Pelmatolapia > Pelmatolapia mariae. The sequence goes on from NC_086229.1 coordinate 35,436,047, forward strand.
AGGTGAGCCCACCCGGGTGCTCACAATAGTCAGTAAAACAAAGAAACAGAGAAAAAAACAACAACCATATGACCCCCTATGAGCAAGCACTTTGGCGACAGTGGGAAGGAAAAACTCCCTTTTAACAGGAAGAAACCTCCGGCAGAACCAGGCTCAGGGAGGGGTGGCCATCTGCTGCGACCGGTTGGGGTGAAAGAAGGAAAACAGGATAAAGACATGCTGTGGAAGAGAGACAGAGATTAATAACAGATATGATTCGATGCAGAGAGGTCTATTAACACATAGTGAGTGAGAAGGTGACTGGAAAGGAAAAACTCAATGCATCATGGGAATCCACGGCAGCCTACGTCTATCGCAGCATAACTAAGGGAGGATTCAGGGTCACCTGGTCCAGCCCTAACTATATGCTTCAGCAAAAAGGAAAGTTTGAAGCCTAATCTTGAAAGTAGAGATAGTGTCTGTCTCCTGAATCCAAACTGGAAGCTGGTTCCACAGAAGAGGGGCCTGAAAACTGAAGCCTCTCCTTCCCATTCTACTTTTAAATACCCTAGGGACAACAAGTAGGCCTGCAGAGCGAGAGCGAAGTGCTCTAATAGGGTGATATGGTGCTACAAGGTCATTAAGATAAGATGGGGCCTGATTATTTAAGACCTCGTATGTGAGGAGCAGGATTTTAAATTCAATTCTGGATTTAACAGGAAGCCAATGAAGGGAAGCCAAAACAGGAGAAATCTGCTCTCTCTTTCTAGTCCCTGTCAGTACTCTTGCTGCAGCATTTTGGATTAGCTGAAGACTTTTCAGTGACATTTTTGACATCCTGATAATAATGAATTACAGTAGTCCAGCCTGGAAGTAATGAAGGCATGAACTAGTTTTTCAATGTCTGGACTGACAAAGTAACTAGTTGACTGGCTGATTGAGAGAATCCAGACGGACAACATGCACAACATCAACATCAATGACCTGACAATGAACTGATGGAAACTGAGGACTTAAATACATGCTGGATGAATAATTACTAATAGGTGTCAGTGCAGGTGAGTGAGCAGCTGAACATATTTGAGCTAATGATACATGGAATGAGCTGTAACACAACATACAGGTACAGGAAACAGGAAGTGAGAAACTTGGATGTGGACATGACAAAACTGAAAACACTGGGTTAATGCCCCTGACACCGTGGTATTGAATCATAGGCCTTCTTGTAAACAATCCAGGCAAGGCACAGGTTGGTCAGCCTAGTCCTACAGTTTTGGATGACTGCTTGGTCTACCAGTAGCTGGTGTTTCTTTTTTGTATCCTGCTCGTGTATTAACTACTAGTGTTGAAAAAATACACTCTTTTATTGGCTGAATGAATACACGCTTGTGTCTCTGTATTTTTGATTTCAGGGGGATCCACTGTACATAGCAATAATGTTGAAGTTTATTATTATTTCTGCACAGTTGCTTGAACACAACATTTTTTTAAAAAAAAATGTCTAAATCAGCATTATTATTATTAGTTCAACAGTGTTGAACAATTTTGGTAAATGGTCGGTATTTGTATAGCACTTTACTAATCCCTAAGAACCCCAAAGCGCTTTACACATCCAGTCATCCACACACAGAAGAAGCGTCTCCTGGGGAGTTAGGGTACCCATTAAAATAAAAATGGTCCCTAAGGACCCCAAAGCGCTTTACACTACATTCAGTCATTCACCCATTCACACACACATTCACACACTGGTGATGGCAAGCTACGTTGTAGCCACAGCTGCCCTGGGGCGCATTGACAGAGGCGAGGCTGCCGGACACTGGCGCCACCGGGCCCTCTGACCACCACCAGTAGGCAATGGTTGAAGTGTCTTGCCCAAGGACACAACGACTGAGACTGTCCGAGCCGGTCTCAAACCAGCAACTTTCCGATTACAAGACAAACTACCAAATGTTGAGCCACGACCGCCACAAGATTTTGGAGTGAATTCTCCTCCTGATCACCATCTTCATGCATTCCTGTTGGATTGTTGATGTGTCTAATGAGAAGAGAAACTGCTCAAGGAATAACAGAATGAAATGAGACAAAATTACACTTTAAATCTGAAAACACAAAGATAAACATTTAGAAAATCTGTAAACTCCTCCCCCTCCCACCTGTCCTGCTTCAGGTGGAGTCCCGCCTCCTTCCAGGAAGCAGCTCACCTGTGTGTCCGTGTTTAGTGTCCACACATGGAGTGGAGCTTGTGTTTCATGTCTCTGTGTGAAGAAACTGTAAGTTTGATTTGTTTCCTATCTTAACAGTTTGACTGTTTGTTTCTGTTCTGTGATGTTTGTAACTGATGTTCAGCTCTTATTTTACTTATTTCTTATTAGCATCATTGGTCAGGTGTGAGTCAGAGAATGTGAGAGAAAATGATGTGTTTATTCATCAAACTGCTACACAGTGACAATCACATGAACATGAACACAGTGAAGCTGGACACAAACAGCTTGGTCCTGTAGATCCTTTCAGGATTTCAGTGACAAACACATCAGTCTGACTGTGAGAGTATGAAGCTGCCGTCAATCAATCACAGTTGACATCTGAGGAAAACTCCTGGTTTCATGTTCCACAGAGTGTTCACTTCAAGTGTTCCACACTGGTGTTCAGTGCATGATTCTGCAATTAAACTATTTTTTTCACTGTTAAAAAAGTTCAAATCAATTTGTATTAAACTTTAGACCAATCAGACCACTAATCAGTAGTCTGTCATCATCAATGGAACGTTGTTATTCCCTTTAACTGGAAACTGCACGAACAAAGAGATAAAATCAGTTTGTTCTTAAGGAGTTGACATTCAGGTTTTAGTGAATTAACGCTGAAACAACAATAAGCAAAGCAGCTCAGGGTCAGTTCAGAGTTATTCAAAGGAAAGTCAGTCAAAAGAAAATATAGATTTTTACCAACACCTTGAACATTTTCAGCCTGTTTTAAATCCTTGGTGTACTGATTATATCTGCAAATTTAGGCTATGAATTACATCAAACAAAAGGAATAAAAAAATGCTCGGACTTGTCATTTTTCCCCCTTTTTTGGTGTTTTGACAATCACTTTTATTGCTGCTGTCACACTCTGAGGGTTTTGTATCCACTTTGTACTTTCTGTTCTTAATCAGTACTGTTATGGACAGTGTTGTTGTTAATGTATGTTTGGGGGTGTTGCACCCCGGAACCTTCAGAGGTTTTTCAGGGTCCTCCCTGCCGGAATGTTACGTGTGGGACAGTTTCCTGTATGTGTTGCGGCTAGCTGTGGTTGTTTAAAAAAGTGGTCAGTAAACGTCCTGAAATTGGCACTTGAGTTTCCGAGCATTTTTATCCTGAGGTTATAACAAGTTCTTTTGAGTCTGAGTTTTCTTCTTTTGGTGTTAGAAGCTTTTAATTAGTTATTCGGAGTGTTTTCCTGTGTGTTGCTCTTCATTGAAGTCTTTGGATCCATCGTATTTCACGAATAAGACAAGAAGACTCCTTTCACCCTTGGTCTTTGGTCATTGGTCAGTTAATTATTCTGTAGATAAGCGTTTCTTATCAAGTGTTTAGAGATTGTTTAAAAAAACTATCAGCGCACCATCAAGGTAGAAAGAGCAAATTATTTCTCCATGATCATTAATAAGAAGTCTGGTAATCCCAAAGTTTTATTCAATACAATCAACTGTGTCTTGCAGCCCACCACATCAGTCATATCTGAGACTGTTATCCCTCTGTTCGGCACTTTGGCCAACACTTGATGTCTTTTAAATGTGCTATATAAATAAAGATGACTTGACTTGACTTGACTAAACCTGCTGGTCTGGAAGTCCAGCAGTTCATCTAAACAAAAGGCACTTAGACTAAAACAGATATAGATATGTTTATCCTACCACAAAACAATAAGAGAAGGTACGACCTCTCCCATGCTCCCAGGATGTGGGTGTGAATGCCAGAGCACTCTGGAATGCACACAAAGTCTTTGCAGACTCTTAAGGATCAAACCTCTACCAACATGACATTGATTATACAACTCTAAGCAAATATAGTAGTAGATATTTCTAAGCATAAATGACAATCCAACAATACAAATCTAACAAATAGCTTTGTGATCTCTACACAAATGGAAGCAAAAACTTCTGAGTAACAATAATAAAAAAGTCTTGATGCATTCTCAATCATCTTAATCAAAATTCTTCAGTCTGAAGCTTTGCCTGAAGTAAGTTTTGTAATTTTAAAACCAAACATGTGGAAGAAGGTTTCCACTTCTTTCACATTATGAATCTAATATTAATCTCTCAAAAAATTTTATTCATATCCACATATAGCTTTGCAAAAACTGCATAAAAACCACTTGCAGCAACAAAAACATAATAATCCAGAAACAGGCTTTGCCGATCCGATCAGCTGTTCATAACACTTCCTATGTCCAGCAGCGTGAACTATCGCATGTCCACCATGACCTGCCCGAAACCGGAAGTGACGTCATTTTGCGGAAGTGTAATTTTCTTACCATCATGGCCTCATGAGCCTATACTGGTGTTTTTAAAAGTTATGTTTGACTTTATGACTTTCTGTGTCGTTTCTGGGATGCTTAGGACACATATTGCACTGCTGGAAACAGTTTATTTTGATTCATATGCTTTTATTTTGCAAATTGGCATTGTAATATTTATTTTCATTTTTCCTGCAGTATATGAAAATTGGTGTATTTCAAAAATAAAACTATGAAAACACGTCAAATAAATTTCCTGTGGTGGGAAACTAGTTTGTTTGTAGAAGGATAAGCCTCTTAAATTTGTCTAACTAGAAATATGTTAAAAAAACAAAAACGATTTTCAATTTTTTTGTAGTTTATTGTACTTTTTTGCAATTTATGTAATTACTGTGCACTTAATGCATACATAATATTACAATTTGGGCTATAATGGTTGTATTGTTGTATATCAACTTTAAATGCTCCCAAAAATGGCACTACAACATGTAAAAATATCATATAAGCTCTGGCGGACTTGGTTCATTGGTAGGTCTTAAAGGGTTAAAAAGGTGGTATTCAGAATACAGTTACTTTGCTGAAATGAATGGATTACACAGCGTTATTTTCCTGTTTCACTGGCGGGTCAGGACTTTTTGGGTTTTGTTCGACAGCTATGTCCTGTTATTCCTGGCGGCAGCGTTATGGTCGCCATGGTTATAGGGCGACGCACTCTCTCTGTGACTGTGTGTTTCCTGGGTGAGAGAGCGCCTTTTTGTTGTTGTTGTGCTAAGCTATGCTGAGCAGTTTAATTAGGGGCGGTGTGTTTCTGTTGGAAAATAAACAGCTGTGCTCCCTGGAAACTGGAGAAAGCAAGACTAAATGATACCTCTTTCTCCTCCTTGTCTGAGCTCGCCACAATGTGTTTGGCTACACCCTCTATTTTTGGTAAATCCAAACAAAACACGCATTAAGAGGCCCTAATTCCCGTGTCTGAATCTCGCGTCTCATAATGAGATGAAGAATTTTTAAAAAAATGATTTAATATGAAGGCAATAGGCAGAATGCTACAGGCATAGCACTAAAGAATGTAGCCTCATGGGCATTGTAGTCATTACTGTGGGGAGAATGGGCTGCCATACATTGACAATAAACTGGACTGGGCTAAAAACACTAAAGCACTCTACAGGAAGGGCCAGAGTCGTCTCTATTTTTTGAGGCGACTGAGGTCCTTCAACATCTGCCACAAAATGCTGAGGATTTTCTACGAGTCTGTTGTGGCCAGTGCGATCCTCTATGCTGTTGCATGCTGGGGGAGCAGGCTGAGGGTCGCAGATGCCAACAGACTCGATAAACTGATCCGTAAGTCCAGTAATGTTGTTGGGATGGAGCTGGACTCCCTCAAGGTGGTGTCGGAGAGGCGGCTGCTGTCCAAAATAAAGACAATGTTGGATAACACCTCCCACCCACTCCATGACATGCTGGTCGGTCACAGGAGCACGTTCAGTGAGAGACTGAGATACCGAAAAGCACCACTGAACGTCACAGGAAATCATTCCTGCCTGTGGCCATCTCCGTGTATAATGCATCTGCTTAACATACTGGTTACTGCCACAACTACACGGTTCTTTCCCGCTATTTATTATTGTGTGACTTATGTTTCTTTCCTGCTATTTATTATTGTGTGACTTATGTATATATATATATATAGATTTATATATATTGTGCTATTCTTAGTTAGCGTGTTGTCTGTTTTGTTAATATTGGTGTATAATGGAGCACTGTAACAAAGAAATAATTTCCCCCAGGGATCAATAAAGTATTCTGATTCTGATTCTGATTCATACCCGTTATGTGTCTGTGAGTGAGGGCGGGAGATAAAGGAGAATCAAAGGTACGAGCTGTCACCGTGCAGAAACGGGAACTGGAAGAATGTAAATCACTGCAGCCAAACAGAGTGCCTGACGAGCCCAGTTGTAAGTAAGCTATTAAGACTCGAATTTACTCTGTTTTCGTGTTTCCCTCCGAAAACAATAAGTTCTGTTGGAGCAGCCTTTCAACGCCTCTATTTGTCTCTCGCAAGCGAAGTTGACCCAGACAACAAAGTAAAGCTATTTTTCATCTACGAGCCCGACACGAACCCGACGTATTAGCCTGAGGTCCCTTTACTACTGTTCGGAGCCGCGGACCTTCAGTAACAGTAATAAATCCCACAGCAATAGTACATTCACGTAGTTGTAAAAAGCATTATAATATATAAAGTAATCCAAAATATTCAGAATACGTTACTCTCATTGAGTAACGTAACGGAATACGTTACAGAATACATTTTGGGGCATTTATTCTGTAATCTGTAGTGAAATACATTTTAAAAGTAACCTTCCCAACACTGACCATGTTTTATAAAAGTAAAAGTGGGGTATATGACTGAGTTATCGGGCCCATTACAAGGCTAGAAATTTGGTTGTTTGTATTATAGAGTGTGCATAAACCATGAGGTGAGTGGCTTTTGGAAATTGCATTTTGTCTCAGCTTTAGCATTTTGACTCTATGTTAGAGGTACTGTACTTCACAGCAGACAGTTTAGTTACGGTTAGCCATCAGAATTATTGTCTGAAGGCCAAGAAAGATACCCAACAGATTTACTTTACCAAGTGAATCATCACAGCCTTGCCGTATTGCTCCATTTGACTGACCTTTGTTATTATTAATTTGCTTTATTTTATTTTCAGTTGTTACAGATGGGACAGCCATGAAAGATAGAGAGAGGGAAAGAAAATGCAGCCAAGGCCTCAGGTGTTTTTTATATAATATAAAATTAATTTATAGAACAATCAGGTGTTCTGCATCAAATAAGAGGGCAAATAAATTATTTGTGCCTGTCCAAAAAAATGTTTGTGTTCAGTATAAGACAGAGGAGAACACCACAGGCCTAAACCCTGCAGGTCTGACAGCAGGAGGTGCATCAGTCCTATTTTCCATGTGGGAACAGCGTTTACACTGGAATCTGCTTTTGGTGGCTTTTTTGGAGCAAATGTGACATTCAGCAGTATAACTGACACACAATACAAAACAATAACTACAAAATACGCTAACTACAGCCTCCAAACACGCTAATTGTCACTAATGTCACATATGAAAACTCGCTCTCTCTTTTTCTTTCACTCGCCTGCTTTCCGTCACGGGTTTCACACCTAAAACTTCCCCCTCTCCCTAAACAACCAAGTGTGACATGTTGCCATATCATTTTTTTGATTGTCAGACCAATAGCGGTGGTTTTGTTTGTTAACGTCACCATTCACATAAAAGTTTGCCTCATCACTGAACAAAATCTTCTGCGTGAACTGAGGGTCCTGTTCCAATTTTTGTTTTGCCCATTCTGCAAATTCTGTGCGCCGATCTGGGTCATCCTCGTTGAGATGCTGCAGTAGCTGGAGTCTGCTGCAATGACCTGGTTACTATGTTCACCAGATATCAACACAATTTCGATCCGCTCCTAACGTGTTAACCTCTTCAAAATGTAATGGCTGTGTACAAAGAGAAACTTGTAAATAACTCATAAAAGAATAAAGTTACGTTGAAACCACACCATTGTTTTTCTTGTGACAATACGTTTGATGTGTTACACGGCCCTCTTCCTATTGAAAAAACAAAAGTTGTATCCAAGATGGCCGACTTCTAAATGACCACCATGGTCACCACCCATCTTGAGGAGTTTGCCCCCTCACATATACTGATGTGCCACAAACAGGACTTTAATATCACTAACCATTCCCATGTTATTACGGTGTATCCATATAAATGGCCCACCCTGTAGTATGAGCAAGTGTGGCTCAAGTGTGTGTGTCCTGTCAGTATGTGTGCCTGTGAGGCTGTTGTTAATGTGCTTCCGTTGAGTGCATGTATGTGCTTGATTGTGGTGTGTGAATATGTAGAAATAGAGGGTGTTGTTTGTGGATTAGTGCGTAAGCAGGTAATCAAAGCAGTGAAAGAAAAGAAGGAAAAAAAATCAACTAGAAGGTGAGAGACAAAAGAAGAATAAAAAGAAAAAAACAGAAATATCCAGTTAATGTTTTGACAGAGAGTCAAGGTGCTATATCTGCTATGACATCATACTGAATTAGAAAACTGGTATTGATTGTTTAAACGGATCTTAATGCAAGAGAGTGTGAGTAGATAAGTAAAGAGTGTAGCGGATTCGTATCTGGTGCAGAAGGAGCAGCTCTGTGTATCCGCATTTCCTGATGCTTCTCTTGCCATTTTAATGGCAGAGGGTGCATATGATTATGTAATGTGTGTATAGCCGTGAAACCAGTTTTCCCGTGCTTCACTCGTGTACGTTAGTTCGAAGAGGAAAAAGAACTCCACGGGACTCCGATGTGAAAAGATGTAACAAAAAATTTATTCCACAGTTTGCTGGTCATCTTACAGGAATGGCCAGATTTAACTTATCCTCAACAAAATAACCTACTACGCTAGGAAAACCGTGTGGCTCTGTTCTCCCCGGCTGCCGCCTAGTGCTTATACCATATTAACTCTTTTTCTTTCTCTCCCCTCCCGCACCACACGTACTAATTTGCATACATCCATGACGCCCAGATTTTAACTGTAAACACAAGTCTTTAAGGCACATGTATGCTTGGTACTACGTAACCAAACCTACAAAGCAATAAAATAATTTTAGTTCCACCACCTTAAACATCCATTTACTCCTTAAATTATTAATTGCACAAACAAGTTCAACAACAGCAAAATATAAATACTAAAATATATGAACTATATTAACTTGGCTCCCACAATGTGGGACTACTCAGCTTGTTAATACAGACTGTTAGTTACTAATTACAACACGACATATAGGACTAGATTAATGGATGTGTTTGATCACAGGTACAGTTTTATATTATCTATGTGCTAAGGACTGTTGACAGAATGCAAAGCTGGGATTTTTTCCTCTTTCACAGTTTTCTTCTCTTGCTAAGGAAAGCAAACCTTTAGTCAGGCAAGTAAATGTGAAGTATTCAACTTAAAACCCTTTCTTTCTGTCAGACACTATGTGATGAACATCTCTGATGATATTGGGAACTTTGGAGAAGTCCGTCTCCCTATCCTAGGATGCCATGCTTTATCCTGGTTTGTCGTCTTCCTCTGTCTCATCAGGGGTTTTAAATCCTCTGGAAAGGTGAGCCTAGCGCCCACACACATGCACCCTGGTTTGAAAACTTTTTAAGCTGGTTGGTTTGACAGTTGTTGAGTCTGTGTTTCCACAGGCCCTGCTAGTTTAGAGACTTATCGCTCATGAAGAACGAAACCAAGACAGAACATCTTCAACCGGTCTTTAACTGTGTTCACGTGTGCAAGAATGTGTGTGTGGGTGTGTGTTTGAGTGAGTGTGTGAGTATGTGTGTGTGTGTCTCTCTGTGTTCGTGACTTCCTCATCACAACATCCTTGGTCATAAGGGGGTAATCTACCCCACACCCAATATATGGTTCAATTCCTCTATTGGTTCACTATGCACAACACAGGTGAAGGGCATAAAAGGGCAAGAAGTTTACCAAACAACAAACAGATCTTTCAGATAGGATGTATCTGCAATAAAACCCACGTCACCCTCCCCCTGCACCAAATTGGTGCAGGGGGAGAAATTGGCTGGAGAATTAATTTAGCTGAACAACTGAGGTGGAGAGTGTTACCGAAGCCACCCGTCTGTATCCCCACTCTGGGGAGAGTGACACTGACTCTGGGGTGGAGAAGAAGGCTAGGACTTCTATGGAAGCCCCAATGCCTCCCATTGTGGATCCCACAGAGATGCTCAGCCAACAACCAGGTGATGGATATTGATGGTCATGACGCTGCGCGGACTGAACCCAATTTCCAGATATGGAATGATCGGTCTTATCGATTGAGCCGCGACACTCACACAAATGAGATACGCACACAGTTGTTGGTGCCGCAAAGCCACAAGGAAACAATTTTCCAGGCGCCTCATTTGAACCCCATGGCAGGGCATTTGCGATGCGAGAAGACTCTGGACCGCATAATGGCCCAATTCTATTCTATGGGCCAACGTGCGTCGCTGGTGGGCGTCGCGCCCAGAATACCATCTGGTTAAATAGCCAGCTATTCCGAAAGGGGCCATTGCGCCCATTACCACTGATAGAGATCCCATTTGAGTGTGTTCTGGGAATTTTAACAATAACCTGCAATTTGAAGTGGGCTTAACCCTTTAAGACATACAACCCTTTAAGACCTACCATAGAACCAAGTCCGCCAGAGCTTATATTATATTTTTACATGTTTTAGTGCCATTTTTGGGAGCATTTCAAGTTGATATACATCAATACAACCATTATAGCCCAAATTATAATAATATGTATGCATTAAGTCCACAGTAATTACATAAATTGCAAAAAAAGTGCAATAAACTATAAAACAATAAACAATAAATGACCACTACATATATTTCTAGTTAGAGAAATTTAAGAGGCTTATCCCTCAAAACTGTAAATACAAAAAAGTTGGACAAAATAGTTTCCCACCACAGGAAATTTCTTTTGAGTATCTTCATAGTTTTATTTTTGAAATACACCAATTTCTATATACAGAAGGAAAAAATAAAATATTATAATAATGAAAATTTGCTAAATATTTGCAAAGAAACAGCATGTGCATCAAAATAAACTATTTCCAGCAGTGCAATTTGAGTCCTAATCATCCCAGAAACATCACATGAAGTCATAAAGTCAAAAATAACTTTTAAAAACACCAGTATAGGGCTATAACTCCTCCCGGACAGAGAGAATTATAACTTTGTCTTCTGCTTTAGCGTCACCTAAGGATTTACATCCCTCATAAGCAAAGGAGTCTCACTATCTGTTTAATGTCTCCCATTACAATGTCCTCACTCTGTTAACATTTCACATCCAAGCAAACTAGTGACACGAGTGTTCTTACTATAGTAAAGTGAGAAAGTGTTATATTACTATAACTAATGTGATGTGATTAAATATGTGATTAATACACCACAAGCGCATTCCACCGGAGTGCACACGGCTGGTGGATTATGCAATGCGATACCCGGAAGCAGTGCCGCTGCATACCATTTCAGCAGAGAGCATGGCACAGGCACAGTTTCAGGTCGTCTCCCGTGTCGGATTCCAAAAGAAATACTCACTGACCAGGGCACATCATTCATGTCGCGCACGTTGAGGGAGCTGTACGAATTATTGGGCGTTAAATCTATTCAGTCCAGCGTCTACCACCCTTAGACTGATGGGCTGGTGGAGGGGATGCATAAGACTTTAAAGTCTATGATTTGCAAGTTTATTCACGAGGATGAACAAAATTTGAATCACTGGCTAGACCCTCTGTTGTTTGCAGTGCAGGAGGCCTCCACAGGATTTTCTCCCTTTGAATTACTGTACGGCAGGTGGCCATGGGGGGTGCTTGACCTGATTAAGGAAAACTAGGACGAAGGGTCAGGCCCCACAAAGAATGAAATTCAATACGTGCTGGACCTGAGAGCAAAGCTGCACAGGCTGGGGAGGTTATCATGGGAGAATTTATTCCGCCCCAGCAACGGCTCAAGAGTTGGGGGTTCGCCTTGTAATCGGAAGGTTGCCGGTTCGAGCCCCCGGCTTGGTCAGTCTCGGTCATTGTGTCCTTGGGCAAGACACTTCACCCGTTGCCTACTGGTGGTGGTCAGAGGGCCCGGTGGCGCCAGTGTTCGGCAGCCTCGCCTCTGTCAGTGTGCCCCAGGGTGGCTGTGGCTACAATGTAGCTTGCTGTAAATGTGTGTGTGAATGGGTGGATGACTGGATATGTAAAGCGCTTTGGGGTCCTTAAGGACTAGTAAAGTGCTATATAAATGCAGGCCATTTACCATTTTACCTTGCTCCAGCTCTAAATTACTCGCCAAGTGGCAAGGACCCTTTGTGCTGGTGGGGGACATTGACTATGAAGTTGCCCAGTCAGACAGGGGAGGAGTGATACAAATTTACCACCTCAACCTCCTCAAAGCGTGGATGGAGGAGGAAACAGCAGCTCTGGTAAACCTGGTTAAGGAGCGAGATGAGTTGGGGCTGGAGGTGCCAATTTTTACCATTCCCGCCTTCCTCCGTTTTGACGACCAACTTACACAGGCCGAGAGAGTGGATGTTTTCTGCATTGCATCCAGTCATTCAAGTTCACGGATCGGGAGACGCACTACAGCACTGTCGAGAATGAATGCCTGCCGATCCGGTGGCGATCCTATTAGTAAAGCTACATTCTACATTAGTTGAATGTTTTATTAAAAAATCAGAAGACTTTTGTGTAGATCAAGATCAGCTGATCCTATAGAGATGGAAAATGTGACGTCATTGAGGGGTAAAACCGCAAAGCATTGTGGGTATCCATGGCAAGAGGTAATAGCGCAAGCAGGCTTTCAATTGAAATCAGTTACACAGCTATAAAAAGAGACAGAAAATACCAAGAAGCTGTTGTATTATTAACTGCACAAGCCGGGCGAACGATAGCCGCATGAAGACGACGGGTAAAGCAAATGGTTTTTATCAGATTCCGGCGTGGAAGAGAAATTGTCCAAGCCATGTCTGCGAAGTCACAAAGAGGCAACGGATGGCCTGGACAATAAATATTCAGCTTTGAATAAATAGTGAATTGTCCAGACAGAATATTGAGTTTTGCTTCTGTTATTACCACGGTACATTGACAAAAACATATACTTTTATTCACAGGATAAACAGTTTTTTGTATCACTAATAGTACAATTGCATCATACGATATTATTGTCACTGCTACATTTCTGTGATGCGTACCAGAAATTATTTCCACTAATTAATTACCGTTGAGCTTAAAGGTCCCATTAATAAACGGTTAACGAGTGTGTATTTATGAAGACGATTTGTGAGACTGGTAAACTTAAGATATGTACGATGGTCTTTCGTTCTACACGGTGCATTTCAAGGTCCTGTACCCATCCGTCAGTAAACTGTACCTGGGCTTGTTGCAGTGACCTGAAGTTACTAAACTTCACGAGTGTATGCACTCACTCCAAGAACCATATAATTATAAATCTGATCATGGTGAAAGTGGGCAGGACGCTGACGTTTTATGTCCACTCTGTGTGCTCATAAGGGTCTGACCCCTTCACTCCTTTGATTTTTTCCTCGTATCTTTTCTTTGCCTTTTCGTCGAGTCTGTCTTTGTACGGACCAGCATTGTTCTCCTTCGTTTTGTACATTCCTCTTTTTGGGGGCAAAGAAAAAGCAAGAAGGCAATGAAACCGGCAAATGAACGTTTTGCGGTGCTGAAAGTGCTTGCATTTGATGCGGTACTTTGATTATTTTGCCACGGGTTACCGGGATGCAATGTGCGAAAGTCACGTGGTCTGTCAATCTCTATTTGTTTTCTTTTAACCATTTCAAATGTGTTCATTATGTATTTATATAATTGGTTTTGGTCTTTGTTCTTTTCAACATACAGAGACAGCATCATCATCAGCATAACCAACTGTGCCACCAGCGTTTATGCTGGCTTTGTCATTTTCTCCATCCTGGGTTTCATGGCACACCACCTCAATGTCCCCGTGTCAGAGGTGGCTGACCATGGCCCGGGACTAGCCTTTGTGGCCTACCCAGAAGCCCTTACTCTGCTTCCAATCTCACCACTGTGGTCACTACTTTTCTTCTTCATGATCATCCTTCTGGGACTGGGAACTCAGGTGAGAGCAAGAAACTCCAGTGTCATGCAGCCGACCAGACATATGAAGATTAAACCACTACATTCTCGGCTAAAAAAAATATTAGTTTCCACATGCCAGTTGTTGTGTGCTAAAAACAATGGCCACCAGGCCAAAGCAATGGTTTTGTCTCGATCAGCTTTAACCCTGCCCCCTGAGTTTGATGGGTGAGGTTGACAGATAAAATAAATTCATGGTGAGACCTGAAGGACTCAAATGTGCAAAAGGAATTAATTAAATACACCATTAAATAATTAATTAAATGTGTCAATAATTAATTAAATGTGTCAAAATTAATTAATTAAATGTGTCAAAAATATTTATTTCATCAATTATTTCACATTTTAATTAATTATTGCGACATGTAATTAATAATTTCATGGTGTATTTAATTAATTCATTATGGCAATCTTGGCGTTCCATACATTTGAGGCTGCATTTCAGCCAACCCTTGAATTAGGACAGCCTTCGCTGTGTCGCTGTGATGTAATTGACCTTAAAATGCAGCCTTTAAGGCTGCAGACCCCAAATTGGGATACAGCCAAAGAAAACATGCAGCCTGAACATATATAACAGCTGCTGAGTGGACCTCCATACTGATGCTGTAAACAAATGGACTCAGGATGTGAGAACTTACTGGATTTATTTGCGTGGGGAGCTCAAGATTAGATTTGATCTGGATCTGCTGATGTGTAATGCTATACGCAGGGTAGGCCGGAAGTAAACGGCTGTGGAATTAGACGGTCTAGTCTTCTGATTAGCGTCACCGCTGTCTCGATGGAGTTTAATAAACTCGGCCGTCTGCTTCTTGCTATCTAAAATATAACAGGACGTGGCGTAAATTCTCAACTATCTCACGCTTCTGTTTAATCAGTTTTCTGTGTGAAAACCAAGGAGGAACCCACCCGATGGATTAATAAAGTTTTATTTAATCTTATAATCTAATAGCTTTGATCTCAGCCAAACCGATTTACTCATGAATAAATAAAACACTGAAAAAAGACAAACAATAACATTTTTAGGTTGTCTAAGTGACTTACATATTACGTTTAACGTTATTTTTGTCATGGTCCTGGGTCGGTGACACAGCGCTTTAGTTTATTGACATTTTCTAGTTTATTATGATGATTATTATTGTTTGAGTTCTATGTGTTAATTATATTTGGTCTGCCTCTGAGTCTGTGTCTGTGTCTCTGTCTGTCTATGGTGTCACCCCGTCTGTTTGTGAATCTGTCTGTTTAGCTCTGCGTCTTGTTTGGTCCCCCATGTCTGAGTTTCCTGTTTCATTGTGAAGCTCTCTGTCTGATGTGAGTGTGTTCAGTTTACGTTTCCCCGTCAGCTCTGAGTTCTCCCAGCTGTGTTGCCCCCTTATTACTGGTGTGTGTATTTAAGCCCTGTGTGTTCTCCTGCCTGTTGCCGGTTTGTCTGCGTTACTCTGTGTTCCACGTTTCCTGTTCTTCGTCTGTGTCTCTCTGCCTCTCATCCCTTTTTCCCAAGTCTGTTATTTTAGTTCTCCCAGTTTAGGCGTCTTCAGTTATTTGTCATGCCCCACTGCGTGTTTGCCACTACACCACCTTGTAAATAAACTTCACTAGCATTTTCATCCACTCCTTGCATCTTGGGTCCTCCTTCCTCCAACACCACACGGCTCGCCTCAGCTGCCGTGACAATTTTAAAGCTAATTTTTTGGCAACGAGACCAACACAAACCTGATGCATTAGCCAGAGGTCCCTTTACTACAGTTTGGAGCCACGGACATGTTTTATATACGCGCAGAATAGTTTTCTAAACGAGATCGCTAGTTGGTAATTAACCTTCAGTAATAGTAATAAATCACACAGCAATAGTACATTCATGTAGTTTTAAAAAGCATGATAATATATTAAGTAATCCAAAGTATTCAGAATATGTTACTCTCTCGGTTGGTCGGTACTCTCTTGGTTGTAACAGCAGCCAGAAAGACACATATACAAACAAACAGTACACAGGACACAGAACAGAAACATACACAATTTTTCTTACATATTTACATTAAGGACAATGGTTACTATAAACAGAGTACCGTACAGTTATTAAATTAAATATAAATAACTACAGATAAGACGAAAACCAGGTTGTAGTGTGAATCGGTTGATTACAGCGCTGATGTAAACATCTATGTTTGTTGGGAGCAGTTCTGATTGTACAGTCTGACAGCTGCAGGGAGGAAGGACCTGCAGAAACGCTCCTTCATGCATCTAGGATGCAACAGTCTGTCACTGAAGGAGCTCTGAAGTTCAGAAACATTTACATGCATGGGGTGGGAGAGTCTTTCCATCAGAGATGTTATTTTGAGTCCTTTAATCGATAAATCGACAATCAAAACCCACCCTTAACACCAACCGCCTGTTAACACAATTGTTTAATCAGCCAATCACATGGCAACATTTACAGGTCCTTCTCAAAAAATTAGCATATTGTGATAAAGTTCATTATTTCCTGTAATGTACTGATAAACATTAGACTTTCATATATTTTAGATTCATTACACACAACTGGAGTAGTTCAAGCCTTTCATTGTTTTAATATTGATGATTTTGACAAACATAACTCATGAAAACCCAAAATTCCTGTCTCAAAAAATGAGCATATCATGAAAAGGTTCTCTAAACGAGCTGTTAACCATCTGAATCAACGAATTAACTCTTAACACCTGCAAAAGATTCCTGAGGCTTTTAAAAACTCCCAGCCTGGTTCATTACTCAAAACCACAATCATGGGTAAGACTGCCGACCTGACTGCTGTCCAGAAGGCCATCATTGACACGCTCAAGCAAGAGGGTGAGACACAGAAAGACATTTCTGAACAAATATGCTGTTCCCAGAGTTTTTCAGGTTTTTGCTACAGTATAGTAAATGTACACAAATACTTTTCATATTTAGTACAGTGGATAATGTTAAGATTGAGAAATTAAGGAGGGATACAAGGAGGAAATCAAAACAACACACTTATCCTACCTGGAATCAAACAATGATTTTTAATGGACACACGTGTGGGGAGATGTACACGGCAACATCAGCTGTAGATCTCCACCCAGCAACTACACAGCAATAGTTTTATACCATCGAGGTATTTTTTACTGACGCCCTCTCATACGTCATCCGATACAATACATGCATACGTCAAATCAAAACCACAATGACTTTTATCATAGTTAGAAAAGAACATTGCCTCGTCTTCATCCCAGGTGTCTTCCTGTCACCACCCTGCCCTTATCTTCTGGAACATCAAGCTCAGTTCTGCAACAAACTGTCATGCAGGCACAATTTTGCAGTTGCAAGCAAAACATAATTAAACTTTCACCTATAAAGGAACCCACTAACTGTATGTGTGTCTCATCCTTAAATGCTCTCTCATCTCACCCGTTTCACTTCTGACCTTTCACAAGAACAGAGGCTCATCCTTACATGAACTATATGTTGAATAAATGTGTTAATTAAGAACCTCTACTAAAAGCTTAATCAAAAGATATAGATGAATAAAAGATAATAAAGAATAACCTGGTTGTTCAGATAACATCATCCAAACAACTGCTTGCACTCAAACTCTGCTTTCGGTTTCACTTCCTGCAAAAGGCATGCCCTGCAAAAACATATAATTTCTTGTCTTATTTTGGCACAGAGTATACTCAGCGTTAGGCCTTTTCTTTCACAATGCAGTCTGCATATAAACATTTAACTCAACAGTTTAAAGTGGTTCTTACTGGACCTGTAATAAAGTCTAATATGATACCAATATGTTTGAACATCTGAATGCAATATCAATACTGTTATTAATGGAATGGTAATGATGATTATAAAAAATAGCAGCAAAATATTTCTCTCATCTCTACAATATATATGTGGCTGATCTTAAGAAGTCCTGTAATAAACCAATTGTATTTAATTAAAAATACATTTAGGAAGACAATGAAGGTGATAAAGTGTTATCCTCCAATCACTCACCAATGGATAATCCTCTTGGTCGTTGTCGAGATTCCTTTTGGTCTGTCATCATGTACGCAGAAATTTGATCAAGAATTCATCTCCTCTCAAATCCTGTTTCCTCTTTGTGTAGTTCTGTCTGCTAGAGACCTTAGTGACCGCCATCGTCGACGAAATTGGTACAGCCTGGATCATCAACAACAAGATCATAGTCATGCTGTTAGTGGCCATAGCTGGTTTCCTTCTGGGAGTGCCGCTAACGACACAGGTAAATCCCAAACAGGTGGCGAGCACATCCTTAAATGCAACCACTCTCTCACTGGGCTAATGTTTTTGACAGTTTTCCTTTGTGTGTGTGTGTGTGTGGTTGTGTGTGTGTTTGTGTGTGTGTGTGTGTGTGTGTGTATGTGTGTACGGGTTCGTACTATCCTGGTGGCGACCAAAATCTGACTTTTACTATCCTGGTGGGGACTTTCTGCACCGTGGGGACCAAAATCCAGGTCCCCTCGGGGTTGAAAGCAATTTTCACACTCAAAATGCGGTTTTACTGTCAGGGTTACAATTAGGTTATGGTTAGGTTTAGGGTAAGGGTTAGGGTTAGGCATTCATTTTTAATGGTTAGGGTTAGGGTAAGGGGCTAGGGAAAGCATTGTGTCAATGGGATGTCCCCACGAGGATAGCAAACCAGACATGTGTGTGTGTGTGTGTGTGTGTGTGTGCAGGCAGGAATCTATTGGCTTTTACTGATGGACAACTATGCTGCTAGTTTCTCTTTGGTCCTCATCTCATGCATCATGTGCATCTGCATCATGTATATTTATGGTGAGGAGGGAAATAGAGTGAACATTGTGCATTTTCTAACTGTGGTAGTTAAATTTTACAAATATGTGATTACATTAAATGAGTACAAACGGAAACACACCGAAATAAATGAACTGCAGACAACAGGCACACAAGTCTTTTTACGTTCTGTCCATTAAATTGAATAAAGTGGCGTGCAATTAATGAAAAGACAAGCTCAAGCTGATCTCAGATATACAGTCAGTGGATGATGGGAAAAAGGTCTCATTTACTCAGGAATCCAAATTATAGATGATTAGCAGGTTCAGTAGGGTGTCATTCAGATTATGAACAGGAGAGATAATTATATCACCGTGGATCAAACCCACAGTGAAAACTGATAGTAGGTCTTGTGCATTTTGCCTACTCAGGAATTGGACACCTTTGCTGATTCAACCCTCCATCTTTTTGTAGAAGGGGTCATTATGTTAGGTTCATTATGGATTATGAGCCCAAATACACACAAAAAAATTCAACAGTTATCTGACCTCTACCACAATGACACCATTTATAGACTGCGTCAAAGACAGAAAGGGTCACTGTTATGTCACCCTGGTGGTTTTGGACTTGATAATTTAAAGCGCAAAGTTAACAGACTAATAAAAACTAGAATACCACTTACCAAAACTGAAGCAGAACCTTTTTGGGTGGTCCTGATCACACAGCAAGCCATAATATTAGTTGCATAATCCAGTACAAGTAATCAAAGTTGATGATGATGAATGTTGGGCTTTTGTTCCTTTGCAGGCCACAGGAACTACTTCAAAGATGTAGAAATGATGCTGGGCTTCCCGCCTCCTCTCTTCTTCAAAGTCTGCTGGAGATTCATCTCGCCTGTGATTATCTGTGTAAGTGAACACACAAACAAGCACACTTGGAATTGATTGCCAATATTTTGTATAGTCTGCAGGATGTTGAGTGGAAGGTTCTTAACTTCTCTGTGCTGCAGACACATTGTTATAAATCCGACCTACATTTGAGCTGCCATTAGTGCTGATTTTTTTGCCTTTGTTTGCAGTTAAAACTTCCAAAAGCAAAGCTTTATAACTGGGAAATGGACATATGCAGCTGATATCAATGGTATTTCCCATGCTTAGAGACCTAGAGTGTCATTGTCACAGTTTCTTGCACAGCAAAATTGGGTAGCTGGACCACAAAGGTGAAAAAGTAAGAGGAAGAGAAACCAATATATCAACCAAATAAAGCTTCTTCCCGTGGGCTGTCAGAACTCTTAATGCAAACTAAGAGTGTGTAAAGGCTTCCCCAACACATCCAGTCTGACACTGCTGTTGATCTTCTGTGTGCAATATCTCAGTCTTTCCATGTTCTGTGCAATATTTTTGGCCCATGTGCTATATCCTTGGTATGTGCAATATTTTAGTATATATATATATATATATATGTGTGTATAATGTTGTCAGAGATCAGGCCCACCACGACGGTGTCGTCAGCAAACTTGATGTATATATATATATATATATATATATATATATATATATATATATATATATATAGTTTGGAGATACCTTATTAGTGCACTAAGCTGCTGGGCCAACCAAGAAATTCATTGTGGTGGATTACTGGACAGAAGCTGGAATTTTTCCTCCTTCTTTCATTTCTTTACACAGAATGCTGCCCTGCCCTCCAGAGTCACTGTTAGCACTGTTGGCTAAACTCAGTGTCTTTGGCTGCAGTCAGGGTCATTTAGTCATCTGCACTGGCTTACTTTCCTCTTATATTTCCACTTATATTTTCACGTTACCTAATCATGTGACATATATCTTTATTATTGTGTTATACATGCATTTTGCACACATTCAGGCTCTTCCTGTTCTCTCTCTGTCCCTGCAGTTCATCCTGATTTTCACAGTAATCCAGTACAAACCCATTACTTACAATGACTACGTGTATCCTGGCTGGTCCTTGGTTATTGGCTTTGCTATGGCTCTGTCCTCAGTGATCTGCATACCCATCTACGCCCTCTACAAGATTTCAAAGTCACCAGGAGCAACCATTAGACAGGTACAGCATCTTAGAAAGTCTCTAAAGACCTCTCTTTTAAACTGATATAAACAGCTCTATATTTAGATACAAAAGGCTAAATTTCCCTCTGAAGCATTGTAACAAATGTTCAAAAAGGTCAACTTGTTAAACAGGCAATAGATACACTAGACATTAAAGCACTTTAAGTTTTAACATCATCTGAGCAACTGAAAAGCTCTCGCCGGTGTGTTTTTGAGACACGACTCAAAAGCAGATGTGGACGAGGAGTTGCAGGTTTAAACAGAAAGCGATCCTTTATTTGGATCAGGGGTTAAACATGGACACCTAAGCAAACTAAAAATCACTAAGAAACAAATACTATGACCTTCTATGACTACGACTATAAGAATGACTATGACTAAGACAATGGTGGGGATAACAGACGGCCTGACAATGACGTTCAGAAAACAGAGGACTTAAATACACACATGAGGTGATCAGGGGAAGTAGAGACACACGAGGAAACAGCTGACTAGGATAAATATAATGATGCACAGGAAAGAGTAAAACCAACCACATGAGCACAGAACACAAGACCCCTTTTCAAAATAAAACACGAAAAACGGAGACATAGACATAAAACAAACTAGACAACAAGAGCCACACAGACATGACACATAACGGGTAGGCACACGAACCAGGGAGACCGAGTACAGGGGAAGATGACAGGAACGACAACATGAACTTGACAACATAAGACACACAGGCATAAACACATGAAGCGCAAGGGAGACTTAACACAAGGGTAATATAAAAACAAATGAGCTAGAATAACT
Source organism: Pelmatolapia mariae (assembly GCF_036321145.2). Taxonomy (NCBI): domain Eukaryota; kingdom Metazoa; phylum Chordata; class Actinopteri; order Cichliformes; family Cichlidae; genus Pelmatolapia; species Pelmatolapia mariae. Next base: position 35,457,863 of record NC_086229.1, read on the forward strand.
TAATGAACCTAAACAAACAATAAACAGCAAAATAGACTAAAAACGCAAAACACTGGGTTGCACAACCCAGGACCATGACACATAGAGAAAATAGGGAAAACAGAGGATGGCAGCATATGTGCAATGATGGGAATAACGGTGCTACTAACGGCGATACTTTTTTCAGTAACGAGTAATCGAACTAATTACTATTCCTATCGGTCGGTTACTATTTTTCAACAAACAGACAGTTGAAGCTGTCTCCAGCTTACTGCATCTTATATCAGCTGCAAGAAGTAGCTGTAAGTAATCTGGGCGCTACAGCTTTAAGCAGCTGCGCGCTCCCGCGGACGGTAATCACGAGCACTGTCTAGCACAACACCTGGAGCTCAGGAGGCAAAACAATCACATGAGTGCTGCTGTTTGACTGAGGAAGAATAAAGTAGTCGTGGTAAGTCAATCACATGACCACTTAAAGACAAAGCAACAAGGTGACATATACCAGTTTATAAACTGTGTCATGATAAACAAGCTATTCGCAGAGTTTTTTCCTCAATAGTTTCATCACGTTTACTGTCTAAGGACAGCGCAGCGAGACCTCTCTGCTTATGAGAGAAGAAAAAAACAGGGGAAGTTTTAGGAGTGACAGCGAGCGAGAGAGAGAGCGAGTTTTGAGATGTGAGAGATTTGTGACGTTTAGCGTGTTTGGAGTGTGTAGTTCATGTGTTGTCTTGTGTAGTTAGTGTGTAGTGTTGTGTTTTGTGTTGTGTGTCATAACAATGAGGCGACTGCTGTCTCCAGGTAGAAACAGGAGTGATACACCTGCTGCTGTCAGACCTGCAGGTATCAGGCTGTGATGTTCTCCTTTGTAGTGGACAGAAATTATGTTTTTGGAGTGGCACAAATAATTTATGTGGCATCTTATTGAAGAACAGCTGATTGTTCTGTAAATAGTATGACATGGTTATTTAAAAAAAAACGATAAAAGGTAAATGGATGCAAATAACTTTGTTTATATTTATATTTTCATTTAAAGTTATGAAATATGACTTAATAAACATGTTTGTCGTTGTTATAGTAAAATTTTTTAACTTTTTCTACACTGACTTTAAATTCAGACACGTGAAGTTGTGCTGAAAAGAATGATACCAAACAAGGCAAAGTAAATAGTTTTTAAAGGTGAAATGTGGAGGGAAAATCAAAATTAGTCAAAAATGGGTAATTATACCCTGGACCCCAGGGGGTTAAACGTTTTTCTTTTAAAGCAAAGCAATAGTTACTTTTCAACTAATTAATTACTTTTAGAATATTGTAACTCAGTTACTAACTCAGGGCCTAAATGCAGACACAGCAGCAAATAGGCAACAATCCAAAAAAAATGATAATACAAGTAGATATGTCTTGATATAAACAGGAAGATATTACCTCACAGTGAATTTCTGTACAGAGCTAGCTTCCTTCTCGCTCTTTCTCTATCTGCATGTCTAATTCTGGCTCACTTCCTGTTAAAAGGAAGTTCTTCCTCCCCGCTATCGTAAAGTATTTTCTCACAGGGGAATTTTAGGTCTAATGATGTTATCTCTCTAATACTGTAGAACCTTTACCATACCTTGAAATTACTATTGTTTTGAACTTGTGCTATGTAAATAACAGTGGATTAACAAACACATGGGAAGTGACATATTTTTTAAAAAGGAGCAAGAGTAACAAACAACCACACATGAAAATGAGCAGGCTATAGCAGTGTACCTTTTTATGCAATCTCCAGGAGGACATTGAAACCACATTGGTACCACATGTTTGGTTTTCTAAAGACCACGAGGTCAAATAGAAGAAAGAATAGAAAGTACAATGTGTGTCAGCACAAAGTTGCTCAGCTGTTAGAATGCTGCAAATTCTGACAATTATATAGGCCATGAATCTTGTTTAAGAGATGTGAATGTGCAATGTCAGCTGCTAAATTATCAGATGAACTTAAAAGCATGGAGAGAAAATGAAAGGTAATTGGAGATTAGTCACAGTGATTATTATTTTGTGGGAGCTGCTGAGGTATAGAAAGCAGCTAAAACACTACTTAATGAAAACCTAATTTGACTTCATAAGCCTTGATGTTTCTGATCTAAAAGGTGCGTCTATCTTTCGCTCTCAGAGGTTAAAGGCAGCTTGCCGAGCACATCCGAATTGGGGCCCTGCCCTCCAGGAGCACCGGACAGGCCGCTACGCCCCTGTAGCCTCCGAAGACACTGCAGAGACCCGGCTATAAAGGAGAGGGATGAGCCGAAGGAAGAACAAAAAGAGAATAAGAAAGAGAAGGAGGAGAGGAAGGATGAGATTAGCCTCAGCTCCACCAACACACACAACAATCCAAACCCCAGTGCATGGACGGCACTCCGCTCTATCAGCATCACGGGGAAGAGCCTCACACCATTTCCTTTTCCTCCCTTCTCCTTCATCCTCAACCCCAATTCCCCGCAGTCCTCTGTGAGGGAGACCCCATTCACTGGAGACCTTTAAATATTGAAAGGCCTTAATAATACCTATCCTAACCTCTTCTAAATGTGTGCTGCCTCTACAAAAATGAAGAAAAACAAAATAAAAGGAAAAGAAAAAACTCATCAGACAAAAGACTTGTGTATTTACATTGTGTGCGTGAGTGAGTTGTTAATGTGTTCTACATAATATAATAATAATATTTGGGGGGTTTTGTCCTTTCTGTGTGTGTGGTTTCTTTTTTTTTTTTTTTACTTATATACGTATACGCTATCTTCATATGCTATTTGAGGCAGTGGCAGTTTGATATGTGCGACGTGGAGGGGGGGGGGGGGGGCAGCCCGTTTTGGGGATTGCATGGACACCTGAGTCTGCTGCTTGTCAAACCCAGCAAGGAGAGGGGCAGGGGTGGCAGGGGATTCTCTGGCTGGCTGGAGTGGCATCTAATAACCAGGTTGCAAAATGAAACAAAAACGAACCAATAAACTAGGGTGGTCAACAGCATCTCCCAATTAATGTAATTAAACTTTTTAACGCAATCAACCCATCTGGAGTGCAGAATGACTCAAAACCCCTGTCTCTGTCAACGCATTTCGGGCAGTTTGTCCAAAAGTTGTCCATTCTGTGCTTCAGATGGTTTGATTGCAACATTCACACGTTCATCTAACAAACTGGATCATTAACGGCTGCATTTTCACACACCACTGCACATATGAACATGTGTGTGAAGCAGCAGGGTTACAACATGTGCTGAATGAAGATTCAATGAAGAGGTTACTGATAGAAGACACGAGGTTCAGCCTGTGTTTGAAGCACAAAGGAGACGCCTGCTGGAGCAGCTGAAGTCCTACAGACACTCTTCACTACACAAACACCTCCTACAACATCCACTCTTTCCACTCTGACTGCTGTGTTTGTGGAAACACTCCAACACACACCGCTGCACATATGAACATGTGTGTGAAACAGAGCTGACATTAAACATGATGGAGGATTTATTCACAAACACACAGCATTTACACACACATTACCTCTCTGCAGGACGACACACGCCTGATTTAATGATTTTAATTTACTGCTGTTTCAGTATGTTAAAAACTCCCAGTTGTTTTAATCTTTGGGCTGAAGGAGGGACAATACTCGGTGTATATATGCTCAATCAACAATACTTTATTTCCATATAATTCAACACTTATGAGCATAAGAACCATCATGATGGGGAGAGATGCTTGAAGAGGGTCACAGCATGTCTCCAAATGGTGACGGGTTACTCAGCCTTTTATAGCCCCTAGTGGCCCCCACCTATTTGTAAAAGCCTAAACATTCACATGTTTTCTCTCTTACCTAAGTTATGACCTCGGCTCCCTGTCTTCATGCTCTAAGGAAGGTGGGGGTATGGAATGTAGTCTGTCTCTACTAAAATAGACACAAGGTCTCCTGCACACAACATTCTCTTCATGATTCAGCAGTATAATATGTCAAGAAACAGTGTAACACATTCACAGCAGATCAAGGGTACAGAGTAATGCACCCCTATCTAATGAACTACAAAGTGATTATATTCTTCTAACCCAAACGTATGATGGGAACTAGACTACTCACACAGCACACAGTCTAAACTAAAAGATAATATATGTCCTACAGTTGTTAACATAAATCAGCTATCTTGACTACAGGCATAAAGTAACATATGTTTCTACTAATAATCTCACAAGTACAAAGCAACACTTTGTTTCTATTCTGAGTTACTTTGTTTGTTGGATTTCAGTCGGTTTCTGCTTGAATTCATGTTAGAATCAAATGCTTTTATATGTTTCACTTATTGTTTGCTGAAGTTGATTTTCAGCTGTTTCCAAACCAAAGGCTTGTTTTAAAGAGTCAGTTTCACTGTGATTGAGGGAACAACGTGTTTGCAGTTTCTATCCAACAACATCGAGCAGTTAAAGAGTTGATGTTACTCGCAGCTCAGCGCTCTGCAGCAGGCTGGACTTTAAAATGAATGGGACCATCTGCAGACCAAGTCCAGCAGGTCTTCCACAGATCCTGTTAGAAAAATGTGCTTTTCATTTGCTGCAGCCATAGAAGCTGATGAAGATTTCAAATACCATTCCAAAGAAAAACTGGTTTGCAGGCTGAGTATGAGGAGAAGGAAACTCCAAACTAGTCCAGTCATTTACAGTGTACAGGAATATTGATGGTCGTACTGGGAGCAGCACCAGTTTAATGTTCCACATGTTTTATAGGATTAAGGAATTCCTCTGCACTGTTAGCCTTTGCAGTAATTTCCATAGCTTAGTACTGCAAAATCAACAGTACAAAACTCCAAAGGATGTTTGCAGTTTAGTACTGTAATTTGCAAGTAATTGTGGGAAAATTCCATGAGATTACATTATTTTTACTGTAACTCACTGTACTCATGGAAACAGCTGTAAAATACAGCAAATGTAACAATTGGTGATGTTACTGAGATTATACTATTACACCATCCGGATTTCTGTTGTTTTCTACTGTAGATCTAAAAGTAATTACCTAAATCCTCATTCAGAGTGTATTACCATAAAATGCAATTCATTGTGAGAGTAGTATCACATGGAAACTGTAATATGCAGCATCATTTTTAACTTAAGGAGTATCCTTATAGATATCTCTATATACTAAAACAGGGGCCAATGTAGGTAACGTATACTTAGACTGATTTCTTTTCTATATGTTACATTTAAAGTAATGTTTAAAAGTTACTTCATTTAGCAGGGTGTAGCTTTTTACTCTTCTTAGTCTTTTTTATACTGGAACTTCATTGTTTCTGTATAAGGTGGTACTTTTAAGACACCTCTGTCCAACTACAGTGAACTAACCAGAAGTCTCGGAATACAGTGGGGCAAAAAAGTATTTAGTCAGTCACCGATTGTCCAAGTGCCCCCACCTAAAATGATGACAGAGGCCAGTAATTTGCACCAGAGGTACACGTCAACTGTGAGAGACAGAATGTGAAAAAAAAATCCATGAATACTTGGTACCTTTGTAGCAGTTGTCTACAAAGGTACCAAGTATGTCAAAGGCTATGTTTCCATTGTAGATGACACTGATGATGGCTTGGTTTTTGGGAATATAGCTGTTATACTTGTTAACGATTACTAATTGTTACGAACGTTAACGAATTGTACTTTGTGCTCGAGTTGCATCACTCAGTACTCCTCATTGACCTTGGACTTCACTGCTTGCATTGCCCTACAGAAAGAAGTGTTTGTGTAAATGCTGGCAGTCTGATGGATTATTACCCACCACCACTTTATAACATGGCAGGCCTTTTTGTTGTCTTCCTACACCATTCAGTTTCCTCTTAATTTTCTTTCAGGGATGGAAATTGAAGAGGAACTCACAAGCCTCCTGCCGGCACTAGACAAAGAGAAAATAATCTGCATTGCAGAACATCTGATGGACGTTATTGGTGTACAACAAAAAAGTGATCTTTTGTTTGTGGAGGAGGAAGATCTCCAACTCTTTCTCACAACAATTCAAATACGTAAACTACTTCTTGCATTTAAAGGAGGTTTGTGTAGGTTCTGTACAAATCATACACTTGAGTCTATGATTTGAAGGTCACTCATAGACTCATATGTCACTGATTAGCTTGAGTAGCTTTTTTTCTCTTCACCATACTACACATGTACTTTGACAGTATAATATTAAAGAGCATTTTGGGGCTCACATTGTCTGGTAGATACTTAACAAAGAAAACATAAACAATGGTGCTAAATCTAACACCATTAACCTTTCATTGGTAGTGGTACAACTAAGGGTTTGAAATTGTGACATACTGTAAAATATATTAACTCAAGGTCTTTTCAATGCAAAACCTTGAGTTTGTAGTTCTTTTGTAGTCCTGGGATTGCTTCTTTTCATCTTCAGACAAGGTCCCCCAAAACTGCCTTGCCGTTACTACTCAATCCTAATTGAAGGGTTCATCTTTTAGTGAGGACATATTTGTTGACATAGTAGCTTTTTAAGGTAACTTTTCCAATGATCTTTATTTATTTATTTGTTTAGATGGCAACAGACCAGAGAACCTGAATGACACCATTACTCTGGAGCCTTGCCCTGCTGCATCAGCTGAAACATCAAGCCATCCACCTCACCCCTCCTCCTCCACGTCCACCACTATGTACAACCATTACTCCAGCTCTTGGGTCTCACACTTACAGATTCCTTGGGAAAGATTTCCACTCCGACTGTCGCATGCAATCACAAAAGGAGACAGAGCTCATCCAGAGGACAGGAGAAGTATGGTTAGAATTGTTGTGGAGGCCATGCAAGTTCACTGCAGGAACCCTAAACGTGCATCTTGTGGAGAAGTTGCTAAAATCATTGTAAACAGATACCCTCAAACATTTGCAGATTTTACTGAAAAGGGAGAAAGACTGGGTTGTGGACATTATTCACTACTAAGAAGCATCAAATCTAGAGTTGAACATGTTAATCAAGATAATACAACACATAGACTTTGTCAAACAAAGAGAACCAGGAATGAGGAAGACTGCAGTCCCAACAGTAGTGCAACCCCACCTAAAAAAGATAGATCCCTTGTTGATAGCTATGGTTGTATAAATTGGCAACCAGTTGAACTTCCTGAGGGGGAAACGCCAGCTTCTTTAGAGGAAAAGAAGCACATCTTGTTGACAATTTTTAATTCAGAAGGACCTGGAGCTGTGGAGAGACCTGATGTGGATGACTTCATGTGCCTCACATATATTTCTCAGCGGCAGCTTATCAACAGTTGTCCCTCACTGTCAGTAGCTGAAATTCAGGAGCAGTGGCCATTCTTGTTTACTCGGAAAGGTCTTTCGAACCACTTTTACAAACTCACAGGCATCGATATCAGTGGGCGCTTAGGTCAGGCCCTCATAACCAAAGGCAGAAGGATTATTAACTATTTCTCCAGCCAGAAGCTCAAATGGAACCTTGGTATAAGGACACTCATCCAGCAGATAGAAAGTGAGGGAGTTTTGACCAACAACAATGTTGGCACAGCAGCCATACTTCTCATGATGAAGTATTACGAGGAAGATGAAGACTCCCTCTTTGTCTTAGCAGATGTAAGCTTTTTTCATACAGCTCTAGGTTTAATGCTGTTGCTTGCTGTCCTGTTTCGGTTTTTTTTTTTGTTACATAAAATGTCTTGGTCCTTTTTCTGGCAGGAAACATCTACCAGGATGTCCCTTGAAGCAGAGAGCAACCTGCCAATCGCTCCAGGGCTGATTATGCTTGGTAAGAAGTCACTCATGAAATAGAGCTGATTAGACCGTATTAAAATTTCTGTTTGGCACAGGAGCTTTTCATGGACACAGGTATCCAGTCTCTGTTATGTTAGCTCAAATTTCTGTAATTTCCTTTATAAACCAAGGTTGTTGGACATGTGTCTCAGTGAACCCAGCAAGGTAGCAATATCAAATTTCACATTACATATTACTGATCAACATGGTAGTCTAGCTACACCAACAGCAGAAATACTGAAGTCAATACTGTAAAGTTTAACAGCAGCACAAACTATAACCTCCAAAATAACCATACAGTTGATTCATCTCTGGTAGTTTAATTGGGCTGACTCTTTGTTAGGTGTGTTTAATGTGCAGAATAATTCCCAATTATGTACAATTCTAATATGTTAAAGCAGACTTATGTACATAAGGCCATTAATAATTAACTGTACGCAGCTATTTATGACTATCTACAGTGTGAAGAAGTGAAGTATTGTAATTATTTTATGTTGCATAATGACATAATGCCCCTATACATTTAAGGACAAAGTTTAATGACCGCCACCTGCTGGATGGTGAGTGCAGAGGGGCGTGTAATTGTTGAGCTGGACAAAGAGAACACCTTTGCTGATGCGATGTCAGTCTTCTTTGGTTCGTTCTATGTATTGAACCTGGAATACCAGGAGTCAGCGTGTGCAACATTGGAACTAATTCAGAGATATGTTTGTACAGGTAGCTAATTGCTTTATGACTATATAGACAGTGTGAAGAAGTGAAGTATTGAAATTGTTTTATGTTGCATAATGACAACATGTTGCCCCCATACATTTAAGGACAAGTAAAGTAAAAGTAAAGTAAAATTTTATTTATATAGCACCTTTCAAGATAAAAATCACAAAGTGCTTTACAGAGGCAGAAAACAGACATTAAAATCCAAAACAAAACAAAATTAACCAAAAGCGAGTTTAAACAGCTTTTTAAAAGACATGACTGAGTCCACAGATCTCAAACTCAAAGGGAGCGAGTTCCAGAGTCTGGGAGCCACTGATACAAACGCTCTGTCACCTTTTGTTTTTAACCTTGTATGCGGGACAACCAGCAACCCCTGGTCACAAGACCTCAGGGACCTGCTGGGGTGATAGGAAAGAAGAAGATCACTTAACTATGTTGGAGCTACACTGTGCAGGGCCCTATAAGTCATGATCAGGATCTTAAATTGGACCACAAAGTTTAATGACCGCCACCTGCTGGATGGTGAGTGCAGAGGGATGTGTAATTGTTGAGCTGGACAAAGAGAACACCTTTGCTGATGCGATGTCTTCTTTGGTTCATTCTATGTATTGAATCTGGAATACCCGGAGTCAGCGTGTGCAACATTGGAACTAATTCAGAGGTATGTTTGAACAGTTAGCTAATAGTGATAGATGATGAATAAATTATCCCTAAGTAACTCATTATTTCAGATCACAACTCAGTGTTACTGAATGTTACTATTTATTGTGGCATGTTTTAAGGTTTTTTGTAAGGATAAACCCTGAAGAGGGAACAAAATGTACCTCCAAGGTTGGGACAAGCAGAAAGACTGGGACCACTGTGAAGCGAAAGGTTGTTCACATTAACCCTCATGTCACAACTTTCCTCCAGCGCCTTACTGAATTTGAGTGGAAAACTTCAAATTAGGCATGGCCCATGCTTTCTGGACATTTACACAAGACGAACAACAATGAAGACGAGCTCTCTCACCATCTTGCAAGACGCTGTCTCTGTCCAATAGGTTTTTTGAGTGCAACAGTTTAGATTTTTTTTTCCTTCTTTTACCCGTTTGTTTCAGCTACTTACACTTTAATTGTCACATGTATTGGCTCACTCTACAAATCAATAAACTCAGTCCACAAAGCAAGATCAGGGTTCAGTGCAGGTCAGTCAAGTTCCTTCACACCACACACCCTCATCCATGTCCTTGTGGACCCTGCTTTGTGCATTGATTTGGTAGTGTGAGCCAGTATTTTGGACAAAGTGTATATATAGAGGCAGAGGTGTGGGGCTTGATATTATATTCATTACAATTCAGTTTATTTGTATGGTGCCAACAAAATGAATGACAAGGCACTTCACATTGTAGGTTTAAGACCCTACAAAATATAACTAAGAAAACCCAACACTTGAGCATATGTTGTCTGCCATGATATGGATATGGAGCCCGTTCTCACTCCCGAGGCGTAACATCCCGACGTTTTGTCACGTCCTGCGGCGTTCCTGAGGAACGCGAAAGGTGACCTTCCACGTTGTTATGGTACGCGGCGGTTTCCAGCCCTGTACTGCAGCCCTAAACTTAACCTTATCACTAAGCCTAACCATAACCTTATGCCTAACCTTAACCATAACCTTATGCCTAACCATAACCTTATTCCTAACCTTAACCATAACCGTATCCCTACGCCTAAACCTAACCTTATCCCTAAGCCTAACCATAACCTTATGCCTAAACCTAACCATAACCGTATACCTAAGCCTAAACCTAACCTTATCGCTAAACCTAACCATAACCTTATTCCTAACCTTAACCAGCACTTTAATGAGGTGAAATAGTGTTTTCTAAAGCGATTTTAAGGGGAAAAGCGAAGATGTGTAGATTGAGTCCAAAGGGTTCTCATGTGTCCGCAGTTTTCCGATGTCGTGACGTAGGAACGCCTTGGGTGCCCGAAAACGTAATATGTTGACGATTTGTCACCTAGCGTAAAATGTTACGATTTGGGAGTGAGAACGGGTTGGGATATGACATAATATCGTTATTGTTTGTATAACTATCTGAGAAAATAATGGATTACATGGTTTAGTAAAAACAAGTGCTTCCTCAATGAAAATATGTTTTCAATTATTTTCAGTTTTTTTCATTTTGGAAATGTGTATTTCAGCAGGGAAAAATCAGAACAGAAATAAAAAGTGGTGTGAAGCACATTAATTATTGTGTGTGTGTATCTATCTATATCTCGATCAATCGATCTTTAGTGGGTATATATATGTTTTTATATAAAAATATATATAAATAAATGGTAAATTTTTTTTAATAGAATTTTTTTGTACCCCTCCACTCTCTTACAGTATGTTACTGTTTCTTTAAATTACGGTAAATTACGACCTGTTAAACAGTAAATGATCGCCTGTAGGAACACGGTATCCTCTAGCAGAGATGAATATTTTTAGTACTGATGTTGCGTGATAACGGTAAGTTACTGGTGAATATATTGCAGTTATTACCTTGCAGCATGCTTACAGTGACATACCATGAATAAACGGTAGTATACCAATTTCTTAATCACAGTATAATGTTACTTTGTTGACCTATTTTAAGCCAAAAAGCTACTGTGCATTACCATAATTTGTCCAAGAGTATTATACCACAACAGCAAAAAAAGGTATCATCCTGCAGAACGGTAGGCTACCGTAACACGCCGTCATGGTATGATGCTGGCAACAGTGACACCAGTATGTTACTGTAAAGTGGAGACGAAAAGTCTAACAGTGCAGAGCATCATGTGGAAAGACAGCGTGATGTCCTGATGGACAGGTGGAAAGAACCAAGTCCTCAGCTGAAACACTCGTGTTTGTCCACAGACAGGAAACACAGCAGGAAACAAAGAAGCTCATGGATAACACACTTCCTGTCAGTCACAATGAGGCTGGAGCCAAACACAGAAAGGTGTTTTTGTCCAGATGAGCCCAGAGAAGAAACACGAGTGTTCACAGACATCAGAAACTCAGAGAGGTGAAACATGAGGTTGGAGTCCTCGTCAGCATCCAGAAGAGCTGCTGTGAAACCCTGAGTACTCATGACAGACTCTGATGGCACAAACACATCATGATTCAAACATGAAGACAAACATGGAGCTCCTGATCCTCCTGCATGAGAACAAGCTGACATGAGCGCTGTGTCTGAGAGTGTCTCCCTGTCACAGTGACAAGAACACAGCTGCTGCTCACAGTCATTAAACTGACCTGAGGTCAGCTGCTAGCACGTCTCTGTGCTCCTTACATATGAACCATGTGACCTCACATCAGTGCTGTGGATGACTGTAGTCATAGAAGAGTAGAGCTGTAGCAGGTGGTGTGAGGAGGAGGAGGAGGTGGTGTATTCTAGTTAACGCAGTATTGAAACACTCCAGCAGAGGGTGAGCCAGCCTTTTGAGTAAGGAGCATAGCTGGGCTAAGTATTTCAGGTGATTCTGCATCTGAAGAGAAAGGAACTATAGGCCTGGAGTTAATAATAGCCGTTACTTCTGCCATTAAAGTGCACAATACTTCGTGATATGTGAGGAGTGTGGAAGGTTGAACTCCCATGTACAACCATGATTGTTCACATATCTCTGTACTTTTGAGTCTTTTACTGTTTTGTGGTACTCAAGTTTGTTGCAGGCACCAACAAAATTAGTCCCACAGTCAGAGTGCAGTTGTTTACATGGGCCCCGGATAGCAAAGAATCTTCGGAGACAGTTAATGAAGGATGAAGTATCCATGGACTCAATCACTTCAATGTGAACAGCACGAGTACTTAGACAAGCAAATAACACCGCCCAGCGCTTATTGTAGGCCAGTCCTCCTCTTGTTCGCCTTGCAACTACATTCCAAGGCCCAAAGACATCCAGACCTGTGTAAGTAAAGGGGGGAGAAGTACTAAGTCGTTCCTCTGGCAAATGTGACATCTTCTGGCTCTCAGTTCTGCCTCGCAGCTTCCGACAAATGACACATCCATGAAGAACACTGCCTATGCATCTTTTGCCACCTATCAACCATATTCCAGCTACTCGAATCACACCCTCTGTGAAGACACGGCCTTGGTGTTCCACTTGTTCATGGTAGTGTCGTATGAGCAATGTAGAGACATGATGTCTGCCAGGCATAATGACTGGGTGCTTCTCCTGATTGATAAGATCAGCTAGCTTCAGCCTGCCGCCAACTCGAAGCAGACCATCCGCGTCTATGAATGGATTCAGCTTTGCCAATGGGCTTTTCTGGCTGATATTGCCTTTCTTGGAGAGAGTGTCTAACTCCTCAGAGAAACTAGCTGCCTGCACAGAGCGAATAATAACACTCCTTGCCTTAGACAATTCACTGACAGTATGTGGCTTTGAACACTGATGCCATCCTTTGCATTCATTGTTGCTTTGGGTCATGGACTGAAAAGAATGTGCAATGTGAATAAGTGTGGCAACTGCTCTCTGCAAAGAGTTCCATGAAGAAAATTTCTCAAACCTTTCTGGGGTGAGTTTCTTCTCCTCTTTCTTACTGGCACAGCACGTGACTTGTGGCCGGATCTCTTTATCCAAGTCTGGGTCAACAAGACTGAAGATCTCCTGCTGCTCAGCAGAATTTTTGTGTTGTTCATATAAGAACGCTGGTCCAGTCAGCCAGTTCGTATTAGTGAGCTGAGAGGCTTGGATTGATCTTGAAGCATGATCTGCTGGATTATGTTCTGTGGGCACATATCTCCACTGGTCTGGCTGCGTCGATTGTCGAATTCGTTGAACTCGGTTGTGAACATACACATAAAAGCGTTTCGACTCATTATAGATATATCCAAGCACTACTTTGCTATCACAAAAGAAGGTGACTGCATCAAGCTCCAAGTCTAACTCCTGGACAATAAGTTCAGCCATTTCCACCGCTAGCACTGCCGCACAGAGTTCTAATCTGGGGATGGTGGGCTCACTTAATGGTGCCAGTTTGGCCTTCCCTAGAACAAAGCCAATGTTTATCTGTCCTTCGTCATCAGTTGTTCTGAGGTATGCTACAGCACCGATGGCTTTGGTTGAAGCATCTGAGAAAATGCATATTTCTTTTTTCTTGGCCTTTGAAGGAGACTTGACTGTGTAAGCTCGAGGAATATGCAGCTGTTGAAGGTCTTGTAGTGAGTCCCTCCACGCTTCCCATTCACTGTATTTCTCTAAAGGGAGTGACTCATCCCAGTCGCTTACTGAAGTGGATAGTTCTCTTAGTAGAAACTTTCCTTGAATGGTGATAGGGGCTACAAACCCAAGAGGATCGAAAAGGCTATTTACTGTGGATAAAGCCCCACGCCGTGTGAAAGGTTGCTGGTTGGTCGATGCTTGAAAAGTGAATGTATCTGTAGCCACTTCCCAGCTCAAACCAAGACTGCGCTGTGTAGGAATAGGTTCTGCTCCTAGGTCAAGATCCTTGATTTCTTTCGCGTGGTCTTCTGCTGGAAATGCTCTCAGCACATTCATGCTGTTTGATACTATCTTATGAAGCCTTATATTAGACTCTGAAAGAGAGGCTTGCGTTCTCTTAATCAGGGAAATGGCTTCCTCTTCAGTTGGTAAAGAAACTAGACCATCATCCACATAAAACTCACGTTCCACAAAGCGTTTGGTGTCTGGTCCATGTTGCTCTTCTCCCTTCTCAGCTGCTCTCCTGAGGCAGTAAGTAGCCACTGCCGGTGAGGGACTGTTGCCAAATACATGGACACGCATCCTGTACTCCACGACGTCTTTGCTTGGGTTGTTATCACGGTACCACAGAAAGCGCAAAAAGTCCCGATGATCCTCTCTCACCACAAAACTGTAAAACATCTGCTCGATGTCTGCTGTCACTGCCACCTGCTCCTTCCTGAAACGCATAAGGACACCTAAGAGACTATTATTCAGGTCTGGTCCAGTGAGCAGAACATTGTTCAGAGAGATGCCCTTGTATTGTGCACTAGAATCAAAAACTACTCTCATCTGGTCCGGCTTTCTTGGATGATAAACTCCAAATGTTGGTAAATACCAGCACTCAGTCCCCTCTATCAGTGGAGGTGCTAGCTCTGCGTGGTTGTTATCCAATACACGCTGCATGAAAGCAAGAAACTGCTCCTTTTTGTTTGGATTCCGCTCCAGTTTGCGTCTAAGAGAAGAAAGGCGCATCGCAGCTTGCTCTCGATTGTTTGGTAGAGGTGGCATTGGAGAACGAAAGGGGAGGGGTGCAACCCAGCTGTTGGACTCACCTTGGGAAACCTCCTTATCCATTATTTTTAGAAAGTGTTCGTCTTCCACTGATAATGCAGGCTTCTCATCATCATTTGTTCTCCTGAAAACTGTGACTCCAAGGGAATCCACCGTTCTGCCACCCCAACAGCCTTGTAGGGGACTCTGCAATAAAGTCAAATCAACCCTTTCTTTGAGGTGAACATGGCTTGTGCATTGACTGAACAGTGAGGGTCTTCCATTCTCTAAGACATTTGTCTTGAAGCTGCAAACTGTAGGCTTATGGACTTTCCCTAAGCAAACATCAACCACCAGGACCCAACCAAGATCCAACTTTTGTGCAAAGGGTGCGTTTCCAGGGCCATTGATCTGCTGTCTGACTTTGTGGACCCTAAGAATGTCTCTGCCAAGCAAAAGTAGAATGAGAGCATCCCTATCTATAGCTGGGATTTCAGTGGCAATTCTCTTGAGATGAGGATGGTGGAAAGCGGCCTCGGGTGTTGGGATTTCCTCACGATTGTCTGGAATGTCATTGCATTCAAGCAGTGTTGGCAGTGTGAGGCTGATACCACCATTAAGTGCCTCAATTTGATATCCATTGGCTCTTCTTCCAGAAGTCTCTCTAATGCCAGCACATGTCTTCAAGGTGTAGGGGAATGCCTCACCATGAATGTTGAACAGGTCGAAGAATTCTGTCCTTGCTAATGATCTGTTACTCTGGTCGTCGAGCATAGCGTACATCATAACGGCATTTTCATGCTGACCTTTTGGATAGACCTTGACGAGACATATTTTAGAGCAGGACTTTGCTGTAATGTTGCTACCACAAACATCGGTGCACAAGGAGCTCACAGCAGGCGATAAGGCATCCTGTTTTCCTTCCTCCCCGCCGTCCTCTGTTGGAGTGTCTAAGGACTTGGTTATCCATGGTGGTGGACCAGGATGTAATGCGGTAGTGTGGCTGTCGCCGTTGCACTCATCACATTTTAATGCAGCTTTGCACATGTGGGCAAGATGTGTGGATGGTGAGCAGCATCTGAAACAAATCCCTTGCTCTTTTGAGTAGGCTTTCCGTTCCTCAATAGTTTTCAATCTGAAGCTGCGGCATTTCCTCAGTGGGTGAGGCTTGTTATGGATGGGACAATATCTATCTGGTTCATCTTTAGCTGTTACCTTCAGATCTGCAGCTGAAGAGACATTAGTCTTTTGCACTGAAACTGGTTTCCTGAATGTTGCAGACTTTAAGAAAGGCCTCTCTAGCTTGGTAGAATAGTTGCTTGGAAGTGCAAAGCTGGGATCATTCCTTGTCTTAGCTTGGTGGCAGATAAACTGAGTAAAGAAAGAGAAGGAAGGATATGATACATGATGCTCTTCCTTATACTTGGATCCTTGAGAAATCCATTTGTCCTGCAAGTTGTATGGCAGCTTTTCTACAATTGGGCCAATGCAGCGAGCAGTGTCCAGGTATGCCAAACCTGGAAGAGAGCCATCTTCTTTAGCTGAGAGTAGCTCCATTAGAAGATCACCAAGTTGTCTTAACTTACTATTGTCCTTGTTTGAGATTTTAGGAAAGCTGTCCAGTTTCTCAAACAAAGCATGTTCTATGACCTCCGGGGCGCCGTAACATTCATCCAACCTGTCCCAAGTCATTTTTAAGGCTGCTCCTGGGTTGCCTACCTGAACTGCCCTCATACGCCTCACATACTCTGACGACTCTTTTCCAAGCCATTTCGACAGCAAGTCCAACTCTTCACTGGCTGTGAGGTCTAAATCCTTTATTGTGTTAAGGAAAGATGACCTCCATGCTCTGTAAGTTTCTGGACAGTCATCAAATTTTGATAAGCCAGTACTCACAAGCTCTTTCCGGGCTAAATACTTTGCTATGTCCATCATACCTGCAGACTCTGGATGCACACTCTTCGTCGGCGGACTAGCTTTGCCCTTTCCTGACATTTGTCACTGTATGGTACCTGCAGTGTTGCCTCTTTTTTAATATGGGGGAGCCCTTTGTCTTGTCGTTGGACAGGTAAGTGAGAGTCAGTAGGTAGGTGAGATGCTAGGGGTATCTTAAAATCTTGTTCGGCATCCAGTTGTGGAGAGTAGGAATGCTGGTTAACACTTTTGATGTTGGCCTCCTTCCAGGTGTTTTGAGAAAATTGCGTCGTAAAACAGGTGGGATGCTCTGGTTTCTGGTCATGTGCCAGGTGGAACGTTGTTTCAGACTGTTGACTAAGCCGTGTGGCCTGGTCCCTAACATAGTCACTCACACGTTCGTACATGCCCTGAAGTTCTGCTGAGTCGCTTTTCTTACTGCAAAGCTCCTCGCCCACATGTTCTGCTGCTGCCTCCAATATCTCTGCCTGGGCGATGGCAGCTGCAGCCTCCTTTTCCAGATGCAGGGCATCTAAATTAGCCTCCAATCTCGCTTTGTCGACTTTGA
Source organism: Pelmatolapia mariae (assembly GCF_036321145.2). Classification (NCBI taxonomy): domain Eukaryota; kingdom Metazoa; phylum Chordata; class Actinopteri; order Cichliformes; family Cichlidae; genus Pelmatolapia; species Pelmatolapia mariae. The sequence continues at coordinate 35,475,007 of NC_086229.1, forward strand.
TAGCAATTTCCCTTTCTGCAAATGTTGCACGTGCTTTTGCAGCTTCTGCTAATGCCCTTGCTCGTGCTGCTTCAACACCCATAGATGATTTTGATGAGCGTGCAGAACTAGAACGCCGGGAAGTAACTGATGCTTCATCTTTAATGCTCATTGATTCCTTCAGTGAAGGGGTTCTCCTACCTTTTTCGTCCATGTTCTCTGCAATCTGCTGCAATAGTATAGTCTAGCCAGCTGTGTCTTTGTCTTTTCACTGTACTGCTCTCCTTGCGTGTGTGCATGCGTGCGTAGGTACACAATTCAGCAGCCAGCCAAACTCCATTCAAAAGAATACGGGAGTCAGGATATAGCGTCCAAGCTCCAGGTGCTTTATTTTACATTGCACCGCCATACACCATTGAATCAGAGTGAAACTAAAACAAAACAAGAATACAACAGTAAGGTGATTAACACACTGATATTACAAATTCTCTTATGTACTCTACAGCAAGTCAAGGCTAGCAACAAAAGACAAAGAAATATCCATGTAATAGGTCCTCCTATGTATACATGACATGAGATTAGCTTAGCAATATAATTATACACAAAGTTAGGCTTTAGAACACAAAACTACCAAAATGTTACTAAAATATGGCTCTATACTCTTAAGTCAACAAGTACTTACAGACGATGCTTTCGAAGGCATAAACAAGAAAGAGGATTGCAGCGGATAACTACAGGAACACTTCAGCACATGTGAACCTGCTTACCCCAACTAACATGGCTGACTTCCTGTTCTGGGTCAAAGTGCATGTCACATTAACAACAATTTACAAGGCCCAGTAGGGGGCACTGAATTCAAGGCAGAACAGTTCTCCTTAAATTGCTGTCTGTCTGAGTGGTTTCCAAAAAACGATGTGGGCTTCATAGATAATTGGCAAACCTTCTGGATGAAAACTGGACGAATTATGGATTTTATCAACTGGTCCCCTAATGCAATGGACAGCCTCTTCTCAACGAGAAGCCTGGGTTGGGTGAGCCTGACTGTCCTGGAGGTACTTTCCTCGCCGGGCACACGGTGGCATAACTGGAGGGTTGTGTGCCTGGTGGGACTGTTGATCGAAGACATTGAAGACATCTACCTGTTCGGAACCATGATAACAGGGTTGCTGATCGGAGCTGGCTTGGCCATGGCTTATAGAAGATTAAAGAAAGCGGAATCGGCTGTTCAAACCCCCACAAGGCTGCCTGCTGTGATTGAAATGATGGGACGAGTCGTGAGTTCTCAAAATGGGCTCATTGAACGCAGCACGAATAAGATCTTGGAGAAGCTTGAGGCTGCCGTGAATACTCAGAATAAGACCACTAAGCGAAAACTGGATTACATCTCGGAGAAGCTCACGGTGGTCGTGAGCTCTCAGAATCTGCTTTTTGACCGCAGGACTGACAACATCATGGAGAAGCTCACAGCTCTCCAACAGCAGATTAAGAGACCAGTGTCGGACTGCTAGAACAGCTTTGAAATTCACATGAGTTGTTTACACTAGAGCAGGGGTCGGCAACCTGCGGCTCTGGAGCCACATGCGGCTCTTTTGTCCTTATACTGCGACTCCGGTTGGTTTGGGAAAATAAATTAGAAGTATTAAGCTGAAGTGTATTTTATTTGTGTTTAGTTCTTTTTTTAACTTGCAGTTCTAAATTGGAAGATTATTGTGATATTGAAATATAAAAATAAAATTATATTTTATTATTTTTCATCGCTCAAAATAAGTGTCACACTCGTGGAAACTGATATACCCACCTAAACACCGTACATTTATCGAGACTTTCAACCCCAGGTAGGCCAATTATGGATCTTGGGATCCACATTATGTCAGCAGCTGTTCTCCACCGTGAACTATGTTAAAAACAAACACCGCTCACGCCTCACAGACGACAGCTTACAGTCCTGCATGAAGATGAAAGTGACTTCGTATAGCCCCGATTTGCAGACGCTGTGCACAGAGGTTCAGGAGCAGAAGTTCCATTGTAAACATACCACGGCAGACCCGCTGCTTTTCAACATCTCTTTATTGACCCCTTTTCACACACGGTTGCTGTACGCATACAGCCTGACAACACATCAGCACAGATAGCACAGACTTTAAGGTGGCGAGGCGTGATTGCAGGTGCTGCTCAGGTGCGTCCGCCTCCCCTGCAGCGGCGCTGCAGACCACGCCCCGCCACACACATTAACCAGGTAAAATACATATTTAGGCAGAATTTTGCAAATATCTATTTTTCATCTTTTAGCAGCATAGTGCTTTTTTCAAATTATTTTTTAAAAGCCAGGTCAAGGCTCCAAAAGCCCAAAGGCGATATGAGGGTGGCGGCTCACAACAGTTTTTGTTTGCTGGATCATTTTAGTTCAGCTGGGTGTCTTTGCTTTGTTATATTTCTTTAAGAGTTCAAAATGTGTTAATTATATAAATAAAATGTAATTTTTTCTGTAGCACTTCGTGGATTTCATAAGCAACACACCTTAGTTGCTCTGTGGATTCTTTTAAAAAGCAGTTAAAAACTTTTCTGTTCAGACAAGCCTTTTGTTGATCTACGCATTTGATATTGTTTACATTATTTACATTTGATCTTTTACATTGTGTATAATGTCTATTGATTGTATTATTTATTTTAATATTTGTGTATAGCGCTTTGTGACAGCCTGTCTGTGAAAAGTGCTTAATAAGTAAACTTTATTTACTTACTTACTTACTTAAGTTGTTCACAGAAAGCATAAAGGTAAAAAAAAAGACAATATATACAGTGTTATCTTCATTTAGATGTCCGTCTCAGCTGAACTCTGGACACACACACACATACACGTACACTGATACACACTCATCCCCCTCTCCCTTTTCAAACGCCTTCGATGCTTGTCCTCTCCTGGGACAGATGGTGGGTCGACTGGACCAGTGCAGACATGCTGCAGGACTGTATGCGCTGTCTACACGAGCTCTCTCTTAACCTTACCCAACCCTGTTGCTTATCCTGTGTTTCTATGGTGTGTTGATAGTCATGTGCTTTTTGTGCTGGGGTGTTTTTTTTCTGTCCTCAAACTGTTCTCACATTGGGAGCTCAGTCTGAGTGGAGTTTTTTTTTTCTCCTCCTCTCACCTCATGTATTTTCGTTCCCTTTTCCTATCAGCCTACCTCTCTGACACGTCTTCCCAATGTGATGTTTGTGTAAAGTTTGGTCAGAAGGTTCCTTTGTAAGTGTGCATGCGCAATTAGTGTGCTGCCTGCTGTAACCTATAATTTCCTTCGGGATTAATAAAGTATTCTGATCCTGATTCTCAAAATGTAAAAGAACCCACCCACCACTTTAATGACAGCCTAGATATTGTGTTAACATATGGCATAGAAACTGAACATTTAACACTGTTTTCTGAAAACCCTATTTGAAAAGAGTATTTAAAAGTAGAATGGGAGGCAGAGCCTTCAGTTTTCAGGCCCCTCGTCTGTGGAACCAGCTTCCAGTTTGGATTCAGGAGACAGACACTATCTCTACTTTCAAGATTAGGCTTCAAACTTTCCTTTTTGCTAAAGCATATAGTTAGGGCTGGACCAGGTGACCCTGAATCCTCCCTTAGTTATGCTGCAATAGACGTAGGCTGCCGGGGATTCCCATGATGCATTGAGTTTTTCCTTTCCAGTCACCTTTCTCACTCACTATGTGTTAATAGACCTCTCTGCATCGAATCATATCTGTTATTAATCTCTGTCTCTCTTCCACAGCATGTCTTTATCCTGTCTTCCTTCTCTCACCCCAACCAATCACAGCAGATGGCCCCGCCCCTACCTGAGCCTGGTTCTGCCGGAGGTTTCTTCCTGTTAAAAGGGAGTTTTTCCTTCCCACTGTTGCCAAAGTGCTTGCTCATAGGGGGTCATATGATTGTTGGGTTTTTCTCTGTATCTATTATTGTACGAGCTACTGTACAATATAAAGGGTCTTGAGGTGACTGTTGTTGTAATTTGGCGGTATATAAATAAATTGAATTGAATTGAATATAAGAAGAGTCCGATATGCATTGGGTCTCTCTTCTTTCTGCTGCTTCTTTCCTCTCTGTCTTTTGTGTGTGCTTTAAGGCTCTTCACCCGGGTTTGCTATGCTTTTTGTTCATTTTGATCTCTTTTTATGTTATTTTTGCTTTTAAATGTAGTGTTCTGCTGTTCCCATATATAAAAACTACATATATAAAACTGTATAATAAAATCTGTTCTAAGAATTCTACTCTTTTTCCAGAGAATCCGTATGATCCCACAGTGTTGTTGGGATAAGGTTATCACATTGCTTCAAAATTTACGACCCAACAGGGAGACATGGACATTAAGACATAGAAGAATAACAAGGCACATGCGAGCACACGGGACACAGGTGACACTGATAATCTTAACAAGACAGGGCAGGAGCAAACACAACGTGACGTACACTGACGGGAGACTATCAAAGTAAAACAGGAAAGACGCAGACAGGAGGGGGAGCGAGATCATGGGGACCGCACAGACAAAACGGGCTGGGGAAAATATGGAATAAAATACAAGGCATGGGAACTCACAGATACACCGAGGGGGACACAGGGGTAAGGAAATGAGGGGAAATGTAATACACTAAACTGAACAACCTAGGAACCATGGAATTAATAATGAACAAAATACAATAAAGAAGATAACAGAAAACACTGGGTTGAAATGACTATTGAGAATAGAAATATTTTACTGCTATTATTTGCTGCTATTTTTATAATCATCATTACCATTTCATGTTAATAGTGAGGTTGCATTCAGAGGCATTCAGATGTTCAAAGATATGGGTATTATATTAGTCTTTATTACAGGTTGTTATAACCACTTCAAATTGTGGAGTTGAATTTATAATTTAAAGGTTTTTGAATGTTTTTGTATTCTTATACTGAAGTCTTCAGTGGGTGAGAAGCTGACTGCAGGCTGACAGGAAATGCGTCTGCAAGCCATGCTTTTGCAGAAGTGAAACTGTTCAGAGAGCAGATGCACACTCTGTGCACCCACAGACAGACGAGACATACACACACATACAGACACAAATAGAGAGGTCACGACACGTACGCAGTACACAGCACGCACGCGCCCCCGCACGTGCACGCACACACACATACACACCATAGTAGATCTATTTTGGTAGGGCAGAAGTGAAGATGTATTTTTGCTGCAAGTGCAGAATTGTGGCGAAGTACTTAGAGGAAGTGCACCAGATCCCCCACAGGGAAGCGACAGCGAAGACGAGCTGAGGGGAAGCACCGACCCGAAGACTATGTTCTTTTAAAACTATGTTAAAGGTTGTTGACAGAACATTTGTGGTTTAGGCTGACGTATGCTTTGTTTAAATCTGCCTAGCAACAGAAAAGGGGGCTGTACTATCTTAACCCTATAAAACCGCTGTCTGAATATGGTAAAGCAGTTCAATACTGATTGGGTTGTTGAACTCACACATGTGTTCATTAAAATGCCGTCTAAATTGCACACGCCTGGATCTGTGGTTATTTATGGATTCCTCTCTCAACAATGAACCTTAACATTTGGGGGCTCGTTCCGGTGAGAGAGAGGGAATGTTGGGGTAGACGGAGAGATCCGGGGTCCGTGGTGATTAGATGGGCAGATACGAGTCAGTGGTCTGAAGTGAGAGACAAGCCGGCTTAAACAAAGGTAAGGCACATACCTGTTGAAGTTTCCAAAATGTGCTAGATTGGATATGACAAAATTGAAGTCTACTCACTGAAAATTACTGGTGAATGTCTGTTTTGATTTTGCTGAAGTTTTTTATGAGGTTTACCGGTTGAAGTAATGATAATGAAGTATAAGTGACAGTACTGAGTAATGAGAATAAAGGAATGAAAAGAGAAAGCAGTTGGAGCTGCTAATTTAGTGTGATAGGGAATTTGGTCATTTTGTGGGTTCAAGTCCCATTGGTTATGCAACCCTTAAGAACTTTCTCGGAGGTGACGCTCCCTGCTGGATAGAGAAATCTATCCTTCACCTAGCGGCGACTAGGGATAGTTTCGGGCAACATTCGAGGAGGACTTGGGAATCTCCAAAACTGTTGAGGGTTGTCCTTAATCTTAATCCTGTTTTGGGTGTAGATTGTTGTTTCAAATTATTCTAAATTACTTTAGGACAAGGAGTCTGGGACCCTTAAGAAGCGCATTTTTCTCCTTGGTAACGCTTGCACTAGGGCAGGACGCTGACCCTTGGCCTACCGGTGAGTAGGGATAGTACCGTCGACAGCGGGGGAGAACTTGGGAACCTCCGAAATTGCTAGGAGTTAGAGTCTCCTATTTTGCGCTTTTTGGCTACGATAAATTTGGTTAGGGCATTAGCAATCGGGCCACCGTCAGGGACGGAATACTGGCTAAAATTGGTCGCAAAAAAGTCTGGGACTTGATCGGTTGGACCGTTATTATTAAATTTGTCGAAATTATATAGGTTTAAGAGGCCTAGAAAAATCTGTGCAGTTGTAATTAAAGACGTCTCTGTGTAATATAAAATATGAGATCTATGAGTAAGATCAGTCTCTGTGTCAGCAATGCACAGCCGGATGTGCACTGATGGTGTGTGTAAATGCAAATGAGGAGCGGTGACGCGCAGAGAGGGTGGTTTCAGTTTCGAGAGTATTGAGCTTTATAACTATTGTTTGCCAATTTTGCTAAATGCCTGTATATAAGAGGTTGGTTTTGCTTATTACGAGAGTATAAATACAGTTTGAATATATTAGTGTGGATGTATAGTAAATGACTGAATTTTGATAGATGTATATATCTTGAGCCATAAAGGCTGGTGTGTTTTATTTTTCAGTTATGTGTGTGTGGTGAGAAGCGGTGTGTGAGACGATGAGAGGTTTCAGTTTTCTTTTTCTTTTCTTTTTGATTTGCTCTTTCTGATTATGGAAGGCATGTCCAAGATACGCATAGGAAAGTGTATTTTGAGTGATTTTAACTGTGTGACTGCTGTCAGTATTTGATTTGAGTGACTCTGCGTGAGTTCTCTGAGTGAGAGAAAAGGCAGTGTGTGTGAGACGACTCATGGCGTCTGAAAGAGGTTAGAACCTTTAAAAGTGTGTATGAAAGAAAGGAGTGTGAAATATATTTCTTTTGTGATGTAGAGTAGGATGTTTTAAAGTTTGAAAGTGCTTTTAATTCAAGAAATGCATGAGTGATGGTATGAGAGGTTGAGTTTCTTTTTCTCTCAGTTCAAAAACACATAAGTATATACTCTTGGTTAATTGTTGGGATGTTTGAAAGAGCTCTATTTAAATGTGTGTGAGTGAAAATGAATGTGTACTGTTTTAGATCAAGATTTAGTAGAATTACTGATTGTTTGTAGACTGTGAAATTCAAAGGGAGACAGAGTCTGACTGTTGCTTGCAGGAAGTCTCTGCGGAGGCTGCTGCAACAGGAAGTATGTGTGTGTGTGTGGGACAGGAAACGCATGCCCATATATGGGAACTGAGTGTGTAAAGAAAGAACACACAGAGACAGATGAGCTACCTCTAGACACATGAAGCAAATGAAGCCTTTAAGAAAAGAAATGAATATAATACTAATTGTATGCTTTAGTGTGCCAATACAGGTGGACGTCTCTCAACTTTGGAACCTTGAGTGCAGCACCAGAACAATAGATTAACAGAATTGGGAGAATAAGCCAGTCTTTGGCTCGAAATTGTGCGGCTTGATCTCTCACTTTGTCCCTGAAACTGAGAAGAAACTCAAAGGACAGTCAAGGACAGTCAATCTCCTGATGGAGACCGACAGAACATCGTGGACTTGAAGAATTAATTGAAGCTAAAAGCAGTGCAAGTGAAAGCAGTAACACTGACGACCACTGATGAGTCCAGCAGTATGAAAAATGCCACATGCATGCTGGTGAAGAACAGTGTGATGTGTCTGCTTGAAGGCACTGACTCTCATATTTGCCATGAATGGAGAAGAAAACAGAACAAATGAAAATAAGACTGAAGGCACTGAATGTGATATTTTGCCATGGTGGGACTTAACCTAAAAGAAAGACTGTAAAGAAACAGAGAAGAAGACAACAGCTGAGTTGAGACTGTGTTTGCTGGAACTTTGAAGCCCGAACAGGACACTGTGAATGAAAGAGGACCAGTGAGAGATGAACCTGGACGAGTTGGACTGCGAGAATATAGGATATAATTGGATTGAAAATTGAAGCCTGAACTCAGGAATTGTTTAGGGATGTCCACCACAGCATAACAAAGAGGTAAACATTAGAAAAGGTAAGAATAATGAAAGAAAATAATTGTCATTACCTTAATGAATAGAAAACACACATACAAATTGTTACATGTGAGATTATTTTTGAAATGAATCAGAAGTGAGATAGTTTGAATCTAAAGCTCAGTGGTGAAATGCATAAATTAAATATGAATATATAGGATGCAATGAAGAAACAGCTTACATGTAGTGAACATTAACATGAATACATAGAAATGCAACGAAGAACTCAATGAATTAATTCAATGAAGAAGCAGTTTACACTCAATTAACATAAAATGCAAGGAAGAACACGCTTACATGCATGGCATAATTGGTATTTCTGACCAGAGATAGAGAAATGGGTTATTTAACCACTTGTGATAAAATTGAAAATGTCTTAGTTTTGTTATTTTCAGGAGTAAAGCAGAACCGGACCAATTCTCCACAGCAGCAGTCGGAAGAAAGTTAGAGGGTAACATCAATGGATAAGTTAAGGCAAGTTTCTGGTTGAATTGTTCACAGCATGATGTGTCCAGGAACCTGAAAAGCAAGCCCTAGCTCCTGGCTGAAGACCAGGAGGGTGGTAATGTAAGGTGGGGAAATCAAAATTTGGGTTAGTAATTCGGGAAAAAGAAAACTGACTGCTTAACTGGAGAATTGGGATGTGTCTGGGAGACTGTGAAGCCATAGATGCAAAATAACACATACACATACACACACAAACAGAAGATGCATTAACCTTACAAAGACAAGCTCCTGAAGCTTAATGCATAGAGACATTGATTAAAACCTGGCTAAGAACACAAGCATATGCAATGAAGATCAGCTTGCTGCTTGTATGAGTGAGAGAATGGTGTGAATGGTTAATAAAATTGATGGAAAGATTTAAAAAAGATGGAAAAAACACAAGAAAAGTATTAAAGCAGTTTTAAAAGAGTGCCTTAGGAGTGCCTTTGCACTGATTGATAAAAGTAAGTGATTAGTATAGAAAGAAAATGAAAATAATTCAATAATGTGATAAGGTTTAAACATGTATTTCTCTTGTCAAGTTGGCTGTTGAGCTGTGAGTCTATGCAAATTAGCTGGAGCAGAGACACTTCCTGTGTGCGTGTGTTTCGGAGGCTTTCAGTTCAAGAGAGAGCGGTGGCTGTTGAAGATTATTTGGCGAAATATATAATGGTAAAGTATTAGGATATTTGATTACGGTGGTCAGGTCTGTTCAGAGGGGCAGATTTGGACAGGAAATTTATAATGTAGTGATGACACGTTGTCAAAATCGGTTTATATCATATGCTGAATGAAAACATGGCAAAGTGAGGAAGGGTGACGTTGTGCAAACGGTCTTTGATCTTTTGACGAGGTTTTCGGTGTGTTGAATGGGTGAAATTTAAGATTGTTTAAGATTTTTTGGGGCTGTTGTTTTTCATTTTAATAGAGGGAGTTTTGATAAACATGGACATGTCGAAAAGGGCCCATAGTTTGTGTAACAGTGCACTTAGGAAAAACCTGTCAGGTGATTTTGTTTTGTACTTTGATGAGCTAATAATCAGCTCTCTTTTTTCATTTTTGTTCTAAGCAGGCCTGGAAGAGAGTGAACTGACGGCGCTGACAAAATCACCAAGTACGAAAATCAGGTGGGCTTTACAGAATTATAAATTGGCTGAGAAGGAGACCTGATTGGCGGCGAGTCTCTGTTTAATTTTAGGATTGTATCGATTCAATCCAGTCAAAAGTATAGCGAACTATTTTCCTAAAAAGGAAAACGAAATAAAACAAAGGATTGAGCTCATTTTGCTGATGTGGAGCATTTCATTATTTGCGCAGAAGGCTGCAGTATCAGCAAAAATATCATGTGAGAATGCGTGTGAGTGAATGTGAGTGACTGGACTAAGGTGGGAATGAATAAATGTGGACAAATTTACCATGTGAGGAAAAGAAAGGGGATGCTTTGTTTTGCTTTTGCCAAAAGCAGGACAAGTGGGAGATTTAGATCTGGGGATGCTGATGTTCCTTTGAGTGGATTTCTGTTTTATTGATTTGGGTTAGACCATATTATTACATTATATTGTTGGGAGAAGGCTAAATGCCAAAAGGGAAATATTGTTTGATGAGATTCAAGTTACCATTAACTGAGGTAACTCATGATTAATAACTGTTCTGTTTAAGTTTATTTTTTGTCATGACACAGACTGGATCATAAAGGGGGAGAGTTAAGTACAGGTTTTGTTTCCAGGAAGTTCCAAGGATCCAGACTTTGCATGGAGCAACGATTTGGAGAAGATTTGACATAATAATTAAATTGATCTTATTCCTTAAACACAGGTTTTCAGGGCTGGAGCAAAATACCGGAGAGGAAGATGGCTGAAGTGTTCTGAGAAATGATATGCAAGGTTATTATCGTTAACGAAAACTAACGAAATAACGAATAAAAAACATTTTCGTTAACGGAAATAAAAATAAAAACGAGACTTTGCAATAAAAGGAAAACTAACTAAAACTGAAATGACCGTTCACAAAACTAACTAAAATTAACTGAATTTTTAGAGAAAATGTGTTTAGTTTTCGTTGATGTGTATGTGTCATACGTTAGTCTAGGGTGAGAATGAAGTGTATTTTCCAGGTTATGTTCTTGCTGTGCCTTATTATGCCTGCAGGTGGCAAGTACCTCAGTCGGGTCATCTGTGTTGCCGCTCCGTCCACGAGTCCAATTTGGGATTACTTTGAATATGACTGTGTTTTGGATAAAGCAAGTGTCTTGTAGTGGAACGAGACAAATTATGAGGGACATTCTAAAGGGAAAGAAATCCCACAAACCTTAAAGTGCACTTGAAAAGCTCACACAAGAAGGCTAACCTAGCTTACCTTGAGAAGGTAAGGGAGCACGCCCAACCCTCATCCCCAGAAACAGAAGCTAACACCAGGCAAGGCAGCGTGATGCATCCCGAGACAACAGGACTGGGATATCTACATAACTGTGTGAGTCAATTGCCTTAACACCCGGTGCTGCAAGAGTTAATAGTCTCATTGGGGCCAAGATATACATTTTATAGTTGCCTGGTATCAACGGTTGTTCATCTGCCTTTATTTATTTATTTAAAGAACCCATAGGTGGGAATGTGAGTTGTCTGTCTCTGCGTGTTAGCCCTGCGACAGACAGGCGACCTGTCCAGGGTGCAGGGTATGGTAGCTGGAATAACAACATACCCAAGGATAAGCAGAAGAGAATGACTGATATGATGAAACTGGGATTTTGTTACACTTAATTATTGCAAACACAACTAAAACTATAACTGAAACTAATCAAAACTAAACTGAAACTAAGGATTTTCAAAAAAATAAAAACTAAACTAAACTAGCAAACAATTGGTAAAAACTAATTAAAACTAATATAAAATTGAAAATCTGAAGTCAAAACGAAATAAAAATAAAAACTAATGAAAATTGCAAAACTATTAAAACCCTGATGATATGACATGACTAACCTTTTTTCCCTTTTTAATTTGTTAAGCTTGGGTGAAGCATGTTGAGTTTTTTGCCACATGAGATGTGTCAAAAAGAGAGGGATTTAAGATTTAATTTGTTTAATTTGAAATGGGTTTTAGTATGATTTTATAACGATTGGGGTTGTTTGATAATTTAGATATGGTAAAACTGAGGCAGAGATTGTTAATTCTAAAGAAAGGAGTAAAATGAACTGAATTCTGTTTAGAAGATAAATTGCTGGTGTTAATAAGAAGTTGTACACCAAATTTAGAGGGAAACTGTGGGAATAAAGGATATGCTTTGGGGAAAATAGTGAACATTTTATGAGAAGAAAATGTGGGATCTCTTTTTGATTTTTAGAATAAAGTTGTGATAATGTAGGCTTTAGAAACAGATAGTAAATAGATTTATTTCTAGGGTAGAGGAGAGCTTTTATGAGGATGTTAAAAGTCTCGCTGACTCAAATGAATAATAGGGGAGATTAAATATGTAGAAATTATTTTTTCTTACACATTGCAATCGTGCTCATTAACAGAGTTGATGTTCGGTCCAGTTAAGGTCATAAGCTTCGATGAGCGTTATGTCTCAGTCGATATAGTGTAGGGGACTTGGAGCAACAGAAGGATAAACAGCATTCACGCTTACAAACACATATGGTTTAAACATAGGTGAGGCCTAGGGCCTGAAATTCATTTAGCTTTTAACTGCATTTGAGCTGGCCCTGTAACAAGTGACAGAAAAGAGGAACTGAATAGGAGTTTGTTTGTAACTAAACTGTGTGACATGTAAAATATTGAGATAACACATGCAGCTCTAAATTAGTCCTCTTATATAAAATGCAGTTACAGAATAACAAATGCTTGTTGAAGTGACCAAGTTTTTGTTTAAAACAGAAGCAAAGGGAGAAAGCTTATATATTTTGGTTAAGTCTGATAAAGTATAAATTAGAATGAGTCATTACATTAAGAGCAGCAAAATGAAATAAAATGATATATTCAAACAGGTTATCACCCAGGAAATGGGAGTTCAAAATACAGTTAGAGTTCAGCTTTTAGCTATGATGAAATTTACTCAGGAGCTATTGATTATATGTTTACACTTAGTCAATTGGAGTGGTTGTTTTTTCTTTGATCCTTTAGTAGAATAAGCCGTTATAATGATTTTCTTGATACACTTTCTTGTGATAGGTGACTTTAGATGAGAGGCACCTGCAGCAGCAGCGACAGTTTTGTGCATAGGATGTTGGTGATCAGATAAGGAACCAACAGGAAGCCTGCAGAGACGTGCAAGCAGTGCTTTAAGAGTTTTACAAAGGCTGAGTAATGTTACGAATACGAATACGCAATTAGGTTCATGTTTTGAGTAATATTAGGTCGAATCAGGTTTGAATAAAGAGAACCACTGAGGAACAGAGTAAGTTAGAGCCATAGGAGGAGAAGGTGTTTTCTATCCTTTGCAGGCGGCCTGATTTCCACTAGAGAGGGACCCAGGAAAGGGATAGACCACTGGAGATTCACAAGTGTAGGGGGTCTCTCACCGGGTATGAGTGAGTTCAGGGGTGAGGGAGGAGTGCGGATTGAGCTCTGCTCGCACTCTTATTCTCTCATGCCCCCGATCAACTTTAGGCTCGCTGATACTTTGGTGTGAGTAACCTTAAGCATGAGTGTTCTCAAGTGGGAGCGGGCAGTTCATTACTAAGACCACCTAGATGACATGGGGTTGTCTGGTTCACTAAATCACAGAATGCCGAGAGAGGGTCAGAGTGGGTAAAGTGATCCTAATGTCCATGACGCCAGGGGTGGACAGGGAAGCAGCTGAATGGGCCAAGGAGTGACCCAACATAATGTATGGCGACCTCTGGTGGTCCAGAGGTCGAGAGAGGGAGTATTGAGAATAGAAATATTTTACTGCTATTATTTGCTGCTATTTTTATAATCATCATTACCATTTCATGTTAATAGTGAGGTTGCATTCAGAGGCATTCAGATGTTCAAAGATATGGGTATTATATTAGTCTTTATTACAGGTTGTTATAACCACTTCAAATTGTGGAGTTGAATTTATAATTTAAAGGTTTTTGAATGTTTTTGTATTCTTATACTGAAGTCTTCAGTGGGTGAGAAGCTGACTGCAGGCTGACAGGAAATGCGTCTGCAAGCCATGCTTTTGCAGAAGTGAAACTGTTCAGAGAGCAGATGCACACTCTGTGCACCCACAGACAGACGAGACATACACACACATACAGACACAAATAGAGAGGTCACGACACGTACGCAGTACACAGCACGCACGCGCCCCCGCACGTGCACGCACACACACATACACACCATAGTAGATCTATTTTGGTAGGGCAGAAGTGAAGATGTATTTTTGCTGCAAGTGCAGAATTGTGGCGAAGTACTTAGAGGAAGTGCACCAGATCCCCCACAGGGAAGCGACAGCGAAGACGAGCTGAGGGGAAGCACCGACCCGAAGACTATGTTCTTTTAAAACTATGTTAAAGGTTGTTGACAGAACATTTGTGGTTTAGGCTGACGTATGCTTTGTTTAAATCTGCCTAGCAACAGAAAAGGGGGCTGTACTATCTTAACCCTATAAAACCGCTGTCTGAATATGGTAAAGCAGTTCAATACTGATTGGGTTGTTGAACTCACACATGTGTTCATTAAAATGCCGTCTAAATTGCACACGCCTGGATCTGTGGTTATTTATGGATTCCTCTCTCAACAATGAACCTTAACATGACCCAGGACAACGACACCTTCATTATTTTCTTTAATGTAATTGGTATCTATTTGCAAGTTTTATTGTCATGTACAGATAAACAGTTTGCCAATAATGAAATTCTTTGGCTTGTGCTCCTCAGCTTTACATGAGCACATAGAAAGTGTGAATTTACGTTAAGGAGGAAATATTAAGAAAATAGCAGTAATAATATTATACTACTACTACTACTACTACTACTAATGTACTAAAGCTCTGGTGGCTCGAGCCAATCCAATGAGAGCTTCTGGTAGAGGGGATTTGGCGAGGAGCTATGGGGTCTGCGGTGTGTGTGAAAGGGAGGAGAGATGAGCTATCAAATGTAATTCTGAGAGGCTTTTTCCAAAACTGTAACTGTTAACCTTTAAAACGGGCTGATATCACTAACTGTGATTAGCTGCTAGCATTTAGCCTAGAGTTGTTCCTGCTTAGCTCACACTCTGCTCAGTATGGATGTATTCAGCTAATGCCAGCAATTGTTGAGACAGCATAAAAACAGTAGATGAGTTAGTATTCAGCTGGTTATTTAATTAAACTGAATACCAACTCACGTCTTGCCGGATTGATATAGGCAAATCTCGTGTGGTCCTTCTGCTGGTGTGAGCTGTGGATTTTGTGTGACCAGGAGGACTGTGTGTTCTGTGCCCTGCTGGCGGCCTTGATCCCTTTCGTCCTACCTGTCCCTTTTAATTATCCGGAGCAGTGAATATTGATATTTGCCTTCAAACAATCAGTAAATAAATTCAGCAGTTCAATAAATTCAGACTGAGGCCGTGTCTCAATATTGCATACTTGTGTGTACTTGCGTTCTTGTGGACTTGTGATACATCATCAGTCACAGTTACTGTCCAATTCAAAGTATGCATCAAGCCAAGTACGCTCAACCTACCAAAACACAATTTTTGACTTGTGTGGACTTGAATAAATTAATTTTACAACAGGTCTGAGAAAATGACTGAGGACAAGACTGACAATTGTAAGTTTAATAAAATAAACTACTTTATTTATAAACTGCATATTGTGCATGTTATCTTTGTCTGATATTGAAATTAGTTTCCTTTTTTCATGTTTGCCACACTTAAATGTTTTAGATAATCAGTTGGGAAGGAGCCAACATCTAACAGAAACACATTGGTGTTTGTGTTTCTGTGAGTCAATTCCTGGTCCTTGATCATTAACATGGAAATCATGCATGAGAATTTGCATATTAATGATCAAGGAACTGCCCTCCCAGCCATTTGGTCATTCAGTGGTGCTAGTTTCAGTCATTGTGCAAATTTGCTGTTTATAAGGTTGGGGAAACATGCAGTCAGCTGAGACTGAAGAAGTCACTTAGATGAGTAACAGAAGTTTTCTCCCACTGAAAACGTTACATCCAGATGAACTGAATCAAGCTTTTGCGAGGTATAGTACAGGTAAAAGCTGGACAAGCAATGTGAAAATAATAAGTATTGTAAATATGACGTTGCAAACCCTGCAACATTTTGAAAATCTGGAAAATTCACAGAAAATCATAGGCAGAGTTTATTTGAACCTGGCAAAATGGTTCAAAATGGATTTAAAGCAGATGTAGCTCATGAATAAACAAAGAAACTTTTTAAACAAACATGCAAACAGTGCAAACATTAAATGTTCCGTTGGGTCTTTAGAAGGCTAACATGATTTGTTTACAGTCTTCCAATACTGTGTTCATTGCTGTTGTATGCTGATATAATAGTTTTTCACAATAGTTTTTGTTATTAGTTTCACGGGTTATTAATTTGATTTTTAAAGATTTAAATATTTTCTAGCTATTTACCGTCTAATATTTAAAGGATAATATTTATAGTTAAAGCTCAATTTACTTGTTATTTATGTACAAAATACATTCAGGTCAGATGGGATTATTTGTTTTTTAGTCCAAAATGGAAAAAAAAGTCTGATTAATAAATGATAATAATAATAAATAATTAAAAAAATATTATTATTATAGACATGACAGAAGACACATTTAATTTCTAAATTATTGATTGATTTATTTTTAATGAAAATGAAACAAAGATGAAAGTAACTTCGTACAGCCCCAAATGAAACAAATATTATTATAATTATTGTTAAAGCAATACAGTGATTCTTTTTCAACACCTTATCCACACCTTGTCCTTCTCAAATTTTTAGACTAATGTCTAAACTATCTAACTGCTATGTTAAGTGGTTTCTATTAGTGATGGGATTTCCGGCTCTTTTTAGAGAGCCGGCTCTTTCGGCTCGACTCACTAAAAAGAGCCGGCTCTTTCGGCTCCGAACCGGCTCTTTAGGGTGTTTTGTTGCTTTAATCAATTTATTATCACAATAATATAAAATTATGCACAAAAGGAATTACTAATTTAAGAAACAGTGGTTTTATTTATATATGTTTATATATAAATATATTCAGTGGCCCCTAGAGACACGTACAAACTCCAAAAAGCACGTACAAACTCTAAAACGCATTTCTAGCGTTAACTGAACTTCCAAAACAGAGCTACCTAGATCACTTAAATTACACAATTGAAAGCATATGTATATTGTTTGTGTATTTATACACAAGCACTCATATATATTCAAATAATAAAAAAAAAAAGTTCATTTACCTCTTACTACCACACACCGGTCGTTGGTACTTGCTGGCTTGTGTAGCCTCTAGGTAACAAAAGCTCAACACTGCGCCTAGCATTCTGGAGCACTTCTGTTGTCTTTTGTACATGTTTTGGAGTTTTTACGTGCTTCTGAGGCTACATCCACACGTACACGGGTATTTTTGAAACAGATATTTTCTGTTTTCCTTTTAAAAAATAATCCCATCCACATATAAATGCAGAAATAAAGGAAAACGCTGCTAGGAGCATGCCAAAGCAACAGGTGCCGATATATTCCTAAACGTGTAGAAATGTTGGCCAACCAGAAGTCTAGAAGCCTCGGTGGGAAATAGTAAACAAAGATGGGGCATAGAAGCAGAACCAAGTCGTATGTGTGGAGGGACAGTAACTGTGTGTGTATATGTAAGCATTTAAACACTGCAGAGAGGACAATTAACAGTAACAGTATTGCAGAAATTCATTTCACCGAAACAAAATGTGGCGCACAGTGTGACTTCAAAAAAGGCGCACATCTTTGACGCTGCGTTTTCTCCGTTTTAGTTTTAGAGAATATCCATCCTGACAGGCATTTTTTTTAGAAATCTCAGTTTCCAAAAATACCTGGGTACGTGTGGATGTAGCCTGAGTTTTTATGTGTTTTGGAGTTTTTACGTGATTCTGAGTTTTTACGTGCTTTGGAGTATGTACGTGCTTCAGGGTTTGTACGTGTTTTGAAGTTTGTACTTGCTGCTTTGTCTGTAGGGGCCACCGTAAATATACTTTTATTTAGTCACTCCCCATAAAATGTAATAAATAAATCATATAATACAAAAACCAACTAGTCACTGTTAAACATTTAACTATTTAAATTTTCAGCTTTTCCTTTTAAACAAATTTAAAATGAAACAACACAAAACACTGCAAACCACAACACAATTAAATATAAATTAAAATATGAAAAAGGAGATGCATATTCTCTGTCATATGGGCCTGCATGAATAAACTTTCTGAATCCTTTATCATCTGCAACTGAAAATAGTTGTGGATGATTACTATACCTTTTTAATGTGACGTTGTTGTCCCTGGCTCTCTCTCTCTCTCTCTCCCTCCTGCTCTGTTCCTCTGCTACTGAGTGTAATTACCGCCCCTCCCCCCAGCGCAAAGCACAAGGCTCGCATGCAGAGTGAAGCGGAAAAAAGGGCGAGAGAGAGGGGGAGAGAAAGGAAAAAAAAAAGAACCGACGGCTCGCGATAAGGAGCCGGCTCGCGTCGTTCACTTCAAAGATCTGGCTCTAAGAGCCATTTCGTTCGCGAACGACCCATCACTAGTTTCTATAACAGGACAATTCTTGTATTAAACTCAGAACAGACACACCGAGGAACCAGGGCTGAATCCAAACCCAGGATAAAGAGGTTCAAAGAATTTGGTGTTGAAGGTGTGGAGGTGGATCAGAGTGCCAGAGGAGACTCTGTAGAAGGACAGAGTGCCAGCAGAACAGTCCACATACACTGCTGCTCTGTTAGAGACAGAGGAGGAGGAGGAGGAGATGGGTGTTTGTCTGTTATTATGACAGACAACATGAGAACCATCAACAGAGCAGTACAGACTCCAGGACTGAGCATTCAGTCCAAACAAACAATCCTTACTGCCTCCTTTCCTTCTGATTCTTCTGTAACTCACTGATATATAAACCCACCCTCTCCACTCGACCTCCCAGTAACAGCGACCAGTCAGACCATTTCTACACAGCAGCTGAGACCAGTAATCAAATCTGTCTGGATGTTCAGGATATGACCGATCCTTCTTCACCCATGTCACCTTCCTGTTGTTGTCAGACAGTTGGAGGTGACCATTTACTGTGTTTGTGTCGATTGTGAGTTGACAGGAATCTGATGGAGGGAACAAACACAATCCAGCTGCAGTTATTGATCCATCATCTGTTCATTGATTGACACTTTGATGATGACTCCTGACATCAGAATGATGAAGATGGTTGAATGTGTGCTGCTTTGTTTTCATGAATCCCGTTAAAAACACACTTACACTTCCTCAGATCTGGTCTCAACCATCGGACTCCAGCAGGCTCCACCCTGAAAGGAGGAGGGGGTAAGACCACCATACTGTTAGACACTGATAAAGGAACAGTTCAACATTTTCACAGATGCACTTCAATCCATACGTGGATCAAACTGCTGATGGACTGATCCTTGATCTGTCACCACACCACTGTATTGAATGAAATATGACTGATTAAAACGGTCATCTTCATTATCTTTATGTTTCTCTCCGGTTTAGCTGTAAAGGATACTTCCCTGCATTTGCTACCAGCTGGTTATCTTCTCTTGGTGTCAGTGTGGCTACTGTACATGACTTCTGACCTCTGAGTGAGTGGAGCATGTGTTTAAACGCCACCTATTCATGTTCTGATTTAACAGCAGGTTTCTCCACATGCACAAAGAGACACTTCTGCCTCTGTCACACAAACAGTTGACCATATATTTGTTTTTGAATATTTCATGGTCAAACTATTAAGGGACCAGTGTATTTCCTCAGAAAACACTCTGATCCTCATGTTAATGCACTGAATGCGTCTGCTGTCAGCTCACATCACTGAGTCACCTGTCAGACTCATTCTGTCTCCTGAAAGTCTGAAAATTAATTTGTCATTAAGGTTATTTCCAGTCTGAGTTATTGTCACATTACTGACAACTCAATGAAGACAAACTGGGAAGTAGAAAACCATTGAGTTTAGAATATTTATTCTATTCTATTAAACTAGACCATTATATCTCCAAAAGTTGATTCTGTTCATCTGGACGTAGTGTTTTCAATGGGAGAAATGTTTCGTCACTCATCCAAATGACTTCTTTAGTCTCAGCTGACTGCAGGTTTCCCCAAACCTTATAAACAGTACATTTGCATTCAGTCATTATGCAGGAGTCATTTGGATGAGTGACGAAACATTTCTCCCATTGAAAACGCTACGTCCAGATGAACAGAATCAACTTTTGGAGATTGACTTACCTGGATGATTGAGCATGCATTCAGAGATGCACAGCCTTGTTTCCTTCTCATAAAACACGTGTCATCATCCTATCTAATTCTAAGCAGCAATTATTGCACTGAATCATTCTGCTGTAACCCTCTGCTGATCAGAGTCCAGAAACCAGACCTTGATTTTAAATAGACAACAAAGGCAGTGATGAGCAGTCAGGCTTGGAGCCTCGATTTCTCCATGTTCACTTTTCTAAAGTAGAATCACTGTGAAGATGACTTTGAAATCGTTGTGCTGGTGTGTGTTGTTGGTTTTGTATACATACATAAAAGTTATCATTAGCATACAGATTTGTGTTAGTGTGTTGAAGCGTAGCTTCAGGTTTATATTTTTAACTTTTATGTGACAATGTAACTGAATAACAAGAAAGTATGTGACAACACTGTAAAATGTAATATTGTGTTTAATTAGTTCAGTAGACTGAACTCAACATGTTCTCACTCCCTAAGCTTAATATTTTACGCTAGGTGACAAATCGTCGACATTTAACACTTTCCAGTACCCAAAACGTTTTGAAATGACGAGATGGGAAAAATGAGAAAACATCAGAATCGTTTGGACTCAATCTACACATGTTCGTTCAGTTTCTTATTAAGGTTATGGTTAGGATTAGGGATGAGGTTAGTTTTAGGGCTGGAATACATGGCTGGAATGTCTATCACCGGATTTCATAACCTGGCGTGTACCATAAGGAACGCATAAGGAGGACGGGGAGAGGTAAGGAGGACGGGGAGACGTAAGTGACGGAAGTGACGGACAAGGTAAGCGACTCATGTTGTAACTGACGTCAGACGCCGGAGATTTTGGCGGAAAATTAAAGCGAATGGTAGTTTAGATTTGAACAAATTCCTTTAAGCCTCAATATTACCAAATACACTTATCAATTGTCTTACAACTAACATTATTTTTCTAAATAATCTCCAACACCCTGGAGAACAACAGGGAGAGTTTAGAGGCTCTCCAAGATTACATTGATCAGTGCTTTTAGGATCTCGTGATGAAAAGGGCCAGTGTGCAGTTTCCCCGGCTAAATCTGAGACGCCGTCGTCGAAAAGACTTCGCCCGGCAGATTCCCCCGGCACAACATCGCCAGCCTGCAAAGATATTGCCGACATACTGGAGTCAATCGACAAGCGATTGTCCAGTTTCGACGCAAGGCTGTCCTTGGTGGAGATTCTTCACCGGGAATTTAAATGCTTGCGAGAATCCCTGAAGTTCAGCCAGCAGCAGGTGGAAACGCTTGCTGCTGAAAATGCCACGCTAAGGGAGCCGGTGAAATGTCTCACAGACAATGTTACTGAACTAAATAGAGAAAATAAAAAAATAAAAGAATCAGTTATTGATCTACAAGCTCATAGCATGCGTGACAATCTGGTATTTTCTGGTATTCCAGAAGCCGCTGAAGAGGACGCGGAGACCACGGTAAAAAGCTTCATCAAAACCCACCTGAAGCTGCTGGAGGAAGAACGGTGAAGAACATCGTCTTCGATAGGGTACATCGTCTCGGCCGTATTCGACCTGCGGCTGGGAGACCACGTCCTATTGTGGCCAAATTCGGCCACTTCAAACAAAAAGAACAGGTGAAAAGCCGCGGCAGGGAATTAAAAGGAACGGACTACAGCGTGAACGACCAGTTCCCCAAAGAGATCATGGAACGACGCAGGGTCCTCTTCCCAATCCGACGTGGCTTCATCCAAAAGGGCTCCCGTGCTGTCATCGCTGTGGACCGGCTGTACGTGGACGGACAGCTCCACCGCGACCCCGACATCACTCCGTGGCAGTATTAACTTCACACCAGATAAGAATCCGCTACACCCTTTCCCCATCCACTCACACTAATTTGCATTAACATCTGTCTAAATTAGTAGTATTAAATCGCATCTTAAGTGTGATATCATAGCAAAATTAACACCGTCACTCTCCGTCAACGGTTTGATTGGAATGTTTCCGTTTTTTTTTTGTTTTTTTTTTCCTCTCGTTTTTTCTTCTCTCTTTTTCCCCCTCTTGTTTTTATGCTGCTCACCCTTGTCCTTGGTTTCTTTCTTTCTTTATTTTCTTTCACCGCTTCGATCACCTGCTTCCACACTCATCCACAAACAACATCCTTTATTTCGACACATATGCACAGCACGATCACGCACAGTCATGTGCTCAACGGCAGCACATTTACATCTGTCAGACAGTGCACACAGACCTACAGGATACACACACTTAAGCCAAGCGAACTCATATTAGTAAATATGCAAACACATAGTCAGACTCAGGGAGCATCTCGCCACATATTCTTTCTCTCTCTCCTTTTCTCTGTTTATGAACAAGTGATGTTTTCTCTCCACCTGTCTAAGCGACACACACAGCGTACACCCCTAGTTATACACAGACATCTATGGGTGCACTAAGATTCGTCTCATGGAATGTAAATGGAGCTGGATAACCAACTCAAAAAACTACAGGCCGATGTTGTCCTTTTACAAGAGACCCACAGACCTCTTAGAGGTCCGAATGAACTTAAAACACCTGAGTTTCCTAATGTGTTCTCAGCTTGTTATAATTCTAGACAAAGGGGAGTAGCAATTTTAATACATAAAAAAATTAATTTCACAGTACTCGATACAGTTATAGATCCAGAGGGCAGATTCTTAATCATTAAACTATCTATACTGGATAAAAAGCTATGTATTGTAAGTGTATATGGTCCAAATGTTGATGATCCCTCATTCTTTCACGGTTTTTTCAGTGCACTCTCTGAACACTTAGATGGCACACTTGTTCTTGGAGGCGACCTCAACCTTGGACTAAATGAAGAAATGGATAGGCTCAACACAACAGGAACTCAGCATAATTGGCAGTCCACAAATATAATCAAACAGTATATGAGCGACTTTGGTCTTTGCGATGCATGGCGCTCCCTTCACCCCACCAGTAAGGAATATACTTTTTTCTCACATGTGCATCGCTCCTACTCTCGTCTGGATTATTTTTTGGTCAGCAGCTCACTGCTGAGTGACATTTCAGACACTGAGATTCATCCTATAGCTGTCAGCGATCATGCTCCTGTATCTTTAACACTAATGCACAAGAATAATACTACACCAAGTAAAAACTGGAGATTTAATACATCACTGCTTCAAGATGAAGACTTTATTAAATATTTTAAAAAAGAGTGGACTTCATATTTAGACTTTAATGACACTCCCGGAACATCAGCTTCTGTTTTATGGGAAGCAGGGAAAGCTGTGATGAGAGGTAAAATAATTTCTTTCTCATCACATAAAAAGAAAAAAGAAAACAAAAATATTCAGGAATTAGAAAAAATCATCAAATCACTAAAAGAAGCCTACGCGTCCCACCAAGATCAGGAAACATTGAACAAAATACGCAAAACAAAACTAGAATTAAATGAGATAATTGATAAAAAAAACGAAATTCTTAGTACAAAGACTACGCTTACAAAATTATGAACATAGTAATAAATCCGGTCAATTTCTAGCAAACCAGCTAAAAATAAATAAAGAAAAAACAACTATATGTGCTGTTCAAGATTCATCTGGCAACACAATATATGAACCGAAACAAATAAACAACATTTTCAGGGATTTCTATAAAACGTTGTATTCACCACAAATAAACCCATCTAAAAAGGAAATTGATCAGTTTTTAGACAACATAACTCTTCCAAAATTATTAGACTCTCAAGCAATGGCACTGGATTTGCCAATGACGCCAGGTGAACTCCAGGAAGCCCTGATAAGTATGCCCAATAATAAGGCTCCAGGTCCAGACGGCTTTCCTGCAGAATTCTACAAAGAATTCTGGACGATTCTAGCACCAGTTTTTTACAGAACGTTGTTGGAAATCAAAGAAAAGGGTAGACTTCCATCAAATATGAATTCTGCAAACATTAATCTCCTGCTAAAACCAGGCAAAGACCCTGTATATCCCTCAAGCTATCATCCAATATCCCTTATAAATGTAGACCTCAAAATAATCTGCAAAGCTCTCTCAAAGAGACTAGAGAAAATAACCCCCCTCTTGATTCATTCTGACCAAACTGGTTTCATAAAAGGTAGGCACTCATCAACAAATACACGTAGATTACTTAATTTGATAGACTACTCATACAGTAAAAACCTGGAAACTACAATATTTTCTTTAGATGCAGAAAAAGCGTTCGACAGAGTTAACTGGAAATTTCTATTTGCAACTTTAGACAAATTTGGTTTTGGATCCTCTTTCATCAACTGGTTAAAAATATTATATAATTCCCCAACAGCTTGTATCAGAACGAATGACCAGACATCCTCCAGCTTCTGTCTCCAGAGGGGCACCAGGCAGGGATGCCCACTCTCCCCTTCACTGTTTGCAATTTTTATTGAACCACTAGCAGCAGCAATTAGACAGAATACAGTAATTAAGGGCATAAAATGCAAGAATGTGGAACATAAAATCAGCCTTTATGCGGATGATGTGTTACTGTATCTCCAAAATTCACAAACCAATATCTCTGGGGTAATTGAATTGATAAACTCGTTTGCAAAAATTTCAGACTACTCAATTAACTGGTCAAAATCTACAGTCCTTCCGATTAATTGCTCCTTCCATAATCCCTCTTCTTCTCCACTGCAATCGGGAAATATAAAATATTTAGGTATTAATGTTTCTCCCAAGCTTGCTGATCTAACTAAATTAAACCATATCCCACTTTTAAAGAAAGTAGAAGGAGATCTGGCTAGGTGGAAATGTCTACCCATATCACTCATGGGAAGGGTTGCCGCTATAAAAATGATGGTCTTACCAAAAATAAATTATTTATTCTCAATGATCCCAACTAAACCGCCGCAAGATTGGTTCAGATCTCTAGATTCATATATGTCCAAATTCCTTTGGAAAAATAAGCCACCACGTATAAGCTTAAAAACACTACAAAACACCAAGGATAAAGGAGGATTAGAATTACCTAACTTTCAGCACTACTTCTTAGCCAACAGGCTTCAGTTTATCTCAGGATGGCTAAAACATACACTCTTAGATGAACCTTGGCTAGATGTAGAACAAGCACTTTGCAATAATCTAGAGATTTCAGATCTACCATTTATCAGCTCAAACATCCAAAGACATGAATGCTTCAAAAGCGTCAACATCAGCTCTTCTCTAACAGCATGGTGGGAGTTTCTAAAATTGACGGAGTCTTCATTAATCCCTTGCAAACGTACACCTATCTGGAACAACCCTGACATATTACAAAACAATAATATGATAAACTTTTCAGATTGGAGTGGTAAAGGAATCAAATATTTAGAACATATACTAGAAGGAACAGAATTTATTTCATTTGACAGACTAGTTACACAATATGGGATAAACAAGAAAAGATTTTTAGAGTATCAACAAATTAAATCCATAATAAAAAAGAAATTTAAACCGGGCCAAGTTAAGCTACAAACACCACCAAGTGTGGTTCAATTTCTTACTCTTAAAACCCCCAAATTACTTTCCAAAATATACAGAATGCTTTCTAAAACAGATGAATCAATATCACTTCCTATTGCAAAATGGGAAGCGGATTTATCAGTTAACTTAGACCAAAACTTCTGGTCTCAGATTTGCTTAAAAACCTTTCATCTAATTAGAAATCCCAGTCTTCAATTAATTCAATACAAAATACTACATAGAGTGCACTATACAGGCCATCGGATGTTCAAGATGGGCTTTACGTCTGCCAACAACTGCTCACACTGCCAAATCAATTCACCGGGCAATTATATCCACGCTCTTTGGTTCTGTCCACCAGTTCAGAAGTTTTGGCGCGAGATATGTGAAGACTTATCAAAGTGTTTGAAATGTAACATGCCAACTTCCCCTTTAGTATGTTTGTTGGGCAGCTTAGATAATGTCACTCCGGAAAAGAATATAGCCCATATGGTTTTCACTGCCCTATGCATAGCCAAGAAAACAGTCCTCATGAACTGGAAAAATAAAAATAATCTTAATTCTAACCAATATAGAAATTATCTATTAGATTACATTAGTCTTGATACAGCCTCTGCCACCACATCAGATCAATTGCTCTGGGCTACTTTGATCAGCTCCATCACCTAGTGGGTGTGGGGGGGTCATAGTTTGGTCCTGCCTTCACTGTTGTGATTGGTGTGGGGGTTGGGACGGGCTTAGGGCGTCGGGGGGTTCCCCAGGAGCATCTTCCTTGGGGGGCTCAACCAGGGTTAGCGGTCATTGCCTATTAGGGGCTCTGTTGGCTCTTAGGTAACGTTTCCTCGTGGCTGCGTGTAGCGGGGCTAGAGGAGGGTCTGTGCTGACGGACGTGGGTTACTGACCTGGTAGCCTGGCTGCCCCTGGGTGGGTCCGGGATGGGCGTGAGGTTCTGGGGGCGCTCTGTCTCTGTGCTGGGACCCTAGCCGGGCCTGGTTGGTGTGTTGCCGGGGTTGTGGGTGTATGGGGGCCCAGCTCTGGCGCAGGGTGCCGCTGGTGCATCGAGAGACATTACTCACACTCTCATTACACATACATATAGGATCTTGGGGGTGGGCACGCCACACAGAATCCAAATTACCATCAGGGTGTACACCTCACCCCTGGCGTCGTTGCCCACCTCTCAATTTTAAATACACGTAGACATTGAGGGCTAGCAGGAGGGGCTATGCGCTTACCTACTGCTCTGGCAGGTAGCTCCATGCCCTCCTGGGTTTTAAATGCACCTTAGAACACACATACATCAACACTACATATGAGCGGGTGGAGGGAGGTTTGGAGTCTTCACACACCCCCGTTCTCTGCGGCCTGTTGGAGTGGGGGGGCTAGGAGGAGGAGTTGGCCGTCCAACTGGGGTCTGGTATGTGGGGCCTCCCTGCCGCTGCGGAGTCGGGGCGGTCTGCTTCTCCCCACCTCAGGGAAAAGGGTAACACCATCTGGGTCTGGGTGCAGTTTCCCCCTCCAGGGGCAAGGGTACCCAGACCCGGTTCTTAGAGTACGCTTGGGGAGTGTGATTGTGTGTACAGTGTCTCTTTATGTCTGTCTCCACGTTGGTTGAGTGTGGAGTAATTGCATTTGAGAGCATGAGGGTGGGAATGGATGTTTGTATCTGTGTGTGCCTGTTTGTCTGTGTCTATATGTCAGGTTGGGTATCAGACGCCACCTCTCTGGGGACATCTCAGGCCCTCCAAGGTTTGGAGGCCTATCTCCCCCCACCACTTCCCCTGCCAGTGGCAAACGCCCTCAGACATTGGTGCGTTGGTGGTTCTTTGTGTCTGGTGATGGGCGCCCAGGTACACACCGGCTCACTCCTTGGCGGCTGCTTATCCGGGCCTGGAGCCTGGGGCTCGTTCGGGCCACTTCGGAGGTGGGGTGCCCTCGGCCTCTCGGCCTGGGGCTCGGTCACTCAGGCACAGCTGGCTGCCGGCGGGGCTCACGGGCACGTCACTGCAACCCCCTCTGGCTTCTGCTCCGCGGCTGCTGAGTGACGCCTCATCTGGGACTCTCCTCAGCTCTTTCTGGGATAGTGACGCGGCTGCCCCTCTGTTGGTCTTCCCTGGTCTCTTGTGTTCTGGGGGCCTCTGGATGTCTGGAGTTTTGATCTCCTCCATACCTGCTTCATGCCCTGGAGGACGGGGCAGTGGCCCCCCACACCCTCTAGCAGATCATTACATGAAGGAACCTTTTAAAAAACAAGCGCGTCCATGTTCACAGGTGTACACACGGATGATTACACACACAAACTACACCCTTTTTGGCTCCTACCTCAAAGCACACTGTGCGCTGTCGATCTTACGTGCTGCACAATAATGTTTAACATTTAATATTTACTGCCATATTCCCATATATCATTGTGATGTTGTTTATTCTATTACCCTTGTTTTCTTCTGCTTGTTTTCTTTTTTCTTTCTCAACAGGTGATCCAGGTGATCGATATATGTATTTTTTTGTCTGCTTACTCTGTTGGTTTTTGTTTTTTGCCCTTTTTCCCCATCCCTCTTCTCAGCTGTTTTCCTTTCCCTCTTTCTTTCTCCCCTTTCTTTCCCCCAGAAAAGTCTGTCCCGCATTCAGCAAATGAAAAATAAAATAAACAATAAAAGGTGAATCAAATAGACCATTACGGCAAGGCTGGGATGGTCCGTTTGGTAAAGTAAATCCGTTGGGCATCTTTCTTTGCCTTTAGACAATAATTCTGATGGCAAAAGAGCCAAACGGGACAGGAAAAAAAAAAAATAAATAAAAATAAGCATCCAGTTTATCTTTTTGAGTGAATGATTAAGAAGAACAAACAGAGTGTTTCTATATGGAAATAGTTTCTGATTCATCTTCAGTCCATCGTCTGATTAACCTGACGTTCATATTTCTGAGTGGGAAGTAAATGATTCCTACATCATTTCTGTATTGCAACAATTGGACTTCTGCTGTGTTGCTATTTGAAACCGTGTTTTAAGTATTAAAAAACAAACCTGGTCTTCCACATGAGTGTGTCTGCAGGTTTCAGCACTATGAACATTAAACACTATAAAAGACTCATAAGTTCCTGTTCAAAGGTCAGGTGCCTTTAGATCAATCATTAACCTGCAGCAGGTTCTAAGAGTTTCACTTTCAGCAGGAGAAGATATCAATGAGTCACGTAAATGAGAACTACAAAGTCTGTGACACACAATTTACTGCAAACTGCATGAAATTTGAGCCTGAAAAAAATCCAGTCTTCTGCCTGTCGTGGTTGTGACAGCTGCTAGTAGGAGAGTTTGTTTTTAGGAGGTGGAGATGTTGTCAGAACCAGTGTGTAATCGGCTCTTTGTGTAGACGCTAAAAGCTGTGAGCCAAAACTCTCTGCTCTGAAACTCTTCACTCAGTCCTCACGCTGAGACTTTAGAGGCTGAAGAGCAGAAATGAGCTTCTGTTTCTCAGCAGTGCGCACACAGAGAGCCACTTCTCTCTGCTCAGTCTGAACAAATCAAAGTGAAACGTCTGTGAAAACACAGCTGCTGATTTTAAGATCGGATTAATGCCTCAATGTTTCACTGTCAGTTTGAAAAATAAATAAAAATGATTTGAAGCAAGCAGGAGGCAGATTTTCACAATAAGAGCACTTTGATCTTAATTCAGTTAATGTCAAACTGTCACCAACACTGCTGATTTGTCTCAGTCTCTGAGCGGATTCAGGCATTACTCAAATAATAAAGGATTTTTATTACTATTATACTTTTCATTAGTCTCCAGGTTGATGATTATAAACAGAATTATTAAAGTTTTTATCATTTCAGGCTGAAAATCAACATGAATTTGTTGCTAATCAAAGAAGCTCCTTTAATGTCTGTCATTAAAATCCTCACACAGACTTAAAAAGGCGACATTAACATTAAAATAAATGAATGAAACTTCAGCTGAGAGCTTCATGCAGTCATCATCAGCAGTTCATAGCAGTCACAGCTTTTTATTATGCAGCTTTGCAGGAATTAAAGTGAGCGAAGTGTCAGAGTTTGTGTGAGAAGCTGCTTTATGGACAGCTGTAGACACGTCTTTATTATTTCTTCATAAATCAAACACACAGGTTTGTCTGTAGATGATTTAAAGTGTGTCGCTGTGCAGTTAAAGCTGTTTGTGTGACGCCCTGAACTCCTGTGAATGAAACAGCCAATCAGATCCATCAGAGAGAGAGCAGGAAGTGTTGTGTGTTTGTGACAGAACAAGGAAACAGTGATAATGATGAACATATAGATCCTCTGATGACGTGTTTGTGTTTCCTGCTACAGTAACACTTGTTCATCTGTTGCTCTCCTACACTTTCCTATAGATAAAGGAGAAAAAGTCCATTTAGTTTCATTTCCTAAAGCTCAGAGTTACACTTCACATTCCTGCAGTCACATCAAAAAGCTTCACTTTGGTCCAACATCTACATGTTAACATGAAACACAGCGAGACTGCAGAACATCTGGAACATCTGCACTTTGACCCAAACTGTTACACTGTAAAAACGATAACTAGTAATTGTTGATTTGAGTAAAGTTTTCAAATTAAACTGACTTAGAAATAAAACTTTCCATTTACAACCTAAAATAGCTTGTCTGCCCAACAAATTTCTTCCATTGTTGTCCTAACTAAGATTTTCTAGCGAGCATAACAAAGATTATCAACTTTTGAGTAGATTTTTTGAGTCGAGTTGGGAACCGGTGGGAAACCCCGTAGGTGACTGGCACACGTTGTGGTCTGAATAAGTTTGAACTAGACCAAACGAGTCTGAGCAGACTGTGTGATAGTGGTTTGTCGATGTGTTCTGAACTGAAAACCTGCTAAGAAACTTTGAACAAACGTGGCCAAAATTGGATGAAAATTACAATTTTTCGACCATTACGGATTTTACCTGGTCTGAAGTTGGAGTGTATTATTTGACCATTCTTTGGACAGGTGCGGGAGCTGCCGGCCATTTGCCCTAGCAGGTAAGCTAACGACATCTGTTATTAGGATTTTCTACAAGCGCTAGGCTGCACCCTCCTGAGGACCCAGGAGGGTGGAATGAGTAAAGCACTGAAAAAAAGCCAAACAATAACATATTTAAGTCATCTAAGGGACTTATATATCATGTTTAAGCTAGCGAAGGACCGCGCGGGGGGTTGAAAATGATATGCCAGGAGTTCGCTGTTCTCGCTGCTCTAGCGAGCCTTGAATCCCCAGCTAGCTATCGAAGCTGGTGGTAACAGACGTCTCCGAAAACGTAGAAGCATTTTTGCAAAAATGTGTTGTCTTAATAAACTGAGCAGATATTTGAAATTTACACAGCTACATTCTCGCCTGAAAATACCTTAAAAGTTTACTTTGTGACCCAGAAAGAGTAATAAGAGTAATATTAAAACTAAGTGGCTGCCGCCATTGTTTGAAACTAGAATCGGTTGGGCCGCGCTATGAATTCTGGCATAGGGTGGGCCACGAAGGATACACCTGACCCATCCTTCAAAGCTGTGGAAAGCATTGTATTGTTTTGAGAGCCTTTTTGTTGGTGGAGTATTGATTTTATGTACAATTCCACGGGTAGACGCGATCTGTACGGTCCGACTTTGCACATGCGCAGTAAGGATCGGGGAGTCCGATCCGTAACTTTTTTTTCTCGTTTTTTTTTTCTACATTATATTGAAATGTTTCATTATTACAAACATTTTCTTTCAGGCGGAGAGAGGTCGTGGAGTGTCAGCCTATGGTATCTGAGGT
This sequence comes from Pelmatolapia mariae, assembly GCF_036321145.2. NCBI lineage: Eukaryota > Metazoa > Chordata > Actinopteri > Cichliformes > Cichlidae > Pelmatolapia > Pelmatolapia mariae. Next base: position 35,506,358 of record NC_086229.1, read on the forward strand.
CCAGGAGAGATGACCTGCGCTGTTTTCCTCTGAGGAGGTAAGACTGTCCTAATTTATTTATAATTTAATTATTATTCAAGTTGGGCATGATTTATACTTATATTGAAGCAGTACGGTATTTCCTGGGGTAAATCATTGGCCAACTTTATTATCTTGTGCTACCACTCCAGTCAAGGCCCTTGCCAGTGTTATATTGAAATCCTTACCCTGAACATTTCTGCCAGTACAAGAGTCCCCATGCTAAATCGAAATTGTGAAACAGAAAGGCAATCTCATAATTTTGACTTAGCATGTATTTTTTTTCTTTTTGTGCTAGAAATAGGACTTTTATAGTCTGAGATTGTTAGGGAAAGAATACTAGGGCAGGTCACAGAATCTGATTGGTCACAAATTTTGGTGCAACTTAGAACATAATATGTATTTTCATATTGATACTGGGTTTTGTGGGGGGTGTTTCTATTCCTGTGCAAAAGACGTATTCATGAGAGATTTTTGAAGTAGGTAGGTTTTGCTGTTGATGACACAGTCAGGCATATAACATGGTGCAAACTGTCCAAGACAGCTACCCAGGAATTTTCTGTGTTGAATAAATGACAATATTTTGGTGAATGTATTGTTTAGATATCTGAAAATTTCATCGGATCACAAGCAAAGACCTCCTGGGGACCTTCAATGCATCCCTTGACAAAGTTGTGCCTGGCCTGCTGAAACTGTACTGGTCTAAGAAGGGAGCTCTTGGTGAGGAGATGGAAGACCTCCTGGATAAACTTGATGAACAGGTGAGTGAAGTGCTCCTTTATCTGACATTTTCAGAAGAGAGTATACTTTTCTCTTAACAGAAACTGAAAAAGATGTTGGCTTCAAATAAAACACATCAGTGGACATGTCAGTAAAAATGAATGTCATGAGTCATTGCTTTGTTCTTATTTGGCAGTATTTTATTTAATTTGTAAAATGAAAGTAAAATTGTTAACATGGTGGTGCTTTTGTAATTTGGGGGGGGGGTACGTTTTGCGTGTTGCTGGGTCTGACCTGTGCTTTACTTTCATTACTATGAGAGTTCTGATTTTGCATTGTGTATAGTACACCATGTTACTTCACTAATTGAAATTCTTGTTTTCCACTGAATACTCTTTAGACATCCAACACTGTGTCCAACGGGCACTGAGAGGCCTGCCCATTTTCCTCAAGAGAAGATGCAACAGAGGTTTTCCTGAAGTGCTTAGTAAGTACAAAAAAGTAATGCAAGTAAAACTAATTGCTATGAGATGTTTTTAAAGGATGAGTTTATCCAAAATGGAAATGTACACTTTCTCAGTGCAGTCCAGATAATTTTATAGTGGGAATTGCAGTTGTCATAACTCTCACTCCTTTTTTTCTGCTGAGCAGCAGCTGGGCATTGTTAGTGGTTGTTCCATAACAGAAAATATTTTTGTACAAAACTCACAAGGTGGCATTAATTAAAAGAAAATAAGCTTTTTCTTCTTAAAACCTCCATGGGTCAAACGACCAGCATGGTATAGAGGTTAAAGTTAAAATCTTTAGAAATTTGTTTTGTCTTTAGTTTTTCTTAGCTTTCAATAATTCATATTTTACTTTTCTTCAGGACACTGACATTTTGGAACCAGTGTTGAACGGTGCATCAGTTGCCATCCTCACCATCCTACAAGATGACGATGCTGATGCGTCTGTGCGAGAACATGCAGTTGTGTTGGAAGGGGACATCGTGCTACATTCCAGATCTCTCTACTGCCCTGGCACACCTCTTTGGCCTTCTGTATGCCCTCAACATTGATTATCCAAAGCAGATGAGTTTTACCTTTGAAGCAATTCAGGCCATCTTATTTTGGCCTGGTCGGATGATATGAAGGTGAAGTGGATAAATCATTATTCAAAATGTAAATTTTAGTCAGATGAATCTGTATTGTTGAGAATATATGGTGAAAATTTGTCTTGTAGTATTTTAAAAGATTTGCTATAGTGTTAGTTTCCTCTTCATTGATGGTAACATTTCTAAGAACTTTTAACTTCCATAGTTCATCATAGTAAGCCTGTGTAAAATGTCAATGTCTGGGTACATAGGCAATCGTTTGTAGCACTACCCTATTTAATGTGCAATAGTTATGTTCAGCTTTTACAAGACGGTCAGGGTGTGTGCATGAATTATTAAGTTGCTGGACACTTTTCTTTTTTGGTTCTGGACTCTGGAATTTTAACGTCTCTGCTGGGGTGCTCAAAGCACCCAAAAGAAACTGGCAACACATTTTTGTTTGTTTGTTATTACTTTTCTTTCTTTCCTTTTGTTTTTTTTAACAGAAATTCACCCTACTACCCATGACATTCTGAAATGTACTGAAAAGACTGTTGAACAAAATAAATAAGCTTTTAGATAACATTGAATTGTGCTTTGTTTTATTCTATATCTATTTATTAAGTGTTTTTTCAAGTATAATAACAACATACATTTTCCTTTGTTTATATAGGTAAATTTTCAACTCACTGGAGTAAGAATTGTATGATTACTCAACAAGAATATCTGTGTTTGGTGAAGGCAGAAATACATGGCATTGAAACCAGAATTTCTTCGTTAGACTTCCAGGATTATCCTAATTAGGTGAACAAGAAGATCCAAGTTGGCAGAACTTGTAAATCTTAGTTGAGTCAACAACAGTTGGCAAAAGTTGAGAAAACTCAAAAATCTCTTGCATCATGTTGCCTTGAAATTTTACGTTTTCTCAACATTTTCTTTTTTACAGTGCATGTGTGCGCAGTCACATTGGCAGCAGACATGTTTCAACAAACTAGTCATATCCCGGCCCTACATTAGCTTGTTTAATGGTTAAGACACTGCAGGTACCACCACTTACTACAGACACCGATGTAAGTTTGTAATACTCTGTTAATTTAGACTGAAAGAATATACAAACAATATTAACTCACATTATATATGTTAATTACTAATTTGCTTATCGCATAATTTCGGCTACCATTAGCTTTCATGGTTTTCGATAAACAGCCCACATACCTGTAAAATAACAACACCCCAGTAAAAGTCCACATATATAAAGGGTCTACACTCTTTCTCACTGGTGTGTTAGCTTTAAAATCTTATTTACCTTCAAGTGTAAAACTCCAGATGGTAGTAGATTTTCCAAAGCGAGAGACAAAAATGGCGGACAGTGCAGCCGATTTTTCCTTTCCAGGGGGCGGAGCTTGAGGAGAAAACACGACTAACTTGTTTCTTTTCAACATGATTTGTTCTAAAAGAATGAATATTGTTAAAGAATATGTGAAAATTAAAAGACAAAAATATGTTTAGACGTGAAATTTAAATTAGTCGTGCTGGATATATGAAGTAATTTTATGCAAATTCAACAACCACCCTATTGCATTTGTTTCAGTGTAGGATGCAGCAGTCTGTCACTAAAGGAGCTCTGCAGTTCAGCAACATTTACATGCATGGGGTGGGAGACTCTGTCCATCAGAGATGTTATTTTGGCCAGAGTCCTTCTGTCTCCCACCACTTAAAGACTTAAAGAATGCACAAGCATTTACCTAAAATCTACTCATTTAATCTATCATCAGTGATATTATTAAGTACAATTATAATGCATTGTTCATCTCCCTTAAATAAACAGGCAGCCTTAATGTATGAAATATCCATATACAAAAGATTATCACTTGTCTACTGATAATATATTATACTAATAATACTAAGATTATCATTTGTCTACTGTATCAGTGGCCGATAGTACCCCACAGGCCTCAGTGTGAGCTTGAAGACATAATGTTTAAGTAGTTTAACGTGTCGGTGCAGACGATAAACACATTTTGAATGAAAGCCGGGGAACTTCATAGCACAAAAACAAGTGACTATTCTTTGTGATCATATGGATCGGTCCCTCATATTACCATTATTTCACCCAGCACAGGGATAAACCCTGCAGGTATGACAACAGCAGGTGTATCACTCCTAACGTTTTCCACCTGGAGACAGCATTTACACTGAAATCTGCCTTTGGTGGCTTTTTTGCAGCAACTGTGACATTCACTAGTAGAACTGACACAGAAAACAAAACAACGACTACACTACACACTAACTACACAAGACAACACACTAACTTGAGACTCCAAACAGGGTAAACGTCACAAGTCTCTCACCTGTGAAAACTCACTTTCTCCCTTTATTTCTTTTGCTCGCTCACTCCTAAAACTTCCCAATCTTCCTAAATAACCAAATGTCATGTTTCCATATATATTTTTGATTGTTTGACAAAAATAGGGAAGGGTGTTTTTTTTTTCCTTTGTTGCTCACAAGCGGAGAGTGTTTGCTAGCGCTGTCCTTATAAAACGCCATTTTTACCATCTCTTCCCGTAGTAAACGCCTCTGTTTTATTTAGGAAAAAAACATTGCATGTACTTTTGATCATAACTCTGGTTTTACGTGGCCTATCAACACAATTTAAAAACTGGTATATAGTTTGAAGTCAGGACTTGTGACAAAAGTTGAAATGGAGACTCTGGGTCCTTAATAGTGCTATAAGAGCTATACTAGTGCTGCCATATTGCATCACACTCAGTGCATTTCAATCATTTTGATAGCTAGCAAAATAATAATGAGAATTTAAAAAAATAGCATGTGTAACGTACATGTACTGGAAAATTATTTACTAGCACTCACCTATCATGCGACTGGAGAACGCAAACTCCGCCATTGTCGTTTTCTGTCAAACACTCATTAAAACGGCAACCTCCAGGTATGTTAGCGCACTCATCCCCGAATGTCCGGGGGAGGGGCGGGGTCACACATTAAAACAGACAGAGGCGCAAGGCAGCCCAGGCGGAGAAACTTTGCTTTTACATTTTGCGACTCATTTTATTTCTCTATCTGATAAGAAAAATATTCAGTCAGATAGTTATTTGTGGTGAATGAAATACAGCTACACCTTCAAGCACTTTTAAGCACCACATATGAAATGTAAGCACTTTTCAAACCTTGGAAAGACAATATTAAAATTCAAGCATTTTCAAGGATGTCAAGCACCAGTACGAACCCTGTAAGATAGTCAAATTGTGAGATGTTTTCTGCTGATTGAGCAACACAAGTGATTTACTGTATGAAAGAAATTGTCATTTGTGATAAAACTTTAATCATGCACCTCTGTTGTCCTGTCAACTTAGTGAGTTAATATGAGTGCAAAATAATATGAGTTAATATGCAAATTAGTTGATTATTATTAGATCAGGGAAAAGAAGAGTTGATTATATCACAAGTGAATAGATAGTCAGAGAGGGTTAAATGAGTGGAGACTCTAACAGACTAAGTTTCATGTTTATGCTGTAGGGGTGAAGCTTGCACCTAGACAAACACAGCTCTAATTACATGAGAACAAATTTGCTTTGTAAAATATGTGACAGCATGTCACATGTTTTATTTTGGGAAAAAAGAACTAAATAAATTTATTGGGTCTGTGTTCAAAATTAGTCCAACAGTGTAAACCTTGGGAAGAAACATTGCAATGACGTGTTTAGCAAACATTTAATGGTGAACATTATAGTTGTGTGAACTGTGTAGCTGCTAAAAAAAAAAAAGAAGGAAAATCTCTCTGTGTATTCAGCAGGTGGTAAAGACCAGCTGACCCCAGACCCTCCAGACATGGGTATACTTTTGAAAACTTATGAGCAACCAGTGAATATGATGTGGGGAAAATGAATGCAGGTAGTGACTTTTAAGTCTGAGTTCAGACCAAGCAAGCATCAGCAACTAATTAAAGCCAGAAGCAGTGACTGCAGTTGGTATGTCCCTGTGTCTAAAAGTATTGGAGCAATTCAATCCATTCTAAAATTATAAAGAATTGTATTTGTTTTTATTTTTTCTAATTACATCATATTGCTGGCACTGGAAAGTTTAGTATGCAGCATGAGAGGTTCTGCGGCCAGCAATAAACATGAGGGGACTGATTGGATTGACAATGGGGGAAAAAGTTTGACTGACTTGATGTATAGGATTATGGGAAAAAACAAAAAACAAAACAAGCAAAGAAAATATCTATTTTAGAGCAATTATGAACTTATTTAAAAGAAATCTGAAATCCCAACATTTATGAATATAAATAATAATTAGCTACTTACAGTCCAATTCTCTGGAAGGTGGAGAGAATTTTTGTGTGTTTTCCTAATGCAGGTTCTGCAGAACACATGAGTACTGCTGCGTTCATACACCAATATTCTCCACGTTCTCTGCAAATGATGCAAATGTTGGATGGTGCTGAGGATTTATATCACACTTGCAAAATGTGATATTTCAGTGAATCCCACAGGCTGAGTTCTTTCCTCTTTGTCTTACTGTTTGCTGTCTTTGAACCAAAAGTGCTGCAAGTCACATTATCCATACTCTCAGCCAGTGGTGTGACTGGTGTGGGGACAGGTAAACCAGTCTGACTGAAGCTGGGAGGTGAGGACTTCATTTGTAGATATGAACAGTTAACATCTTGTTTGTCCTGAAGCAGACACCGTTCTTCAGTTTGGGCATGATACTAAGTAGGAGAACAAAAACAAGCTCAAATACAGTCAAAATAACAAGCAGCTGAACAGATTAGCAGAATGTTTAGTTACTGGATCAACTGGAAAAACATGCAGACAGACAAAAAGTCCAATGACTAAACCGAGAGACCTTTGGGATGGTGTCAAACTTCAGGAGAGATCCACTAGTTCTATACAGTACATGCTTTCCTAGCTACAACCAACTGTAGAGCAGCAATTTTAACATCAATTAGGCGATCGTGGCTCAAGAGTTGGCAGTTTGTCTTGTAATCGGAAGGTTGCCGGTTTGAGCCCCGGCTCGGACAGTCTCGGTCGCTGTGTCCTTGGGCAAGACACTTCACCCGTTGCCTACTGGTGGTGGTCAGAGGGCCCAGTGGCGCCAGTGTTCAGCAGCCTCGCCTCTGTCAGTGCGCCCCAGGGCTGCCATCACCAGTGTGTGAATGGGTGTTTGAATGGATGTGTAAAGTGCTTCAAGGTCCTTAGGGACTAGTAAAAGCACTATACAAATACAGGCCATTTACCATGAAATTGTGAAGACTCGGGTGGAGCTCAGGATTTATCAGAGGAGAGCTGCATGATTACATCTTTGTTATTTGTTTTCAGCACATCCAGAAGCATCCAGGCATGAATCTAACACACTAACAGATTCATGAGCTTTCATTGGTCACAGATTCAGCAGAAAGAAGTCTCTCTCTGTGTGCGCACTGCTGAGAGAAAGCAGCCAAGTTCAGCTGATTATGCTGTGATTCAGTCTAATCCAGCATTACTGAGGAGCAGTGTTGGGACCAGAGATGGGCAGTAACGCGTTACTGTAATCCGATTACTTTTTTCAAGTAACGAGTAATGTAAGGGATTACTATTGCAAAAACGGTAATTAGATTACCGTTACTTTCACGTAGGAATGCTGCGTTACTGCGTTACTAAAACCGTGATTTTTTGCGAGAACGTCTCATGACAGTGACGTAAGCGTGTGAGACGTTCGTGACAACAGCTGTGTGCAGATCATAATATATCGAGTGCGGGACAGAGTGTAGCATGCAGCGTTTAAAGCGTGGAAGTACTGACCTTATTTTGAGTTTGATTCCATAAAAAGTGACAAAAACATTAGTGTCCGTTGTGCGTGGGAAGAAAACTTCTTTTTACAGCGAAAAAACCCCTAAACTTCCAAGCAAGCAGCGAGTGTACTATGACGTAATGTGAAATTCACAGAGAAACTCGCAGATTCTTCCACTGACCGCTGCGGCACACCTGCACCAGGGTAAACCTCCGGCTACCCCAGTCCTGCTTTACAGGTGAAAATAGAGCAACAGGACCGCTAGTCTTTGATTTTATTTATTTTCTGCTGTGTTTTACTTGCATCTATTTGAAAGAGTGAGTGTAAACACAAAAAATATTTTATTTTATGGGCTGGAATGTGCAGAAAATAGGTTTAAATGTTAAACAAATTTCTTCCAGTCAGAGAATGTTGCATATAATTAAGTTTTTGCTTGATGCATAAAGTTAAAAGATTAAAACTGTCACGTTTCTGGGTCTATCGGACCCAGTATTTTGAGTTTATTATGTTTTGGTTTATTTTTGAGTAATGGATTGTTTTCTTATTATCTTGTTGTGCTGATTATGGTGGTGGTGGTGATGGTTACTAGTTTCATGTTTCTGTTTATTGGTGATAAGGATTTGTGTTCTCATGTGTGGGCTTAGGTGTCTTTTTCTGTCTGTCTCTCAGTATCGAGTCTGCGTCTTTGTGTAGTGTTCTTGTTTCCTGTTTTATTGTGAAGGTCTGCGTCTCATGTGAGTGTGTTCAGTTTTACCTCTGTCTCGTCTTGTTAATTACTCCCAGCTGTGTCCACCACCTGTGTGTAATCTCCTTGTGTTTCTCTGTGTGTATTTAAGTCATGTCTTTAGTCATTGTTGTTGCTGGTCCGTCTGTGTATCCACCCTGCTCCATTCTGTGTGTCTCCCTGCTGTCCGTTGCCTGCTACCTCCGCTCATCCTCCTTCATTTCAGGTCCTGGTTTGTGTCTGTAGTTTAGTTGTTCTCAGTTTAGTTAGTTTCGGTCCCGTGTTGCTGTTTTGTCCATTTCATTTTGTGTTCAATAAATCACCTTCACACCTGCACGACTGCCTGCGCTTGGATCCTCTTTTTCCTTTTCTCACACGGCTCTTCTCACTCGCCGTGACAAAAACTAATAAAACAAGTTTTAAAAAGAGACTTTTCCATTTGATTACATTTTGTATGATGGATTATGCAGAAAAAGTAGAATTGGGCTGAAAGATCTATCGCTTTATCACCTATTCAGGTTGTAAATCGTGTTTTTAAAAACTAAGTAACTAAGTAATTAATTGCTTTTGAAAATAAGTAATCAGTAAAGTAACGGGATTACTTTTGGGGGGAAGTAATCAGTAATTAGTAACTGATTACTTTTTTCAAGTAACTTGACCAACACTGGTTGGGACTAACGCGTTATTAAGTAACGCGTTACAGTAACTATGTTATTATTGTGGTAACAAGCACGGTAACTAGTTATTATGCCAAAACCAGGAACGCGTTACTCGTTACTGGGATTTAGATAGGCTTGTTATTCGTTACTTCGTGTGGTGGCTATCGCGGAGCTTCGACAGATTCAGTAACATTAGCAAGTGGTGGAAGCCAGCAGGTGGATGAGAGAAAGTGGAGGCAAGAGGAGAGACCCGATGCGGCCGCCGGTCCGCGTGTCAGGTGAACTGAACTTCAGGTAAGAAGTTATGACCTGCAGTCTATCTGGGTCAGATATAAACCAAGTTTAAGTGGAGTTTATTTTCGTGCTGACTTTTTCCTACTGCGTGCTAGCTAGCATGACGGAGTTTCTATACAGCTGGGTGGGTGCTATGTTACTGATGTTGAACTTTATTTTGTTCATAAGGTTAGTTATTAGAGTTGCCAATCCTGAGGTGAAAAGCAACACAGTTTGTCCTGGACTTCAGCTACAATGAAAAAGACACAAAGCTGAAGCTGCACAGCTGCCTCGTCTTCTCTCATTCTCTCCTCTCCTGTTTCTACTTCAATCACGAAACTGATCAATGATCAGCTGATCGGCTTTTCTCTCTTGTTTATTTATCGCCCACTTTGCGCCAGAAAGAGGAAACAAGCGGATGTCGCGTTAAACAACAGCAGCACGTTTAAGCTTGATCAGCTGTTGTTAGAATTTATTTAATATTAATTTCTAGTATCAGCTGATGTTTGCTGGAGCCACAGCTTGTAAAAGCTGCTGGTCATGATATCGGTTTGGTTATCTGGTGAGAGGGAAACATGCAGATGAAACCAGGAGATTTCCTTACTGAATCATCAGAGCTGAACAGGTGATGGAGAAACAGGTTTACCTTTTAGGTGACATGAATGAGTTGAAGGGAAGTTATGAACTGTTTCTGAGAGACAAATAACACCAGGATCCTTTTCTATGTAGCTGACAGCTGGTAACTGTGCAGGGGCGGATCTAGCAAAGTGTTGCCAGGGGTCCGTGTAGGGCATTAACAGAGAAAGGGGGGGACAAGGAAATACTTTTCCTTATTATTCTCATTTAAAATGTCTCGCTTTAAAAAAAAATAATTATCTGAGTCTTACAACAAACGATTGATAGATTGATACATATATACCACCAGAACAGTGTACATCACTGTCACAACAGTGTTTGTTTTCATTCAAAGGCTTTATGATTTTTCCTATAATGGTGGGCCAGTCTCTAGTCAAAATGCCCGGGACGATTTTTTTGTCCCAGTCCAGCTCTGTATGCAGCTCATCTGCAGTCTGGTGTTACCTACATCTTCCTATTCAGAAGGCAGAATTTCCAAGTTCTGAGTACAATCAAAAGCACCACGACTGCAGTTTTTGTGTTGGATGTAAAAAGCAGGCTAGAATCATGGCGGCAGTCAACGACGGTCCAGGCGTGGGATTTCTCTCGTGGAAATGTGCACATTATTTTTTCCTTTCTGTTAGTAGGTGGCACAGTGCACTTGTGGCAAGTAAGCAAGATAGAAGACTGGCAATCTTACTGGGTATCCAGTTATGGAAGCAACACCTTAACAAGAGAAGTAAACCAAAGTTACTTTCTCTAGTAACTACTTACTCTGAAAGTAACGAGTAACTTGAAATAACTGAGTTACTTTTGATACTAGTAACTAGTAATGTAACTATGTTACTAATTTAAAGTAACTTACCCAACACTGCTGAGGAGCAGTAAGTAACACTCAGCTTAAGGACTGATGAAGAGTCTGAGGACAGAGAGTTTGGGCTCATTACTCATTCTGATAACATCTCCCCCTCTCATTCAATAAAGAAACACTGCAAGAAGCTGCTGTTAGCTCTTAGATTTAATGCACTTTACAGCACATTTCATGCTGCAAACATGAGGAATTCACTCTTTGAAATGTTCTCCTCCTGAAAGAGAAACAAATACATGTCCCACAAGGCCGGCCTCCAAAATCTCCATCCACGCTTTTCAGTCCCAAAGCTGACCCTGCTCCTCTTTAAGAAATCCTGACAGCAGCGCACACGCACACTGTGTCTGTGATGGTGTCACAAACACATACCTGCAGAGTCCAGTGTGCTGTAAGCAGGAAACAACAAAGAGGCCATGTGACTTTGACCTCTGGGTAAATACAAAAACACATGAAGGGGGAAATTATCTCTAGGGTCCTCTGCTGGACATGAGAGGAACTGCAAGGATCGGCTTCATTTTTGTGCCTGTTGTTTTTGTCTTTATCCCTTCACTGAGCTCATTTTGACTTATTTCACTTTTCAGGACATCAGCAACCTGCTCTTAAATATAATGAAACCAAAGGGTGCTCACCTAAAGTGGTGACTGTGTTGATCATGTGACCCACAGCCTCACAGTCTGTGATGTCATCCTGTCTCACCTCAAGAGCTCAAACAGGCTGATATGACTGTGTGAACCGAAAAGGTCAGAGCAACACTTTGTTTACACACCGCTTACATTCAGAGTGTGTGAGCTTTAATGGGGAAGCTGCTGTGCTGGGTGACTAATGTGAGGTGGAGGGCAGAAGCTGGAGTTCTGGATCAGATCCACATGACAGAAAAGCGAACAGCTTCAGTCCGAGTCATTCCTTTGATTCCAATCAGCACATTTATTGATCATTAGTATCCACATTAAACATTAAGCACTGATTCATCCACTGAGGCTCTAACTGCACACATACATGAAAACATGATATTTATCTTATAAAAACATGATGTTTATCTAATAAAAACATGTTTATTATTCAAAGATGATTGAAAGCCTTTCCAGGTGAGTTTGATCCAGGAGGGTCTGAAGCCAGAGTCAGACAGAGACTGTGCAGAGACTGTAGAAGGACAGAGCAGCAGCAGATCCAGATACACTGATGATCCTCTGTCAGATCCACAGGGACACACAGGGATGATGCTGGACTCTACATTGTGTCTGACAGTGGAGCTGTTCTCAGAGCAGTTCACTCTGCAGCACTGACAGTCATCTGCACTTCATTCCTCTGTCAGTCACTGCTGGATGAAGCTCTCCTCTCTACCTCCCAGTAACATGGCCCAGTCAGAGCGTCTCTACACACAAGCTGCTGTTGCTTCAACCTCTCTGGATCATCAGGACACAGCTGCTCCTCTCTCAACACACACACACACACACACACACACACACACACACACACACACACACACACACACACACACACACACACACACACACACACAGTCCTGTTTACCATCATCACTTCCACCTGCAGAGAGAAGGAGGAAGAGCAGAGGAGATAAACGAGTGTTTCCAGAGACTCTTCATCAGCTGCCAGTCAGTGATGCAGCACATCCAGTATAAAGAGCAGCAGGGACTTCAGTGCTGGGACTGTACTAGGACTCATTGTTGCTTCACTTTTTCTAATCTTTGGATTTTTATTGAAGTTGATGAAAATGTTTTTCACTCCTAGTTTTAGTTTGGACTTTCATTCATTAGAAGAAGCTTGGTGTGTCCACTCTGAGCTCTGTAGGAACCCCAACAACAAGCCCAACAATCCAGATGGACGGTTCCAGCTGTTAACTGGAGGAATTCCATCCAAACATCTGCTCTCACTAAATTCTTCCTCACCTACAGACTGTGTTCTTCACTGTTTTAAACTTGGAAATGAATGCAGTCATTGGTCTGCGTGCTGCTTTGTTCAGAGGGCTGATTGGCTGTTGACAGTGTTTGAACAGAGTGTGTCATCTGTTACTATGGTGACCATAAAGGTCACAAAAAGGCAGAAACAGGAAGTGTTTGTGTCCAATCCTGAAGCCTGTCACCATTCTCCTCTCACAGCTTCACTGAGAAGCTGCAGCTTTACAGGAAACACTGGATCTTTGTTTCATACTGACTGTGTTTAGTACAATACTGCTGACAGCACCACCCACTCACTCCATCACTCTACTTACAGCAGACTCTCCAGTCTGTAATCTGGACTCTGCTGAAGATCACACAGCTGCTTCACATCTGGATCCTTCAGGTAGTTTCCACTCAGGTCCAGCTTTCTCAGATGGGAGGGGTTGGACTTCAGCGCTGCTGCCAGATAATCACAGCTGATCTTTGACAAACCACAGTCCTTCAATCTGTATAAAGAACGAAAGATGAAATGACCAAAGATGAATGTGATGCTGACTCAGCAGAAGACTTGGACTCATTGGATTCCAGCTTTGATATCATTGATTTCAATGAAGAGCTTTGTGATTGTAGCAAAGGGCTGGTAGTTCTGAGAGTCCCACTGATGAGGTGTTTGTGTGGAAATCTCTTAGTGGGACCAAAGAGAGAAAAAGCCCTGGTCCTGATGCCGTGGGAGGGAAATGATTGAAGTGTGCTGTGAGGAACTGACTGGGAGATTTTCACACATTTTCCAGTCCTCCTTGGAACAACAGGAAGTTCCCAGCATATGAAAACAAAGGTTAAGTGTCCTATGGCACTCAGTGATGATGGTGCTGTGGCCCCACCACCTCCACCTCTTTGTAAAGGAACTAACTATAATCTGAAGCTTCAAATGGAACTAAGACTTGCTCCACCAGGTGGCAGTGTCTGATGAGACAGTGTTAGTGGAGCTGGCATGTACTAAGCAACAGGAAAATGCAGGACTTGGACTGAAATTGGGAAAAGTGGTTAGCACTAGTGCTCTGGGATCCAGGGTATAATTGGCCGTTTTTGACTTCTTTTGATTTTACCTCTATATTTCACCTTTAAAAACTGTTTATCTTGCCTTGTTTGGTATCATTATTTTCAGCACAACCTCAAATATCTCAAATTTGAGTTATTTTTTCCATTCTGGCATACTATATTAGCACAATTGATCTAAGTTCAGACAAAAAATTCAAAATCCGAGTAGAAAAATGTTATATGTTTTACTGTAAAACCCACAAACATGTTTAACAAATCATTTTCATAAGTTGAAATGTAAGTTATGAATGTTTTTTTTTAAAATAACCAATTATATCTATTTACAGAACAATCAGGTGTGCTGCATCAAATAAAAAGGCACACACATTATTTGTGCCAGTCCAAAAAAAATTATTTGTGTTCAGTATAAGACAGAGGAGAACACCACAGGCCTAAACCCTGCAGGTCTGAAAGCAGGAGGTGGATCAGTCCAGTTTTCCATGTGGAAACAGCGTTTACACTGGGATTTGCCTTTGGTGGCTTTTGAGCAACTGTTACATTCAGCAGTCTAACTGACACAAAATACAAAACAATAACTACACAACAAACTAACTACAGCCTCCAAACATGCTAAACGTCACTAATGTCTCACATATGAAAACTCGCTCTCTTTTGCTCGCCCGCTTTCCATCGGGTGTCACTCCTAAAACTTCCCCTTCTCCCTAAACACCCAAGTGTTGCCATATAATTTTTTTTAATGGCTGACATGTTCTAACACCAATAGGGAAGGGGTGTTTTTACTTTTACTTTTCACTCGCAAGAGGAGAGTGTTTGCTAACGCTGTCCATAGAAAACGCAGTTTTTACCATTCTTCCTGCTGTAAACTCCACTGTTTTGTTCAGAAAAAAAACATAGCAGGTATTTTTTTGTCATTACAATCTTTAACTAAAACCTATTGGTCAGCATCTTATTAGCTTCATTACACAAAAAACTGATAGAAACTAACAAAATTCATAAAAATGTCCACTCATTCATTCATGTAAGCTATCTAATGCAGCTTTGATCTTCGCAGTCTGGTTTATAAAATTCATTCCTCACTCACCTCAGAGTTTCAAGTGCACATTCTGGACTCGCAAGAAAGCCACACAGCTGCTTCACTCCTGAATCCTGCTGGTTGTTGTAGGTCAAGTCCAGCTCTCTCAGATGGGAGGGGTTGGACTTCAGTGCTGCTGCCAGATAATCACAGCTGATCTCTGACAAACCACAGCCCCTCAATCTGTATAAAGAATGAAAGATGTAAGTTTATTAGACAAAGTGCTTGAAATCATTCAGTGTTTCATCATCTGTTCAGAGCTGAAGAAGGTTCAGAATGTAGAAGTTTAGAAAATGGAAACTCCAAACAGCTGAAGCCAACAGGAAGCAGCTTCAAACAAACACAACAAGAGAAAAAACTCTGAATGTTTCACATTAAAGTCGTACATTTATCATAAAAACAGGACAAAGACTTGAAAAAGTCGTGTTTTCCTTCCAGGAACCACATGGCTTCACTTTTAAAGGTGAAGTGTGAAAGAAACGGACATATTTGAAGTCCAACACCTTTTTCCAGTCACATGATTAAAGCAGACAAACTACAAGCTCATTTTCATTCCAACAAGTCATCTTCTGACCTGGACTAACAACACTGGTCTCTATGTGCAGCTGGCTGTGAGACCAGTGCTCAGGGAGCGTCTACAAAGTGCAACACTGAAAGGAAATCAGACACAAATGTCCTTTCACACAAATTTGAATCACATTTTCAAATGTGATTTGAATTTATTCATAAATTCAAATGTGATTCAAATGGTCAGACAAAATAGGGTCATAATAAACTATAATGAAATGTTGTGTATTAGCAGCAAGTTATTGAATCATTTTCCTCAGAAACCAAACAAAATGATTGACAAACATCATTTTACAAACTCAGTGTTGGACTTGGATCAGCAGGATAAGCTGATGTTTAAAGTCAGTCATATTTGGAGATTTCCCACAATAATCAAACCAAGTGCTTATGAAGAAACTCCATCGTATTATTGTTCAACATGTCCCAGGGTTCCTCTAACCACATTGGAACCTGTAGAAATGCAGCATTTTCTAATGATTGGAGTCTAAAGTCAGAATATGATCCTTCTACATCAACTGATTTAAACATGGTTGTGATTGAACTGCAGCAGATTATTGTTGATCATCAGAAATTCTCGGGCTAGGCTCCACAAAAAAGATTTCCAGTGTCTGATGGGTCTGTCTAGCACAGGCCCAACGCTGGAACGAGACAATTTAAGTACACAGCAAAGCAAGACACAAGCAGGCGAAGGTCTTTGTGTTACTCATGCATGAGGGAGACCTGACCTCCATCAGACTCTCAGCCAGGTTCCCTATAGTCAAGATGTGACCCTGTGAAGACTCCCCAAAGCTGGTGCAAGGAGTCTAGCGGTCCATCTGAACAAAAGGCTCTTATAGTTAACCAGATACAGAGTAGGTGTCCTCCTATACAATAAATCAATAAGAGAAGCTATAACCTCTCTCCTGACCTTAAGTTGTGTGTGCATGCCAGAGTGCTCTGGGAGGCACACAGAGTATCAAAAGACTGCTAAGGATCAAACCTCTATCAATCTACAACTAATTATAAAACTAAGCATATATGAGTAAACATTTCTAAGCATAAATGACAATCAACAATATAAACCTGATCATCAGAAATCCTCAGGCTCAGCTCCACAATGATTTCCAGTTTCTTTACTGTAAATGTACGTACAGCAGGTCCTGAGAAACATTAGCAGCATGGCAGCTGAGTGTCAGCTTCCTCTTCTCATTCTTCACCATTAATCACAATTTGTTTTTCATTCATGTCCTTGTCACATTTACTTTTTAACACTATTACAGTTCCGTCACAGATTCACTCATACACAGGATTCATACAGATGTGAGGAGCACACATCTGTTAGCTGTTCTTTCTTTCATGGTTAAGATTGTAAACTGATCTACAGCTGACTGACACTCCGAGTCATTTCCTCATTCCTAAAGTCAAAGCTCAGGAGAGATTTCATCTGCACAAGTTTACTTTGTAACAAAAGCAGAAATCCCAGTTAAACATTAGTTTGCTAAACATGAAGCTTTTACAGCCAATCAGTCAGTCTCTCTCTCTGGCTCTTGACGAAGGTGGTCGCACTTTCTCCCTCTCCCTTCCCTTATCTTTCCTGCTTGGCTTTCTCATGTCTCTGTCTAGTCTTGTCTAGTTCTCTCCCTTTACCCTGAAAGAGTCTCACAGTCTGTTCTCTAAACCTAAAAGACGAATTATGGATTTGATCAACTGGTCCCTGAACACCCTCTTCTCAACGAGAAGTCTGGGCTCGGGAGGGCCCGAATGTCCTGGATGGATGTTCCCTGCCGGATACACGATGGACGGGTGGAAGGACTGGAGGGTCGTGTGCCTGGCGGGACTGTCGATCGAGGACATTGAAGACATCTACCTTTTCGGAACCATGATAACAGGGTTCTTGCTGATCAGCTCTGGCTTGGCCCTGGCTTATTGAAGAACAAAAAAAAGGGGGGGGGGACCTGTTCAAATCCCCACAAGGCTGCCCGCTATGTTGATTGGAACGATGAAGCGAGCTGTGGCTTCTCAGAATGGGCTCATTAGACGCAGCACAGATGACATCTTGGAGAAGCTTGCGGCTGCTGTGAGTACTGAGACTGACAACATCTTGGGGAGGCTCACCGTTGTTGTGAACATTCCTGCTCTATGAGCAAACTAGATAACATCTTGGGATGGATGGATAACATTGTGAAGAGGCTCACGGCTCTCCAACGGGAATAGTGAGAGACCAGTGATGGACATTAGATCGACTGTAAAATTGACACGCAGTGGTTCGCACTAAAGAACACCACCACTTTTCCATGCAGCTACCATATCGGCACCAGCTGCGGTCTCAAGCCTGGAGCTGAACATAGCAAACAATTTCTCCCCTGATAACAAACTGTGCTTAAACTCTTGGTTCCAAATGCCTTTGTGTCCTTATCTCTAAGGCCGAGCTGGACGGCGGGTCTGGGCCCAGCGCTGGATGAATAGCTGCAAAGCAGGATGGCTGTGTCTGCATCAGCTTACTTCTCACCCCTTACCCACCTCTGTTGCTTGTCACATGCTTCAAGATGTTGTGATGTGGACATTTGTGCTCTCTGTGCAGAGGAGTTTTTGTTTTCTGTTCTCAAGCTGTCCTCTCATAGGAGCCCAGCATGAGTAGAGGTCTCTTTTTCCCCCTCCTCCTCAACTTTCCCATTGTATTGTACATTTCAGTGTTTTTCCATAATACTAACGGTCTCCGACCCGTCTCCCCATGTGATTTCTGTGTTGTGTATGTAAAGTCGGGGGGGCTCTTGATCAATATATCAGGATGGGAACAGCAATGACATCCCAGATTTACCATCAGCTCAGAAAAAAATCTGTGATCTCCATCTTTGTAACTCTGACTCTGTGGACGGTGTTGCTGTCAGATTGGAAGTTTCCTGCACTGCAAACATTTACTATGTTGCACAGTGATCAATCATTGTTTGACTCGAATCAATAACACTGATGGAAACGTGTGTGTCGCAGGTGGATTTTGGAGATGAAGTAAATATCTGAGTGAAGATGAGGCTGAAATCACTTTAAAACTAAAACTGAACTCAAACATTTTAAAAGCAGCTGAAGATGCTCTGATTTTAATCTGATTACATTCCATCATGAAATGTAATCAGATTCCAGCTGAATCATTAGATTTCAAATCAAATGTAAAGTTAGGATTCATTAAGCTGCTCAAGTTCAAGCTGCTTAATGATGAGCATGGACATTATAATACATGATCGCTTTTGTTTAAAGTCTGTGATGATGACAGAGTGACCCACATTGATTCAAACTCTTCTTCCCCCGTTTTTATATCACGCAGCACTAACACGTCTTCATATTCCTGCTCCTCTGGATTCACATGGAACCGCTGCTCTTTATTTATCCGTTGCTATGGTGAATGGTAGTATCGGCTCCTGACTGATCAGCTGATCTGGAACAGGAAACTGAGTTTGTTGAAGCTGCTTCCTGGAATATACATTATCTAATATGAGCTGATCATCATCATCATTATTATTAATACCTTATTCTCCTCACAGAGCACTGCGCTCTCAGACTGCAGGCTTACTTGTGCTTCCTGGGATATTAAAAAGTAGAAGTTTAAATGTGTTTCTAATAAAAAGCTTTGAAAAGAAATGCTTGTATGTTTAACTGTTTGGGTGAGCTCACTGTAGCAGAGGAGGAAATAATCAGAGCCAGTTTCAAAGTCTGGATTATAAAACAGTTCTGTCAGCTGAACATTTTCAACTGTGTGTTCATGGTGTCACTAAATGAGAACATGAAGCTGTGATTGGCCGACATTTTGAACACAGTTAGCACACACAGAGGCAGACTGTCTAAACCCTCAGAACAAAAGCTATCCACATGTTTGTCAGTCCAAATACTTCATGCAGTTATTGCTCTAATCACTGCCGTCACACTGTTACAGTCAAAGCTGCAAATCATTCACAAGTAAACTTCGGGCGTTTATCAATATGCGTACTTGTGCGTAGTTGCGTTCTCGTGTACTCGTGATACGTCATCCGTCGGAGACCAAGTACTGTTCCAATTCGAAGTACGGATCAAGCCGAGAACGCGAAAAAGTCCCGGATGTGTTCTCGCTCCGCCCGTTTTATCGAGCATGCATCGGTGTGGACTTGGTACAGCTAAATATGCCAGAATGCATTTCGTCCAAAACTCAACAGCGGACTCCCGGCACATCGTTCCCCCCCCTCCCGCTCGCGGTCTTCTCACTACTCAGGTTAAAGAAACTCCAGCAGCTGTCTATAGTATTGAGTGTCCACTAAAATAAAAATAAAAGCGTTCTAACATCTCACCTGCTTTTTATTACTAAGGTATGTACACGTATGTACATGTACACTATTTTTATTAATAGAGGTTTCACTACTGAGGTTACAAATGATATATAAGTCACTTAGATCACTTCTAAATGTTAATGTTTGGTTTATTTGAGTGTTTTATTTGTTCCTGAGTAAACCGGTTTGGCTGTGATTAAAGTTAAGCTGCATAACATGTTACTCACAGTTAAATTAAGAGGGGACGGCAGTAAAAACTCCGGACCTGTGACATCATCACGTACGCTGGTGTTCCGACTGTACAAATCGCGAGTCCGTGCTCGCGTTCTCGGCGAATCCGTACTCCCGTGCATTCTCGGCCAGTACGTACTCGCCGAGAACGCACGGGAGTACGGACTCGCGTACTTGGGAATTGAGAAACGGCCTTCACATTCATCAACACTCAGTCTGATGTCGTCAGTAAATGACTCACATGAGAGCATCTGACTACCTGACCAGGTGGCATTACCCAGCATGCCATGTCAGTTTGTAAATGTGCAATAATTACTGCTCCAAACCGTTTCTGTTTCACATATTGCACAGACTGATTGTGCTGTGACCTTTGACCTGCTAAACAGAGTCAGCTGTGGATTACTCATTTTTGTGTCTGATACTGAGAACTGTGAGGAGGAACAGAACACAGTTAATCGGGGTCCCCTTTCTCTGAACTAGGAAAGGTCGGCCAGCCACTCGCCACCCTGTGGAGGGCCGCGGGCCATACTTTCAGTATCACTGTTTGAAATGTGAACATTGTTCTGCTACAGTCAATGGACTAAACGAGAGAAGAAGAAAACAGACTTTACCATGAAGATCCTCAATGTGGATCAGTATAATATCAGCCTGATGTCTGCAGTTTAGTGTCAGCACAACTTTCACACCATATCCATCTCAGCACAACTAAAACATGCTGACTGACCTCAGAGTTTCAAGTTTACATCCTGGACTCTCCAGGAAACCACACAGATGCTTCACTCCTGAATCATGCAGCTTGTTGTTTCTGCTCAGCTCCAGCTCTCTCAGATGGGAGGGGTTGGACTTCAGTGCTGCTGCCAGATAATCACAGCTGATCTCTGACAAACCACAGCGGTACAATCTGTATAAAAAATGAAAGATGTAAGTTTATTAGACAAAGTGCTTGAAAACATTCAGTGTTTCATCATCTGTTCAGAGCTGAAGAAGGTTCAGAATGTAGAAGTTTAGAAAATGGAAACTCCAAACAGCTGAAGCCAACAGGAAGCAGAAACAAACACAACAAGAGAAAAAACTCTGAATGTTTCACATTACTGTCGTACATTTATCATAAAAACAGGACAAAGACTTGAAAAAGTCATGTTTTTCCTTCCAGGGACCACATGGCTTCACTTTTAAAGGTGAAGTGTGAAAGAAATGGACATATTTGAAGTCCAACACCTTTTTCCAGTCACATTATTAAAGCAGACAAACTACAAGCTGATTTTCATTCCAACAAGTCATCTTCTGACCTGGACTAACAACACTGGTCTCTATGTGCAGCTGGCTGTGAGACCAGTGCTCAGGGAGCGTCTACAAAGTGCAACACTGAAAGAACATCACACACTCATTTGCTTCCAGCACTTTCACACAAACATCTACTGTCATTATTGTCACCAAACTCTGTGGATCCTTTATTGCAAATTCAAATGGGATCAAATGGTCAGACAAAAGAGGGTTATGAGGAAATATGATGAAATGTTGTGTATTAGCAGCAAGTTATTGAATCATTTTCCTCAGAAACCAAACAAAATGATTGACAAACATGTTTTTACAAACTCAGTGTTGGACTTGGATCAGCAGGATAAGCTGATGTTTAAAGGCATTTGAGTCTCGCTGTATGAGAGTCCAGTTATTCCTCAATATTTATGGATGATGTTCTTTCAGTGTTGCACTTTGAGCCTCACAGTCAGCTGCACATGGACCAGTGTTGTTAGTCAATGTGGGATTAATCCAGTCAGAAAGGATGAGAATAATCACAGAAGTACCCTGGGTAAAGATGAAGCACAAACTGCCTAGGCCAGGGGTGTCGAACTCCAGGCCTCGAGCGCCGGTGTCCTGCACATTTTAGATATAACCCTAGGTCAACACACCTGAATCAAGCGATCAGTTGATTACCAGGCCTCTGGAGAACTTCAAGACATATTGAGGAGGTAATTTAGCCATTTAAATCAGCTGTGTTGGATCAAGGAAACATCTAAATCCTGCAGGACACCGGCCCTTGAGGCCTGGAGTTCGAAACCTGTGGCCTAGGCTGTTAGTCTCTCCCTAAATCAGCTACAGGAACAATAAAATAAGCAGTGATGGTTCCACATCTGATCCAGAACAGAATGACATTAAAGTGATGTGATTACATGGAACTGGCAGTACTAATGTCAGCCATCATGTCCCACCTTCACTGGAAGCCATCTTTGGCTTTGTCAAACTCTGCAGGAAATATCCCAAAACTGCCATTTCTCATTGTACAACTTCAACAACTGCACATTAATTAAACTTCGTACATAGACCCGCAATCTCTGATTGCTCTGAAATCTCACTGACAGCCAATAGAAATAAAGAAAAGTCCAGACTGACAGTCTCTGTGGGGTTAGGCAGTGAACTGCTCACGCTGCATTCAAGTGCATCACAAACTATTGGAATTGGCTCCAACCTTGTGAAGCAGACATCCTACCAGCTGCTGTTTTGAACATTTCTAATATCGTCATGAACTGTAATAAACTCTGTTAATGAACTGAGAACTATTTCTACATTTGAAACTATGGATTTATTTTCTCATTCACTTCTGTACGTTAGTGTTTAAATGAATGTTAGACTGGGCTCCATGGAAACACTTGAACTGGTCTCAGCTGCCTTCTTTCTGTAGTCATTCCAACAGAGTCCTTTCTCTTCTGCAGCTTCTGTTTGAAATCCTCTCACAGAGCCTGAATCCTGCTTTGTTGTCATGTTTGGGCCTGTGTTAGGCTGCTCTGTGTTCTTCTGCTTTAACACACACCTCACCACGGCAGCTGTGTGGGTCGTCTCTGTAGGAGCCAGATCAGCTTCTGATACCATGATCATCATCACAGCTCCTAACTTCACCTTTATTAGCTTTGACATTCATGTCTTTCTTTTCTCTCTCTCTCTCTCTCTCTCTGTTTCCACACAAGCTCAAAGTCTCTTTTTATCTGCTGTCATCAGATCTTCAACAGTCTCATTCACATCCCTCACACACTCTACACCCTCATCAGCACTGACTTCATCTTCACTGACTGATGGAGCACAACATGAACCTGTGGAGGCTGAAAAACTGTCCTGTCAAACATCTCCCCATCACCACTCCACTTCTGTCAGCCTTTAAATGAACACTGCTCAAGTCTGTCACTTCTATTTGGAGCCAAAAGGAAAAACTGTTGTTTAGTCGTTTGGAAAGACACAACATTTGAAAGCACTCAAACTTCTTCACATTTGTCTTCAGACACATCCTGAACATTTAGAAACTGAAGAAAGTTTCAAACATCAAAGATCTGAAATATAGAAAAACAACAACAGCTGCAGTCAGTGAACTCACCTCAGAGTCTCCAGTCGACAGTTTGGACTCTCCAGTCCAGCACACAGAAGATTCACTGATGAATCATCCAGCTTGTTCTCACTCATGTCCAGCTCTGTCAGATGGGAGGGGTTGGACTTCAGAGCTGAGGCCACAACTTCACAGTGAGTCTCTGAGAGTCCACAGTTAATCAGTCTGTGATTACAGAAAATATAAAATGTGTTATTATAAAAGCAGAAAATCTGCATTATATTCAAATTCAAATTCAAATTCAAATTTTATTTGTCACATACACAGTCATACACAGTACGATATGCAGTGAAATGCTTATACAACTGCTCGTGACCTAAAGAAAAAAGAAAAGGCTATGAATAAGATAGGAAATAAATATGAAAAATTAAAAAGGGTAAATTTAACTAGGAAGGAATAAAATAAAATATATATATGAGTTTGTTGAAAATAAAATAACTGTACAACACAAATTAGAATGAAGGGCAAATTTAACTGGGAAAAAGAATAGGATAAAATAACTGTACAGCAAAATACACAATACACAGAATAGAAATATATAAGAATGTATGAAGAAATATAAATATATATACAAATATATAAATATATATACAATAACAGCAGCATTTTA
Source organism: Pelmatolapia mariae (assembly GCF_036321145.2). Taxonomy (NCBI): domain Eukaryota; kingdom Metazoa; phylum Chordata; class Actinopteri; order Cichliformes; family Cichlidae; genus Pelmatolapia; species Pelmatolapia mariae. The sequence continues at coordinate 35,530,175 of NC_086229.1, forward strand.
CAAGTATTAAATGGAAATGAAGAAATATAATGTCCAGTGTTGTGCAAACCACATTGTAGGTGTCTTGTGCAGTGCAAATATGCTTAAAGTGATTAAGTGTAAACAAAGTCCAGACTGTCCAGTGTGTGTGTAAGAACCATATGTGTGGGTCAGTACTGTGTGGTGGTGTGATTGAGAGACCGTGTCGCCTGCGGGAAGAAGCTCCTCCTCAGTCTCTCTGTGTTGGTCTTCAGGGAGCGGAATCGCTTTCCTGACCTCAACAGAGAGAACAGTCCGTTGTTGGGATGGCTGAGGTCCTTCACGATCTTCCTGGCCTTGGTCCAGCACCGCCTGCTGTAGATTGAGTGCAGGTCAGGGAGCTCGGAGCGGATGGTGCGCTCAGCTGATCGCACAACCCTCTGTAGAGCTCGTCTGTCCTGCATGGTGCTGTTCCCAAACCAGGTTAAGATGTTTCCCGTCAGGATGCTCTCTATGGTGCATGAGTAAAAGTTCCTGAGCACCTTGGAGGGCAGTCGGAAGTCTCTCAAGCGTCTGAGGTGGTAGAGACGCTGTCGGGCCTTTTTCACTACGGTGCTGATGTGACAGGATCATGACAGGTCCTACGTGATGTGAACTCCGAGGTATTTGAAGCTGTCCACTCTCTCCACTGGGCACTCATTGATGACAGGGGTCTGGTAGTTCCTCTCCTGCTTAGTACTGAAGTACTGAAACTCTATAAACACAGACTGAATGTATATGAAGACAAAACAGAGTGAGGTCATAATCTGATGAATCTGCTCTTCACATCTGTGCTTCAGCTCCTCTTACTGTGTTTGACATGACACAACGATTGAGTCTCTCTCAGACCTGCAGACTTTTAATGAGCATCTTTGATTGGCTTTAATCTGCAGATGAAGGAGGAAGATGGTGTCACATTTAGGCTTCCATAATGTCCACAGTCTGTCACTGAGATCTGATCCATAGTCAGAGTGAAGACACACATTTGGACTGTTTCCTGTTTTGACTCCAGAACATTTTGAATGAGTTCAGCTCAGTGAAGAGTTACAGCTGGAAAGATGATCTCTGTTTGCTACCTGCTGTCAGGTACGACTGTTCACGTCCACACGCAGGAAAAACCTGCTGACTGTTACCAAACGGAGCAGAAATCTCATCACTGGACAATAAAGATGAATGAACTCAGAGCTGCTGATATCAGATCTGATTTCAGGGGAACTAAACACAGAAATGATTGGCTCATTTTAGCTTTATGAGCCATTATCTGCTGGTGTGTCGCTAGTTGGCAGAACATGATTTGTATTCCTGTTCAGGGCTTCAGTGTTTATGAGTCCAGATCAGGGGTGGGCAATCTTAGTCCACGAGGGCCGGTGTCCCTGCAGGTTTTAGATGTGTCCTCGAACCAACACAGCTGATTTAAATGGCTAAATTAGCTCCTCAACATGTCCTGAAGTTCTCCAGAGGCCTGGTAACGAACTAATCATGTGATTCAGGTGTGTTGACCCAAGGTGAGATCTAAAACCTCCGGGGACACCGGCCCTCATGGACTGAGATTGCCCACCCCTGGTCCAGATCCAGGTGACAGCAAGTCAAAATGATTACCTGTCTGTGTCCAGCAGCAGCCTGTATTCACTTTGAATATTGTTATAACCTGACATGGATCAGTTTGTCTTTGATTGGTTTGTAAATGTCACTGTTTCCATTGGACCTGAGTGACGGTACAAAGACAGAGAGGGAGAGAAAGGAGAGAGAGGATGGAGACAGCAAAGAGAGAGCAAACACAAACAGGTGAGAGTGGACAGGTGACCAAGGTCAGCTTCCGTTTGACCCACAGTCACTGATGATGACTGCACATAACCAAGCAGTGTGTTACTCTGATATCAAATATGGATCCTGCTCTTATAATAATGATCATCAGATGATATTATTGTGTTATTTTGTAGCTGAATACGATGTTTGTGTGATTATCAGTGAAAGCAGCAGTGAGGAGGATGGAGAGAGAGAGAGGACAGAGGGTGAAGTTAGAAACACTAAAAGGATTTTTCATGAATTTCATGGATGATTTGAGTGATTTCCAGCAGGACACTTAAACATGTCAGTGGACGTCCTAAAGAACATATTCATTGATATGAAACGTGTCATTGAACAGGATTAATATCAGTGCAAACATGGTGGAAACAGCTGTGACTACATGGATGTGACACACTTCAAATCTGTTCCCACTCTTGGATTTGGGATCCATGGAGCTGCTGCCGAGTCTGTACAATAAAGGATGGTGTGGAAGGTTGCAGCATACGGACAGAAACACTGTGTGGTTACAACATAAACCTCCCACCGTCTATACAGCACTGATGACATCATGACGTTTGGCGAGCGCTGCCAGGAAGTTAGCTCATGGATGTAAACAGCAGCCAAAAACACAGCAGTGAATTCCATCAGCAGAAAACAGGGACGACATTTCAGCAGCAACAACTAAACATTGAACAATCAGCTCTGTGATTAATGAGGACATGAAGTCAGACATTGGTCATTAGGAGCAGCAGCAGGAATGAGAGTGGATCCATGTGGTGCTGTGACATTAGCTCACATGTTCAGTCCAGATGTCAGCTGTGTCTTCTCACTCAGTTTGTCCCACTGTTGGCAGTAAGAGAGCACAGCTGGTTCACCTCTGAGCCTCACCCTGACCCACAGCTCTGTCACTCATCAGGACAACACACTTTAATCACACTAAACCAGAGTCTTCCTCAGCACCTTCATCCTCACTCACCATGTTTATGCCACTAAACTCTGTGTCTGTAGTTCTGTCTGTAGTCAGAGGAGAAGCTCAGACGGTGACTGCTCTGGATATTTGTCTCTGTTTGTAACATCAGAGTTCACTTCACTACAAAGAAGCTCTTCATAGATTCTTATTTCTGTCTCTCTAACAGGAGCATCTGAATGACCAACAACAGCAGCAGCAAGTTTAAAATACTGCCCCCTAATGACACAACACAAGTACTACATGTAGATGTGAGTCTACAACACACAGCAGCTGTGTCCCAAAACGTCGGCTCCATCCTTCGGAGGACCCGGGCTTCGCGGTATACGTGAGCCGGGTCCTCCGCAGACCAAGAAGGCCGAAAGTGCAAGGTTGTGAAACGGGACGGTCTAGCCTTCAGATTTGCGTCACTGCTGTGGTGGAGTTTAATAAACTCGGCTGTCTGCTCCTTGCTGTCTAAAATATAACAGGCATAAATTATCGACCGTTTCACACTTCTGTTTAATTAGTTTTCTGTTTGACGTTTATTCAGCTGTGTGAAAATCCCGGAGGAACCCACCCGATAGATTAATAAAGTTTTATTTAATCTAATAATCTAATAACTTTGATCTCAGCCAAACCGATTTACTCCGGAACAAATAAAACATCGAAAAAGGCAAACAATTACATTTTTATGTTATCCGAGTGACTTATATATCATGTTTAACCTGAGTAGCGAAAGAGCGGGGGTCTGAAAACGATGAAGCCGGGAGTCCGCTGCTCTCGCCGGCTGGAGTGACCATTGAACCCCCCCGGCTTGCTATCGAGCGGGTGGGTAACAGACTGTGGCGGAGGTGTGGTCCCGGGCGCGGCTGCAGGGGAGGAGTGGCGCAGTGAGCTCGATGGGGCGGTGCTGGAGAGGCAGGTGAGAACAGCTGATGGCGTTTGGACTGATGACAGTTTTCCTGCCTTTTTAGTGAGACGGGAGAGGAGCGGAGAAAGAGGCGGAACTCAGCTGAGACCGGAGCTGTCAGACTGTGTGCTGTCACAACAAACAGAAATCTATAAATAAACGTGGCCGCTGGCGACAAAGTACTCTGCGTGCGTGTACGTGTGTGAAGTGTATTTCACAGTGGTGCCGAAACCCTCTTTACGTGGGGATGTCTGACCCACATGTTGCGCCGCCCGCCCAGCCTTTGCAGTTCTTGGCGCGAATGCTGGCGTGGTTGGCAAAACTGAGCCAGGATCAGGCGGCGGCCCAGCGCGATCACCTGGCCAAGCTGCAGGAGCAGGCAGACCGGCAGACCCAGGTTCTGGAGCGGCTGGTTGGCGCGGCCGCGCCGCCGACAACCCCCCCCCTGTCGGTGGCGGTGCCCCGGATGGGCGACGGGGATGACCCCCAGGTTTTCCTGGAGACTTTTCGTGCCACGGCGGAGGCCTGCCAGTGGCCGCAGGTGGAGTGGGCTCCGCGGTTGCTTCCTCTGCTGTCAGGGGAGGCTCAGACGGCGGCCCTGAGTCTGCCACCGACCTCGCGGAGCAGCTTCCAGGATGTGAGCCGGGCGGTGGTGGACAGGATGGGGCTCACCCCGGAGGATCATCGCCGGCGGTTTCAAGCCTGTCGGAGGACCGGCCGTTTTCCTGGGCCCGGAAGCTGCACGACGCGGCGGTGCGCTGGCTGCAGCCGGGTTCATCGGAGGGGGAGACGCTGCTGGTGGACAAGGTGGTGCTGGTGACATTGGCGTAGGACCATCTTGCTGCCGGAGCGGGGGAGCCCGGGGAAGGCGGCCGGAAACCGGGCAGACATGCCCCAGTACCGGCACCAAGGCGCCGGGTACCTGCGCCGGCGCAGGCAGAGCGGGCGCCTGTGCTAAGCCCCACTAATCCTTTTGCTTCGTTTGTGCCTTCCCAGGGATCAGACATGAGCAGTGCCACCCCTGAGCCACGGAGAGCGGCACAGACGCCGGGGCAGGAGTGCTGGAAGTACGGGCAGCCGGGACACCTGAGGAGGGACTGTCCTCTGATGGAGGTGGAGCAGGTGTTTCGGCCGGCCATACCAAAAGCGCCTTTGCGCCCGCTCCCACTCATAGAGGTCCCGTTTGAGCGCATTGGCATGGACCTCATCGGGCCGTTTCACCGGAGCGCACGCGGCTACCGCTTTGTATTAGTCCTGGTGGATTATGCAACGCGGTACCCGGAAGCAGTCCCGCTGCGCAACATCTCTGCAAAGAGTGTGGCGCAGGCACTGTTTCAGGTCATCTCCCGAGTCGGTATCCCGAAAGAGATACTGACTGACCAGGGCACTTCGTTCATGTCTCGCACACTGCGGGAACTGTACGAATTATTGGGCATTAAATCCATTCGGACCAGCGTCTACCACCCTCAGACGGATGGGCTGGTGGAGCGGCTGAATAAGACTTTAAAGTCCATGATTCGTAAGTTCATTACTGAGGATGAACGCAATTGGGATCACTGGCTAGAGCCTCTGTTATTTGCAGTGTGGGAGGTGCCCCAGGCCTCCACGGGATTTTCTCCCTTTGAACTGCTGTTCGGCAGGAAGCCGCGTGGGGTGCTCGACCTGATTAAAGAAAGCTGGGAGGAAGGTCTGAGCCCCGCTAAGAATGAGATTCAGTACGTGTTGGACCTGAGAGCAAAGCTCCACACTTTGGGGAGGTTGTCACGGGAGAATTTGCTCCAGGCTCAGCAGCGTCAGCAACGCCTGTATGACAGAGGGGCTAGGCTCAGGCAATTTTCACCGGGAGACAAAGTGCTTGTGTTACTCCCTTCCTCCAGCTCAAAGTTGCTCGCCAAGTGGCAAGGGCCCTTTGTGGTCACACGGCGAGTTGGGGACGTTGACTATGAGGTCACTCGGTCGGACAGGGGAGGGGCCACGCAGATTTATCACCTCAATCTCCTTAAAGCGTGGAGAGAGGTTGAAACCGCTGCTCTGGTAAGCCTGATTAAGGAGAGAGATGAGTTGGGGCCGGAGGTACCAAATTCCATCATTCCCGCCTCCCTCCCTTGTGATGACCATCTCACACAGGCTCAGAGAGCGGACGTTGTCGCGTTACAACAGCGTTTTGCGGATGTGTTCTCCCCCCTGCCCGGCCGAACGGCTCTCATTGAGCACCATTTTGAAACGCAGCCTGGCGTGACGGCGCGTTCACGGCCCTACAGGCTCCCTGAGCATAAACGACAAATTGTTCAGAGGGAATTGGCAGAAATGCTGAAAATGGGAGTGACAGAAGAGTCGCACAGCGCCTGGTGTAGCCCCATCGTTCTTGTGGTAAAGAAGGATGGGTCTATACGGTTCTGTGTCTACTATCGTAAAGTGAATGAGGTGTCACGCTTTGATGCTTATCCCATGCCGTGCCCAACCTGGATCGGTTGGGCACGGCCCGTTTTTTCACGACACTGGATTTAACCAAGGGCTACTGGCAGATTCCCTTGTCTGCCGAGTCCAAGGAGAAAACGGCCTTCTCCACTCCGTACGGTTTGTACCAATTCGTTACGCTTCCGTTCGGCTTGTTCGGAGCCCCGGCCACCTTTCAACGCCTCATGGACCGGGTGCTGCGTCCGCACGCTGCATATGCCGCCGCCTATCTGGATGACGTGATCATCCACAGCGACACCTGGGCGGAGCATGTGCAGCGGGTGGCCGCGGTCCTGGAGTCCCTGAGGGGGGCGGGGCTCACGGCCAACCCGAAGAAGTGTGCGGTTGGACGGAGGGAGGTGCAGTATCTGGGGGTACCACTTGGGGGGCGGGCAGGTGCGCCCACAGGTGGAGAAGACGGCGGCTATCGCATCCTGCCCGCGGCACAAGACTAAAAAGGAGGTGAGACGGTTTCTGGGGCTGGCAGGTTACTATCGTCGTTTCATGCCGGGGTTTGCGCAGCTGACCAGCCCCTTGACCGATCTCACCCGGAAGGGTGCTCCAGATCTGGTTCAGTGGACGGGGCCGTGCCAGGCGGCGTTTGTGCAGGTAAAAAAAGCTCTCTTTGGAGAGCCACTGCTTCACACTCCTAACTTTTCCCTCCCTTTTGTTCTGCAGACTGACGCCTCGAACAGAGGGCTGGGGGCTGTTTTGTCCCAGCAGGTGAGGGGGGCCGACCGTCCCGTCCTTTACATCAGCCGGAAGCTGACGGAGCGTGAAAGCCGGTACAGCACCGTGGAGAAGGAGTGCTTGGCTATCCGGTGGGAGGTCGACTCCCTTCGTTATTACCTCCTGGGGCGCTCGTTCACCCTCTGCTCGGACCATGCCCCGCTGCAGTGGCTCCACCGCATGAAGGATGCCAACGCCCGGATCACCCGGTGGTATCTGGCTTTACAGCCATTTAAGTTCAAGGTGGTCCATAGGCCGGGGGCGCAGATGGCTGTGGCCGATTTCCTCTCTCGCTCGCGGGGGGGGGGGGGGGAGTAGGTTCGGCCGGACGGCTCCCCGGCCTCAGTCGGGCGGTGGGGGTGTGTGGCGGAGGTGTGGTCCCGGGCGCGGCTGCAGGGGAGGAGTGGCGCAGTGAGCTCGATGGGGCGGTGCTGGAGAGGCAGGTGAGAACAGCTGATGGCGTTTGGACTGATGACAGTTTTCCTGCCTTTTTAGTGAGACGGGAGAGGAGCGGAGAAAGAGGCGGAACTCAGCTGAGACCGGAGCTGTCAGACTGTGTGCTGTCACAACAAACTGAAATCTATAAATAAACGTAGCCGCTGGCGACAAAGTACTCTGCGTGCGTGTACGTGTGTGGAGTGTATTTCACACAGACGTCTCCGAAAATGTCGGCACACTTTTGCAAATATACGATGTCTTGATAAACCAAGCAGATATTTGAAGTTTACACAGCTACTTTCTCGCCTGAAAATATGTTAAAAGTTTATTTTGTGACCCAGAAAGATTAATAAGACTAATTTTAAAACTTAGTAGCGGCCGCCATTGTTGGCAGCTGAAATTTGGCTGGGCCGCGCTATGAATTCTGGGATATGGTGGGCCAGGAAGGACACACCCGACCCATCCTTCAAATTCGGGGAAATGAAGGACGCATTTGTGTGCCGCATTTGAAGGAGTCGACGAATTGGGACAGCCTTCGTCGCCTGACTGTGACGTAATCGGCCTTCAAATGTGGCCTCCGGAGGATGCAGCTGACGTTTTGGGACACAGCTAGCGTATGACTACCAATGCAGGAAGTGCACAAACACATTTTATCTGAGAAACTCACACTAATGAGAGTCGTTTAGTACTGTGTATATCTGAAGAACTAAACTACTGATCTACACTAATCAATGATGTTAATGAACACATCTGGACTCACAGAGCCTTTCTGCAGTTCCTCACAGCTGGAATCAGTCTCTGTCGTCCCCGCTCTGATGTTTGGTACTTCTGCAGGTCCAACTCATCCAGAACCTCCTCTGACATCTGCAGCATGAAGGCCAGAGCTGAGCACTGGATCATAGAGAGTTCCTTATCTGACTTCAGGAACTCTTGGATCCCCTCAAATAATGAGAGGTGCTTCATCTCCATCAGACAGTGGAAGATGTTGATGCTTCTGTCAGGAGAGATTTCATCACTGTTCATCTTCTTCAGGTTGTTGATGACTCTCTGGATGGTTCCTGGACTGATCTCTGTCTGACCCAGCAGACCTCCTAAGAGTCTCTGGTTGGATTCCAGACAGAGGCCATGAAGGAAGCGAACAAACAGGTCCAGGTGGCCATTTTTACTCTGGAGGGATTTTCTCATGACTTGCTTCAGAAAATCATCCAACGATGACTCTTTATATTTTTTCCCAAAGAAGTCCTTCAGCACCTTTCTCTTCCTGTTGTTGTGACAGTGGAACATGTAGACAGCAGCCAGAAACTCCTGAATGCTCAGATGAACAAAGCAGTAGACTGGTTTCTGGAAGATCACACACTCTGTTTTGAAGATCTCTGTACAAACTCCTGAGTACACCGAGGCCTCTGTCACATCCAGACCACACTGCTCCAGGTCTTCTTGGTAGAACATGATGTTTCCTTTCTCCAGATGTTCAAACGCCAGCCTCCCCAGCTTCAGAAGAACTTCACTGTCAGCCTCCATCAGCTCCTGTGGACTCGTCTCATGTCCCTCATGGAACTTGATGTTCTTCCTCTTTGTCTGAACCAGCAGGAAGTGTGAGTACATGTCAGTCAGGGTCTTGGGCAGCTCTCCTCTCTGCTCTGTAGTCAACATGTGCTCCAGAACTGTAGCAGTGATCCAGCAGAAGACTGGGATACTACACATGATGTGGAGGCTCCTGGATGTCTTCATGTGGGAGATGATTCTGCTGGACTGCTCTTCATCACTGAATCTCCTCCTGAAGTACTCCTCCTTCTGGGCATCAGTGAAGCCTCGTACTTCTGTTAGCCTGTTGACACATGTAGGAGGGATCTGATTGGCTGCTGCAGGTCGGGAAGTTATCCAGACGAGAGCCGAGGGAAGCAGATTCCCCTGGATGAGGTTTGTCAGCAGCTGGCTGACTGATGACTTCTGTGTGACATCAGACAGCAGCTTCCTGTTGGTGAAATCCAATGAAAGTCTGCTTTCATCCAGGCCGTCAAAGATGAACAAAAGCTGAGAGACAGCCAGCTTCTCTGCTGTGACCTTCTGTAATGTTGGATGGAAAACATGGAGCAGCTCCAGAAGACTGTACTGCTCATCTCTGATCAGGTTCAGCTCCCTGAATGAAAGCAGAACCACCACACTGACATGTTGGTTCTCCAAGCCCTCTGCCCAGTCCAGAGTGAACTTCTGCACTGAGAAGGTTTTTCCAACACCAGCCACGCCGTTGGTCAGAACCACTCTGATGGGTCTCTGTTGGTCAGGTAAGGCTTTAAAGATGTCCTGGCACCTGATTGGAGCGTCATGGAGGGCGTCCATCTTGGAAGCTGTCTCCAGCTGCCTCACCTCATGTTGGGTATGAACCTCTTCACTCTGTCCCTCTGTGATGTAGAGCTCAGTGTAGATCCTGTTCAGGAGGGTTCTACTTCCTGTTTCATCACTTCCTTCAGTCACACGTTCACATCTCCTCCTCAGACTGATCTTATGTTCATCTAAAACCTCCTGCAGACCAACATCTGCTGAAAGAAACAGAAAGAAAACTCTTCAATGTCTGAACAACAACAAGAAGTCCAGTTTTCAGAAATGAGTCCATCAGCAGACAGATGTTCAGTCTTACTTTGTACACAGCTGCTCTGACTGGCTGTCTGCAGTCCAGCTCTGGTTCTGGATCTTTCTCCACACTGGGGACAGGAGGAGTCTCCTGATGAAGCAGACTGGTCCCAGTATGAGCACATGCACTGTCTGCAGAACCAGAAACATACCCAAAGTGAGCAGGTTCCCCTCCAGCATAAACTCTAGGCAGCTAAAGCTGTCAAGAAGTGCTGTGTGGCAAGCAGGAGTTGGACCCAAAATGCAGGCACTAAGACTGCAGGGATGAACTGAGAATGCAGATTTATTCGAAGACACCAGGAAAAGATACAAAACTAAAGTATACTGGGAAATAACAAACTAAACTCACAGCGAGATTCATACAGCATGAGGGACGACACGACACTGACTCAGAGAAACACAGGGTTTAAATAAATTGGGAAGCAACGAGGGGAATGAGACACAGAAGGAGGGCACATCTGGGAGAAATCAGAACTGATGGGACAAGGAAGCAAAGCAGAACACATTCACATAAGACACGGACCTTCAAAGTAAAACAGGAAGTATAACACAGAGACGCGAACTTGACACGGTGGAGACAGCAACTAAGAAACACAGAGACATAAACCATGAAGCAGAGGACTCTAAGAACCAAAATACACAGAGGGAAATACATGGAACACAAGAAACTAGACTCGAGGGAGTAACAAAAGACCAACCACGAGAACATAATTCACAATACAGAGTGACAGAAAACACAAGAAACTCAAAACATGCAAAGACACAGACCAAGAAACACAGACTTACACAGAACAGAGGGGGCACAAGAAAACATGAAGGGCAAGGGATCAAAACTAAAAACCATGGAATAAATCACACGAGTACAAAATACATAAATCAGAAAGAACTAAAAACGCTCGGTCGGGCGACCCAGGATCCTGACAAAAACAGTGAAACCCAACTTTTTTTGTTAGCCACACACGCCCATATTTTTCAAACTACATTGCGGTTTATTTCACACCTCAAACATTTAGTAAACAATTAAAACAAATAAAAGTAAACTGCAATAATTTACTTGTAGTAATAAAATAATCTACTAACTCTTTGAAGCTCTGTCCACACCTATATGGGTATTTTGGAAAATGCAGCTGTTTCTATGCGCCCTTTCGTCCAAAAGTAAACGGTGTTTCGAAAAGGGAGATTTTTTTTAAACTCCTTTTTTGCGTTTACGTGTGGACGAGGAATACAGAGTTCGTCTGTTTTGCGTTTGTGTGGGCGCCCCGTTAAAAACCTGTCAATTATGCTAGCAGTGTCCAAACATTCTTTCTTTTTTTCCTTTTTCTTACATACTGCCCCCTGAAGAATGAAGAATGACTTGTTCACTTTGTGTCACTGGGCGATTGTGGCTCAAGAATTGGGAGTTCGTCTTGTAATCGGAAGGTTGCCGGTTCGAGCCCCGGCTCGGACAGTCTCTGTCGTTGTGTCCTTGGGCAAGACACTTCACCCGCTGCCTACTGGTGGTGGTCAGAGGGCCCGGTGGCGCCAGTGTCCGGCAGCCTCGCCTCTGTCAGTGCGCCCCAGGGTGGCTGTGGCTAAAATGTAGCTGCCATCACCAGTGTGTGAATGACTGAACATGTAAAGCGCTTTGGGGTCCCTAGGGACTGAGTAAAGCGCTATACAAATACAGGCCATTTACCACTGTTTTGTTTTCTCCCGACACTCACTTCATATACACAATATCCTCATGTGAACCAACCTGTAGGAGCCATGGGTTAATACCTTATGTGGCTGCTAGAGGTCACCTTTTCTATTTTGGTATGGTTTGTTCAAAAAGGTATTTAAGGTAGACGCAGTAATCGCCGTCAGGTGTGTCGTTAATTGTAAGAAGGCAAACAGTTTGTAACCGCTGCACTGTTATGTTAAGATGATATTGGAATAAAGACCAAAAAGGACAAGATAAGTACTGCTGGAGTTATTGGACTGTTTAATTAATTCATACATACCAGTGACATCGCGTCAACCCCATTAACGACCACCTCAGTGGCTTCAAGCGTAGGCTTAGCCTCTGCACAACCATTCATTTATCTCGTTTATATGTTGAACTAATGGCTGACATCATATTACATGCTGTGGATTAAGAATATGATGTCACTCAAGTTTACATCTGCATGAAGGCAGTTGCACTGAATTTATTGGCTGATTTCCATGAACACCACTGTGGTTCAGTGTTGTCCTGATGGAGTAACAGCAGCCAGTATGATCCAGGCTTTAGCTGCTGGGTCTCTGTGTGACCTCTCAGACTGTTTAACAGATCAGACACAAAGAGAATCAGAGCAGCTCTTTAAAGACAAACATGAACCCACTCAGGTCACACTTTCCCCACAGATATGAGCATCACTGTCCTCAAACAGCAAATGACCAAGTCTAACATTTGGATCTTTTCTCTTTCATTCTTTTCTTTTTAATGAATCTTTGTAACAATCTGAGGATGTTTCAGGTCAGATTTATCCAGGAAACACAAACATGTAAAGGAGTCATCAGAGCTCTCTGACCTCGTTGGTCCAGGTTCACCACTGAAGTATGGAGGTAGATCTTTGGACCAGTCACTCCTCACAGACAGACAGCTGGACCCTGCAGACTGTGACCTCTGACCTCTGCAGACACAAACATGATTGAAGCAGCTGTGATCACACAGACTGCAGATAATGCAGCTGTTTCCTGTCAGTAACATCCTCTTAGATTAGAGTTCAGCTTTTTACAGGAAAACTGGACAAAACTGATTTTGGTTACAAATTCATTTTCATTTCCTCTCAGCTCACAAACACAGTCAGAAAATCAACCAGAATCAACACTGATTATAATGTCAGTGCAGAATTATTTCTGTTACTCAGTGAGTTCAGCTCTCTGACCTCGTTGGTCCAGGTTCACCACTGAAGTCTGGATTGTCACCTTTGGACCGGTCACTCCTCACAGACGGACAGCTGGACCCTGCAGACTCTGCTCTGTCCTCCTCTTCCTCCATCATCATCTTCTTGTGGACTTCAGTCAGTCTGAGAGGTAAACCACAAACACTCAGTGAGTTCACATTAACAGGAGTCATTGAGTTACAGTCGCTGACCTCTGACCTGTCATGTAAGCTAGAAACCAGGTCACATGATCCACATCAGGGATCACAAAAACCTGATCTCACCTGCTGACTTTGAAATTTAACAACAATAACAACAACACATCCGCGAGGGGCTCACAATAGAGCTGCTGCTCCTCCACATAGAAAGGAGCCAGCTGAGGTGCTTCAGGCATCTGACATCTTCCTGGGTGCCTCCTGGGTTCTTGGGCAAATGGTGAAGAGATTTTATCTTTTGGCTGCCCTGGGAACACCTTGGTATTCCCCGGACAAGCTGGAGATAGTGGGAGAGGGGGTCTGGGCTTCTCCGCTTGAGCTGCTGCCCCCGCAACCCAGCCCCAGATAAGTGGAAGAAGATGGATGGATGGATAGTCTGTATTTTTGAATGATTCAATTTTTTTTTATCAATTTTTAAACAAATATGACACAGAGGCCCAGAGTTACTGTTAATATCAACAATGTAATGTTGACCTTTGAGATTTAAACAGTTGTAGATCCATTACACACAGGGCACTCTACAGCCTGCTAACATGAAAACTTTAAATAAAAACAGCAGCAAAAGGTTTCACAGTAGTGCACACAGCAAATGAGACTAAGCAGAAAGAAAACTCTTCAATGTCTGAACAACAACAAGAAGTCCAGTTTTCAGAAATGAGTCCATCAGCAGACAGATGTTCAGTCTTACTTTGTACACAGCTGCTCTGACTGGCTGTCTGCAGTCTAGCTCTGCTTCTGGATCTTTCTCCACACTGGGGACAGGAGCAGTCTCCCAATGAAGCAGACTGGTCCCAGTATGAGGAGATGCACTGTCTGCAGAACCAGTGTCCACAGCTGGTAGAGACTGGATCCTTCAGGACGTCCTGACATTCTTAATGTAGAGATAGAAGGTGGAAAAATAAAGTGCCACACTTTGGTTAAATTGGAAAAATAATAACAGAATAATTTAATTTAATTCCATATTTAAAACTCACATGTAAAACATTATATTATTGAACTAACCCTAACCTGAAAAAGAAATAAACAAGTCTAATATTTTTATCTTTTTGTTTCATTGTTTTCTTTTTAATTAATCTTTGTAAAAATCTGAGAATGTTTTAGGTCATAATAATAATAATAATAATGGATTGTATTTATATAGCGCTTTTCGGGGCCCTCAAAGCGCTTTACATTTCCACTATTCAATTACAAATTAATTTACAATTCCACTATTCGTTCACACACTGGTGGAGGCAGCTACTGTTGTAGCCACAGCTGCCCTGGGGCAGACTGACAGAAGCGAAGCAGTGATATCACGCTGTCGGCCCCTCTGGCCAACACCAGTAGGCGGTAGGGTAAAGTGTCTTGCCCAAGGACACAACGACCAGGACAGACAGAGCTGGTGGATCGAACCGGCAACCTTCCGGTTAACGATGAGCTTCCCAATCCCCTAAACCACAGTTGGCCTTATCCAGGATAAACACAAACATCTAAAGGAGCTCATCACAGGTCTCAAGTTGTTAAAAACTCCCAGTTGTTTTAATCTTTGGGCTGAAGGAGGGACAATACTCGGTGTATACATGCTCAATCAACAATATTTTATTTTCATACAATTCAACACTTATTAGCATAAGAACCATCATGATGGGGAGAGATGCCTGAAGAGGGTCACAGCATGTCTCAAAATGGTGACGGGTTACTCAGCCTTTTATAGCCCCTAGTGGCCCCCACCCAGTCGTGAAAGCCTAAACATTCACATGTTTTCTCTCTTACGGCGCCTAAGTTATGACCTCGGCTCCTTGTGTCTCTGCTCTCTGTAACGGTGGGGGTATGGAATGTGGTCTGTCTCTCCTAAACTTAGACACAAGGTCTTCTGCACACAACATTCTCTTCATGATTCAGCAGTATGCAACGTCAAGAAACAGTGTAACACATTCAACAGTGTCAAATAATACAGGTCAATCCAATAGATCTAATGATTTTCACACTCTTTTAAGTCAGAAGTATAATGCAAATTAAAACTACATACTGCTCACACACTCTATATTAAGGGGTATAATATGATCTACAGCAGTATCATAATTCAACTACTTTGATTACAGATATAAGGTAACATATGATAACAGAATAATCTCACAATTCCCTCTCTTGATCTCTTAAAAAAGAGATCACTTACAACATACACTCCATCGTTACAAGGTCCAGTTCTTCTTGGTCCTGAGGCCCTCTGTCCCCCTTTAACGGGTCGATAATTGTCATTATTATTAGTTCATTAGTAAAGTTTGGATTTTGACCTTTGCACATGTCTTCATAGACAGACAGCTGAACCCTGCAGACCTCTGACCTCTGCAGACACAAACATGTTTTTTTTTCAATGATAAATTGAATAAATTGTTTGCAATTAGACGAGGAGATGTTGCCATCACGGACATGTTAACAAATCCTGCAGCATCACGTGGCACAAACACTTTGTGTTCCTGTCATCGGCAATCAACAGGAAGTTCATTAATAAAGGAGACGTGACTGTGAAGGTTCTCCTTCATCCAGCTGTTACACACACATCTGGGCTCACACGAGGAGCCTTTGTCTAACAAAGCAGCTGCTCTCTGAACACTTTTCTGAAGAGGAGCTGCACAAACCTTTGTTTGCTTTCTAGAGCAGCGTATCATCTTCACAGAGCACAGCTGGCACGCTTCCGTTAGCTTAGCCACCAGGCTAAAGTCAAACTACCCACTGCTAGCAGCTGTTTCTATCATAGTTTAGGATCCAGGTGTGTGAGGTCTAAATTTACACCTGTGATTAAAAAAAAATAGTTAAAAAAAGCCAATTTTGTCCAAATGTGTCTAAAACCAGATAAACTGACAGTTACAGCTGAGCCTGTGTGTCCTTTGAGATACTTCTCTCCTATAGAGATGCATTTAAGAATCCAGGAAACATCAAAATCATTTAAATCAGAGAGTTCATGTTACTAACAGCTCACCTCTCTGCAGCAGACACAGGCTGGACTTTAAAATCAAGGGCATCATCTTTAGACGTGTCACTCCTTAAGGACACAGAGCTGGGTGGAGGTCCAGGTGGGTTCCTGTGAATAATGATGGAGCAGTGATGCGAGTGCTGAGCTGTGGCATGGAGAAGAGTCATGGACAGTTAGAGATGGTCATCTCACCTCTGAGCTTTGGTCTGGCTCTCATGTTCCCCACACAGAGTGCTTTTAGAGGGAGGGACTCCCTCCTCTCTGTCCTCACACTGATCCATGCTGCTCAATTCAGCTCACACACACTTTCTACCTTCACCTGCAGAGGAAACACAAATCATTCATGTGCACATCAACTGAAACCCTCCTTTCCATCATGTGTGCTGTCCAAATATCAGCTGCTTCTTTCCTGCTTCATCTCAGTGTCAGGTACTTCTGGTTTGAGACCTTAGTTTTCACAGGAGCTACAGTATCCAGAGTCGTACGTAGTGAGGAGGTAAAATTATTAACAAGATAATCGACCTCTGTTGGAGTAGTGTTCAGATAGCTGCTCTGCTCTATGTTGGTACAGGGCATTGAAGATGATAACAGTGGGTGGATTATATTCTTAAACTTAGTTACAGCTCTTTCAGAAAGACATCTACTTTGATAAAGTCTACTCTCCACTGGTTTGTAATAAATTATTGTAAATGTCAGGAGGGGTTTCAGGAAACACTGTTAAATGTTCAGTTTCTATGCCATATGTTAAAACAAGATCTAGAGTGTGATTAAAGTGGTGGGTGGGTTCTTTTACATTTTGAGAGAAGCCAATTGAGTCTAATAACAGATTAAATGCCATGTTGAGGCTGTCATTTTTAGCATCTACATGGATGTTAAAATCACCCACAATAATTATTTTATCTGAGCTGAGCACTAAATCAGATAAAAAGTCTGAGAAATCAGAGAGAAACTCTGTGTAAGGCCCAGGTGGACGATATATGATAACAAGTAAGACTGGTTTCTGAGTTTTACAGCTGGGTTGGACAAGGCTAAGCATCAGGCTTTCAAATGAATTAAAAGTCTGTCTTGGTCTTTCCTTAATTAATAGGCTGGTGTGAAAAATTGCTGCCACACCGCCCCCTCGGCCTGTGCTTCGAGGTTTCTGGTAGTTAGAATGACTCGGGGGTGTTGATTCATTTAAACTAACATAATCATCCTGCTGCAACCAGGTTTCTGTAAGGCAGAGTTAATCGATTTGTTGATCAATTATTAAGTCATGAACTAACAGAGACTTGGAGGAGAGAGACCTAATATTTAATAATCCACATTTCACTGTTTTACTCTTTGGTTCAGATGTGGATACTGTATTGTTCTTTCTTTTTGATTTTTTATGTTTAAATTGTTTATTGCTGGTTTTTAGTTTGTTTTTTGTCTTTTTGGGAGCTGACACAGTACACAGCTCCATCCAAAGTGGGATGGATGCCGTCTCTCCTAACAAGACCAGGTTTCCTCCAGAAGATCTGCCAATTATCTATGAAGCCCACATCGTTTCTGGGACACCACTCAGACAGCCAGAGTCCGACATTGTTTTGGCAAAGTTGCACACCGATTCAATATTGATGTTAGTGACCTCCGATTGGCGTAACCGGGTGTCATTACTGCCGATGTTAATTATAATCTTACTGTATTTACGTTTACCCTTAGCCAGCAGTTTTAAATTTCCTTCAATGTCGCCTGCTCTGGCCCCTGGAAGACAATTGACTATGGTTGCCGGTGTCTCTAGCTTCACATGTCTGAGAACAGAATCACCAATTACCAGAGTTTGACCCCCGGCGGGTGTGTCGCCGAGTGGGGAAAAACGGTTAGACACATGAACAGGTTGGTGGTGTACCTGGGGCTTCTGTTTAAGACTATGCTTCTTCCTCACTGTCACCCAACCGCCCTCTTTCCCCAGCTGCTTGAGGTCTGCCGGTGTTCTGGGAATACATCCTACCTGGCAAACCATCCTACCCGTTGTTTCTGCGCATGCGCACAACACGAAATTCCGTGGCAAACCGTCCTACCTTTGTGAATATTAGCTAGAAAAATACTCTGACCGGTAAAATTAACTGCCAAACCATCCTACCTTTGTGAATGTCACCTACTTAAACAGCTAAAATTTAGTGGCAAATCGTCCTACTTTTGTTAATCTGAGCTAGAAGCATACTTTAATAGCTACATTTAAGTGGCGAACCATCCTACCTTTGTGAATATGAGCTAGAAGCATACTTTAACAGCTAAAATTCAGTGGCAAATCATCCTACCTTTGTTAATAACAGCTACACACATACTCTCACGGGTAAAATTAAGTGCCAAACCCTGCTACCTTTGTGAATGTTACCTACAAGCATACTTTAACGGGTAAAATGAAGTGGCAAACCATCCTGGCCAGGGTTCGCAAAATTTCAAAATCTCTGGTAGCCCTTCGGGCAGGCACTCTTCAGTTTTTGGTAGCCCAAAATAAATTTAAGTATCTCGAATAAAAAATTTTTTTTAATGTTTTGTTTCCTTTACAATATTATACATTAAAGTATAATATTGTAACAGAAACAAAAATTAATCAGAAAGTTGTTAAATACAAATCACAACTGTATAAAAATTACAATCATCAACTCAAATACTTGGTTCTAATTGAACAGAAATTTCTATGAACTTGTAAGAACATGAATCAGTCTGTGTCAGATCCTCAATCTGAAAATTCCACTGAAGTCAAGGGTAAGGGGTGAGTGGAACCAAGATCTAGGCCATTTGCTTTTTGAAGTTTGCAAAACTGCTAAATTTGGCCAATGGTAGTTCACTCTTTGCAACATAGCACGCTTTTGAAAGATTTTTCAGGACTTCTGCTTGTGCTTGTTTTATTTTTAGTATGTTTTTTGCAATTGCTGTTTGTTCTGGGAAAGATATTGCAGACTGGGTGCAGTATAATGCATTTCTTGCGTTTCTCATGGGTTCTGATGGGGTCTTTCTTAAAATTACTGGTCCTAGTTACAAAGGGGCTTGTCGACTCAAATGAAATGAAACTCATAACACACCCGGCAGAACATCATGTTATTTAGCTCGTCATATTCCAGCCACATAAATTCTTTTGTCCATGAAACCAAAAAAGCTGAGCTTTCTTTTTGCCTCATAGTCTGATTTGTCATAACTTTTCCGTTTTGTGGTAGGCTTTTATTTGGCTGCCCCTTCTTCACCCTGACCTGTCTTATTTGGCTCAGCAGAACTAAAATACTGGCGTAAATCCTGCTGTTTTTACACGCACTCACATAACGGTCAGCGATTCTCTGAGCAATCAACCTCTCACATGTTTAAACTTGCTGTGGGAGATTTCACTTGTCACGTTTGAATAGTAGCTAATGAGTGATAAGACGATGTCAGAGGAATTGGTGCGCAATTAATCGTCACTCACCAATCAGTGCTGCCGCTCTCTACACACGGTTCGCGCGATCGCAAAGTGAAAGCAAAAAACAAGCACAAATTCAAACACAATTTCAATATGTCACATATTGACAGTGGCTCATCGATGCCAATAACATAATTACTCAGCTACATTTGCGAAAGAAAATGCAAAAGCATTGACACATATTTTTCCTTCCTATGATAGCCCGACGGGCAGGGCTGAGATAGATTTTGGTAGCCCGACTGGAAAAATCGCTAGCCCCGGGACGTCGGGCTAGCGACAAATAAACAAAAAAGACAGATAATTAAAAAACATAAAATAAGTTATACCTTAGGGGTTTTCTAACAGATCTAGTTCAACAATGATATGATTCAAATCCAGAGCTTGTTTTTTGTCCATAAATTTAACAGATGAGAGAAAGAGGCAGAGTTCTTTGTGAAAAGTAAAAAAAGACGGCTTTGTTTTCAGAAAATGACATTTGTGAATGAAGAATTTGCCCATAATAATTATTACATTTCATGATTTAGTGAGTGTGTTTATGGTTGTCTGTGCAGAGAGGATTGTTGGAATAGTGATGATGATGTCCGCTATCACTGTCAGTTGCCAGTAAACACTTCATCAGACTGATGAATCTTTACGTGACACATTACTAAGTCAGTAGTATTAACTCTGTAATTAGGCGCCATTCTTCTTATTTTACGGCGCTGTTGTTCAATTGGGGGACGCTCTCTGTTAACCAGAAAAGCATGAATTTGTTTGTATATGGATTATCCATTGCTTAAATGTCCCGGTAGTCGAAAAGGAGGCACAGCGGTGCCTCCGGATTAAAGGATTAGAAGAGAAAAAAGATGAAGATGTCAGATCGCTGGTTATTGGAATTCTTTGCAAGATCGCACCTGATATGATATCAAAGCTTAAAGAATCTGTGGATGTGGTGCATAGAGTTGGGAAGAAGATTGAGAATAAGGTCCAACATATCATCATCATTCTGTTTGCTCTGAGACATGTGAAAGAGGAGATTTGGCGTCGCACCAAAGACTCGGCTATCTGTAAGAACGGTGGTTTCCACTTCGCTGAGGTAGGCTACTGCTGCGGGAGGACTGGGAAGAGAGGAGGCGGCTGTAGCCGCAAATTGAACAAGCCAGATGGGCTGGGAAGCGGGCCTTTTTCCGGGGTCCTCATGGATACATCGAAGGACGGAGGATTGGTGACATTAAATGAAAGACCTTATGTAAGACTGTATACAGTGGAATGTTATCAATGGGACAAAAGAGTTCTACTTAAAGTTAAAGATTATTAGTCACTGAGTTGGTGACAAGTGTTACAATTTAATCTCATATTTATATATTTTTCTTTTCTTTAAAAAAAAATATTATTAGTTATTTTCTTAGCATATTCTTGTTATGATTCACTCAAAAATTTCTTTTGGTTCATTAAACGTTCGGGGTTTGAAGGAAATTGTTAAGAGAAAGGCACTTTTTTTATTTTGCAAGGGGCAAAAATGTCACTGTCTGTTTTTACAAGAAACTCACTCTGTGGATGCTGATGTCACCTTTGGGCTAATCAGTGGGGAGACGAGATTCTTTTCAGTCATTGATCTAACAGATCTGGAGGTGTGGCGATTTGTTTTAATAAGTTCCCAGGGGAGATTATAACATATAAAGCTGATAGCAAGGGTCATTGGTTAACTGCAGTTTTGAAGAGCGAAGGCATATTTCTAATTGTCACAAATCTTTATGGACATAATAATGAGGGTCAAAATAAAAGTCTATTGGAAAATCTACCAAATGTTATTTCAGAGTTTAAAGTTATGTACCCCACAGATCACATCCTAGTAGGAGGAGACTGGAACATGACACCAGATGAGTGGATGGACAGATGGCCTCCTCGCTTAGGAAGGAGGCAACAGAATAACATTATTGAGAACTTTTCTATTGATAATGATTTTACAGACATTTGGAGAAGTTTGAATCCAGGAGTTAAGAATTATTCATGGTTTAAACCTAATGGAGAAAGCAGGTCAAGAATTGATTATTGGTTAGTCAGCGATTACATTTTGAGGTGTACTTCACAATCTAAAATCTCCAAAGCACCCCTATCTGATCACTGTTTCAATGATCTTGTCTTAGAACCAACAAGGATGAGACGTAGCAGCAGGGGATATTGGGAATTTAATGCCAGCCTTTTAAATAAGGACAAGTATTGTGATAAAATTAGACATATAATTACAGATATAAAAAATGATGACTCGGTAGTGGGTAATATACAGAAATGGGAATTTGTTAAATTCAAAATCAGAGAATTCACTATAAAATTCTGCAAAGAACTGAACAGGGAAAAACGGGAATATGAAAGTAATTTACTTTGTGAAATAACTCAGTGCTGTAGTAAAGAAAAACTAAACGTGCAAGAGAAAAACAAATTGATGGAGTTACAAACTAAATTAGATGATCTTTATCTAGAGAAAGCCCAGGGTGCCTTTATAAGATGGAGAGCCAAATGGATTGAGGCAGGTGAAAAGAACTCATCATATTTTAGTAAGCTGGAAAAGTGTAGACAGCAGAGAAATCTAATCTCAAGCTTGTTGATAAATGGGACTGAATGCAAAGATTTCAGAGAGATTGAAAATTTGGTGGTCGTGAAAATGGCATTAAACAAATCCCCAGGGACAGATGGACTCACTACTAATTTTTATCAATTCTTCTGGAAGGACCTAAGAACTTTATTGTTTGATGCATTAAAGGAATCGATAGAGAAGAAAGAACTGATGCCAAGCATGAAACAAGGGTTGATAACCATCCATCCATTCGCTTCCGCTTATCCTCTTCAGGGTCGCTGGAGCCTATCCCAGCTGTCATAGGGCGAGAGGCGGGGTACACCGTGGACAGGTCGCCAGTCTGTCGCAGGGCCAACACACAGGGACAGACAACCATTCGCACTCACATTCCCTCGCACATTCACACCTATGGGCAATTTCAATTATCCAATTAACCTATCCCCACAAACTGCATGTCTTTGGACGGTGGGAGGAAGCCGGAGTACCCGGAGGGAACCCACGCAAACACGGGGAGAACATGGTGGAATTGAACTCAGGACCTTCTTGCTGTGCAGCAACAGTGCTAACCACCGTGCCACTGTGCTGCCTGTGGGTTAACTGTGATGGGTGAACAGATAATAATCAGCCAGCTGGCAGATGATACCACCCTGTTTTTAAAAAATGAGGACCAGATTCCTTTAGGCAAGGCAAGGCAAGGCAATTTTATTTGTATAGCACACTTTCAGCACAAGGCAATTCAATGTGCTTTACATGATTAAAAGAGAACACAAAACATAAAACACTATAAGAGTAAAATACAATAAACATTTACAAGAAAGCATTTACAATAAAACAATAATCAGGACAATAATTTATATGAAGATATTAAAACAAACAAGTAGAGAGCCATAATAGGATCAGTTACTCATAAGCAAGTCTAAATAAGTAAGTTTTAATTTTAGACTTAAAAGAGTTCAACGTTTCTGCAGCTTTGTATTCTCCCGGTATTGTATTCCAGACGTGAGGAGCGTAGGAGCTAAAAGCTGCTTCTCCTTGTTTAGTTCTGGTTCTAGGGACGGTCAGTAAACAAGAGCTGGAGGACCTAAGTGATCTTGAGGGTTTGTACCATGATAGCAGATCTCTAATATACTCTGGCGCTAATCCATTCAAGGATTTATAAACTAATAAAAGCACTTTAAAGTCTATTCTCTGAGCTACAGGTAGCCAGTGTAATGACTTTAGAACTGGGGTAATGTGCTCTATTTTCTTGGTTCTAGTAAGAACACGAGCAGCAGCGTTCTGGATCAGCTGCAGTTGTCTGATTGATTTTTTTGGTAAACCTGTCATAATACTATTACAGTAATCAAGGCGGCTAGAGATAAATGCATGGATGAGTTTCTCTAGGTCTCCTTGTGTCATCAGTCCTTTAATCCTGGAAATGTTCCTCAGGTGGTAGAATGCTGACTTTGTTATAGCTTTTATGTGGCCCTGGAGGTTCAGGTCTGAGTCCATTATTACACCTAAATTTCTAGCCTGGTCGGTAGTTTCTAGTTGGACCAGTTTGAGCTGATTACTGATATTTAATCGATCTTTTTTAGGTCCAAAGATAAGTACTTCAGTTTTGTTATTGTTTAGTTGAAGGAAATTATGAGACATCCAGTTGTTAATTTGCTCAATGCATTTATTAAGGGTTTGGATAGGTTCAACATCACCTGGAAACATAGAAATGTAAAGTTGAGTATCGTCTGCATAATTGTGGTAGTTAATATTATAGGTGGTTATAATCTGGCTTAACGGGAGCATGTAAATGCTAAATAAGAGGGGCCCAGGTGATCAACCACTTCTCCAAAGCTTCTGACCTACAGCTAAATATTAATAAATGCGAAATTCTAGCTCTGCATGAGTGTCCCCTTCAAGCAATAAATAATATACAGATAAAAAAAGAGGTGAAGTATCTGGGCATTGTAATTTGCAAGGATAAGATATCAACAGAAAATAAGAATATCTGCAAAGGGACATAACTCTGTTTGGGAGAATCCTGCTAACCAAAATGGACAGTCTATCCAGACTAATCTATCCAGCCTTTACTCTGCCCATATCTCCAAAACTAATTAAATCCATAAATAATCTTAATTTTAGGTTCATATGGAGGAACAAATGTCATTATATAAAGAAAAATGATATGATTAAGAATTATGAAGAGGGTGGGGCTAATGCCATTGACTTTGATGTTATGAATGGTGTACTAAAATTGAAATGGTTAAGATCTTTCATTAGGAACAAAAATTCCTTTTGGAACATTATTCCCAATGTGATTTTTGGCAAAATGGGTGGAATAGACTTTTTGTTACGTTGTGACTTTGATTGCAGTTCGTTACCTGTTAAACTCTCAGCTTTCCATCAGCAGGCCCTTCTGTACTGGAAATTAATCTATAAATATAACTTTACCCCTCACAATACCCCTATATGGAACAACAGGTATATCCGTTTGTGTAGGAAATCTGTGTACATGGATGAATGGAGATCTAAAGGGATTTGGGCTGTAGCTCATTTTATGGATGAGAATGGGGTCTTATTAAAACATGAGACGTTTTGTGAGAAATTTGATGTAAGATGTACTGCTAAGAGATATAAATCCTTAATAAAAGCCATCCCAGTCCCTTTGAGATCAATGATAAAATAAGATATTGTGCACTCTAAAGTTTCTCCTGGACTGAGGCAGCTCTGCATAGCTGGAGTTGAATTTGATGACAGCAGGTTTACAAACAAGGTGATCAGGAATATTTTGATAAATGAAATTTGCCCTAATCCGGTTAAAAGAAATTATATCCTTAAAGAATTTGAGTCCATGGAGGGTACCGATCGGGTTTCAGCTACGGATCTTTTTTCTTTTTTTTTACTTTATTTATCACATTTTGGACATGCAGTCAAGTAAAACAGGAATCACATAAAAGATAACATTGTGGTATTACAATGAGGAACAAAGAGAGTGACAGGGACAGTGAGACAAAAGTGAGTACAAAAAATTTAAATAAATTAAGTGGAACACAAATAAACAAAAGTTTGCAAGAGCCAAAATCAAGTTAGCAGTTTCAAACGGTTACAGATGTTAACAGTCTTGAGAGCCTTAGTGTTTTTTGATGAGGAGATTGTCCTTATATATTGTGCAAGCTCCATTTTTAATACAAGAAGTTCAGGCTTTCTGTCGAGGACTTTGCTTTTGTGTATGTGAAATTTTGCCAAAAATAAAACCACATTTATAAAGAAGAAAGCATCATTGTCCTTGTCTTTAAAATTATAATAGCCAAAGATAACATCCTTATAGTATAGTTGATAATTAGAGAGAACAGAGTCAGTAATAAACTTGTGGAAATCCTTCCAGAATTTACATGTAAATTTACATGACCAGAACAAATGAGAAACTGTTTCAGGTTGCTCTTGACAGAAGGTACAATTTAAATTTATTTCAGCCACAAATTTGGACAAATATTGTTTAGTGGGGTAAAACTTATGAATCAATTTAAAGGAAATATCTTTAATTTCGTTTGTTAAAAAAACCCTTTGTGGTAAAGTTCGAACTTTTTTCTATTCAATATCTGTTACAAAATTGGCCCAATGAAATATGGCTGATGGAACAGAGACCATTGCATCCTGAAAGAGAGATCTTATTCTGGTATTTATAGACTTATGAGAGGAAAAGTTTATTTTAAAGGTGTTGTTAAGAGCACCGAAATCAATCAAATTTATACCTCCTTTATCATATGAATTTAAAGCTACTGATTTACGCAAGTAGTGAGTTTTATTTTTCCATAAAAAATTGTATAATAATTTGTTAACTGACTTACAGGTTGTATTATCAACATGTAGTGACTGGGCAGCATAGGTTAGACGGGAGATGCCTTCAGCCTTTGATAGCAGAACTCTTCCCTTCAACGACAGGTCTCGCTGTAGCCAATGATTAAAGATTTTTTGGGATTTATCTATAATAGGAGTGAAGTTTGTGGAGCATCTGGATTGCTCATTTTTTATAATTTGAATTCCAAGGTATCTTACAGAGTTTCTTACAGGTATTCCATGAATTGAAGTTGCTGAACAACTTTTAACTGGTAGAAGTTCACATTTATGCAGGTTGAGTGAAAGTCCGGAGGCTTTAGAGAATGGCTGTATATTGTTAATGGCCACTGAAACTTGCGAGGCGTCTCTGAGGAAGAGAGCTGTATCGTCTGCCAGCTGACTTAAGAGTATTTCTCTGTTAGCAATGACCAGGCCTTTTAAAGAACTGAGTTTAATGTGTGAATTAAGGAGTTGCACAGATAGAAGGAATAAATATACGGATAGGGGGCAACCCTGCCTCACTCCACGCTTTAGAGAGAATCTCGGGGAAGTACCAGTGGCCAGCTTTATGGAGCTCTTACTATTGGAATACAGTGTCTGAACGGCATTACAGAAGGACTGACCAAACCCAAATTTATTTAAAGCAGTAAACATAAACTGGTGCTCTAAGGAGTCGAACGCCTTGTAGAAATCTAAAGAAAGAATGAGACTATCATCCAGTACAAGTTCTGGGTAATCTATTATGTCTAAAATTAATCTTATGTTGTTTGAAATATGACGATTCTGCATGAATCCAGATTGACTCTCGTCAATAATTTTATCTAATAGAGGTTTCATTCTATTGGCTAGAACTTGTGCCAGTATCTTATAATCATTATTCAGTAAAGAGATTGGTCGCCAATTGTCTAAGAGCAAATGATCCTTTCCTGGTTTTGGAATGAGGGTGATCAAACCTTGACATAAAGTGGGAGGGAGTGCACCTCTATCCATACTTTCCTTAAAAACTTCTAAAAGAAATGGGGCTAAACTGTCAGCGAACTGTTTGTAAGACTCGGCAGTAAGGCCGTCAGTTCCAGATGATTGGTTAATCTTTAGATGTTTTATAGCATCTGCAACCTCGATCAAAGAAATTGATCTGTTGCAAAGCTGACTATCCTCCTCATTCAGCTGAGTAATTTTGTCTAAAGAATTAAAAAAAGTCAGACAAGCTTCAGGGCAATAACTAGAAGAATAAAGTTTGCAATAAAAGTTTGAACAATATTTTGCTATGGTATCCTTATCATTAGAAATTGTCCCATTAATATTTAGTTGTAGGATGGAGTTGGTGTTAGATTGATGCTTTTCAAGTCTGAAAAAAATAGGCTGAATTCTGCTCTCCTTCTTCGAGCCATTTTCTGCGAGACTGAATAAAGGCACCGTCAGCTTTGCGTTTGTAAATCTCATCTAACCTATGCTGCAGGTCAACCAGTTCTATCTCATCAGATTCACTTTTTTTTTTGCCAAATCACTGCTATATTTTCTAAAGAATTTTCCAATTTCATATTTCAAAAGTTCCCAGTTGCTACAAAATGTATTATCTGTGAGAGCTTTACTCCAGTAAAGTTTAATGAATCTCTGAACTTCACAAATCACTTCCTTATGCTCAAGAATGATACTATTTAGCTTCCAGTATGAAGTTTTAGTGATGGGGGAGGATGACAATGGGATTGTTAAGCCATTTTGTGGTCTGAGAGTGGTGTAGGATAAATATCCGTTTTAACTTTTTCTAAATCTTTTGAGATAAGCCAATAATCGATACGTGAGTGCCTAGTTTGAGTCTTATTACACCATGTGTATGTTGTAATAGTAATTTTACAATGTATGTTGAAGGGATATTACTGCCCTCTGTTGGTGCGTTTGTGCATTACATGCAATAAAAGACGTTCTTTAAAAACATCAGGTTATGGGCCCAGAGGTCGCAAAAAGACGCTGCTAACATGTTTTTTGGGAGTCATAAACAGAATTGTGGGATTCACAATGACCGGTGATCAGCTAGGGGCAATAGGTTCTGTAATTGAAGAGGAAGATCAAATTGTCACCCTTCTAGGTAGTTTGCCACCCAGCTATGCAACTGTTGTTACTGCTTTGGAGACAAAGATGGACAGTCTGATACTACAGTTTGTTCAACAAGCCTTAATAATTAACAAAAGCGAGTGCTTACTAACAACACCACTGTGTCCAGTAGTGTATCAGCTATGTCAGGGGTTGGCAACCTGCGGCTCCGGAGCCGCATGCGGCTCTTTAGTCCTTATTTTGCAGCTCCGCATGGTTTGGGCAAATAAATTAGAAGTATTTAGCTGAAGTGTATTTTATTTATGTTAGTTCTTTTTAACTTGCAGTTCTAAATTGGAAAATTATTGTGATATTGAAATATAAAAATAAAATTATATTCTATTATTTTTTCATCTCTCAAAATAAGAGTCACACTCACGGAAGCCGATATACCCGCTGAAACGCCATGCATTTATCGAGACTTTCAACCCCAGATAGACCAATTATGGATCTTCGGATCCACATTATGTCAGCAGCTGTTCTCCACTGTGAACTACGTTAAAGACAAACACCGTTCATGCCTGACAGATGACAGCTTACAGTCCTGCGTAAAGATGAAAGTCCCGATTTGCAGACGCTGTGCGCAGAGGTTCAGGACCATAAGTCTCATTGTAAACAAATCACGGCAGACCCGACGATGTTTGCATGAACACGCTTTTCAGCATCTCTTTCTTGACCACTTTTCACACACGGTTGCTGTACGCATACAGCCGGCTGTAGCTTTTCAGCTCACAGCCCAACATACACCACCAACAACACAACAGCACAGATAGCGCAGACGTAAAGGCAGCGAGGCGTGATTGCGGGTGGCGCTCAGGTGCGTCCGCCTCCCCTGCAGCGGCGCTGCAAACCATGCCCCGCCGCACACATTAACCAGGTAAAATACATATTTAGGCAGAATTTTGCAAATATCTATTTTTCATTTTTCAGCAGCATAGAGCTTTTTTCCAATTATTTTTTAAAAGTCAGGTCAAGGCTCCAACAGCCCAAAGGCGATATAAGGGTGGCGGCTGACAACAGTTTTTGTTTGCTACATGGATCATTTTAGTTCAGGTTGGTGTCTTTCCTTTTGTTATTTTTCTTTAAGAGTTCAAAATGTGTTGATTACATAAATATAATTTAATTTTCTCTATAGCACTTAAGGGATTTCATAAGCAACACACCATAGTTGTTCACACAAAGCATAAAGATAAAAAACAATATATATAGTGTTATCTTCATTTTAGATGTCAAAAAGTATTTGCGGCTCCCAGTGTTTTCTTTCTTTTCTCCAGCTGAAGTATTGCTGTACAGAGAACATGAAAACTGACATCTTAACCAAACCACTGCCTAGACAAAAGTTTGAGTATCTCAAACAGAAGATTGGACTGTGTTCAGTTTAAAAGGGTTATCATATGCTTAACATGCCTATATTATGCTTATGTTAAGATGTCAAGCATATAACTGTAATGTAGAATAATAGTTTTGGATAAGATGGACACAGTACATTTTTTTTGTAAGTTTAAACCAAGAGAGAAAATGTTTATTTTCTAGTAACACTGTGATATAGGTGCATAATGTTCTTTTTTTTTGGAAAGAAATAAGCAATGGCAGTCAAGTAAGTGAACTCCATGGTAAAATTAAGTGGGAGTGTTGTAATAGTAATTTTACAACGTATGTTGAAGGGATATTACTGCCCTCTGTTGGTGCGTTTGTGCATTACAAGCAATAAAAGGTGTTCGTTAAAAAAATCACTAAACATTGCTTTCTATTTTTGTGTGGAATTTATTTTCTAGACTGTTTTTTCTATCAAATATCAGTTAGATGTTAGATGCATATTAAAGATCTAATATTTGTGTGTGAATGTGCTCAGCAGCTGAATACATTCAGTTTAGTGTCATGAACAAGAAAAATCCATTAAACTGTCAAAGCAGAAATGATTTTACTAAAGAACAAAAGAACCTCACCGACTGATTTTTGACCTGCTTCTGTGTTCAGGGTTAATGGAGAGACGACGGTTTTGTTCCTGGAAATACAAACACACACAGTTTGTTGTGTGAAGAAATCAAACATGAGCTGAACAAACAGTAAAGTTCCTAAAGACAAACTGTTAAAGGAGGAAACAAAGCAAACTTACACTTTCGTCACACACCAACAAGAAGCTCCACTCCACAGCTGGACACTAAACACAGACACACAGGTGAGCTGCTTTCTGGAAGGAGGCGGGACTTCACCTGAAGCAGGACAGGTGGGAGGGCAGCTGTTATGTTCATTTAACAACATCGTTCAAACTCCTGAACTGATTTATATTGTGAAAAGTGAAGCTTATCTCTGGCGTCCTTTCACCATTTCTTCCCTTATTTCCATTTTGTCTAAACTTGAGGGGAACAGAGGGACATTTCTCTTTAATGCCATTTGCTCGCTCACAAACCAACAGGTTCAGGAAGCAGACCTGTGGCTGTATCCCAATTCAGGGTCTGCAGCCTTAAAGGCCGCATTTTAGGGCTGATTACATCACAGCGACACAACGAAGGCTGTCCCAATTCAAAGGCTGCTCGAAATGCGGCCTCAAATGCGTCCTTCATTTCCCTGAATTTTAAGGATGTGGCGGTGTAGACTTTGTGGCCCAACATATCCCAGAATTCATAGCACGGCGGTGGGTGTCGATAATTTTGCCGAAAAAAAAACAAAACGGTGGAAGTGGAGCTGCCGAAGAGTAAACTTTTAAAGGGAAGTACTGAATATTATGTCACTTATTTATGTGCAAGATTTGAGTGAAGATTTAAGGTGACAGGAAATATAAATAAATGCAGCTTGAATCTTTACTGAAGCTCAGTATTTGAAACAGAGTTCAAACTCACTGCTGTAATAACTAATAATGATTAATATAATGGTGTATGTGTAAGAAATATTGAAACAGAAACATTGTGGGTCTGTATACAAGGGCAGATATATATTACCCAATTTCCTTCAGGATCAACCTTCAGGATCAATAATGTTTTATTGAACTAAATTGAATAATATAATAAATAAATAAGGGTGGAGGGGCTATGGTCATTTAGGATGGAGATGGTAGTTCTACCAAAATATTGCACATGAGCCAAAATTCAACAGCAGTGTCAGGGTGGATGTGTTGGGGAAGTCTTTACACACTCTTAGTTTTCATTAAGAGTCCTGACAGCCCATGGGAAGAAGCTGTTCTTTAGTCTGTTGGTTTTGCACCTGATGGATCTGAACCTTTTTCCAGAGGGCAGGATGTTGAAGAGGTGGTTGTTAGGATGGAGGTGGTCCTTTATAATTGCCCTGGCTCTGGAGAGACATCTTGAGCTGGCAATTAAGTCCAGGGAGGGGAGTGGACAGCCGATCACCTTCTCTGCAGTTCTGATGACCCCCTATAGTCTTTATAAAGAGGGTCACTTTTCACTGATGTACTTCACCATGGTAACCTACGTTGCAGACTGTGAATGATTGAGGAGTCAAAGCATGAGCATGTCCTTTTAACCCTGATGTCCTTCAGCTGTGCTGTGTAACCAAAGAAACTGAAATGACCTGTGAGCTACGACTCTGAGATCTGACTGTAAACACTGAAACCTGATGTTCCAGTTTGAGGATCATCAACCCTCAAGGTGATTGTTTTTCTTAGTTTTTCACTGCCAGATACAAAGAATTACCTATGTGCCTACTACAACTTTAACACTTCAATTCTGAAGTGAGTGAGTCACTCTTATAAGCTTCTTCCTGCTCCTGCTGCTGTGTGATCTACTTGTTCATGACCCCTAAGTTTAATTCCATATTGCAGTTTGTCTCAGGTCCCTGAAGCATATACTCAGTCTTTATTACAAACATGTTCACTAACATAACCAACCGAAGTGCAGCTGTGGTGAACACCTACTCTGCCTGTTTGGTCCTTCTTCTTTCTGGTTTTGTGTAAAGCTGTTTAAACAGGACCTGTTAACATTTTCTCTCTTTTCTACTGAGCAGACAAACATGATGTGTTTTGGGTTTAATTCTGGATGAACTCCTTCTTTAATCTGACTTTTAGACATTTCACAGATTCTTTTTTTTGCTCACAAATGAAAAAAAGAAATGACAGAGATCGTCTGTACTCCTGCCCATGATTAAAAACACACACTATTCTATGTTTTGACTATTAATCAGTTTCTCTAAACAAATAAATCATATCACTTAAGGAAAGTAAAAACATTTAAAGACACAAATAAAATTAGTCTGACATAATGGATCCTGATCATGTACAGACTTTACTGTGTAGAAGCTGTGTGCAGCTTCTGACCTTCATCAGTGTGTTTGATTTCAGACGGGTTCAGCGTAAAGTTCACTTATTAACATGATACCTTGTACCTTCAGCCGTGTTGTGTAAACAAGCAGAGAAACTGAACTCTCAGTTTGTTTCTGGTACAGCTCCAATATTTGACTGTAAACACTTAAACCTGATGTTCCAGTTTGAAGATCATGAACCCTTAAGATGATTCTTACTTTTTTCTGTCAGATACAAAGACAACAAACTAACAGTCTTCTACAGTTATCAATAGTGTTTTTTAACAGAAGAATACAGTTAGTCGCTCGTATATGTTTCTTCCTTTTCCTGCTCTCAGCTCAAAGGCACAGTGGGATCGACTCATTGATGTCCCCTGAGTTTAACTCTATATTGCAGTTTTTCTCAGGTCCCTGCTGCTTACACTCAGTCTGCCTTGATGAATCCACACTGCTACCTTAGTCCTTCTTTCTCGGTGGTTGCAGCTCGAGTGGTTGGGTATGTCAGCTGCTAATCAGAGTGTTCAGTCCTCGTCTGTTTCAGTCTTCATGCAAATATCTTTGGGCAAAATACTAAACTCACCAAGCTGCTCTCTGATGCATCATGGTGTGTTTTTGGTTTAATTCTGGATGTACTTCATTAATCTGACTTTTAGAAGTTGATTATTCACTTTCTCACACACATTAAATAAGTCATCTGTACTCCACCTCATGATTCAAAAACAACAAACACTTTATTAAGTTATGGCTCACAGTTTCTCCAACTAAAACAAGTCATCATATCACAGTATTTATGGAAAGTAAAAACAATTAATGGAGAAATATTAAATCAGTCTGACATGTTTAATGGATGCCAATCATCTACAGATTTTACTGTTTAGAAACATCTTAGGTTTTATAATTTAATGTTAGTCTGACAGCAGCTTCTGACCCTCATCAGTGTGTTTGACTTCAGGCTGGTTCAGACAGAAGTTCACTTGTTAACATGAAACCTTGTTGTTTGCTTTGTTTGGAACAAAACTTTTTAGGGATCTGAAATCACATGAGATGTTAGTGCTGCTCACATGAATCCTGTGATGAAAGATGTATTTCACTGAATGTTTCTTCAAAGCTCATTTCAACCTGTTGGAGTCATGAATGAAAGTGCAGACTGAGAGTGGATCACATGATGTTTAAGGTGTGTCATGTGACATGTTCAGTATTGTCACACATGTTTAGATTGTCCCTGATATCATAACTGCTCAAACACTGATGATTATATTTGAAGAATTATTACTGATGGCAGCAAAGTTTGAATGGAGCTCTCTGTCTGTGCTGATTTGTCGCCCTCTGGAGGTCAAAACACAAACTGCATGATGTCACTGTAACCACCACAGTGACAGGAAGTGTTTTTAAATGACTGAAACACTGAAATGATGCTGACGGCTGTCGTTAGGCTCACTGACAGCAGTGCTGATGTGTTCATGTCAAACACTGACTCAGGTCAGACTCCTTCATCCTTCTCCAGCGTGAGGCTGCCCTCAGACCCACAGGAGCTCTGACCTTTGACCTCCTGTACACAGCTTGTTCTCTAAACTTCATTTATAATGCAAATATATTTCTTTCTGAGCTCTGCTTTGAATCTGTGCCAGTATTCACTGACATCACAAAGTTCTCATAAGACTCGACACAAGAAATAATCCTGACTGTGCACAAAAACAGCCATACAAGGACACAATTAAGGACAGATAAGATAAGATAACCTTTATTAGTCCCACACGTGGGAAATTTGTTTTGTCACAGCAGGAAGTGGACAGTGCAAAAGTTGTGAAGCAAAAATTAGAATAAAATAAAATAAGAATAAATACAGTACACAACTGTACAGAATAGAATAAAATAAAATACTATATACAGTAGAATAAAATAGAATAAAATATACAATAAGATAAAAATAGAATACAAATGCTGTATACAACTGAGTAAAAATACAATGATGCCAGAAAAGATTATTGCACATTAGTGTTATTGCACATGTGTGGATGTGTATGTTTGATCAGTTAAAGGGAGGACTTTGCAGCATCACGTCTGTTAGCTGGGCTTCTTAAATGAAATGATGGACATGGATCTGTCTCAGCAAGCAGCTTCTTCCTCCATGGATGTCCACAAGCATCAGTCCAGATGCTTTAGCCTCAGGGCCCAGCAGAAGGTGGAAGTGGAGGAGGATGGATCAGTGTGTGATGCCCTGTGATATCGAATCCCAAGAGGGCACAAAGCCAAAAAAAGGCAAACGCTCCATAAAAGCAGCATCATAACTATACTAGAAACAAACACAACTGTGTTGGTGATTCCTGCAAACTTGCATATCAGCCTTTGAAGGTTTTGTAGTATTGAGAACAAAGAGGTTGTGTTAGGGCTGAAAAGCCCTAACACAACCTCTTATTATTTATTTATTTATTTATTATTCTCTGTTCAAAGACAATAAATGTGCAAAATGTCTCATGTAGTATCAGCTTCATTTAAAATGACTGCAAACATTTAGAGAACATGTGCTGCTGTTTGTCCTACATTTCAACACTGAATGAACCCTGAAAACGTGATGGCAGGTGGCAGATTGGAGTCCACATGAAATATCGGCTGTATGAAGACTGGAAAATATAGATGATACAAATATGCAGCCAAACATTTGTGGACATGGATAAACTCTCTGATCCAAAAAGCAGGAAGTGACACAGCTAGAAAATGAAAGTGTGTAACAGCTGAAGTCAAATGTAATGCAGAGTTGAATCTGCACTTGGATCCATGTGTGAAAGGTCCACATGTAGGGATCACATGAGTCCTGATGTTTGTCAGTGCAGCTTGATAACTCCATCTACTGTGGGCTACATATACTGGGCTGGTAGCTCCATAGTGTTGCAAAGAAACTATTCAATGTGCAAATTTAAAATCAGAGGCTCTTCTAACACAGGAGCCATGTTGAGTTTAGATCACAGCGACCACCGGCAGTCTGAAATGGAATGAAGCCCATTGACAGCCAGCAGGTCTAAACAGGAACGCAGCCATTTGTATGCGTGGCAATGATGTGGCTGCAGCTGACACAGGATTGGTTCAAACTAAACATCATTTCACAGAGTTCACAAAGAAACTCACGTTTTTATCTTTGAAGATCATCATAAAGTAGAATTGATGGTCCAGCAGACAACAGCAGGAGGTTTGAGCCCTTCTGATGCAGCAGAAACAGGATTTGGAGGAAGATGTTAATAGATTAGAAAGAATTGTACACTGTGAATCAATGCAAGTCTTTCTAGATAGACAGATCTTTAATAATCCCTCAGGTAGGTTCCTCTGGGACAGTCACAGATAGAGACACCAATTCTGACGTCCTTTGAAAGTTTTCATCACTCGTCATGTACACAGATGTTAATTCTACATATTCCTAGTACTGAACTCTAAATCAATATGAAGAAAATGCTCCTACTAATCTGCATATATGTTGATATCAAATCCTTTTCCAGCACATGGATAAATCTCTATAAATCTTTCAGTCTGATCAGAATGGGCACAGTGTTGTTATTGCAGCACTCCCTGATGTTTGAAAAGCTAAATGTCCATTTTAAAGTGCGTAGGATTGTGTTTCCTTCCTTTGTGCAGTTCTTACAGTAAACATGTTTGAATGTTTCCTGTTCCCCTGATGCTTCTTCCTGTTGGATAAAGTTGCTTTGAATAACATGTTCTTATAGGTTTCAATGAACTTCAAACTGGGATCCACTTACAAAACTGTCTCATTTTATTGGAACGATCCACATTTGCATCCATTCACGGTACATTTGACATCTGAACACGTTTGTACACATGATGAAAGGACAGATGGTGTTTGTGTGTCCTTCTTAAACTTAGTGTGAATGTTTCATCATGTAGAACTACTTAGAACAAAGTCTTTGGGAACATTTGGAGAACACGTTTAGGAAAGTAACATCCTGGTAGAACATTTTCTTAAAGCAAAGCAGAGCTGCAACATGACTGTGAGGATTCACAATAATAAAGTCACAATACTTTATTATTATGAAGACTAAAGTGCACCTTAATGCTGCCAATGAATACACATGTTCTTTGTGAAAGCATGAGCACAGCTGACATGCACCACACTGACCCCACTCGCCCCATTTCTTCATCCACTTCTTGCTCTTGTGCTTGAAATGAGACGCAGACGCAGCAAAAGTCAGAGGCTCTAAAATCCACAAAAAGGGGGCTTGTTAGATCAGGATATTGATGTGATCCATAGAAAACATGGATAATACACCACTTTATTTGAAGACATCTGTAGCACTGCCTCAGGATGTTTCCACAGACTCCTCTGTGCACTTAAAGACTGTCTTTGTGACAGTCCAATGACATCACAGCTGTTTCCACCCCCAGTGTCTCAGGACTGGACACCTTTAAACATGTGGAGGATCAAACAGCCGTCCAGCTAAACATACATGAAACTATCAAAGCTGACAATCATTCCAATAACATCTAATGCTACATATATATAGACACAGGACTACAAGGAAATGGCTCTCAGCATCTGGCTGTGGGAACAAATGATCCCTGTTTGTGTTCAAATTGTGTGCATGTTTTAGACGTGTGTCACATGTAGAAACACAAAAATGACACAAAGATGTGTTTGACACAACTGTGCAGCTGTAAGTTGTTTCTAATGATTCATTGAAGCTCTTCTAACATTCTGGAGACAATCAGTCCATGAATCTGTTCAACACCACAACAATTTGACTTCAATGTGAACGTTTGCCATTAAATAACCTTCTTCATCCAGCTGACAGCATCCTTCATTCTATGATATGAACAGTTCCTCCTGTTGATGACAAACCTCTGACATGATCTGCTTGAGGAGCTTTTTCATGTGAAGCTCTCTGAGCTCAGGGCTAAGTTGCTGTGTTTCATCTTTAAGAGCTGCTGCCTCCTCGCCGTTCTTCTTCTCCTAATGACACCATTTCTGCTTCAGATCTTTCACTGGGCCTAAAACAGATGAAGAGTAGATCTACTGCTGTTCACTGTTTGTGTCAATATGGAGAAATATGAAAGACAAACACAGCACATACAGAGAAATGTAGACAGAATGTGCAGCCAGTGCAGTAAATGGTCTCAATATCAGCTCTTTAGAAAATGATCCTGATGAACATGAAACTAACATCCAATGAGAAACACAGCTTCCTTGTTTCATGTCCAATAACAATAAATGAAGAGCTAATAAAGAGCTATTCTATTGGAAAATGCTGAGATGATTATTAGACAGAAGCCAGCGGCTCACCAAAAGCCTGCATTGCAAATCTATATGAAAGTAATCTATGCTCATATATGGCAAAATCCTTTAAGTGTCACTGTGTTTTTCATCTGTGCTCTTGTTGGTTGGACAAGTTTGTAAATGACAAAGAGCTCAGTGGACTTTGCATCCATCAAATCCTGTTAGATGTTTGTTTTTCCTTCACAGCTTTGTGATGAAGGCTAAAGAACAGAGATATGAACTATTGCCAATATGAATCCTGATGCATGACGTGGGCACAGACCCACCAAAGCAACACTCAGCTCACCTCATTCCAGGCGCTTGTCTGCTGGAGACCATGAGCCTTGTTAGTCACACATTAGCACCGTGGTAGGAAACAGCCTCCATCATTTCATTAGAGCTGAATTTGGACTGTTTCCCTCTGGATGAGAACCAAGTCTGTCAAATCTATTGATCCAACACAAACTATCAAACACATTGGCTCACAGTCAGATTGGCTTTGTATGGATGGTGTAACAGGGGCTGGGAAAGGATGCTGAAAGCTGAATATAATACAGAACAATAACAGGACATATAATCATGTAGAAACATGATCTTCAACAGGCACACTTCTATTATTCATGATCACAAAGAACTTGTGCAGCCCTGATATCAGCCCTAATATATGAGTGTGTTTGCCCAAAGATTGAAACAGCATCAACATGACAGCTGTAAGAAATCTTCTCTCAGCCTTGTTTGGCAGAAGATCCCTGCAACAAAGATTGTAGCTGAAAGATGACGTGTGTAAAGTTTGTCTTTGGGAGGGTTGAGGCTGTTTTTAGACCTTTGATAGTTTCAATCCAGTTCTGAAAGACAGAAATAAAAACAACATCATTAAGATCAGATCATGGAGCTGTTTCCTGCCTTGTTTCTAGCTTCACATTACAAGACTTTACTACAATAAAGATGCTAACATGTATCTGTAGCAACAACATCATTGAATCTAGAACAACTGGAGCCAAACCAGTGGCTCTGCTGGGATCACTGGTGAGCCAACACTTCCTTGTTGATGCAGATTTCAGGGCTTCCTGTTGCTCCTCCGTTATAACTGTTCTCTCTTCTCAACACATGATGACACAAAGGAATCAGCAGTGACGAAGATGATGCTGAAGCACACATTTCACACATATAACAGAGCAGTCCAGTTACACACACCTCTGCTTGACATTAGGCCTCAAACAAAGACACAAAACACTAACTTGACTCTAAATAGAAGAAACTGGCAGCTTTTTCTGTTCTGTGCTTATATTTGACACACATGCTTCTCTTTGTGCAAACACACATCGCACTATAAGGGTAACCTAGCACACAATGATTGGACAGCACAGTGATGATGCTGGGAGATCCTATACGAAGCAACACAGAAACACTGAGAACTTTAAACATTGATTATATTGAGATAAGCAGCCGACCCAGTCTAGATAAAGGCGAGCAGCTGGGACCGCTGCTGCACCAAAAACAGGTTTCAGTGTTTCCATGTGTGTGTGTGTGATGTCTTTACTTATACTGGTCAATAGACTTTAGTCAACACATGATTGAAAGGTGTTACACATGAAATAAAACCAGTGTTTCATCTTTATTCCTCTGAAGCAGCTGCATTATAACCAATCTGCTCCTTTGTGGCCTTTAAAACAGCTTAAATAACTGTTGTTATATTTGTTTCTGCTCCTCTTGGACAGACGACTCTTGAAAAGACATTTTTGAATTTCAATGTGACTTTAACTGGATAAATATGGGATATATAAACGTCTGCAACAAACTGATTCCAGCTTCTACCTCATGATAGGAATGTTTTTGTGGCTCAAGATGACCTGATGTCTTTCATGATGGAGACATTTGACCCATGTTTCACATATTATAGAGCAACAAGTTATTCATAGCAGTTTAAATACGGGGAGTCACTTTTGGGCCCAGCAGATAAAACAGAGCCAATATTTCCTTCTTTATTTAAGTGACGTGTGTCACAGATGTGACCTAGTAAAGTGTAGCTGAACATTAGTAACGTTATTAACACTCTCAGCTCGTCCTTGTTCCAGACCTGAAGATCCTCTTCTTTCATTCAGCAGCAGCTTCAGGTCTCTGATGGTCCAGGCTTGTTGTTGGGAAACAGCCCTGCTGGGATGATGGTGTCCTCACAGAAACAGTCAGTGATGCTGTTGATCTCCATCACAGAGCACGTCCCAGTCTGCAGTCTCAGTCCTGCAGGGCCTCGCTGGCTTCCTGACTCCACCCAGTCAACAACAGGAAGTGTTTGCAGGAACAAAGTGAGGCTGTGGTCAAACAGGAGTTTTTATCTCCTGGCTCTGACTCTCACTGCGGCCCCGCTGCTGTGTCAACATGTGTTTGTGCTCAACAATGATGGAAAGTGTTATAAATGACTTGTTGGCCTCTGATCTGTCACAAACAGCTGAAACGTGTCTCTCATGAGTCACATGAAGGTTTCTGACAGAAAGGACAAAAAGTAGCTGCAGTCAGTTTGTGTCATTTTTATATTTATTCATCTGGGAGAAAAATCTGAGGGACATTAAAATGTGTTTTTCAACAGAGACAAGAACATAAATATAACGTCACAGGTAAATGAACATATTTCAAGTAAACAGCTGATCAGGTCCAAACACAGAGTGATCAACAAACAGCTGTCATATCTTTATATATAAGCTCTTTATAAATCCTGTTCACTGCAGTCTGTTTCCTAATAATGTCAAACTGTTAGAAACACAGAAACATGGTCTTTGTTCACATAAACCTGTCTGGGATCCTTTGTTGTTCTTTTGATGCAGAGTTACATTATAAATATAAAGAGTTATTTCAGAGTCTCATCAGTTTTCCTGCATGTCTTTATTGAACACATCAGCAGGGCTGAAGCTCTCATGTTAAACACACACTGATCTATGGACACGTTCATGTGTTTCTAACAGAACCAGGCTGTTATCAGCTGCACTAACATGATGTCACACACACTGAATGTAACAGTGACATCATCACACAATCAGCTGTGATTGTTTCACTGTCATCAAACTAGTCAACAGGAAGTAGAATCAATAGAAACCAATCATTTACTGACAGCATGTCTGATTGAAATAAGTGCAGATTATGTATGAAGTCTAACTGCACACAGTAACTGTGTTACAATAAGGACTTAACAGCGCCCTCTGCTGGAGTGTTTCAGTACTGCGTTAACTAGAATACACCACCTCCTCCTCCTGCTCACACCACCTGCTACAGCTCTACTCTTCTATGACTACAGTCATCCACAGCACTGATGTGAGGTCACATGGTTCATATGTAAGGAGCACAGAGACGTGCTAGCAGCTGACCTCAGGTCAGTTTAATGACTGTGAGCAGCAGCTGTGTTCTTGTCACTGTGACAGGGAGACACTCTCAGACACAGCGCTCATGTCAGCTTGTTCTCATGCAGGAGGATCAGGAGCTCCATGTTTGTCTTCATGTTTGAATCATGATGTGTTTGTGCCATCAGAGTCTGTCATGAGTACTCAGGGTTTCACAGCAGCTCTTCTGGATGCTGACGAGGACTCCAACCTCATGTTTCACCTCTCTGAGCTTCTGATGTCTGTGAACACTCGTGTTTCTTCTCTGGGCTCATCTGGACAAAAACACCTTTCTGTGTTTGGCTCCAGCCTCATTCTGACTGACAGGAAGTGTGTTATCCATGAGCTTCTTTGTTTCCTGCTGTGTTTCCTGTCTGTGGACAAACACGAGTGTTTCAGCTGAGGACTTGGTTCCTTCCACCTGTCCATACAGGACATCACGCTGTCTTTTCTCTTTAAATGCAGCTCCAGGTCCTTCCACGTGCTGTATTTGTGCAGTTTGTAGTGTGTCCTGGGAAACGTAGCACACATGGTGTTCTTCTGCTGTTTCCTCCTTTCACTGAGTGTGAAACACTGACGCTGTGCTGTTGTTCACAGAGCTGATTCTAGCTGCAGCTGGACTCTGTCATCTAACTGAATGTGTTGGTGCTGATCACGGGGCTCTGAGGGGGGAGCAGCAGGAGGACTCTGGATGCTGACGTCAGTGTATCTGTGGAAGCTCACACAGCGTGTCTCTGTCATTCAATATTGTGCTATATATTGTATCTATGCAAAGATGAACAGACTGTGTGTTCACTGGTCTCTGTGCTGCTGACTGCTTTGCTGCAGCTCTGATGTCATCATCACTCCCTCCTCCACCCTCAGCAGTCCCAGCATGCTGCTGTGGTGCACCCCACCCTCACTCTACACCTGAGCCATAGACCACACCCTCCACCTCAATATACACCACAGTTTTCTCTGCTATGGAAATGAGATCAGGAGGAAATCATTATTATTATTATTTAATAAATGCTCACATTAATGTGGGCTTATTTGTTTCATATTAGAAACATTAGTTGAGTGTTTTTAGTATAAAATGGTGAAAGTCCCTCTTTTTG
Organism: Pelmatolapia mariae; assembly: GCF_036321145.2. Lineage (NCBI taxonomy): Eukaryota > Metazoa > Chordata > Actinopteri > Cichliformes > Cichlidae > Pelmatolapia > Pelmatolapia mariae. Next base: position 35,571,979 of record NC_086229.1, read on the forward strand.
CTCCTCCCCTCACCTGTGGATGGGCGGTGCTGTTACCGTGGTGACAGCTGTGATGTGTTTCAGTCCTGCCTGGTTATCACTGCAGGAATCTTTCACATTTATTACAGGTAATAACTCTGATTTTTCTGTGTATTATGAACTAAATGTATCCTGATACACACAGAGATGGATGAGCAGAGGTCACATGATGAAAGAACAAACATGGAGTCTTTGATTTATTTATCTTTTATTTATAAAGAAAAACAGCTTCTAAAAGTTTCACATCAGATTCTTCACCAGGACTCTTTGTGATAGTTTTCATGATTCATACAAACTAAAGTGATACACAACATATGGAGTGCTATACACACACATTTACATGTTTCTAAGAGTTTGTTAATCAACCTGTTACCAACATCCTGCACCATGTTCTTGTTCAACATGGAAAACACAAGACTAGTTTCACATGAGGATTGAAGCCTTTGCTGTTTATTAGATCAGCCACATACATTATGATCCCTCAATCAGATTCTGCTTAAAACTGCATTCAAAACCTTTTTCAGCTTCAATGGCTGAAACAAGAAGTTTACAAACAGCACATTTGCACAATGACTGGAACCAGCAGCACCTGATATATATGATACTAATATAATACATATACATATATAATCCATACTAATGATGAAGGAACTGAGCTCACAGTGTTCATTCAGTGAACTACTCAGTTTATTTTGGCCTCAGAAATGCTCACTCTGTTTGTACATCACTGTCAGCAATAGACTCATTCTGCTGTGTGGACAGGAACACATGTGACATCACTTCCTGTTTGTTTGTGACTGAAGAGGAAGAAGTTTACAAGGAATCATTTAGAAGAGTTTCAAACATCAACTGATTGAATCCATGAATCTGAAAACGTGTTTGTGAGTGAAAGAGACAGACATGTACAGACTGAACTGTTCAACAGTCAGAGTGTTTCTCTAACAGGAGACACTCTTTACACTCAGCACAGGGACACTGAGGAACCAGGAGACCAGAGTCTAAACCCAGGATAAAGAGTTTGAGTGAATGTGGTGTTGAAGGTGTGGAGGTGGATCAGAGTGTCAGAGGAGACTCTGTAGAAGGACAGAGTGCCAGCAGGACAGTTCACATACACTGCTGCTCTGTTAGAGACAGAGGAGGAGGAGGAGGAGGAGGAGGAGGAGATGGGTGTTTGTCTGTTATTGTGACAGACAGAACGAGGACCATCATCAGAGCAGTACAGACTCCAAGACTGATCATTGTATCCAAACACACAATCAACACTGACTCCTTTCCTTCTGATGCTTCTGTAACTCACTGATATATAAACCCCTCCTCTCCACTCGACCTCCCAGTAACAGCGACCAGTCAGACCATCTCTACATAGTAGCTGATTAACATCAAATCTGTCTGGATGATCAGGATATGACTGAACCTCCTTCACATGTGTCACCTTCCTGTTGTTGTCAGACAGTTGGAGGTTTGTGTTCACTGTGTTTGTGTCGATTGTGAGTTGACAGGAATCTGATGGAGAGAACAAACACAATCCAGCTGCAGTTATTGATCCATCATCTGTTCATTGATTGATACTTTGATGATGACTCCTGACATGATGAAGATGGTTGAATGTGTGCTGCTTTGTTTTCATGAATCCCATTAAAAACACACTTACACTTCCTCAGACCTGGTCTCAACCATCGGACTCCAGCAGGCTCCACCCTGAAAGGAGGAGGGGTCAGAGCAGTCAGCATGCACACATGGACATTACATGGCTCTCATACACACACTGTTACACACTGAGCTCAAAGCTCGGCTCCACTGTTTTATTCAAAGAAATCTACATTTATTTATCAGCACATTTAAAAACAGCTTGAGCCAAAGTGCTGCACAGAGTAGAGATAAAATAGGAAACATACACAGTAATTACTATAAAGACTCATCAGAATTGAAAGCTACAGAGTACAAATGTGTTTCCAACCGTGTTTTAAAAATGTCGAGTGTTGGTGACGACCTGATGTGAAGGCCGACTATTCCAGAGTTTGGCTGCAGCGATCGATAAAGCTCACCTCTGTTTTTACGGCTAGTTCTGGTCAGAAGCTACTTATCTGCAGATCTGAGGGCTCTGCTTGGATTATTTTTGTTAAAGAGAGATAAGATGGAGCCAATCCGCTCACAGATTTAAAGACAACAAGATCTGGAAGTGGATTCTACGACGTACTGGTAACCAGTGGAAAAAGCTGGTGATGGGTCGTCTAGCACAGAGCCACCGCTGGAACCAGACAATTCATGAGGGAGAGAACTGTGACAGCGCCGTTCCTTCACTTGACCTCAGTCGCTCTCGTCTGCTCCCTCGTAACACTGCTCTTTATTGAGGTTACATGAATATGCATAAGTTCATTAACGTATGACGTCTTACACAGGTATGAACAAAGAGTACCAGTCTGTGCATAGTGTAGGTGTGTGTGTGTGTGTGTGTGTGTGTGTGTGTGTGTGTGTGTGTGTGTGTGTGTGTGTGTGTGTGTTCCACATGTGACCCTGTGAAGACTCACCAAAGTTGGTGCTAAGAGTCCAGCGGTCCCTCTAACAAAGGGCTCTTATACTTAACCAGATACAGAGTAGGTGTCCTCCTATATCATAAATGAATAAGAGAAGGTACGACCTCTCTCATGACCTTAAGGTGTGTGTGCATGCCAGAGCACTCTGGAAGGCACACAGAGTCTTTACAGACTGCTAAGGATCAAACCTCTATCATTATGCAATCGATTATAAAACTTTAAGCACATGTGAGTAAATATTTCTAAGCATAAATGACAATCAACAATATAAACCTTACAGCTGGTTTTAATAACAGAATTTATTTGTTTCTCAAATGAGAAACAGCTATCGAGAAACACTCCTAATTTCTTCAGTTCTTAACTTTTCCAGTGGGCCAAGGTCAACATTATCTGCTAATGCTAAATAGGCTGCCGTTATTAACTAATGCTAATTTGATGTGAATTAGCATTATGCACTAATGCTAACACTTACTTTTTAACAATGTGAGTAGCTAATGCTAACACTATTTCCCTTAACTTTATCACAATGTGAACGGCTAATGCTAACACTCTTTACCCTAGCATTACAACAATCTTAGCTGCTAATGCTAAGTAGGCCACCATTAGCACCTACGTCGAATTTAAGGCAAATACGCATTAGAACCTAATGCTCATATCGTTTTCCTTTGCTTTATAGCAATGTGAGCAGCTACTGCTAAATAGACTGCTGTTATTAGCTAATGCTAATGCTAGGGGTGATCGTGGCTCAAGAGTTGGGAGTTCGCCTTGTAATCGGAAGGTTGTTGGTTCGAGCCCCAGCATGGACAGTGGCAAACACTCTGCCTCACCTCTGTCAGTGCGCCCCAGGGCGGCTGTGGCTACAATGTAGCTTGCCATCACCAGTGTGTGAATGGGTGGATGACTGGTTGTGTAAAGCGCTTTGGGCTACTTAGGGACTAGAAAAGCGCTATACAAATACAGGCCATTTACCAATGCTAATTTAAAGCGAGTTAGCATAATTTGCATTATAACGATGTGAGGAGTTAATGCTAATATCGTTTTCTCTTCCCTTTTAACAATGTGACCAGCTAATGCTAAGTAGGTTGCCGTTATTAGCTAATACTAATTTGAGATAAATTAGCATTATCCGCTTATGCTAACAATGTTTTTTCGTACTTTTTAACAATATGAGTAGCTAATGTAAAACACTATTTTTCATTAAATTTTAACTTTTCCCCTGCGATGTGAAGAGTTAATGCTAAATAGGACGCCATTAGTGGCCAATTCTAATTTTAGGTGAACATTGTTGGGAAGGTTACTTTTAAAATGTATTTCATTACAGAATACCAAATACATGCCCCAAAATGTATTCTGTAACGTATTCCGTTACGTTACTCAAAGAGAGTAACGTATTCTGAATACTTTGGATTACTTAATATATTATCATGGTGTTTACAACTACGTGAATGTACTATTGCTGTGATTTATTACTGTTACTGAAGGTCCGCGGCTCCGAACCGTAGTTAAGGGACCTCTGGCTAATACGGTGGGTTCCGTGTCGGGCTGGTAGCCAAAAAATAGCTTTACTTTGTTGTCTGGGTCAACTTTGCTTGCGAGAGACAGAGAAAGGCGTTGAAAGACTGCTCCAACGGAACTTATCCGGTTGTTCAGTCTGACGTCACTAGCCGTGTCTGGGCCTAAACTCTGCTGCAGGTCCATATATCAAATGATCACTGTGGCATTACTGAGAGTTAAAACACTGTCTAAAGTCTTTCATGTTTAGTAAAATGATCAGCGTTCTGCTCTACCAGGTGTAACAATAGAGTTTAAAATCCAGGCATCCATGAAAACAGAATTTATGACATTTAACGAAGTTAGAAGTTAGCAGGAAGTTAGCTCGCTAGCTTCCATGTAAATACAATATAGCATGTCTTGACTGCGGGGGTTTAGAAACAAATTAAAATGTACAGCTCTGCTATCACTTCCAACATAAATGAAGACAGAAAACTAAACAGCAGTGATGTTTGTAGGGTTACTGAAGTTTGGCTAGCTGGTATATAATGATGTGCTACGTGACCGCTAGCGACACAGCTATGTTAGCATAATATAAACAAGCTAACTTTTTTTTCACTCGATAAAAGTTAACGTGAGGGTTCTCGGTGGTCAGGAACAAATGTAATCGCTTGGCAGGATGCTGTAAACGGACCAAACTTCAGCCAGGAGAACAACTGAGATAATCCATCCACAATACGAGGTTAGTTATTCATATACTGCTGCATGGGCTGTGCTGTAGTTACATCTTAAGGTTTTAAAAACTGAGCTTAAATAAATGATTAGCGGTAATAAAAGCCGAGGGAGGTCAACGGTGATCACTGACTGTTTTTAGGAGCTTTTTGGGATTAAATAGAAGAAAATACAAAGCATTAAACATGTTAACAGCACAAAAGCCATATTAAACGCAGACTACTTTAGGCCCGGAAGTAGGATTCGTCGCATCATCACTGAACAACCGGATTTTTTTTCCGGAGGAAAACATGAACACAGTGTACAGTCGAGTCTTAATAGCTTACTTGCAACTGGGCTCGTCAGGCACTCTTCTTGGCTGCAGTGGTTATTATTATATTTACATGCTTCCAGCTCGGTGACAACTCATACTTTTCCTTTTTCTCCCTCCCTCGCTCACAGACACATAACAAGTATGGTATTCCATTCTCCCTGCAGCACGGACTACACTGCCTATGAAGCTACATTCTTTAGTCTCACCCAGGAAACACGCAGAGAGAGAGAGCGTCGCCCTGTAACCATGGCAACCGTAACGCTGCCACCTGGAACAACAGGACATAGCTGTCAAACAAACCCAAACAATCCTTAACCGCCACAATATGAAACAGGAAGGTACCGCCGTGTAATCCATTTATTTCAACAAAGTAACTGTCTTCTAAATACCACCTTTTTAAACGGTAACTGTAACGGAATACAGTTACTCATATTTTGTATTTTAAATACGTAACGGCGGTACATGTATTCCGTTACTCCCCAACACTGTAGGTGAATAACCATTAGCAGCTAATGCTAATACCATATTTTCTAATTTGACGTAAATTAGCATCATCCGTTAATGCTAACTCTTTTCCCTTACATTATAACAATGTGAGCAGCTAATGCTAAAAATGCTGCCATTATTAGGTAATGCTAATTTGATGTGTGTTAGCATTATCCGCTACTGCTAGCAATGTTTTATCTTACTTTTTATCACTTTTTAACAATATCAGCAGCTAATGCTAATGTAACCGGTTTCTGCTTCACCCTGCTGCAACAGTTCGGCCCAAACAGACTCCTCGACTCTGCGTTGCGTTGTGTTTTAAGAAGACAAAGAGTCTCTGATCGATCGTTGCCACTTTATTTCCTGAATGGAAACAACGGTGTTTTATCAGTGCACAGGCTCGCCACACACCACTCCGCACAGCACACTACGGCAGAACATCCCATTAGCATTCCGCTTTAACATACAGTTTTACACAATAATAAACAAATGAAAAGTACATAAAACTGGTGTTGGACATGTGTCCACTAATCAAACATGTTTTATTTGTCTGTACTACTTAACTATATTGTGTGCGGAACAATACAACTCACCTCTCGTATGGCTACGGCAGACTGGCAGCGATTACTGCAGCTAGCCAGTGTTGCCAACTCCTCAGTAAGGAAAATCGCTATTGGTTGTCCTAAAAGTCGCTAGAAGTCGCTAAATGACGTCATCACCTAATTTGCATAATTGGTCATTCTAATATAATTGTAACCTATGTTGTTGGAGAGAGAAATAACATCGTGGAAGAGACATAAAGTGAGTAAAAAACGTCCTAAATGCATTTAGAGTTTATTTAGAACTACAAATTAAATTTCTTTTAGCAATTATTGTTTTTTTTAATGTCACAATTCCAACCCTGCTCCTTTACCCGGGCTTGGACCGGCAAAAGTGACCCGAAATAGGCACTCTGGTGGAGTTACTTTGTGTGTGTGTGTGTTTATAAGTAGTTATAAACCTTGTGATCCACAAAACAGCATAAGAGTAAAAGAGTAAAAGAAGAACTGCGTTGCACCACCCGCTGCTTGTTGAGAGTAAAAGCGATACGCGCTTTCACGTCTTTTTTTCACATCTGAAAACTCGCTAAATATAGCGACAAAGTCGCTAAGTTGGCAACACTGCAGCTAGCCTCACCTAACCAGCCACACCGAGAGGGGGGCGCTGTTTCCCCATTACACTGACATTTGTGGCAAGTGGAATAATACCACATAAACACTGTTACAGTAACACTACTTTCATTTCAGTTAAGTCTATTTAGCATTAATTAAGTTCATTTAGAATTAAGAAGTTTATGCTAAATAGGCTACCATTAGTGGCTAATGCTAATTTTAGGTGAATAAGCATCGGCAACTAATGCTAATACCGTTTTCTCTTTCCTTATAACAGTGGTCGTGTCCAAATTCATGGGCTGCATCCTCCTGAGGACCCGGCCTTCCCGGTCTATGTGGGCCGGGTCCTCAGAAGGTCGGGTAGGCTGGAAGTAAGCAGCTGTGAAATTGGACGGTCTAGCCTTCTGATTAACGTCACCGCTGTCTCGGTGGAGTTTAATAAACTCGGCCGTCTGCTCCTTGCTATCTAAAATATAACAGGCCTAGGGCGTAAACTCTCAACCATCTCACACTTTTGTTTAATTGGTTTTCTGTTTGATGTTTATTCAGCTGTGTGAAAACCAAGGAGGAACCCACCCGGGGGATTAATAAAGTTTTATTTTATCTAATCTAATCTAATAACTTTAATCTCAGCCAAATCGATTTACTCACGAACAAATAAAACACTGAAAAAAGCCCAACAATATCATTTTTAGGTCTCCTAAGTGACTTATATATTAGGCTTAACCTGAGTAGCGAAAGTCCGCGGTGATCTGAAAATGATGTGCCGGGAGTTGTGCCGTTCTCGGCGGCTTCAGTGACCCTCGAGCTCTCGGCTAGCTATCGAGCTGGTGGGTAACGGACGTCTCCGAAAACGTCAAAGCACTTTTGCAAATATGCGATACCTTGATAAACCGAGCAGATATTTGAAGTTTACACAGCTACATTCTCATCTGAAAATATGTTAAAAGTTTATTTTGTGACCCAGAAAGATTAATAAGAGTAATTTTAAAACTTAGTAGCAGTCCCCATTACCAGAAACTGGAGTTTGGCTGGGCCGCGCTATGAATTCTGTCATGGTTCTGGGTCCGTTTGACCCAGCATTTTGAGTTTCTTATATTTTGGTTTATTTTTGCATTATGGATTAATTTCTGATGTTCCAGTGCTTTGCTTATTATTATCATGATAGATCTGTTTCAGTTATTCTTGGTGAGGTATCAGTTCTTTGGGTTTGGGTTCTCTTGTGCATTGCAGTTTCTGTTCAGTGTCTATTCTGTCTCTGTGTCGTGTCTGCATGTTCGTTTAGTGGTTTCTTGTTTCCTGTTTTATTGTGAAAGCCTGTGTCTTATGTTAGTGTGTGCAGCTTGGTTTCTCGTTACCCCTGATCTCTCCCAGCTGTGTCTCCCTCCTGTTACCCATTCCCTGATTACCACCCTGTGTATATTAGCCCTGTGTTTTCCTCAACCCAGTGTCGCGTCGTTAACGTCTTCTGCCCTCACTTCCTCTGTGTGTCCGTCTGCCAGCCTGCTTAGTTATTTTCTGTTTTCTCAGTTTAGTTTAGTTCTGTTGCTATCCAGCAATAAAGCTGTGTGTTTTTGAGTTCACATCTGCCTCCGAGTCCTGCATTTTGGGTCCTTTCTCCCTGCCTGCCTGCACACAGCCTTGACAAATTCTGGGATATGGCAGGCCATGAAGGACACAACCGACCCATCCTTCAAATTCGGGGAAAAGGAGGACGCATTTGTCGGCTGCATTCGGAGGAGTCTACGAATTGGGACAGCCTTCGGCACGTCGCTGTGACGTAATCGGTCTACAAATGCGACCTCAGGAGGATGCAGCCCATGAATTTGGACACGACCAATATGAGCACCTAATGCTAATTTCATGTAAATTAGCATTATATTAGTGAGGAGTTAATGCTAAGTAGGCTGCCATTAGCAGCCAAAGGTAATTTGAGGTGAATAAGCATTAGTAGCTAACGCTAATACCCTTTTCTCTTGTGTTATAATGATGTGAGGCATTAATATTGTTCTCAAACAACAGAATGAGAATTAAATATTGATTCTAACAGGGCCCATAAACAGCATTAGCTTAGCAGCAATGCCTTATCAGAGTTTCCATCATCGTCACACAAATCCTTAGTAGAGCAAAGTGGCCTACTTAGCAATAGCTGCTCAAGTTGTTAAAAATGAGGGGAAAAGTATTAGCATTAGTTGCTAAATGTGCACTTGAGAACAAATTTATTGTGAATTCATCTGTGAATGTAGAGTTTCCAGTATTTAAGCTTCCATTTATAACACTTTGGCTCTCAGCGAAGGCGGTCACTCTTTTTTCCTCTCCTGCCCTTATCTTCCCTGCTTAGCCTCTTATGTCCACTTGTGTTTTTCTTTTCACTTTCCCTGGAACACTCTCTCACAGTCTGTTTCTAAAACCTAAAGAGAATTATGGATTTGATACACTGGTCTCTGAATGCAATTGACACGCTCCTCTCAACGAGAAGCCCCGGCTCGGGAGAGCCCGAGTGCCCTGGAGGGACTTTCCCTGCCGGATACACAATGGACGGGTGGCAGACATGGAGGGTCGTGTGCCTGGCGGGACTGTCGATCGAGGACGCTGAAGATATCTACCTATTCCGAAACATGATAACAGGGTTCTTGCTGATCGGAGCTGGCTTGGCCCTGGCTTATTGGAGAATTAAGAAGGCGGAACCGGCTATTCAAACCCCCACAAGGCTGCCTGCTGGGATTGAAACGAGGGGACGAGGCGCGACTTTTCAGAATGGGCCCACTGAGTGCAGCATGGTTAAGATCTTGGAGAAGCTTACGGCTGCAGTGAATACTCAGCATAACACCTCTGCGTGTATATTGGATTACATTAAGGAAAAGTTCACTCAGGATAACACCTCTGAGCGAAAGTTGGATAACATCTTGGAACAACTCACTGCGGTCGTGAGGTCTCAGAATCGGCTCTTTGGGCATGAGAATGACAACACCACGGAGTGCAAGCTTAATAACATCATGGAAAAGCTCGCGGATCTCCAACGGGAAATGGAGAGACCTGTGTCGGTGTCGGAGTGTTAAGAACAACTTGAAATTCTCATGAGTTGTTCGCAAAAAAGAAAAACCACCATCACTTCATGCAGCTACCCCTTCGGTGCCAGCTGTGGGCTCAAGGCTGGAGCCGAACAAAAACTCCCTGATAACGACTGTGTTTAGACTGTTCCTCCCATCCTATGCAAGCCACCTGGGTTGGCTGGAAGACTGTTTATTTAGCCTGGCAGGGCAGCTGAGACACTGTCTCAGCTGAACTCGGGACACACACACACACACACACACACACACACACACTGATATGCACACGCTGATCCCCCCTCCCTTTCCAAACGCCTTCGAAGCTTGTGCCCTACCGGGGAAGATGGCGGTCGACTGGACCAGCGCAGACATGCTGCAGGACCGGATGCGCTGTCTACAGAAGGTTCCTTTGTAAGTGTGCATGCGCCATTAGCGTGTGGGAAACATACACATGGCTGACACTTTATTAGGTACACAGTGCCCACTATCTCAGGTACACCTGTGACCTAATAAAGTGTATTTAAAGTTACAAAATGTTGTCTCTGTCCAAATATTCATGGACCTAACTGTAGGTTGTCAGATTATAATATTACCTTATGCCATGTTATACCCCTAATTAAAGATTGTGAAATATTATGTAGTTTTAGTTTGCATTATTCTCCTGAATTAGAAGAAGGTGATAACTATTACATTTGTTAAACTGATTTGCATTACATTAGACTGGTGATTTATTGTGAATGAATGATATTGTTTTATGATGCATTATACGGCTGAGTTATAAGAAATACTGTTTTCAGGGAGTCATGGTCTTATTTGTCTGATTAGAAGAGAGCAGAATGTACCGGAGAGGTTTTCTCAGCAGGAGCAGATAAACAGGGAGCTGAGGTCATAGCTTAGGCGCCGTGTGAGAGAAAGAATGTGAATGTTTAGGCTTTTACGACTAGGTGGGGGCCACTAGAGGCTATAAGAGTTTGAGCAATGCTCCACTATTTTGAGATCTGATGCTGTCTGCGTACAGTGTCCATCTCCCACATGTGTGTTCATTAAAATCATCATTTGACTTGACCCGGCTGGACCACTGTTGTTATTGTGGTTTTCCTCTTGTATCCATCTCCAACATTTTGAACCCATAACAAGGTCTACTTTTAATGAAACTCTCAACATGACTTATCAATTAACATTAATGTTCCTGCAAACAGACTATTTGGAGACCCCCTACATAAATATCCATGTACTATCCAGCTGGATTAGTGTGTCTGTCCCTGAAAATATTCCTGCATGTGTGATTGTTCATGTGTCATCTGCAGGAAACAAACAGGAAGTGAGTGAAGGACACAGGAAATGTTTCCAGCTCTTCCTCCTCTATCAAACTTAAGCTGTGTCCCAAAACATAGGCTGCATCCTTCGAAGACCGAGAAGGCCGGAAGTGCAAGGTTGTGAAATGGGACGGTCTAGCCTTCAGATTTGCGTCACCGCTGTCTCAGTGGAGTTTAATAAACTCGTCCGTCTGCTCCTTGCTATCTAAAATATAACAGGACACTGGCGTAAACTCTCGACCGTCTCACACTTCTGTTTAATCAGTTTTCTGTTTAACGTTTATTCAGCTGGGTGAAAATTCCGGAGGAACCCACCCGATGGATTAATAAAGTTTTATTTTATCTAATAATCTAATAACTTTGATCTCAGCCAAACCGATTTACTCCAGAACAAATAAAACACAGAAAAAAGGCAAACAATTACATTTTTATGTTATCCGAGTGACTTATATATCATGTTTAACCTGAGTAGCGAAAGAGCGAGGGTCTGAAAACGATGAAACCGGGAGTCCACTGCTCGCGCCGGCTGGAGTGACCATTGAACACTCCGGCCTCCTATCGAGCTGGTGGGTAACGTCTCCGAAAACGTCGGCACACTTTTGCAAATATGCGATGTCTTGATGAACCAAGCAGATATTTGTAATTTACACAGCTACTTTCTCACCTGAAAATATGTTAAAAGTTTATTTTGTGACCCAGAACGATTAATAAGACTAATTTTAAAACTAAGTAGTGGCCGCCATTGTTGGCAGCTGAAATTTGGCTGGGCCGTGCAATGAATTCTGGGATATGGTGGGCAACGAAGGACACACCCGACCCATCCTTCAAATTCGGGGAAATGAAGGAAGCATTTGTCAGCTGCATTTGAAGGAGTCGACGATTTGGGACAGCCTTCGTCGCCTGGCTGTGACGTAATTGGCCTGTAAATGCGGCCTCCAGAGGATGCAGCTGACGTTTTGGGACACAGCTTGTGATGGCTGCACTTACAGCCACACAGTGGTAATACCCACCATGTTAGTGTAGAGGCTTATAATTGGGGTGGCTGTAGCTCAGGTGGCAGAGCAGGTCAGCCACTAACCAGAAGGTCGGTGGTTCGATCCCAGGCTGCTCCAGGCTGCATGTCAAATATCCTTGGGCAAGATACTAACCCCATGTTTGCCTACTGGTGGTGGTCAGAGGGCCCGGTGCTCCAGGCTGCTCCAGGCTGCATGTCAAATATCCTTGGGCAAGATACTAACCCCATGTTTGCCTACTGGTGGTGGTCAGAGGGCCCGGTGGCGCCAGTGTCCGGCAGCCTCGCCTCTGTCAGTGCGCCCCAGGGCAGCTGTAGCTACAATGTAGCTTGCCGTCACCAGTGTGTGAATGTGTGTGTGAATGGGTGAATGACTGAATGTAGTGTGAAGCGCTTTGGGGTCCTTAGGGACTGAGTAAAGCGCTATAAAAATGCAGGCCATTTACCATTTACCATAAAAAAACAAAAAAAACCTCATCTCCTTATGTACATTCTGTGGTATTCATTCCACCTCATTTCATTTCTGTATTTTATGTATATACGTTTAGATTAGTTATTTATAGTTGGTTTACACAGCTTTGTGTATGTATGTGTATGCATGTGTAATGTATATATAGATACGTGTGTGTGTGGGTGCGTGTGTGTGTGTGTGTGTGTGTGTGTGATTTACATTGCTGTGCTCGAGAGCCACCATCTACCGGAACCAAATTCCTTGTATTTGTCTGCACATATACTTGGCCAATAAACACGATTCTGATTCTGATTCTGATTCTGATTCTGATAAGTAACATTGCATTCACATTTGTCTTTCTTTAAATATAGAAATTAATTTACAGGACAGTAAAAAACTGGTTTTGGTTTAGAATTAATTCATATAACACTGCATTCTAAAATAAGTGCACACATTTTAGTTTACACTGTTATGTATGATTAATCTTTTGCTTTCTGAGTTACCTTAGTTGCAGCTGTTCCAGTCGGGGCGGAGCGAGCTTTAAAGGAAAACTGCAAATTGGTTCATGCCATAACTTGGGACCATGGGGGGGGGGGGGGATTGGAGTTCATTATGTTTGGTTTAGTTAGGTTTTGTGTGTTTTATCCCTTCTCCTGTTTTTGTGGGCTGATCAGCCACTATTTAAGTTTCCCCTTTGTCTCGTTAGTTAGGTCAGATTGTTTGAGTTATCAGAAGTGTTGTCAACTTTAAGTAGAGTTCTGTTATTTTGACCTCTTTAATGGGCCCAAGATTTTGATTCTTTTTGCATAATTTAACCAATTATGTTTTTTGGGTTAAATAGAAAAACTTTTTTTTGGACTTTAACCTGTGCCTAAGTCTCTTTCACTGCTCGGTCCATCACACAGCTATTCTCTCCATACCTGAGAGTGTCCAGTCTCCAGCCTGGATCCTTCAGTCCAGCCGACAGCAGCTTCATTCCTGAGTCTCCTGGATGATTGTAGCTCAGGTCCAGCTCTCTCAGATGGGAGGGGTTGGAGCTCAGAGCTGAGGCCAGAGAAGTACAACCTTCCTCTGTGATCAGACAGCCTGACAGACTGCAGACACACGAAACAACAATCCATCTTTTAATGATCATTTTCTGTTTGTCACAATAACATCTATCCATTTACAGCCATTCAATGTAACTTTATTTAAACGTGACTATTCCCAACAAACAACAGCAGTCATCTGAAGCTGTGTAACAGTGTAAGGTAACAGCCCCCAAAATTAGAGAGAAAGCCCCAACCATCAGACAATCCACTGTGAGCAGCACTTGGTGATGGTGGGAAGAAGAACTCCCTTTGACACAAAGATCCTCCCAGTGAAAACAGGCTCCAGGAGGAGCATCTACCATGACTGGTTGCAGGGTGAGTGGAAAGAGAAGAGATGAGCTCAGAGAGACAAGAACAAAACACAAACTAAGGAGAGAGAAGACTAAAGTTAAGGACATGCAGTAGTGACATATAAAAGCATTAGGAGTGAAAAGAGGGGAGTGGAGAAGAAAGCAGAGCATCATGGGAAATCCACCATCAGCCTGAGCCTATAGCAGCATAACTAAGGGATGGTTCAGGGTCACCTGATCCAGCTCTAACTATAAGCTTTATCAAAAAGGAAAGTTTGAAGCTGATCTTCAAAGTAGAGACGGTGTCTGTCTCCTGAACTCAAACTGGGAGCTGCTTCCACACCAAGTCCAACATAGCCAGGCTGAGTCGTTCGATTAGCTACCAGGACTGTGCGGTGTTTCTCCAACAACAAACCTTGGATTACCCCAGAAATTAAAGCCGTCCTCAAGCAGAAGAGGAGGGCCTTCAAATCCAGAGACAAAGAGGAGTTGAAAAGGGTGCAGAGAGAGCTGAGGGGACTGATAAGAAATGGGAAGGACAGCTACAGGCAGAAGATGGAGAACCAGCTTCAGCAAAATAACGTTGGTGAAGTCTGGAGAGGCCTCAGAACCATCTCAGGCCACAAACATCAGAACTCTCTGCCTGGGAGGGATGTGAGGTGGGCAAATGAACTGAATCATTTCTTCAATAGATTTGATTCAGCCATGAGGCAGTCTCCAACATCGGCTGCAGACTTACCCACCCCCACTGCTGCTGTTCCACCTCTGACACCTCAGACACTTCACACCTCCTCTATTCACCCTGCTCACTCCTCCCCACCCCCAACAACAGCATCCAATACACACTCAACACAAGGCTCCAGCCTGTCTCTCTCATCCACCCAGGTTCGGAGGGAACTGAGGAGGATTAAAGCCAAGAAGGCAGCGGGTCCAGATGGCATCAGCTCGAGGGTCGTCAGGTCCTGCGCGGACCAACTGTGTGGGGTGATGGAGCACCTCTTCAACCTGAGCCTGAGGCTGGGAAGAGTCCCACAGCTCTGGAAAACTTCCTGTGTTGTTCCAGTGCCAAAGACTTCACGCCCCAAGGACCTCAACAGCTACAGGCCGGTGGCTCTGACATCCCACCTGATGAAGACCCTGGAGCGGCTGGTCCTGGCTCAGCTTCGGCGCCTTGTGAGCTCATCACTGGACCCAGTTCAGTTTGCCTACCAGCCTGGCATTGGAGCGGACGATGCCATCATTCATCTCCTACATCGTTCCCTCGCTCACCTGGAGACCGCTGGGAGCACTGTGAGAATCACGTTCTTTGATTTCTCCAGTGCCTTTAACACCATTCTTCCCTCGGTTCTGAAGGACAAGCTGGAGAACTCTGGAGTGGACCATCACCTCACTACCTGGATTTTGGACTACCTCACCAACCAACCACAGTATGTGAGGACTCAGGGCTGTGTGTCGGACAGGGTCGTCTGCAGTACGGGGGCCCCACAGGGAACGGTTCTGGCTCCGTTCCTCTTCACCATCTACACTGCAGACTTCTCCCACAACTCCACCCAGTGCTTCCTGCAGAAGTTCTCTGATGACTCTGCAATAGTCGGCCTCATCACTGATGGGGACGACAAGGAGTACAGAGGACTGACTCAGGACTTTGTGGACTGGTGCCAGCTGAACTACCTCCAGATCAATGCCAGTAAAACCAAGGAGCTGGTGGTAGACTTCCGCAGGCACAAGCATCCTCCACTGCAACCACTGAACATCCAAGGTGTGGACATCGAGGCTGTGGACAGCTACAGGTACCTTGGTGTTCATCTGAACAACAAACTGGACTGGACTCATAACTCAGACGCCCTCTACAGGAAAGGGCAGAGCAGGCTGTACCTGCTGCGGAAACTCAGGTCGTTTGGAGTGGAGGGCCCACTCCTGAAGACCTTCTATGAGTCTGTGGTGGCCTCAGCCATTTTTTATGGTGTGGTCTGCTAGGGAGGCAGCATCTCTGCTGGGGACAGGAAGAGACTGAACAGGCTGATCCGAAGGGCCAGCTCTGTTCTGGGAGGCCCTCTGGACCCAGTGGAGGTGGTGAGTGACAGGAGAATGGTGGCTAAGCTGTCATCCCTGATGGACAACATCTCCCACCCCATGCATGAGACTGTGAAGGCACTGAGCAGCTCCTTCAGTGGGAGACTGCGGCACCCACGGTGTGGGACGGAGAGATTTCGCAGGTCTTTCCTCCCCACTGCTGTCAGACTCTACAATAAAGACTTTTGCAGCTGATCAAACACACAAACCCACACATGTGCAATAAGACTGCTATATGTGCAATTCTTCTTCTGACGAAGTTGTGTTTTTGTATTTTCCTACTCAGTTGTATATAGTATTTGTATTTCTATTTTATTCTATTGTATATATTATTCTATTCTATTTTATTTAATTCTATTGTACATAGTATTTTATTTTATTTTACTTTATTGCATTCCAGTGTTTTCTAATTTCTGCTACATAACTTTGCACTTTTGCTGTAACAAAACAAATTTCCCACCTGTGGGACTAATAAAGGCCATCTTATCTTATCTTATCTTATCTTAGTCCAAAGTAAAGTCAGAAAGACATTATTTGTGTCACATTTTAGTGGAAATGTACAAAAACTGTCCAAAAGTTATTTCTAAATCTGATATTAAACAGTTTAAATGGTGAAAAAAGCTGTAAAGAAAACAGTCAATAAAAGCCTCATTAGAGGGTCACCAGTTTAAAACTCAGACATTTAAACTGGTGATTCTTCTTCTCTGCTCCATTACCTCTCTTGTTCCTAGAAGGGAATCCATTGGCTGAACGTCCTTTTAGCCTTTCTTTAGTTCTTTGGGTGCTAATCAAAGAGGAAAACACACGAGTCATGTGACATGACATAAGTAGCACTCTGATTGGTTGGGATTGACAAACTATGGTGCTGTTTGCAAGCTTCGCTTTGCAGAGGCAAGAAAATCTCTTAGATAGGGATGAGACGCTCCACAGTGACGTTTCCACACTTTGGAGCTTCTGAGGTGCAGATGTTTGGAAAGGCTGCTCCAACGCATGGTTCAAACACTCAGATCACGTGACCTCAGCTGCCACAGGTGGCATACCTGCTGCTTCCATGTTAGCATGTTAGCTCCAACAGGTGGTCAGTGTGAGAGCTGAAGATGATATCAGTGACATCCAAACAAGGAAGGAAGAGACTGTTGAAGGCAGCGATCTGTGACTGCTGTGAACAGTGTTCTCACACTATTTTCTCCCTGTGTCAACATACATGAGGCTGTTTCAGCTGCAACACACCACAAACACCTTTATACAACTAAATATACTGACAGCACACTGCTGTGGTTGCTGTGGTAACCATCCATATATCCAGCTGTTTGAGGCCGAGTCTGCTTCCTCATCCTTGGGAAAAACCCTCAAAGTTTGATGTGTTTTTGACTTGAAGCTTTTTGTGATTTGGTTTGATTTGTTGTTCTACACACTGTGAAACAAAGCTAGAAGCCACTGTGGTACAGTGGGGGACTCAAACCCAGGGCCCAACCTGCTCCAACAACGGGCACAGTGAGAAGGATTTTATTAAGTCTCATTTTCTGTTCATTAGGAAAACATCAACAATGAAGAGCACATGTTTATAGAGGCACATTCAGACCAATGTCAACAGTCCATTTACACTGACCTCCACCTTTTTAAATGTGAGTAAACACATCATGGTTCTGGTGCTGATGTGGTATCTGGGACAGGTGATGATTTTGAACTCAGTCTGAGGTTTGATTACATTAAACCTGCACTGCTTTATCCGGTTTATGACACATTTATACCCAAAGTCTCAGCTGGATAACAAACATTTGTTGAGAGAATTGTTAACAAATGTGGTGAGAGTGTTGTAATAGTTACAGACAGAACTATGATTTATTTATTTAAATGCATTCCAGGACGTTTTTTACTCACGCTATGTCTTTTCCAGGATGTTATTTTTCTCTCCTAAATGTACGTTACAATTACATTAGCATGACCATTTATCCAAATTAGGCGATGATGTCATTTAGCGACTTCCAGCAACTTTTAGGCCAGCAAATAGCAATTTTCCTTACTGAGGAGTTGGCAACACTGCTAGGAGCAGTGGGTGAATGGCAGCATCATCATGAAGGATCAGTGTGAGAATACTTCATTATCCACAAAGAAAACCAGTCTGAGTGTCTGACGCTCTTGTTAGAAAGACGCAGTCGCAGCTTGTGGGTGCAGTTAGCTGGTTTGCTAGTTAGCTGCTCTGCTAGTTAGCTGGGAGCTAACTCACTCGAACATTTGATGCTAAACTGTCTAAACTGTGTGAGCAGCATTCATTGCTGCTCTGTGTTACTCTCCAACCTCTCTTTAACTTAGTCCTCTCAGTTTTTTCCTCCTTACAAACTAGAAAACCTTCTTTTTCAGCTTCTCCTCCACACCCGAGCTGTGGCTGAGGTGCTACAAGCACGCAGGCTCGGTGTGTCCAAATTCATGGGCTGCATCCTCCCGAGGACACATTTGTAGACCGATAACGTCACAGCGATGCACCAAAGACTGTCCAAACTCGTGGACTCCTCCGAATGCAGTCAACAAATGCGTCCTCCTCTTCCCTGAATTTAAAGGATGGGTCGGGTGTGTCCTTCGTGGCCCACCATATCCCAGAATTCATATTGCGGCCCAGCCAAACTCCAGTTTCTGGTAATGGGGACCCGCTAATAAGTTTTAAAATTACTCTTATTAATCGTTCTGGGTCACAAAATAAACTTTTAACATATTTTCAGGCAAGAATGTAGCTGTGTAAACTTCAAATATCTGCTCGGTTTATCAAGATATCGCATATTTGCAAAAGTGCTTCGACGTTTTCGGAGACGTCTGTTACCCACCAGCTCAATAGCTAGCTGAGAGCTCCAGGGTTACTGAAGAGAGAACGGCACAACTCCCGGCACATCATTTTCAGATCACCGCGGACTTTCGCTACTCAGGTTAAACGTAATATATAAGTCACTTAGACAACCTAAAATTGCTATTGTTTGGCTTTTTTCAGTGTTTTATTTGTTCGTGAGTAAATCAGTTTGGCTGAGATTAAAGTTATTAGATTAGATAAGATAAAATAAAACTTTATTAATCCCTCCTTGGCTTTTACATAACTGAATAAACGTCAAACAAAAAACTGATTAAACAGAAGTGTGAGATGGTCAAGAATTTACGCCAGAGGCCTGTTATATTTTAGATACCAAGGAGCAGACGGCTGAGTTTATTAAACTCCACTGAGACAGCGGTGACGCAAATCAGAAGGCTAGATCGCCCAATTCCATGGCTGTTTACTTCCTGCCTACCTGACTTTCTGAGGACCCGACCCACGTAGACCGCGAAGGCCGAGTCCTCAGGAGGATGCAGCCCATGAATTGTCGGGCATAAACCGGTCCGTGGCGCAAAAAAGGTTGGGGACCGCTGCTCTTAATTGTTGTGTTGTGACACATTTGCGAAATGCAGAGAGGTGCGCTCGATTTGCCACACGGAGCAGCGCGAGAGTAAAGCACGAGGGAGGTGCTAATAATCGGCTCAGTCATTTTTAATGATTGTTGAAAGCCCAGATCGTTACCGTGATTAAAATTCAATTAATTGAGCAGCCCTACTATATACACTAATATATAATATATATTAATTCTGTCAAACAATTAAAATGTTAAAATGTTAAAAATCACACTTAAAGCTTTCTGTAAATGAAAGAATCAGTGAAAATGAGGCACTTCAGTTGATTTTAAACAAAAACTCTGAACATAACCTGATCCAGACCAGGTTATTGGATCAGCATCAGTAACCATGGTGATGTAGCCAGGTAAACACCGAGCTAGACAGAGACAGACAAACATTTATGCTCACAATCACACATATCCAGTTAACCTTGCATGCATGTTGTTGGACTGTGGGAGGAAGAGTACCTGAAGACAACCCACAGAGACCACACTATCACCCCTATTTACAGAATTATAATCTAATTAGATGATAAAGTAATAAATTATTTGGTATTTTAATGAAAATACATTTTAGCAATAGTTTATAAGTCAACAATTATAGTTTAAAAAAGGGACAAATCAAACAGTCAATAAAATCTTCTACAGCTGAAACTAATGTAGACAATGTCGGGGCAGGAAGTAAAAGTAAAAACCAGAGATGATAACTACCAAAATAAAACAGGAAGTGAATAACATTCAAGCTCACTTTAAGCTCAACAGTCAAATTCTGTTTTGTATTAATCTATTGTTTTGAATTTTTGTTTACATTTTATGTTTAAGTGAGGCAACGAGTCATATCACTATGACCAAATATATATTTCATCTTTTCAGTCAGAAATAATCAATTGATCATATTTTTATTACTACATTTTTCTAAAAATCAAATTCTAATATCTGAACAAACAGCTCAGTAAAAACCTTCAGAATACAGGAATCGAAATAGAAGGTTTGGTGAATAAAGCACTGCTAAAATAAAGAATTTGGACTCAGAGGAGCAGATGGGACATTTCATTGCATTTCATTGAAAGACCGAAAGTGATAAATATCACTAAAAACCCCAGACACTAATTTCTACATTAAGACTTAAAAAAAAAAAAAAATCAATTGACTGTTTATGCACTAATAGAAATCAGGTTTAACATGATCATCAGTGGAACATTTTAAATCCTGACCTGAGAGTTTCCATTTTACAGCGTGGACTCTTCACTCCAGCAGACAGAAACTTCACTCCTGAATCCTGCAGGTCAGAGTTACTCAGGTCCAGCTGTCTCAGACTAGAGGACTGGGAGCTGAGAGCTGAGGACAGAGCTTCATAGCCTCTCTCTGAGAGCTTACAGTGACTCAGTCTGAAAAATGACAGATAAACATTAATTAAACACTGTTGTTAAATTGCAATGAGAGTGCACTAATTATTAGATTTAGCAATTAATCCTGTTTTTTCACCAAGAGTCAACAATTGGATGACACTATCATAAAACTATTACAGAAGTTTAACTAACTTTTTTCCCATTTAGTGGATTCTTATTGGTTAATTCTGTCAATTGATGAAAAGCACAACATAACTTGATCTCACCTCAGAGTATTCAGTTTACAGTGTGGACTTCTCAGTCCTGCTGAAAGAAACTCCACAGCTGGATCCTGCAGGTTGTTGTTACTTAAGTCCAGCTCTCTCAGTGTAGCAGACTGGGAGCTGAGAACTGAGGATAGAGCTTCATACCCTCTCTCTGAGAGATCAGGGACACTCAGCCTAAAAAACAAAAACAAAATAAAAACATAATTTAAAAAACTGTAATTTGATAACAAACTGTTATCATTAACAAACTGTTATCAAATGACAAGTTAAATGAACTCTCCGACAAGTTACAGAGACTCACTCTGGGGGAACAATTTTTTTTAAAAGTCCACGTGGTAAAGATATTAGAAATGTGGCAGATGATTATAACTTTAGACTAAAAAGGTCCCTCTCGCTCATATATTTATTAAAACAAGAATAAACACTTATCTTGATTTGCTTAGAATTTTAATTGACTTCTTATGCTAATTCATAAAGAAGTCAGAATATGACTTCATCTGACCTGAATGTTTCCAGGGTACACTGTGGACTCTCCACTGTAGCAGACAGAAGCTTTACTGCTGAATCGTTCAGGGTGTTGATACTCAGGTCCAGCTCTCTCAGAATAGAGGACTGGGAGCTGAGAGCTGAGGACAGAGCTTCACAGCCTCCGCCTGAGATGTCAGGGACACTGAGCCTAAAAAAACAAAATAAAGACATAATATGGAAAATTGTCATTTGTTAACAAACTGTTTGTGATTAATTTAAATCACTTCTTGTGTTGAACCTTTAAAAGAAAGACAAATGTCAGAGTGCATTACTATTTATGGCTAAAAAAACATTTTAGCTTAAAAATGTTCCCTGTGTAAATATAAAGACCTGGAACTTGCTCATTAAATGCTAAAGAAAAACAAGTGATGACTCCTCATTCTGTGAACAGGTGATAGGCAAGACTGTAAGTATGTAGCAATGAGAGGGAAGGCTGGCTCAGATCCTGGTGAGTGAGGGTTAGTTACTCTAGGAAAAGGTCAAGATATGACTGAGAGATTCTGGGATACTGAACCAGTGAAATTTGCATGGAAAATATTTCTACTAAAGCAGATATAGTGATTAGTCCTTCCATCAGTCGTCCACAAAGCAGTGAGATAAAGTCTCAAGTCTCATTCTGCACAGTGTAAATGTCAGTGTCCTCTGGGTCCTCACTGATCATTGGATTCTGTCACAAATTGTCATGGTTTACAGACTGTGTACAGTCGGAAGTCAAAGTGCACAACATAGGAGAGACTGAAAAACAATCAAGCATGCAGATTTAACAACAGGCAACCAGAAGAAACACGAGGAATATGATTGAATCTGTCAGCAGCTACAGATCCTTGGAGCTGTACTGGTGAGGCAGATTGTAACATATAGAAGTGAACTCATCAGCTGAACAGTGCACCGATGCAGAGCAATAAGACCAGAGGAGGAATGAGGGAGTTGATGGTTATCACCTATGGCTCCATCACAGTCTTTGAATGTCTTCAGTCAGTACAGAATGATGCTGCTAGGCTTTAACCAGCACATGAAACAGACTGGACATTACTCCAGTTTAATCTCTTCACACTGGTAAGAAGTTCATTTTAGGCTTTATTTAAAGATTTAGTCTGAATTTTACTGAATTTCCCGGAGGAAACCACCCGAGGGATTAATAAAGTTTAATCTAATCTAATCTGGTCCTTACTTTTAGTCCAGTCTATATTCCTGACTTTCTACAATCCTACAGCTCTTCTCACATCTGAGATCTTCCAGTCAAAGGCTGTTACTGGTCCCACTAACTTATTTATTCTGACTCTAGTATTCAGAGTGGCCTTTAACTAAATTTAGGGTGTATGATGTTCAGTGTTTGCTGTTGAATGTTTTTATCTTCTGTGTTTTTATTACCTGTTTCTATTGTAAAGCACTGAGGTTTTTGACCTGTGAAAGCTGCTGTATAAATAAATTTTACTTACAGGATGATTCTGGATATGACTTTGATAAAAAGCTGACACCCATATATGTTTTAGACACTCTGACATTTACTGCTGTTATCAAACATTAACTATAATATACTGTATTTAGTGCTGATGATCATGTAAATAAATATGTTTAAGTTTTTAGGGGTCCATCAAACATTACACTGTTTATGTTATAAATAAAGGAATGATCACATATTTACTCACAGAGCTTTGTTGGAGGCTTTGACCACTGGCAGCAGCCTCAGAAGAGCCTCCTCTGAAGCAGAGTATTTCTTCAGGTCAAACACATCCAGATCTTTTTCTGATGACAGTAAGATGAAGACCAGAGCTGACCACTGAGCAGGAGACAGTTTATCTGTGGAGAGACTTCCTGATCTCAGGGACTGTTGGATCTCCTCCAGTAGAGAACGATCATTCAGTTCATTCAGACAGTGGAACAGATTGATGCTTTTCTCTGCAGACAGATTCTCACTGAGCTTCTCCTTGATGTACTGGACTATTTCCTGATTGGTCTGTGAGCTACTTCCTGTCTGTGTCAGCAGGCCTCGTAGGAGAGTCTGATTCGTCTGCAGTGAAAGACCCAGGAGGAAGCGGAGGAACAAGTCCAGGTGTCCATTTGGACTCTTTAAGGCCTTGTTCACAGCACTCTGGTGAAGAGTTTCTCTCCAGTTTTAACTTCTTTTTGTAATTCTTGTTTTCCAAACAATTTTCTTGTGTCAGAGTTCTTGGAGGTTCTCTGTTGTTCTTGCAGCAGATTGAGTCCAGAGTTGATGAAGGTCAGATGGACATGAAGAGCAGCCAGAAACTCCTGAACACTCAGATGGATGAAGCAGAACACCTTGTCCTGGTACAGTCCTCTCTCCTCTTTAAAGATCTGTGTGAACACTCCTGAGTACACTGAGGCTGCTCTGATATCGATGCCACACTCTGTCAGGTCTGATTCATAGAAGATCAGGTTTCCTTTCTGCAGCTGATCAAAAGCCAGTTTTCCCAGAGATTCCATCATCTTCCTGCTCTCTGGACTCCAGTGTGGATCTGTCTCAGCTCCTCCATCATACTTGACCTTCTTCACTTTGGCCTGAACCACCAGGAAGTGGGTGTACATCTCACTCAGGGTCTGGGGCAGCTGTCCTCCCTCTCTGGTTTCCAGCACATCCTCCAGAACTGTAGCAGTGATCCAGCAGAAGACTGGGATGTGGCACATGATGTGGAGGCTTCGTGATGTCTTGATGTGGGAGATGATCCTGCTGGCCTCCTCCTCATCTCTGAATCTCTTCCTGAAGTACTCCTCCTTCTGTGGGTCAGTGAACCCTCTGACCTCTGTCACCATGCCAACACAGTCAGGAGGGATCTGATTGGCTGCTGCAGGTCGTGTGGTTATCCAGAGGCGAGCAGAGGGAAGCAGTTTCCCCCTGATGAGGTTTATCAGCAGCACATCCACTGAGGTGGACTTTCTAGGGTCAGTTAGGATTGTAGTTTTGTGGAAGTCCAGAGGAAGTCGACACTCATCCAGACCATCAAAGATGAACACAACCTGGAAGTCTTCAAAGCTGCAGATTCCTGCTTCTTTGGTTTCAGTAAAGAAGTGATGAACAAGTTCCACCAAGCTGAACTTTTCCTCTTTCAGCACATTCAGCTCTCTGAAAGTGAATGGAAATATGAACTGGATGTGCTGGTTGGCTTTGTCTTCAGCCCAGTCCAGGGTGTATTTCTGTGTTAAGACTGTTTTCCCAATGCCAGCCACTCCCTTTGTCAGCACTGTTCTGATTGGTTCATCTCCTCCAGGTGAGGCTTTAAAGATGTCTTCTTGTCTGATGGTTGTTTCTGGTGTGTCTGGTTTCCTGGATGCTGTTTCAATCTGTCTGACCTCATGTTCATCATTGACCTCTGCAGTCCCTCCCTCTGTGATGTAGAGCTCTGTGTAGATCTGATTCAGAAGGGTTGGGCTTCCTGCTTTAGCGATGCCCTCAAACACACACTGGAACTTCTTCTTCAGGGTGGATTTAAGGTTATGGTGACAAACTGCAGCATGAAGTTCTGAATGAGAAGAAATATGTAGAATATCATTTGAAAGTTGAAATGAACACTTAAATCCAAAAGGAATGAATCTTTAAAACATGTTCCTCCGTCTCTTCAGACATCAGTAAATGTCTCATTTATCCAAAACTTT
This sequence comes from Pelmatolapia mariae, assembly GCF_036321145.2. Taxonomy (NCBI): domain Eukaryota; kingdom Metazoa; phylum Chordata; class Actinopteri; order Cichliformes; family Cichlidae; genus Pelmatolapia; species Pelmatolapia mariae. Next base: position 35,597,155 of record NC_086229.1, read on the forward strand.
AAATCTTTATATAAATCCTCTTACTGCTCTGCAGACGGTCAGCCAGCTCCTCCTGCTTCATTCTCCTCAGGAAGTCCACTGTGATCTTCACACATGCCTCTCTGCTCCTCCTCCCCTCCTCATCATCCTCCCTCTGACTCTCTAAGCATTCTGGGTAATCTGGACTCAGAACCTTCTGGATCTTCTTCAGCTCGTTCTTCACAAAAGTGATGATGTTGTCCTCCAGCAGCTGGAACATAATATTTATGAATGAGCCAATCAGACTGAAATCATGGAGCCAAACATCAGATCCATGTTGGACACACTGACAATCCACTGGTCTACAAAGAGCAGCATGGAGATGACTGTGAACAGAATAGATGTAACAGTAGTTGTTGTTCATGTACAGACCATAAATATGGAGTCCAGCTGTGTTTGATGCTGCTGGGCAGACTGACCACTGGGAACCTCTGAGCTCTGCTGGTCCACTCTGTGGAGGAACCATGAAGAATTAGATCAAGCACAGGATAAAGATCCAGTAGTTTCTGCTCAAATAACTTCATCTGAATCAAGTCTGTCCAGTTTTAAACACTCAGATTCTGAAAATATGTCCTTTTTAGTAAGTTTATGGACCTTCTTTCAGTTGTGATGTCAGGGATGATTGTGAAGAAGCTCATTAAACTGAACCATCAGGAGAGCAGATCACTGCTCCAACACCAGAACATGATCCGAGGTCTCTCCACCACCAGAACACCAGCTTTACTAACGTGGTAGATCAGTGTAGTACAGATCAATAACTGATGAGTCATTTGATCAAAATCACTGAGTGCTTCACATCTGACCCTCTGATGTTTCTGTAGACATTTTGCATATTTAATGAATGTCTGACAGTTTTACATTCATTCTGTGAATACAGTGGAAATGTTGTGTTATTGTCTCCATGTTTTTTCCAGCATCATAAATTCTTAAGTTCAGAAAATTAGATTCTTTTTCACAGCTGAAAAACAACAACATTTATTCTCTATTGAAATCTGCATCGTCCACTCCAAAGGTCACAATCTGAAGGTCACATCTGGTTTTGTTCCCTGTGATTAAATCTGAGCATCAGTATGGTGGGATTTATCCACTACATCCACACCACTGTGGTTCAGTGTTGTCCTGATGGAGTAACAGCAGCCAGTATGATCCAGGCTTTAGCTGCTGGGTCTCTGTGTGACCTCTCAGACTGTTTAACAGATCAGACACAAAGAGAATCAGAGCAGCTCTTTAAAGACAAACATGAACCCACTCAGGTCACACTTTCCCCACAGATATGAGCATCACTGTCCTCAAACAGCAAAAGTCTAACATTTGGATATTTTCTCTTTCATTGTTTTCTTTTTAGTGAATCTTTGTAACAATCTGATGATGTTTCAGGTCAGATTTATCCAGGAAACACAAACATGTAAAGAAGTCATCACAGCTCTCTGACCTCGTTGGTGCAGGTTCAGCACTGAAGTGCGGAACTTCACCTTTGGACCGGTCACTCCTCACAGACGGACAGCTGGACCCTGCAGACTGTGACCTCTGACCTCTGCAGACACAAACATGATTGAAGCAGCTGTGATCACACAGACTGCAGATGATGCAGCTGTTTCCTGTCAGTAACATCCTCTTAGATTAGAGTTCAGCTTTTTACAGGAAAACTGGACAAAACTGATTTTTGTTACAAATTCATTTCCTCTCAGCTCACAAACACAGAAAATCAACCAGAATCAACACTGATTATAATGTCAGTGCAGAATTATTTCTGTTACTCAGTGAGTTCAGTTCTCTGACCTCGTTGGTCCAGGTTCACCACTGAAGTCTGGATTATGATCTTTGGATCGGTCACTCCTCACAGACGGACAGCTGGACCCTGCAGACTCTGCTCTGTCCTCCTCTTCCTCCATCATCATCTTCAGGCAGTCAGAGAGGTAAACCACAAACACTCGGTGAGTCACATTAATAGGAGTAACTGACTTACAGTCGCTGACCTCTGACCTGTCATGTAACCTAGAAACCAGGTCAATATGTCTGTAGGTTCAGTCATCCAGGTCATGTGATCTAAGGAGCTTGCAAAAGAAAAAAGAGACTTGTGGTTCACCATTGATCACGTGATCAGGCACATGATCAATAGTGGGTCAACAATATAACAACAATATAAACACTTTTTTCAACGAGGAAACTGAGAGCCTTTTCACTGGAGCACAAACATCTGGAGCAGCATGTCGATGCTGTTGGCTGAGATCCTGAAACTATTAAAGGTCATGAAAGAGAGAAAGGCAGGGAGGCGTCCTTTACAACTAAACAGCAGAGTTAGAGAACAGCCAGCACCTCTACATTTATCAGATTATACTTCATACAGCACATGTATGTTACTGATAGGGATGGCAACACACTTGGCCTCGTTGGTCCAGCTGTGAGTCCGTTACGTGAACTATGTAGCGGCAGATTTGTGCTAAACTAAGCTGCACACAGCTGATGTTAGCCCGGAAAACATTACACACTGACTTTAATGGAGAGACCGGAAATAAAAACACACACAGTTTGTTGTGTGAATAAATCAAACATGAGCTGAATAAACAGTAAAGTTCCTAAAGAAAAACTGTTAAAGGAGGAAACAAAGCAAACTTACAGTTTCTTCACACACCAACAACAAGCTCCACTCCACGAAGTTCAGGAAAGTGAAAGTAGACTTTAAGCAGGAAGGAAACACCCAAAGATGCGTTTTTAGCATTGAAACACTGTGTGCTTCATTCAACCTTGGATTGATTTATTTCTGCTGGTTTTCCTGTTTGAAACACAAACATCTGTCATCACTTTTTTGTTCTTCTTCCTGCAGCGTTTGAATATTTCAGCACTAAACTGATGTTTCTTCAAAGCTCATTTCAACCTGTTGAAGTCATGAATGAAAGTGCAGACTGAGAGTGGATCACATGATGTTTATGGTGTGTCATGTGACATGTTCAGTATTGTCACTCATGTCTAGATTGTCCCTGATATCATAACTGCTGATGATTATATTTGAAGAATTATTACTGATGGCAGCAAAGTTTGAATGGAGCTCTCTGTCTGTGCTGATTTGTCGCCCTCTGGAGGTCAAAACACAAACTGCATGATGTCACTGTAACCACCACAGTGACAGGAAGTGTTTTTAAATGACTGAAATGATGCTAACGGCTGTCGTTAGGCTCACTGATAGCAGTGCTGATGTGTTCATGTCAAACACTGGCTCAGGTCAGACTCCTTCATCCTTTTCCAATGTGAGGCCGCCCTCAGACCCACAGGAGCTCTGACCTTTGACCTCCTGACCCCTAACCACTTTAGTCTCTTTGCATCCTTAAATGATCTTAACCGCAGTTGTTATCACTCTCTGCAAGAGTTTGCGGTCCATAGCAGTAGTGCTGCCGTACCATGCAGTGATGCAGTTGGTCAGGGTGCTCTCCACAGTGCAGCTGTAGAACCTGCTGAGGATCTTGGCCGACTTATCAAATTTCCTCAGCCTCCTTGGGAAAGAGTATATAGTTAGTGTAGTGGTTGTTTAGTGTGTCAGTTCTACTACTAAGTGTCACAGTTGCCACAAAAAAGCCACCAACAACAGACTGAAGTGTAAACGCTGTGGGAAAACAGGAGGAGTGATTCACCTCCTGTTTTCCCCTTCAAAACAGTACAACCAAGGACTCAGAACCACAATGTAAAATACAAGAAGTTAAAATGCTGGGTCACAAAGACCCAGAACCGTGACAGACTTACCTTTAACTGCCCAAGACTGCGTCTGAATCTTACCGTTGGACCAACTTCAGGGATTAACTCAGTGATGTCATTTTCAGTAAGACAGAAAAGGTTTTCTTCTGTTACTTTGTTAGCTGTGATTAAATATTACATCTGAGTTATGGAGAGGTACAAAATTTAAAATTGCTACAGCAAAATAATATCAACAGAGCTTCTGTTTCAGTTTCTGTTTCAGAGAAACATTAATATTAAGATCTTTGTTTATCAAGGATTAGTAATAACAATTTACCTTCAAATTGTTCCTCTAATTTGGACCGGTCACATTTGAACGACCCCTTTCCACATCTGCTCTTGTTACAGTCACAGTTTCCAGGAAGCTCTACAAGTGTGGCGTGCCGGAGAAGAGGTTTGTTCGGCAGCCTGCCTTACTTGAAGAAGAAATTACATAACTAAAAGTTTATATTAAATAAACTGAAAATAGCAAAACCAAAGCAACAAATGAGTTTTGCATCAATCATTGGTTTTTAATTTAAGATCTACGTATGATCAGATTGTGTCATGTCCAAGAATACTAATCACAAACTGCTAATGAACTTCTACCATGGAGATCCTTCTGCTGCACACTGTGGTTCAACTGCTGTGGAGGACAAGAGGAAACTGCAGCGGGTGGTGAGGGCAGCAGAGCGGCCCAGGGCCAGACATTAACCTCCCTCAGAGACATTTATATACTGGCAATGTCATCCTCAAGGACCCCTCGCACCCCGGACACTCAATGTGCACCACCACCCATCACATTGCACCTTATATTGCACTGATCACCTGCTCCTTTGTATGGCATATAACTTGTACATATCTGTGTAGATGCTTAGTTATTACATCCATTCCCTGTGTACGCACCTCTTAAACTTTAAGTCTGTTTTTTTAGTTTCTCTTTTTCTTTTCATTTTTTCTTAGTCTGAAGGAATTTTAAGGTAAAAGTCAACCTGCTGCTGAGGGAGAGATGCCAAACTGTGTTTCATTGTTCTTGTAAGAGTGACAGTAAAGATCTGTTCTATTCTATTAACGTATAATAACGTACATTATGCCAAAAAATACATTTTATAGATTTTACGAAGTTTTTCACTACATTTGAGTCACACATGGATGTCAATAGACCAGGTCACACAGTAATTATTGTTAGAGAAAGTTATTATATAGCATTGTCAACATTGCTCTTCTTCTGAGGATTATTGTTAAGTTAGCTTAAATGCAGTCAATACATGTCATTAGTCGATCGTTCTTGTTTTGCATTTTAAAGTTCAAATAGTGGCCTTTACCTGCTTCCTCCAATATTGATGTGGTATTCGTGATACTGCTGACATCTCTTTGTCTTTCTCTAAACCCAAGCATCCTCTTCAAAGAATACCTGGTTAGTAATGTTTAGAAGTGATCGGTTTCCACCATCTTCACCATCTTTAACTAAAGTGAATAGTTTAATTCATTAGTGCAGCATTACTAGATCACCTCTGTTTGAAGTGATATAATGTGATATACAACTATCACTAAAACAGCAAACTTTGTAAATAAACAACACTTCTCATTCTCTAAACAGTCGGCCACAGCTGTAGATTACACTATCAGTGCTTGTTCACTCTTTTCAATAATTACATTTCTAAATTCTCTTTGTGCATTTACAGGTAAACAATATCTAATATTTTATCTAAATGACTGCTTTGTCTTTGAAAAGGTGAAGAGCCTGAGGCCGGTGACAGTCCAGTTCTACTCTAAGTACATCCTTACGGTGGCTCACAGGACAAGGCCACATTCCTGTCCTGCCAGAAGAGAAGAGAAACTTAAGTCTTCATGCAGTTCAACCACACCTGTCATATTCTGTATGACAGGGGACTGAAATTCCAGTCCTCGAGGGCCGCTGTCCTTCAATTTTATTCAACTAAGCCTATTTATCATTATTCAACTTTATTCAACGTGCTCATTCACTCATGAATGCAAATTGTATAGTGACACATGTGACATCACTTCCTCTTTGTTTTTGATGCAGCGTTTGATCATATTAGAGCTGAATGAAAAACAATGAAACAGCATCTAAAAGTTTGACATCAAAGCAAATCTAATGTCTGTCACCAAAGTCCAGCAGATTCTTCACCAGGACCCTTTGTGATAGATTTCATGTTTCATACAAACTAAAGTGATACACAACATATGCAGTGCTATACACACATATTTACATGTTTCTAAGAGTTTGATAACCAAGCTGTTACCAACATCCTGCACCATGTTCTTGTTCACCATGGTAAAAAAAAGAAAAACAAGACTAGTTTCACATAAGGACTGAAGCCTTTGCTGTTTATTAGATCAGCCACATGCATTATGATCCCTCAATACAATCCGATGCTGCTTAGAACTGCATTCAAAACTATTGAGACAATATTTTCAGCTTCTATGGCTGAAACAAGAAGTTTACATGGAATCATTAAAAACAGTTTCAAACATCAACTGATTGAATCCATGAATCTGAAAACGTGTTTGTGAGTGAAAGAGACAGACATGTACAGACTGAACTGTTCAACAGTCAGAGTGTTTCTCTAACAGGAGACACTCTTTACACTCCACTCAGCACAGGGACACTGAGGAACAACGAGACCAGATGGTAAACCCAGGATAAAGAGTTTGAGTGAATGTGGTGTTGAAGGTGTGGAGGTGGATCAGAGTGTCAGAGGAGACTCTGTAGAAGGACAGAGTGCCAGCAGGACAGTCCACATACACTGCTGCTCTGTTAGAGACTGTTAGGATGCCTGGGTCGTTGACCCAGGGTTTTGAGCTTATTATGTTATTTATCATTTCTAGTCTTTGGTTTCTCAGTTGGAGTTCTGTCTTATGGTTTATGTCTCTGTGTAATCCTTAGTTGCTGTCTGCTATATCCTCGTGTCCAGTCAGTGTCTGTGTCTGCCCTGTTCCCACCTCTGTTTCCTCTGTAGTGCTTGCCTGTGAGTCTGTGTCTGTAAGTTCAGTCTGTGTTACTTCCTGTTTTACTTTGAAGGTCCGGGTCTTATGTGAATGTGTCCTGCTTTGCTTCCTTGTCTCGTTAGTTTTGATTTCTCCCAGCTGTGCCCTCCTTCTGTGTCTCATTCCCCTCGTTACTTCCCAGTGTACTTAAACCCTGTGTTTCTTTGAGTCAGTGTCGCGTCGTCCCTCATGCTGTGTGTTTCTCCCTGTGGCTCCCTGTGTGTGTTTTGTTAGATTCTTTTCAGTTTAGGTTTTGTAGATTTTCTTTGTCCAGCAATAAAGCTGTTTTGAGTTCATGACTGTCTCCGGAGTCTGCACCTTGGGTCCTATTCCTGTCTGCACACAGCCGTAACATGACAGAGACAGAGGAGGAGGAGGAGATGGATGTTTCTCTGTTATTGTGCTTGACAGAGAACATCACAAAACCATATTTATCAGAAATCATATCTATCAGCAGTCCATCTGCATCTTAAGGATAAAGGTCACTCTTTCGAGAATGCCAATGTTCACATTTTGGACAGAGAGGACAGATGGTTTGAAAGAGGAGTGAAAGAAGCCATTTATGTCCACTGTGAGCGACCATCCTTGAACAGAGGCGGGGCTTACGACACCAACTGTCTGCCATCTATAATCCAGTTTTGAGTTCCCTCCCCAGACGCCTTAACGCCCACTCACATCCTGGGCCATCTGACCTCAGGAATTCACATGAGAAGGTGGGGCCAGGTTTCACAATGAGCTCTCCCGAAACCCTGGCTGATTAGGACCCACACCTGCTTTCACACCTTGGCTCATGTGATTAGGTAGAGGATCTTCAGGGGGTCCTTTGTCCCCCTTTGGGGGGGAAACTCCCACTAGGTTTAAATCTGGGACTCTCCACCACTGATCCTTAGAACTGAAGAAGCTTCTCGGATGAGAGGTGAAACGTCTTCAAGCAACTCAAGAAGTCCAGACGCTTTTCTTTCCAAGCTCCTTAATTAACCGCTGATGTTAATTTTTTTCCCTTGCATTATAACAATCTGAGCAGCTAATGCTAAGAAGGCTGCTGTTATTAGCTAATGCAAATTTCATGCGAGTTAGCATTATCCGCTAATGCTAACAATGTCTTTTCTTACTTACTTTTATTAACTTCATTTAGCATTAAGATAATGCTAAATAGGCTACCATTAGTGGGTGATGCTAATTTTAGGTGAATAAGCATTAGGAGCCAATGCTCATACCATTTTCCTTTGTTTTATATGAATAAGAGCAGCAAATTATAAGAAGTCTACCATTATTAACTAATGCAAATTTTATGTGAATTAGCATTATCCGATAATGCTAACTCTTTTCCCCTGCATTATAACGATGTGAGGAGTTAATGCTAAGTAGCAGCTAAAGCTAATTTAAGGTGACTAAGCATTAGTAGCTAACGCTAATAACCTTTTCTCTTGTGTTATAATGATGTGAGAAGTTATTGCTAAGTAGGCTGCCATTAGGAGCTAATGCTAAGACTGTTTTCCCTCAGGATTTTTGACCATGATGTATTCTGACAAACTCTACATTCACAGCTGAATTCACAATAAATGTGTTCTCAAGTACACATTCTCCTGTTATTGTTGTCAAATAACAGAATGTTTCCAGTATTTACGCTTCCATTTCCAAATATTAGCTTCTCCTATCTGCCTTTTTGTCACCCACACAGACTGAAATGATTCACAGCCTTGTTTCATCCTTCTGTCAATGTCACTGACTGTCACTGTGACTGTGGACATACAGCATGGGAAATATACACGTACACCTTGCCTTCAGGAGGAAGGTTGAACGCCTGGTGCCCTGGTGCAGTCACAACAACCTGGTGCTGAATGCCTAGAAGACAGTGGAGATTATTGTGGACTTCAGGAAGCACACGGCCCCATCATCCTGACTGACACCCTCATCACCACTGTGGACTCTTTCCACTTCCTGGGTACCACCATCACCCAGGACCTGAAATGGGAGACCACCATCACCTCCATCTTAAAGAAAGCTCAGTAGAAAATGTAATTCCTGAGGTAGCTGAAGAAATTCAACCTGCCAACACGGACGATGATGCAATTCTACACTGCAATCATCGAGTCCATCCTCACCTCCTCCATCACCGTGTGGTACGCTGGAGCCACTATCAGGGACAAACAGGTACTGCAGCGTGTTGTGCGCTCTGCTGAGAAGGTGATTGGCTGCAGACTCCCATCTCTGCAGGACCTGTATACCTCCAGGACACTGGGGCGTGCAGCTCGGATCACAGCTGACCCTTCTCACCCTGGACACAGTCTGTTTGACCTGCTCCCCTCAGGCAGGATGCTCCGGTCCATTCGCACCAGAACCTCTCGCCATAAGAACAGCTTCTTACCCTCTGCTATTGGACTCATTAACAATAACCATATGATTGTTCCCACCACAGCAGCAATTGGTGATGGTGGGAAGGAAGAACTCCCTTTGACACAAAGATCCTCCCAGTGAAAACAGGCTCCAGGAAGAGCATCTACCATGACTGGTTGCAGGGTGAGGGGAAAGAGAAGAGATGAGCTCAGAGAGACAAGAACAAAAGACAAAAAAAGGAGAGAGAAGACAAAAGTTAAGGACATGCAGTAGTGACATATAAACAGTGTTGGGCAAATTACCTTGAAAAAGTAATTAGTTATAGTTACTAGTTATTTCTTCAAAAAAGTAACTGAGTTATTAACTGAGTTATAATATTCTAAAAGCAATTAATTACTTGAAAAGTAACTATTGCGTTACTTTAGAAAAGTGTTTAACCCTTTCGGGTCCACGGTATAATTGGCCATTTTTAACTACTTTTGATATTTCCTCCACATTTTACCTTTAAAAACTATTTACTTTGCCTTTTTTGGTATCATCCCTTTAAGCACAACCTCACGTGTCTGAATTTACAGTTATGTTTTCATTTTGACAAACTGTATTAACACAACTGATCTAAAATCAGACAAAAAACATAAAATCCGAGTAGAATGTTATATTTTGTACTGTAACAACCACAAACATGTTTAATGAATCATATTTCATAATTTTGAATGCAAATATGAATTGTCAATTTTAAAATCCTATGCACAAGTTTTGCAAAAAACTTTTTCCTTCTCCCTGACTCTTGGTGGCGCTATCACTTGGTGTTCGCTCACTTTACGGTAGAGTATCACTTCCTGTTCCTGCTCAAACACAGTGGTGATTCTGAGTAGCTTATCTGCTTAGCAATTTAATTAAAAACTGTCACGGACTGCCGGGGCAGACCGTGTGGAGTGAGTGGAGGACCCAAGAGCAGACAGAGGCGAGGAGACAAAACTGGACTTAACAAAAGGCAAGCCTTTTATTGAGGGCCGAAAACTCACAGAAAAAGGCAACAAAGTAACTGAGGGAAAACCTGAACAAAGACTAGGAAACAGAGACTAAATACACATAAGGGATGATCAAGGGAAGTGGAAACACATGAGGGGGAGCAGCTGATACACATGAACCTAATGACAGGACAGGGAGAGTGAAACTACAAATACTGACATTGAATACAGAATTTCAAAGTAAAACAGGAAACATGGAGACTAGGCATGACATGAACTAAACATAACCACACAGAGCTGATGCATGAATGAAGGAGACTTAGTACAGGGGGAGATGACATAAACAACTAAGAAACAGGACGATACAGCAATCTAGAAATTAACTAGGTGAACTAACCTAAGGCACAAATGAATACAAAAGATACATAAAATTCAAACACTGGGTCGCTCGACCCAGGACCATGACAAAAACTTTTAAATACATTCTGTTTTCATAGTATAATCTTCACATGCTTCATCTGAAGCACACTTTCTGTGTACTCACTACCTAATTTATAGCCAAAGTATTCACTCACTGTCTCTGTACTGTTTCGCTAGCTTAGCTTAACTCGTAGCGAACTCGTTAGCACCATGGCTACTTTACCTTTCCCTCCTACACTTTCCTGCTCATTGTGTCAGATGTTTAGCTACTCCTCGGCCTCCTTTAGCAGTAATGATACCTGTAACAAATGTAGCATATTTGCAGCTCTGGAGGCCAGGATTACTGAATTGGAGACTCGGCTTTGCACCCTTCATTCACCCGTAGCTAGCCAGGCCCCTGTAGCTGCTGCAGCCGAAGATAGCGTAGGTGCCGCTAGCTGTTCCCCGGCAGCTGGGGAAAGAGGGTGGCTGGGTGACGGTGAGGAGCAAGCATAGTCTTAAACAGAAGCCCCAGGTACACCACCAACCATTTCATGTGTCTAACCGTTTTTCCCCACTAGGCGACACACCCGCCGGGGGTCAAACTCTGGTAATTTGTGATTCTGTTCTCAGACATGTGAAGCTAGAGACACCGGCAACCATAGTCATTTGTCTTCCAGGGTCCAGAGCAGGCGACACTGAAGGAAATTTAAAACTGCAAATTTATGAAACCCGCCAAAATATGACTATCCAGAGTTGGGATCAGGAAGCAGAGTTGCAGTCTTACACGCCTCTCTGCAGCTTCTCTCCTCCTGCTACCCCCCAAAAAACCCATCTCCATTGAGACTGTGTCAGCTCCCAAACAGTCAAAAAACAAATGAAAACCAGCAATAAACAATTTAAACATAAAAAATTAAAAAGAAAGAACAATACAGTATCCACATCTGAACCAAAGAGTAAAACAGTGAATTGTGGATTATTAAATATTAGGTCTCTCTCCTCCAAGTCTCTGTTAGTACATGACTTAATAATTGATCAACAAATCGATTTACTCTGCCTTACAGAAACCTGGTTGCAGCAGGATGATTATGTTAATTTAAATGAATCAACACCCCCGAGTCATTCTAACTACCAGAAACCTCGAAGCACAGGCCGAGGGGGCGGTGTGGCAGCAATTTTTCACACCAGCCTATTAATTAACGAAAGACCAAGACAGACTTTTAATTCATTTGAAAGCCTGATGCTGAGCCTTGTCCAACCCAGCTGTAAAACTCAGAAACCAGTCTTACTTGTTATCATCTATCGTCCACCTGGGCCTTACACAGAGTTTCTCTCTGATTTCTCAGACTTTTTATCTGATTTAGTGCTCAGCTCAGATAAAATAATTATTGTGGGTGATTTTAACATCCATGTAGATGCTAAAAATGACAGCCTCAACATGGCATTTAATCTGTTATTAGACTCAATTGGCTTCTGTCAAAATGTAAAAGAACCCACCCACCACTTTAATCACACTCTAGATCTTGTTTTAACATATGGCATAGAAACTGAACATTTAACAGTGTTTCCTGAAAACCCTCTGCTGTCTGATCATTTCCTGATAACATTTACATTTACAATAATTGATTACACAGCAGTGGCGAGTAGACTTTATCACGGTAGATGTCTTTCTGAAAGTGCTGTAACTAAGTTTAAGAATATAATCCACCCACTGTTATCATCTTCAATGCCCTGTACCAACATAGAGCAGAGCAGCTATCTTACCCACTACCCCAACAGAGGTCGATTATCTTGTTAATAATTTTAACTCCTCACTACATACGACTCTGGATACTGTAGCTCCTGTGAAAACTAAGGCCTCAAATCCGAAGTCCCTGACTCCGTGGTATAATTCTCAAACACGTAGCCTAAAGCAGATAACTCATGAGCTGGAGAGGAAATGGCGTGTCACAAATTTAGAGGATCATCATTTAGCCTGGAGAAATAGTTTGCTGCTTTATAAGAAAGCCCTCCACAAAGCCAGAACATCTTACTATTCGTCACTGATTGAAGAAAATAAGAACAACCCCAGGTTTCTCTTCAGCACTGTAGCCAGGCTGACAAAAAGTCAGAGCTCTACTGAGCCAACCATCCCTTTAACGTTAACTAGTAATGACTTCATGAACTTCTTCACAAATAAAATTTTTATCATTAGAGAAAAAATTACCAATAATCATCCCACAGATGTAACATTATCTACAGCTACTTTTAGTACCATTGATGTTAAGTTAGACTCTTTTTCTCCAATTGATCTTTCTGAGTTAACTTCAATAATTACTTCCTCCAAACCATCAACGTGTCTTTTAGACCCCATTCCTACAAAACTGCTCAAAGAAGTCCTGCCATTAATTAATTCTTCAATCTTAAATATGACCAACCTATCTCTAATAATCGGCTATGTACCACAGGCCTTCAAGCTGGCTGTAGTTAAACCTTTACTCAAAAAGCCATCTCTAGACCCAGCTGTCTTAGCTAATTATAGGCCAATCTCCAACCTTCCTTTCATATCAAAAATCCTTGAAAGAGTAGTTGTCAAACAGCTAACAGATCATCTGCAGAGGAATGGCTTATTTGAAGAGTTTCAGTCAGGTTTCAGAGCTCATCACAGCACAGAAACAGCTTTAGTGAAGGTTACAAATGATCTTCTTATGGCCTCTGACAGTGGACTCATCGCTGTGCTTGTCTTGCTAGACCTCAGTGCTGCGTTCGATACTGTTGACCATAATATCCTATTAGCGCGCTTAGAACATGCTGTAGGTATTACAGGTACTGCACTGCAGTGGTTTGTATCATATCTATCTAATAGACTCTAATTTGTTCAAGTAAATGAAGAGTCCTCTTCACACACTAAGGTCAATTATGGTGTTCCACAGGGTTCAGTGCTAGGACCAGTTCTATTTACATTATACATGCTTCCCCTAGGCAGCATCATTAGAAGACATAGCATACATTTTCACTGCTATGCAGAAGACACGCAGCTCTATCTGTCCATGAAGCCAGGTAACACACACCAATTAGTTAAACTGCAGGAATGTCTTAAAGACATAAAGACCTGGATGGCCGCTAACTTCCTGCTTCTTAATTCAGATCAAACTGAGGTTATTGTACTCGGCCCTGAAAATCTTAGAAATATGGTATCTAAGCAGATTCTTACTCTGGATGGCATTACCTTGGCCTCCAGTAATGCTGTGAGGAACCTTGGAGTCATTTTTGACCAGGACATGTCCTTCAACGCACATATTAAACAAATATGTAAGACTGCTTTCTTCCATTTGAGCAACATCTCTAAAGTTAGAAATATCCCGTCTCTGAGTGATGCTGAAAAACTAGTTCATGCATTTATTACTTCCAGGCTGGACGACTGTAATTCATTTTTGGATGTCCTAAAAACTCGCTGAAAAGTCTTCAGCTAATCCAAAATGCTGCAGCAAGAGTCCTGACAGGGACTAGAAAGAGAGAGCATATTTCTCCTGTTTTGGCTTCCCTTCATTGGCTTCCTGTTAAATCCAGACTTTAATTCAAAATCCTGCTCCTCACATACAAGGTCTTAAATAATAAGGCCCCATCTTACCTTAATGACCTTGTAGTGCCATATCACCTTATTAGAGCACTTTGCTCTCGCTCTGCAGGCCTACTTGTTGTTCCTAGAGTATTTAAAAGTAGAATGGGAAAGGGAGTTTTTCCTTCCCACTGTCGGCAAAGTGCTTGCTCATAGGGGGTCATATGATTGTTGGGTTTTTCTCTGTATTTATTATTGTGCAATCTACTGTACAATATAAAGCGCCTTGAGGCGACTTTTGTTGTGATTTGGCGCTATATAAATAAAATTGAATTGAAAAATTGAATTGAATTGAACAAGTACGAAAAAGTGTTTCAAAGTTTTACTTTGAAACAAACAAACTGTGCTGCAGGTAAACAGTTTGATGGTTGGAATTAACAAACAAACAGACTCAGCAACGCATAGACGTCCGAGCTCCATATATCAGTTGTTAAACTTAACGTAGGAATCACAAACATTCAGAGATGAACTTACACACTTGGCTTTATACGTACTTTGAGTTTAAAGGTACTTGATCTGTGAATGATGACATATCACAAGTACATTTACTGAGAGACGGCCTTTAACTTTAGAAACAAAGTTCAGTTAGAAAAACATTGAAGTCATTCAGGCAATTAAGAGTTTAAAACCCAACAAAGAAGTGTCAGTGATCAGGATAAAAGTGGAAGGACTCTGGAGTATCATTTGTATTATTGATCATTTTGATCTCTGACAGAGAAACTACAAATACAGATGCAAAAAGGGAAGCAGCAAAAGTGACTGAACACAGCTTTAAGAGGCTAAACTCACATTGTAAATGCCTCATCTATATGTGTGTGTGTGTGTGTGTGTGTGTGTGTGTGTGTGTGTGTGTGTATGTGTCTCCATGGTTCCTCCACAGAGTGGACCAGCAGAGCTCAGAGGTTCCCAGTGGTCAGTCTGCCCAGCAGCATCAAACACAGCTGGACTCCATATTTATGGTCTGTACATGTACAACAACTACTTTATTATTAATATTAATAATGATACATTTATTTATAGGTCCCTTTCAGAACACCAAGGACTCTGTGGACTAAATGACCAAAAGAAAACAAACTTTGAGATCAGACGGTGCAAATGTGATCACAGGGAAACGTTTTAAAGATCGAGGCTTCAAACAGAAACCAAAGTGAAATAGTTTGTAGTTGAGATCAGTGGGAATGAAGCTGAATAACTCTTTCTACAATAACTTTGAGAAATAAATGACAAATATGATGGAAATTAGCAGCATTAGCACTTACTAATGATGTGAGTCGACACTCGGCTGTATTGAGACGACCACATTAGGAGGTCCTCAACTGTAATGGAAACCAGTAGATCCAGTCCTGGCGACCTGTGGTGAGTCGATCTGAGCAGCTACTACTTTCCAAAGACCCAGCCCCCATAAAAAGCAGCCAATCAGCTTCTAAGAGTTACACACCCACACATATCTATCAAGTTAACTCTGGTCTAACACACTTGGATTTAGCGTCAAGAATGTTCCTGTGCGAGGACTGAAAATGGTTTAAAGAGCAGCCAATGTCCAAAGAACAACTTTGACACATCTTCATAAAACCTGCAGAGCAAAAGAAAAACTAGCAGAAAGTCTGGCTGCTCTTATGAAAAGTACACAGAAATGATGGGTCGCTCAACACTTGTGCACAATATAAGAGTTTAAATAAATCTAAAGAATAAGACCTACAGTCATACTGAGAAAATCATCTACAGCTAACTATCACAGTGGATTTGTTTAAGACAGCTCCATCTGCTGGTGGCCCTCTGCAGGTGCATGAAAGGGGCGTGTTTATAGTGAAAGTAGTAGAGAAAGTAAACCCCATGGGAAGGAGGAGGATTCTCAGCAGCTTCCAGCTCATATTCAGACATTTGACTTCTCACTGAAAGCAGCAAGTTTGAGTGTCTGTACCTTAATTAAAAGAGATAACATGGCCATAGTAATTAGAGTTGATTGAGCAACGCTGTCCTTATAATGTAGTTTATGATTTTTATACATCTTTTTATGGACAAGTGTAGTTTTTCTGTAGGGCCTCTCAAGTTGGTGACAGCAGTCAAAGTTCATGTGTAAACCAGAGCAGCAAATCAGGTCCAAATGTGTTGTTCACAGTGAGTGGGATCATCAGTGTGCTGCTATGTTAACTTCCTGCAGCAGGATGTGTTTGGTCAGAGAATGGATAGATCACTAAGTCATTGTTGAGTTTAGGGGGATGGTAGACAGCTGGAGCAGGTTCAGCCAGTTGACACACAGTAGATAAAAATAACTGAAGGCAGGAGCAGACACCTGTATGACTTTCCACCTCTCACATAGATTATTGTCCCTGGGCAGCGCCTCAGGGCTGGTAGATGTAAACAAACCTGGAGGAGAGGATTTATTCATCTGAGAAAAGTCACAGAGTTGTGTCTTGATGCTCAATCATCCAGGTAAGTGAATCCCAAAAAGGTCGATTCTGTTCATCTGGATGTTTTCAGTGGGAGAAACGTTTCATCATTATCAGGTGACTCCTTCAGTCTCAGCTGACTGCAGGTTTCCAACCTTATAAACAGAATATTTGTATAATGACAGAAACCAGCAGCACTGAAGGAACAATGGGCTGGGAGGTCAGTTCCTTGATCATTGGTACGCATATTGTCAGGACCTTTGATCAACAACAACTGATCAATGGTCATGAGTCCCATTCACAGAGAGCTTGGGAATAGCTGCAATCACAGCCTTGTGAGATGGTGACAGATGTACTCTTAGGCCCCTCCTCCATTCAGAGATGGTCTTTCCGTTTTCACATAAATGGCCTCCTTGACTCCGCCCTCAAACCAGCGTTCACATTTACTGAGGACCTTCTTGATGTGATGTTCTTCTGCCTCCCTGGCTGCTGTGTCAGTGGGGATGGTGTTTGTTCTGTGTTGTAGCGTCCTGATGACGCCCAGTTTGTGCTCCAGTGGATGATGAGAGTCAAACCTTAAACACTGATCTGTATGTGTAAACAGAGAGAACCTTTAAGACCAGTTGGCTGTACAATCAACTCAGTCACCTGAAACATCTCCAAGTTTCTGGCTTCGATCATCAACCTGTTGGTAGTTCACCTCTGAACACCAGTGAAATGTTTCTCCCACTGAAATCACTGCATTCATATGAACAGAATCAACGTTTTGGGATTGTGGAGTTGTGGACAAAGTCTCAGTTGATCAGATAGATAGATGATCAGAAGTCAAACTTGAAGAGATCGTGGATGATATGCTCCTTGATCGTAAAGAAGTGGCTGTTGTGTAGACTGAAGTTCAGAGTGGTGGGTCATTCATAAATTATTCTGTTCCAGCTGCTGGAGGACAACATCGTCACTTTTGTGAAGAACAAGCTGAAGAAGATCCAGAAGGCTCTGAATCCAAATAAACCCCAGTGCTTGGAGTTTCAGAGGGAGGATGATGAGCAGAGAAGCAGCAGAGAGGCATTTGTGAAGATCACAGTGCACTTCCTGAGGAGAATGAAGCAGGAGGAGCTGGCTGACCACCTGCAGAACAATAAGAGGATTTCTTACTTAAGGTTTTAACCTGTTAGATAAATGAGACACTTGTGACACCAGTGTGTTCTGTAATTTCTCAGTGGGTCAAAAACTGTCATCAGCATTTTGTAAAATATGATTCTTGAAGTTGGTTTTTTGTTATTGTTATTCAGAACTTCCAGCTGCAGTTTGTCATCGAAACCTTAAATCCACCCTGAAGAAGAAGTTCAAGTGGGTGTTTGAGGGCATCGCTAAAGCAGGAAGCCCAACCCTTCTGAATCAGATCTACACAGAGCTCTACATCACAGAGGGAGGGACTGCAGAGGTCAATGATGAACATGAGGTCAGACAGATTGAAACAGCATCCACACTGTAAAATATAACTTGTTGTTTCAACTTAAAAATATCAGGTACAGGGCTGCCTTAAAATTTTAAGTTAAGTCAAGAAATAGAGTTTGTTCTTATAACACAACCAATTGTTATCTTAATGAAAAATCACATGTTGTCTAAACTTTCATCTTAGTTTAGTTGACTGAGATTTATTAGTCAGTTCAACTCCTTTAATTGTCATCTTTACTTGGGAAAACCCTTTCAGCTAAATTAAAATAATCTATTGTTTAAACTCTTGTCCTAGTTCAGTTGACTTGGGTTTTTTAGTTAATTCAAATACTTTAGTAGTTCTTTTAACTTAGGAATCTATTTTAGCTTAACTAACATAATCTGTTAGCTAAGTTGATTTAAGTTTATTAATTAACTGAGCCCCTTAAGGTAGCTGAGTGAACTTGTAAATCAGTTTCATTTTAATTATCAGAGTTGATTGACTGGATGTAAAGAAAAATGTGTATTAAACATCTTAAGTTTTGTTTTGTTTTTTTTTGGCTTTCTAACATCCATTTCAGCAAAACTACCTGTTAGGTTTATCTTAGATCTCAGGTTTAAATATCTACATTCCTTTAAATTAATTTTCTGTTGTTTACAGAAAAAAAATAAAACCCCACAGATTCCATTAAAGTCTATCTGATCATTTCATACAGAAAGTTTGTTTTAAGAACATGACAAGACAATTACTCATGAGCACCCAACATTCACCATTTATTGTGCCATCTTAGTCATCTGAGAAACAGAAAAATCAGTGACGTAGCTCATCAGGCTCACAATCCATCAAAACTCAAAGGTTGCTCCCTGTGAAACAATAAATTTGAACTTGGTCTTGAGCCCAGTTTGGGTGAAGATGAAATTCTGACCAATACTCTAGGAGCAGTAGTGATTCTTGTGAAGTAACAACATAAAGTCTGCATTAATGTAATGTATCAACGGGACACTTGCTATTTTAGAAAAGTTATTCTTTACATTTACAAAATTTTTAAACTTCATTGTGCTCAGTCACACCTGTTAGCATAAAACTTGAAATATTAAAATAGTACAAAACCTTTGATAAGTGACAGTAAAGATCAGTTTATAATAACTAAGACATCAAACTCTTGTATTTGTCTTCGTTTACAATTGCAACAAATTCCACAGAACCAATATCTCTGAAAATGACTGCATGCTTCTGAAACATTTGATAATATGGATATTTCAGAAACATTAGTTTGAGTCTGCTCAATTGCAAAACAAAGGAAAAACTACTGACTTGCATGAGATAAGCATCTGCAAAGTCCAGCATTATATTGTTGTTCACATAAGTTTCTTAAACCATGAACAAATGAGTAATTGTCTAATCTGGAATGTAAAGTGTAGTCATTTAGTGACATACAAAAGTGAGAATGAGAACTTGCAAGAATAAAAAAACAAACAGTAAAATAAAAACTGTCCTTAACACTAAGGATCATACAATTACAGTTCTGCATGGCTTTCTGCAAGAGTCTGTTTCTTAGACCATGCACTAGTGAGATGCACTGCCTTCCACCAATGTTCATTAGGATGTTCTGAATGACTTCAAAGATGTCCTTAAGTTTCTTTGGATAGTGTATGTTGAGGGCAAAAAGAAGGCCCATCAGCATGGAAATGGCACTTGAGACATCCCTCAGATTAGACAGGATTACTGCTGCCTCAAGGACAACCAACACATCGACGTCTTCTTCTTTCACCATCGCAATGCCAACTTTCATCCTCTTAGAAAACGTGTCTTCAATACCTGTCGGCTATAAAAGGGTTCAAAGACAAAAAAAAAAAAAAAATTACACAATTACAATTACACAATATCCCGTGTGCTTAACAATTCATGTCTTTCCAAAGAAGAGCCATACTGATGCTTTGGATGATGGTGATTGGCTTTGGGTAACACTTATTAGTTGTTAAAGTTTTTTCAGAATGAGATATGCACCCCCATGTTACAAATCCATTTCTTGCTTTAAACAAAGACCATGTTCATAAATAACTGAGCATGTCTTCAATTGCAGAATTCAAACAAAATTTTCAATTTAAATGGTAAATGGCCTGTATTTGTATAGTGCTTTACTAGTCCCCTAAGGACTCCAAAGCGCTTTACACATTCAGTCATTCACACACATGGGTGGATGACTGAATCGTGACTGAAGAGTTGACAGTTCGTCTTATAATTGGAAGGTTGCCGGTTCGAGCCCTGGCTCCGACAGTTTCAGTCGTTGTGTCCTTGGGCAAGACACTTCACCTGTTGCCTACTGGTGGTGGTCAGAGGGCCCGGTGGTGCCAGTGTCCGGCAGCCTCGCCTCTGTCAGTGCGCCCCAGGGTGGCTGTGGCTACAATGTAGCTTGCCATCACCAGTGTGTGAATTTAAATCTACTTATGCTAAATATTGGCTGTGCTCTAAACCAAATCTGGCTGAGAATACATGAAATGTGCAAACTGCAGCTACACTACAGGATCAGATTATGGCTCCATAGACAATGCTTCTTTAATCAGTTTATTGATTAAAGTTTATTTTTTCCCCCTATATTAACAGCATGAAAAAAGAGCATATAGACATGGCTGAACAGGTTGCATAATTGGCACTGAATATCAACATCCACCTTTACCCAGCTGCCCAATGACTCTCGGCCAGTAACCTTTAATTGCTTACCCAGTCTACACAGTCTCTTTTCCAGGGTCCAGGACATTTCACCAAAGTATTGCCCCCCACAGCTGTAGCAGCCACTGCAGCCCCTTAAATATCCTAATATCTCTGCCATTACAATATACAATGTGAGAAATCAAACGTAAAGCTGAAGTGAACAGTACAGCAGCGAAATGTCAAAGACCCTGGTGAAGACATGAATAAACACAAGACACTAATAATATCAATGCTAGCTTGCCAGTTAGTTTCTCTGAAACCCAGACCAAATCCAGTGTCAAAGATCTTGTAATAATACATTTGGTGAGGAAAAAGTACACATGTACTTTTTAATTTAAAATCCACTGTGGTGCTGTCATTATTAAATTTACTAAAAGAAACAATGCTAACCTTCACAGTCTTGAAAGTGTGTGAGGGATCTTCCTTTAGAAAATGAGGTCCTCTGTCCTCTTCCTTTGTGTAGGGCTCTGGTCAAAGAAGTCAAAAAGAAAACAAAAACACTTTTTAAACAGTGTTTATGAAGCATGTAGACAGCTCCAAATTCACAGCTTTTTGATCCATAATTCCATCAATATATGATTATCATTGGAGATTTTGAATCAGGCTTATCAGGACATTCAAGTAGAATATGATATCCAACCTACCACCAATATACATAGATTCTGTAAAAGTTACCACACTAAATGTCCAGTTGTGAAATATGATGACAGACTTTACTTATCAGCTTTCTTTCAATGAGTTCATCAGTTGAACTGGATAACCTAAAACTTAAACAAAGGATTAGATTTCGCAGTTGAACACTTACATCATCTCCGAAGCATCTTATGAGCCTAGTTAGCCTTTCTATGCCGCTCTTGATTTTGTACAGCTCCACGAACCTCTCCATAATGGTCAAGCACAGCAAAAAGGAACCCTTTCAGGTCAACAGATGTAAGACGGGCAAATTCTGCTTCAACCTGAGCAATAGAAGAAGAGGGGTGGAGAGTACAGGCAGAATTAAAAAAAGATTCTTTGAGACCCAAATTTAAGCAAACAGTCATCTGAGGCCCATTAGAGAAAACACAAACACACAAAAGCAAACAAACAAAAAGATGCACTTTACCTGCCGTTCAGCAAACAAGGAAGTTCAGAGAACAATAAGCTCTGTCTTGAAATCTTTTAAAGTAGAATGATTGTGAAAATGACTTATGTGATGTAAAACTTTAGTAAACGTGCGATTAAAAGAACACTGAGTAAAAGGACAAGTAACAATTTCCTTATTCCTCAGATGTTTACCTTGATGAGCAATACTGTTTTAGTCCAACTGCCTCATTAAAGTTACACAACAGGCTTTTTACATTAAAGCCAGCAAGTCCATTACATACTCCCTTTTTAGATCTGAAATACTGTGCAGATTCTGTGTATATGTAGTGGACAGCAATTTACCCCAAAGAGCGCAAAGTTTGCAAGTCCACCTCATTTAAATGACAAAGTCAAATGTGATCATCTAGACCTGTGAAAATAAATTAATGACAAACTTGCAGTTATGGATGTTATTACAACCACAAGAACCTAAACAGTCTGCTCCATTGCTTTTGTTAATGAATCATTTGTTGGTAACACGTCTGAATATTTAGTTTATGCCACCTGCATGTGATCATCAATAGTGCCATATTACTTCTTAAGAAGTACCCTGACACTACAATCTTTATATCATTTGTTCTACAGAGCTATTAAATTACAATATAATCTGAGGTGTTTCCAGTATGACAAAATGCACAAATTGTAACTTACCATTTGACTCCACTGACAAAAATAAATCCCCAGCATCAAGTTTGGCTTCACAGACCTAAAATAAGTAAAATAAAAAGATATGTTATAATTATATTGTTTTCGCCATTTATTCATGTTTGCTAATTTTCTGACATATAAACAATGTTAGTTTTGTTACAATACAGAGAATGCAGTTTAATTAAAAGGTAAATTATGCAAAAAAAAAAAAAACTTCTGCAGTATACCATGCCAAAAATCAGTGTCTCTGATGCCAATTATTTTATCACTACAGCTCTTTTAGTATGGAAACTCACACAATCTAGTCATACTGATCACAAGAGTTCAGAAATAAGTCAAAATAGTGAACTGTTGTTAAGCATAAAGCATTTCAGGGTAACAAATAACTGCACAATATAATTAAAGCAAAAAATAAGCACACTGGAGGACTATCTGATAAAAACTAATATAATGCTGGTTTGTAGACCATATTTTGTCTCTGTCCTCAGTGCACTCTTGCAGCTTAGCATGCAGCAGTTAATAACACCTTAAGTGATTACATAGGGGTAAACAGATGACAACAAGCATCCGAGTCCTGCCAAAAAGTTCTTTTTGAACCCAGCCAGTTATTGGAAATATTGCCAAAATGAACTTCCACCAAAATACAACAGCCTGTGAACTTGAAAGAAATTTACAAGTACAGAGACAATATGAAATAAGCTTTATTAATTAGCTGAGTTAGCTTGCTAATATCGCAACAGTGGTTGAGTGCACAACCTTAAAGCTAGCGGCACAATACTTGTGATTTGCTCAGCGCCACATTAAACCCATAAAAAAGGCCATATGTCAGTTTATTAGGTCAAGTTTGGTCATGACACACAAGCTGGACCTTGTCGGCTAAAGTTACATTAGCTAAAGCAAACATTTCGGTAAAAGAGAAAAACACACGTCATGCCATAAATTCAAAACATGTTCCAACTTTTGTAGCTCTCTTTCCTTATAGTTATAACCAATGTTACTCACCTTGAAAGCATATTCCAAAGAAGACGATTAGAAAACATCCAAGTAAAGTGAGCATGTCGTTAACCGCCAATTCCCCATGATGCACCTCGGTAGCAGTCACGTGAGGCAGTTTTGAATCCTGCTGTGCTCAACTTACCCGCATTGTCAAGTTCACATAAGTTTCTGATTTAGCTGGACATGAGTTTTCAAGTTAGCTTTTTTTGGTGTAATTGGGACGTTTTTAACTTGTAATTCTATGTTATAACAACAACTTCAGTCATCTATCGTCAAACTGATATAGAATAATATGTTGAAATAACAAACAGCTAGAATTACATTTTACAGTGTAACACATGGCAAATCACAACAGAATACATACTCGGAATGAACAAAAGCATAAGAAAACACAAAACACTGAGCCGGCAGGCTCAGGACCATGACATGAAGGCAAGCTACAGTTGTAGCCACAGCTTCCCTGGGGCAGACTGACAGGGGTTTTAGAGGGATGATATAAAACAGTCACCCTTCCTTTAAAAAAAGGGTTCTACTCCCAGTGTTTAATGTTGAAAGGACATTTCTTTTTCTTTATATTGTCTTCTGTTGTATTTCTTTTGTGGTTCTGTCCTTAGCTCTGCAAATCTTGAAAATTTCAAATGTTAGTGCAATTAATAACATTATTTAATGTTTACATTTGTAGAGTGGGCGATCCTTGGGAACCCAAAGCAAGGTACAAGTCCACCGGATGATGTGCTATTCTGACGCAACTGCGGCGAGATTTTATGAGGCAGATTTAAACTTTGACGAAGCCTTCAAGTGCCGCAACAATGCTGCAAAGGCACTTGCTGTGAACAATAGAAGCAGAGACTCTGAGGAATCTACAACCTCAGAAGACAATGAAGATGTGTTGGAGAGAAGATATGCTGGACTGAAGAAAAGAAAGTCTAGTCAAAATGCCACAAGAGGAGAAATTGTGAAAAAGAAGACCAAACTGCATGCAAACACCAATGACACAGACAGCAGCAAAGATGAAAGTAACAATGAAGTCAGGAAAGTCATTGACCCGGCAGCAAGAAACACATCTGGAAAACACCCACATAAACAGAGTGGCAGGGGAAGAGCAGGAGTGAGGGTAGAAGAAGACACAACAGGTGATGAAGATATGCCAGGGATGGTGACTACAGAGAGTAGTGAAGGTGAAGATTATGATGATAACTCTGAACACATTGACCTTACAGCAGCAGGTACATTGGGATCCACCAAAGGTAAAGATAATGCTAAAGAAAAAGAAAAAGCCACAAAGGACACAGGAAACTTGTATAGTCATACTCAATTTCTTAAAAAGAAGTTTAAATGTTGGGAATATCCTAAAATTATCTTAGAAAGAATTGCAATCCAAACACAAATACAAAACGTTGTTATACCAAACGAAACAACTGAGGGTGTGAACCAAACACAGACAGAGACAAGAGATGAAGACAATGAAGCCTTGAGGCCACAAAGCTTGAGTGAAAATGAAAACAGTATACAAAAAGTGACTACTGATAATGAAGAAGACAAAGCTGAAGATGAAAATGGTCCCTTGGTGAACACAACAGACAGAGACCAAGACGTTTCCAGTGGACTAGTGAGAAAAAGTACAGAAAAAATAAAAGGAATGAGCACAGAGGACATAGGCAGAGATAAACATGGACCACAGACAAAGACGACAACCGAGGAAAACTGCAATTTGAGATCAGAGGGAACAACAGAGGAAGGAATGAGAACACAGACAGAGACTACAGAAAAAGAGAAAGGATTGAGCACAAATGGCATAGCTGAAGATGAAAATGGGCAACACACAGTGACTACAGATAAAGACAAAGCACTGAGCACAGAGGACACAGACATAAAGGAACAGGGACCACAGATGGAGACCATGGGTAAAGAAAAAAATGATTTGAGAGCAGAAGGAACAACTGAAAACAAAGACACAGTTAGAGTAAAAGAAGATGGCCCTGGGACTAGTTATGAGTCGGCAGTGGCACACCCAAAAAAGTGGAAAAAGTCTCCAGTGAAGAAAAGCTCTTTGGCAAAGTGTGATGAAAGCAAAGAAACAAAGCAAAAGGGCAACAAGCAAGAAAGAAAAAGACCAAAGAGCCTGACTGCAAGACAGTTGTTAAGTCCAAAGATGCTCAGAAGTCACAAGACTAAAGAGGCACCTAAAGATACCAACAAAAGACAAAAAGTCATCCAAAGACTCAGAGAAGTTACAAAAAAAAATAAGGAAAAGAACAAAGGATTGAGCACAAATGACATAGCTGAAGATGAAAATGGGCAACATACAGCGACTACAGACAAAGACAAAGCACTGAGCACAGAGGACACAGACATAAAGGAACATGGACCACAGATGAAGACCACGGTTAAAGAAAAAAATGATTTGAGATCAGAAGGAACAACAGAGGAAGGAATGAGAACACAGACAGAAACTACAGACAAAGACAGAGCACTCAGCACAGAGGACACAGACATAAAGGAAGAGGGACCAATGATGGAGACCATGGGTAAAGAAAAAAATGATTTGAGAGCAGGATTTACAACAGAGGAAGGAATGAGGACACAGACAGAGACTACAGAAAAAGAGAAAGGATTGAGCACAAATGACATAGCTGAAGATGAAAATGGGCAACACACAGTGACTACAGGGGAAGACAAAGCACTGAGCACAGGGGACACAGACATAAAGGAACTGGGACCACAGATGGAGACCATGGGTAAAGAAAAAAATGATTTGAGATCAGAAGGAACAACTGAAAACAAAGACACAGTTAGAGTAAAAGAAGATGGCCCTGGGACTAGCTATGAGTCGGCAGTGGCACATCCAAAAAAGAGGAAAAGGTCTCTAATGAAGAAAAGCTCTTTGGCGAAGTGTGATGAAAGCAAAGAAACAAAGCAAAAGGGCAACAAGCAAGAAAGAAAAAGACCAAAGAGCCTGACTGCAAGACAGTTGTTAAGTCCAAAGATGCTCAGAAGTCACAAGACTAAAGAGGCACCTAAAGATACCAACAAAAGACAAAAAGTCATCCAAAGACTCAGAGAAGTTACAAGAAAAAATACGGAAAAGAACAAAGGATTGAGCACAAATGACATAGCTGAAGATGAAAATGGGCAACATACAGCGACTACAGACAAAGACAAAGCACTGAGCACAGAGGACACAGACATAAAGGAACATGGACCACAGATGAAGACCACGGTTAAAGAAAAAAATGATTTGAGATCAGAAGGAACAACAGAGGAAGGAATGAGAACACAGACAGAAACTACAGACAAAGACAGAGCACTCAGTACAGAGGACACAGACATAAAGGAAGAGGGACCAATGATGGAGACCACAGCTAAAGAAAAAAATGATTTGAGAGCAGGATTTACAACAGAGGAAGGAATGAGAACACAGTGACAACACAAGGTGGTCATGTCCAGAGTGAGAATGTGAATGTTAGATCCTGTTGATCTCAGAGTTCTTTGGTTGCTATTTTGGAATTATACTAAATTTTCAAGACCTTTGTGATCATGTGAGTTTTTCTGTTACTGATTTTACACAATTGCACTGTTTTTTGTTTTTTGATTTTTTTTTGTTTGTTTTTTGTTTTTACATTTTACTCACTTTGATCATGCAGGTTTTTTTGTTAAGTTTAAGTATTGTTTTTATTTTTTTACTTCTAAAATAATAGTTTGTTTGTTTTTTTAAAAAAAGACAAATATTGATATACATATGTTGTTGATAACAAATGGCAAATGGAGAAAAATAAAATCAATAAAGATTTTTCTGTTCAATTTGAAAATGATGTGTCTTTGTTCTACAATCATTAGTCATGGATTTCATTTCCAAGCTGTAAATCCAAATAACTCACATTTTATATAGGCATGATATGCAGATGTTATTAATAACATTAGCTGAATTAACACAAATAAAAGTCCTCACAAATTATACCTGATTCCAATTAACAACATTGTGATGCGTTTAATGGTAAGCCCAATTACAATTTCTTCTATCTAAATAACTAATTATTAAGTTTTTTTCAATCTAATTTTGGCAAAGGAATATTGTCAGGAGTTTTCCTGTAAAGCAACACAGATCAGAATAAGTGACACTCAAACAAGTTTGCAGATTCTCGTGTACACGGGTGAGAGCTCCAAGAGACCCACACCCCTGCAACGGTTGTCATCTTTTATTTATACTCAAGCATAACACGTTTCTCAGAACTGTACAGGAAAGGAAAAGCAGAACTGTGCTGCGTCTCAGAAATAAAGATAGGCCTGTACTGCGTACAGCCTTCTCGTTGAACTCTGCACAACGTAACTTCTTTATTAAAGCTGAATACAAAAAGAGCCACCACATCTAGATAATAACATGTACTCTTAAGCATAAACATAATAAAATCTCTTGACAAATATCTAATTATTTCATTTCCCCCATCCTATTTCCTAAATCAACCCATAGAAAAGAAATCTTAATCAATTATTCAAAGATATTAAGGGATTTTTTTTTTACTTTTTTCTGTATGCAGTGTGTCTTTGGAAATCGACCCCCCCCCCCCCAAATAAGAATAAAGTTATGTTGAAACCAAGCACACCATTGTTTTTCTTGTGACATTACCAATAAGTTTGATGTGTCACATGGCCCTCTTCCTATTGAAAAAACAAAAGTTGTATCCAAGATGGCCGACTTCTAAATGGCCACCATGGTCACCACCCATCTTGAGCAGTTTGCCCCCTCACATATACTAATGTGCCACAAACAGGACTTTAATATCACCAACCATTCCCATTTTATTACGGTGTATCCATATAAATGGCCCACCCTGTAGATTGCCTGATTGGCTGAAAGACTGTCTCGTCATTAACTTGGGTGGGAGGAACAATGATGTCAGAGTGTGATGAGAGTCCAGCAAACTGGCAACGATTTGTTTTAAGGTAAGTCAATACAAATCCCTAATTTTTTCATTTTTTATCACCCCAATCCCTCGTCCTCCCAATTATGTAATAAAAATAGCTAAACTTCCATAATTTTCATCCTTGTCCCTAGACACTCCAGTATTATAATATAAATCACTAATGCTTTGAACATTGTGCTGATGTCCCCTGTTTGACTGAGAAACATGCCACTCTATGTGCACCAAACATCTGAACTTAATTTTATGTATTTGTTTATATTTTATGTATTTGATTGTATTTTATCTGTTTTTAAAAATAATTTCAACACGGGGGTCAACTGGATTCATTTTTATAGGTTGTTCAGTAAGTAGTAAAACTCTCTGATCCTGATTAATAATATATTTTATTATTACCGCTAATAATAATAATAATAATAATAATAGCAACATAGACAACACCTTCGTTTATGTGGACATTTGTACAGCACTTTATTTAATAGCACAGAATCAAAGTTTATTGATTTCATTTACAAGGTATAATTTCAAATTAAAAGATGCCTAATGGTAGCTGTGCAAATCTTATTGTATTAGTTACACATAAAATTCTGTTTTCCAAGATCCAGTATCCTATTAAAGACAGCAGAATTCATTTGTCTAAATGCCTGAACAATCATTGTGAGTACAACAGCAAACTTTGAAGGAGTGGCAGTGAAAACAGGCTTGAATTAGGAGTCCATGTTGTTACCTTTTAGCAGAAGATGGAGAAGAGGGGTTTATTTGAATGCTGGTTCAACCAGAATTCCATCAATCCAAATGAATAACTCTTTCATTTTTTTCATCATATCCCCTAAATCTTCCATTTATACAATACAAATGACTGATGCTTTAATTTTTTCATCCCAATCCCTTGATCTTTGAATACAGAACTACATTACATGAACCACATTTAATCTGACTGTTAATTTTTGCATGTGATGTTTTACAACAGAGCACCACATGCCCTCAACCAGGTGGCTTCTTCACAAGAACAAGACGATGGAAAAAGAGGAGAATACTTCGGATCCCAGGGACTCAGTGTATGCCTTGCCTGTGAGAGGAAGATGGCGTTTTGAAATATTAAATGCAGTGAACAATGCACTGGAGTTACTGGAACAAGATGGAATTAGTGAGGTTTTTGCAGTTCTTCAGGGGTCTCAGTCTCAGAGCAATGATGTGCCAGCCACTGTAAGTTCATGTAGTAACACAAAAAGTCATTAATAATTGAAAAGGCTTTTCTTTGACTGTTAGTGTTAATCACCTACCTTGTTGCCACATCACACTGATCAGATGGAGATTCCTATCGCCTTGGTCTTTCACTGACATCAGTATCATCAGATTTTTTTTTTATTAAATTGCTACATACCTTTAGATGTTCAATAGCCAGATAGGAAATTAGCCAAACTCTAAGTTGCAATGTATAAATTATAAAAATACTATGCGATGTTCCTGCAATTGTTGCTTTCTTTCTTAAGATTGATTCAGCTGTTAAAGAGCCTCAGTCCAGCAATTATGATGTGCCCACCAATGTAAGTTATACAGAAACACGACTATGAAGAAATGAAATATCAGCTGAAATGAGTTACTGCAACAAATACTAAGAATCCCCTCTCTTCATTTATCTTTGCAGGCAGATGATGTTACTGATGGGAAAGGAAAATGACTGCCAATAAAGACACATAAACATAGCTACACACACACAAGCATGCATGCACCTGCACACAGATGTTCATATACAACAATGCTAAGATAAAGTTCAATAAAGTTCTTGTTGTTCAATGGCAAAATCCTGTGTTTTCTTTCTCACACTGATGGAAGATGGGAAAAGTCAACAGTCATGGTATTTAAAAAGAATATAATGCAAGGATTTGCAGCTGAATCATAACGTGAGGAGCAGCATTGTAATGTATTCCTTCTTATATAATACTATTTTAGACCTACTGACTACTCGAAGGACTTGAAATGATAAATTAAGAGTGTGAACAGACTCCTCCAACACATCCTCTTTGATGCTGCTATTGATCATCTATGTGCAATATCTCAGTCTTTCCATGTTCCGTACAATATTTTTGGCTCATGTGCAATATTTTGGTCTTATTGGAATCACCATCCCCACCTCAAATGACCATAGCCCCTCCTCCCTTATTTTATTTATTCAATTTTGCTCTTGTATACAGCCCCACAATGTTTCTGTTTCAATGTTTACTACGCATGCACCATGTATATTACGCATATCCCATGTGTATAGTCCACTCACACATATATGTATACATATATATTTATTTTTATTCATTTTTCCGCTCATTGTATATTGTTTTCCCTTCTTTAATTTTGTACCTTGTGTTCCAGCTACCCAATTTTGCTGTGAAAGTAACGGCACAATGACCATAAAACTCTCTAAGTCTAAGAAATTAAAAATCCTATTTTAACTGTAAATTAAAATCCTTATTTAAAACAAGTTAATTAATTTCTTTGACAATGTGTAATTCCGAATTAAAATTATACTAAACTTCGCAAAACAGATTAATTGAATGTTATTTATTATAACTACAGAAAAGACTCCAAGTGAATCATCTTCAATTCCAAGTACTAGTTCCTTGTAATATAGGCTAAATTAATCATGTGATTGGCATTAAGGTCTGTGTAGCCATGAGTTTGGGGGGGAGGTCAGTGATGTCAGTGTAGTGAGAGTACAGCAGACTGGAAAAGATTTGTTTCAAGGTAAGTCCAATCAAAATCACTAATGCTTTCATTTTTTATAATAATAATAATAATAATAATAATGATGGATTGCATTTATATAGCGCTTTTTGGGAACATCAAAGCACTTTACAATTCCACTATTCATTCACTCTCACATTCACACACTGGTGAAGGCAAGCTACAGTTGTAGCCACAGCTGCCCTGGGGCAGACTGAGAGAAGCGAGGCTGCCATATCTCACCATCGGCCCCCCTCTGGCCATCACCAGTAGGTGGTGGGCGAAGTGTCTTGCCCAAGGACACAACGACCAAGACTGTCCGAGCCGGGGCTCGAACCGGCAGCCTTCCAATTACAAGATAAACTGCCAACTCTTGAGCCTCGATCACATCAAAATCCCTCGTCCTTCCAATTATAGAACACAAACAGATAATCCTTTGATCATTTTTAGTCCAGTCCCTAGACATTCCAATTATACATTCTAAATCACTGATGCCTCCAATATGGATTGTCTGAATTGCTTATAGACAATGGTGTTAGAGGGTGATGTCAGCAGAGGACAGAGAAGAGTGACTGGGTAACTGATAAGTATAATGGCCATTCCTTCTATCCAAATGACTAATTCTCCTGGCTTTTTAAAAAATCTTAATCCCTACAGCTTCGAATTTTAGAAACCAAATCAATAACTCTTCCATTTTTTCACTCTAAGTCCTAGATCTTCCACTTACAGTATAGAAATTACTAATCCTTCCAGTTTCCCTGGCAGTGTGTCGTGGAGTGGAGTGGGCAAGAGTGCTGAAGACAAATGTGAAAGGAGCAAACGAGCGGAGCATGTTTGGACTCTCTTTTCTTTTCCCCCTGGACCACTAAAAGGCCCTGTCCCCGTAAACTGTATATAATTTCATGTGGTGTGTTTATAAATAAACTTGTGACTGTAATTCTACTTCAGCTAGTCTGCGCCTTAGTTGGTTTCCAACTGCATGACCGAAGGAGCGAAAGAGTCCATGTTAGGGGTGTAGCGGGTCAAGCACAATGCCTGAGGCCTTACTGATGCAGCGGTTTTGAAAGATGTCCTGTAGCAGAGGGAGAGATGCTCCAAAGATCTTGGCAGCTGCTTTAACAATCCGTTATTTTGCTGAGATCACCAACACTGCAGTTTCCAAACCACACGGAGATGCAGCTGGTCAGAACACTTTCTATGGTGCCCCTGTAGAACGTGGTGAAGGAGGCAGGACGGAGGTTTGCCCGTTTCAGGCATCTCAGGAACTGGAGGCGCTGCTGGGCCTTTTTGGTGATGGAGGTGGTAATGGTGATCCAGGTAAGGTCATCTGAGATGTGAACTCCCAGGAACCTGATGCTGTTGACAGTCTCTACCATGGAACCGTGGATGCTGAGTGGTCTTGATGCATTTTCAATCATCCAGGAAAGTAAATCTCCAAAAGTTGAATCTGTTCATCTGGACGTAGCGTTTTGTGGGAGAAACGTTTCATCACTCATCCAAGTGACTTCTTAAGTCTCAGCTGACTGCAGGTTTCCCCAAACCTTATAAACAGTACATTTGCATAATGACTGAAACCAGCCCACTGAAGGAACTATGGGCTGGGAGGTCAGTTCCTTTATCATAATTATGCAAATTCCCATGACCATTGATCAACAATCACTGACCAAAACCCACTGATCAAAGCCTCACAGCCCATTGTTCCTTCAGTGGGCTGGTTTCAGTCATTATGCAAATGTACTGTTTATAAGGTTTGGGGAAACCTGCAGTCAGCTGAGACTTAAGAAGTCACTTGGATGAGTGATGAAACGTTTCTCCCACAAAACGCTACGTCCAGATGAACAGATTCAACTTTTGGAGATCCTGAGTGGTGTGTAAGTGGAGCAAGTCTTCCTGAAGTCAACGATCCTCTCCTGGGTGACAGATTGTTTTCACTGCACCAGAACGTCAACTGCTGAACCTCTGTATGCTGACTCATCATTGCTGCTGATGAGTGCAACCACGGTTGTGTCGTCAGCGAACTTGATGATGTGGTTAGAGCTATGTAGGGCAGGGCAGTCATGTGTCAGAAGGGTGAACAACAGAGGGCATACAGAAATCAACACACAGAGACATTGACCCTTTAAATGCCTTAACAACCAACAGCATCTTTTTTCAAACAGTTGTTCTTTGCTGAAGAGCTCTGTAATCATTATACAAACTGAATCCATTACAAGGTGACATAAATTTCTTTCACAAAATTACATAAACCACTGAATAACTGTAAATTGTAGTTGAAGATGCTTTGGGTGTCAGTACAAAGACTCTATATCATTTTATCTACTTTATTTAGTCTTAGCCACAACACTGGCCATAATTTAACTAAATCGGCTTGACCTAGTCGATCCACTGATGGTCCTGGATTGTTGATTACCTGACAAAGCGACCACAATGAATGCATCTTCAACACAAGGTGTCTGACAAGGTGATGGGCAACACAGGGGCATCACAAGGAACGGTCCCCTCCCCTTTCCTCTTCACTCACTACACCTCAAACTTCAGCCACTGCACTAAGACCTGACATCTTCAGAAGATGGTTGAATGCATCATTGAGGGTGATGAGATCGAGTGCTGGGTGCCGGTGCACACTTTTGTCACATTGAACTGCAGATGATTCTGCTGTTCAATTTAAGAAAGACCAAAGAATTGGCTGAAGACCAGGAAACTTGTGATCCCTGTTTCTATCCAAGGGGTGGAGCACTGTAAATATGGCAGCACAGGAACAAGCACGGAGCACAAGATCCATAGAGGCTGGGGTCTATCACACCAGGCAAGACCCCAGGTGCAGGCTGTGTAAAGATGCCCCTGGGACAATCCAGCACATAACAGCAGGGTGCAAGATGCTAGCAGGCAAGGCATACATGGAACGCCATAACCAAGTGGCCGGCATAGTGTACAGGAACATCTGTGCTGAGTATAACCTGGAAGTCCCGAGGTCAAAATGGGAGATGCCCCCAAGGGTGATGGAGAATGACAGAGCTAAGATCCTGTGGGACTTCCAGATACAGACGGACAAAATGGTGGTGGCTAACCAACCGGACATAGTGGTGGTAGACAAACAGAAGAAGATCGATGAAGCGGAGGGTCCCAGTGGTAATCGGAGCACTAGGTGCAGTGACTCCCAAGCTAGACGAGTGACCCTCAAGCTCCCAGGCCTTTGGTAGAGGACCCGAACTTGAAGGATTGACCGCCCACAGAGGCGAGTGGGGAATTTTTTATACATATGTATGTATATATATATATATATATATATATATATATATATATATATATATATATATATATATATGCAAAGGATCGACTGCCCTTACGGGTGGAAGAGGAATTTTATTCATTTATTCTTTGCCAATTTACAAAAGCGATAAATGGTAAATTCTAGGTTCGAAGTTGAACCTTGTTTTATCATATAATTTATTAATCCAAATGAGGGATACTTTGCACTAAGAACATTCCCGAAGAAGGATATGCAAATGATGTTTGCCATGTCAATTACATTAATTACATTTAAAATTCCAAACGAATCATCCTCCATTCCAAGTTCAGATATACGCTATTGGTAAGAAATCACATGACAAAAGCAGACGGCATGATAGGTTTGACAATCTGAAAGCTAAGCTCCCCATAGGTTATATGCAGAGCTGTTAGTGCTGTCAGTTGAAGATGGTGGAATTACACAGAGGTAAGTTGAGATAAAATTCACTAATTCCTTCCAACTGTAAGATCCCAGTTCCTAATGTCTTTTGTAACATTTAAATACTATTAATTCAACTATTAAATATAAATCACTAATGTTTAAAAAAAAATTACATTTCCCTGTTTCCCATTATTCATATTTCTTCTAGGTTTCCTATTTTTTCTAGGTTTCCTTTCATAATTCCTCAGTGAACGGTAAAATATTGTCACAGTCAAGAAAGAAGTGAGTAACAAAATGTTTTTTATTTTATTTTTGTTCACACTTTTACACCTTGTAGCACCACACATTAAGACCCATGTAATTGTCTGTGAGCATTTATTGAATTTATTTTAATCGTACTATCTGCATAACATTTTGATTGAAAAATGTTTTTTAGGCTTTGGCAGCCTGCCAGGCAGATTATTTTTGTCAAATTAAAAAGGAACAAACGCCCTACAGTAAATAAGTACACATACAGAAATCAGCGCATAGAGACATTGACCCTTTAAATTCTTTAAGAACACTAACATCTTTTTCCAACAGTTCTTCTTGCTGAAGGGCTCTCTAGTGATTAATCAAACTGAATAAATTTTTGGAAATTTGTTTCAAAATAAGTAAAATTTAAATCAATTATTAATCCATCCAAATCTCCAATTCTTCCAATCCTATCATTCCCCAATTCTTCAAAGTCTTGTATCCAAAGTAATAACTGTTCCAAGAATTAAATACATAACACTAAAAGTATAAACAAGACATTTCGCCAATTAAACTAATTTTTTTAAATTATTTTGTAATTATATCCTGAATCCTAAGTATAGTTTAGTTAGTTTCGTTTAATTATTTATATAGCACATTTAATTACAACAGGAGCGTTGACCAAAGTGCTGTACAAGAATACAACATACATAATAAAATAACTGTACAAGAATACAACATACCTTATAAAATAACTTAGAGTATTAAAAGCAAACACCAAATATGAATTAACAAATAACTCTCATGCTGTATTAAAAGCCAGTAAATAAAAATGTGTTTTAAGATAAGATTGAAAAAGATTGACAGTAGGAGCCTGTCTAATGTGTAGGGGTAAATTATTCCACAGTTTAGGCGCTACAACTGCAAATGCTCGATCACCTCTATGAACCAGCCTCAACCTTGGTACAGCTAAAAGCAAAAGATCACTTGATCTAAGAGATCTAAGGGGGGTATAAGTCTGCAAGAGGTCAGACAAATACCCAGGAGCCTGTCCATTCAGGGTTTTGTAAGTCAACAATAAAATTTTAAAAATAATTCTGAAGCGGACAGGGAGCCAATGAAGGGAGGCAGCACCGGGGAAATGTGTTCACGTCTTTTAGTACGTGTCAGAAGACGAGCTGCAGCATTCTGGACCAACTGCAGCCTTGCCAGGCAGGGCTGGCTAACTCCAGCATATAAGGAGTTACAGTAGTCCAGCTGGGATATAATGAAAGCATGAATCGCCTGTTCAAAGTTTTTTAAAAGATAAAAATCATCTCAACTTAGATAAAAGCCTCAGTTTGAAGAAAGGCCGCTGTGCGACTGAGCTAATCTGTTTTTCAAAGGTGAAATTGCTGTCAAATATAACCCCCAAATTTTTGGCATGCGATTTGACAAAAGGCTCAAGACTGTGCAGGTTAAAATTAGAGGTGCTGGGATTGCCGCTTGGTCCAAAAATTATCACTTCGGTTTTGTTCTCATTGAAGTTAAGGAAATTAGAGGCCATCCAGGATTTAACTTCACCGAGACACTGAAGTAAGGGTTCTAGTGAGGCAGGACTGTTTCCCTTCAGTTGAAGATAGATCTGAGTATCATCGGCATATGAATGAAAACAAATGTTATATTTTCTAAAAATTAGACCTAGAGGCAGCATATAAATGGAGAATAAAATTCGCCCCAGTATAGATCCCTGGGGAACACCACAAGTAAGGGGAGCTGAGGAAGAGATAAAATCGCCAAAGCTCACAGAGAAGGTCCTGTCAGACAGGTATGACCTGAACCACTCTAATGGGGTGCCCTTTACGCCACAATGCTCCAACCATGTGATTAAGATGCTGTGGTCAACAATATCGAAAGCAGAAGTCAGATCTAAAAGCAGAAGCACAGCTGAGTCACCTGAGTCAGTGGCTAATAAAAGATCATTAAGAACTTTTAAAAGTGCAGTTTCTGTGCTGTGAAGAGTTTTAAAACCAGACTGAAAACTTTCAAGAACATGGTGTCCATTTACAAAAGATTGCAGCTGAACAAACACAATCTTTTCCAAAATTTTCAACAGGAAGGGGAGCTTTGAAATAGGCCTGAAGTTAGTGAGGACAGAGGAGTCAAGATTAGGTTTTTTAAGTACAGGCTGTACAACAGCATGTTTAAAACAGGCTGGCACAACACCTGAGCTAAGGCTGCTATTAAAAATAGCTAAAATGTCAGAACTGACAACCTTAAAAATCTTTTTTAGAAGATGTGTTGGAATAATGTCATTTGGACACGATGATGTCTTTGTGCCACTACATACTTCCTACACCTGATCAAGACACACAGGCTCAAACTGATCAAAAATCACAGCAGAGCAGGTGAATATTTTAGAAACGTCATGTGAAGGCAGGGTGATCATAGATCGAAGCTGTTTTATCTTATTGATAAAAAACTGCAAGAACCTTTCACAGGTGTCTGAGAAACTATTAATACAAGAAGCTGGGGAAATATTCAGGCAAGGTCAATAATTGAAAAAAGAACCCGAGAATTATTGGAGCTATTCTCAATAACATTAGAAAAAAACCTTGACTTTTCTGCTTTTACAATGTCCTGATACCTGTACAGACTGTTCCTCTCAACATGAGAAAGGACACCTGCAGCCCATCTTTTTTCCACTTACGTTCAGCCTTCCTGCACTCTCGTCTGGCTGAACGAGTGGCCTTATTTATCCATGGGTCTGGTCGTGGTTTCGAGTTTATAGTTTTAAAAGGAGCGACCTCATTAAGGACAGTTTTGCATTTATCATAAAAATTAACTGTCATTTACTCGGTACCAAAGCCAAGGGGAGATCTTAATTTTTTTTAAAAGCAATAGAAAATTGTTCTGTTGTAGACTGGTTAAAGACACGACAACGACGTGTTGAAATAAGAGGTGTAAAATTCTTTCTGCTGTGTTACATTACTATGCTTGGGCACAAATACTATGATTTGGCAGAAATACTATAACATAGCAGAAATACTAAGATTTAGCACAAATACTAGAATATAGCAGAAATGCTGTGTTTGGGCACAAACAGTATGATTTGATACAAATACTATGCTTTGGCACTAATACCATAATTGGGTACAATTCCTATAACACAGCAGAAATACTATGATTTTGCAGAAATACTGTTTTAGCGGAAATACTAACTTTAGAAATATAATACCTGATCAAAACTTTAAAAACACTTGCTATAGAATTTAAAAATTTTTAATCACCTATTAAAAGTGGCAGTCTTTTTATTATGTCAAGGTTTTCTTTTCATTCCTTTAATATTTGGTCAAGTATTGAGAAGTGTACACCTCAATTTGAAGACTTGCGGGCAAATAATTATAAATAATTCAACAAATAATTCACCTGTTCTGATGTGTATTCTTCTCTACAGGGAAAAATGCCACGTCAGATGACAGAATGCCCAATATGCTTGATTCCATATGTTGCAGTTGGGCAGCATTTTAAAAAATACCACCATGTTGTAAACAAAGAAGAATTACATTTACTGCTAAATTACTGCTCTACAGTGTAAGTCACTGTCATACAGTATATGACAAAACATTGCAACACTTTAAAGTGGTAGTTGCAGTTACACTTGTCAAACTGGATGTGATATGCAGTTACAGGGG
Source organism: Pelmatolapia mariae (assembly GCF_036321145.2). Lineage (NCBI taxonomy): Eukaryota > Metazoa > Chordata > Actinopteri > Cichliformes > Cichlidae > Pelmatolapia > Pelmatolapia mariae. The sequence continues at coordinate 35,635,713 of NC_086229.1, forward strand.
CAGGCTGGACTGTCCAGTATGTAAAGCTAAAAGCCGTATAAGACTGGACAAGCACTTGGAAAATGTCCACTGTGAGATTGAGGTTAGTGTTTTGTATAGTTTACTTTTTTTGTGAAATTAGAATGCATTCTTATGTGACATGTTTCACTAACTTTCTCAAACATTGCTGTCCTATTGTTAATACCCTTTCAGAAATCAGATCAGAAGAAAGTAATAAGGACAGCGAAACGATTGGCTAATCTGAAAGCCCTCAAAGCTCTCAGGCGTTCAAATCCACAGCCTCCAATGGTGACCTCACTGGACATAGAGCAGCTGACTGAAAGCAGTGATCAAGAGGAGCGAAGTGATAGCAGTGATACCAGTGAAGATTGTGTGGAGATTAGAGAAGATAGCTCAGTCCATTCCCCTGTCCATCAGTCAGATGATGCTCAAGTCCAACATCAGAATTGCAAAAAGTGCAAAGAACAGGATTTGTTACTTCAACTCCTGAAAAGGAATCTGAAAAGTCTGAAATCCACTAAGGATAAACTTGGCTTCAAACCTCTCAGCCCCCCAAAGCGCCAGAAATTTGAAAGAAGTAGACCTGACCCAACAGCCCGGCTTCCTAAATTTGGTATGAATTATTTAGCAAGAATATTGTTTCTTCTGTAGTGTAATGTGAATTTGTATATCTGGTTGTTCTATTTAGCAACTCACATCCCGCTAATTAAACAGATACTACTAATTAGCAATATCTTCCAAATATCCTTGTCAACCAATTGAATTAGAAGAATGTTTTCTGTACTTCATCAGTTTGTCATGACACTTCTAATTGCTATTTTGTTACTACACTTTATTTTAAACAGAGAAAGTCCTGAATGCTTGGTTTCAGCACATTTGTGGAACAAGTACAAAGGACGTTGAAAATGCCAAACAACGGGTCCAATATGTCCGTGCCTGGGCATATTTCATGTCTCACAATCAAGTCCCTGCAATGACATTTGCATTTCTGGACAACAGAGAAAGACTGACTGAGTACATTTTTACCAATATCTGTGATATATTAGTCCAGTAATCTCTATAATACTAAAGTGATTACTGATTTGTGTTTGTTTGTGGGCCTTTTTTAGATGGACAACTGATCTGAATAAACATGCCGTGACAACGAAAAGGATTCGGATTGGAAATGTGAGGGCGTTCTTGAAATTTCTGATTGATGCACAACTGCCAAAGGTCAGAGCCTCCCGTAAGGCTTTAAAGTGGACTTTATTTGCACTTCAGTTGGAGATGAAGAAGAGCAGAAGGGAGTTACAAACCCACAGACAAGACATCCAAACCAAAAAATCAAGTAAGATCCAAATTTACTACTTATTCATCACGGTCGTTACCTAGCATGTGTAATAAATACAGTATTTATAAATGTCATGATGTCATTACTGTGATGTACTGAGAAAGGAGGGCTCAAAATGTGATAATGTAAGGTATAAATTGTATACAAGTATATATTTTGTACACTGGAAAGGTATACATTGTACAAAATAGAAAGTAAACAGAATGGATAGGAAATGCAGAGTAACACAAGAGGAAACAGGCGGGCAGCAAAACAGTTTGTCACCACAAGGAAACAGTGGTACACCAAAGCTACTAATTCAAAAGTAAGAAGGAAGTAAAGACAGCTGAGAGAACCTACCAGAGATGTAGACAACAAAATTGTCTACATCTCTGGTAGGTTGAAAGTGAGGGGTAAAAGTTAAACTAAACAAGAGAAAAATGTCACCAAAAACAGGAGACGTGACCCGTAACTAACCAGTGGGAACACATAACTAAACATACAAATTCAGAAAGAGAAAACATAAAATATCTAAACAATAAGCAAGCCAGTAATCAAATTAAAGATACCTAATGATAAAATTAACTATACAGTCAAAAAAAACCCCACAAAGACTAAAATGGTAAAAGAAATGAGACTATCGAAATTTAGGATATTGATTTTTTTTCACATGAATGTGTTATATTCAGTACTAAGCTTGGTAATCTTGAAAATTTAGGAAGTAGGATAAATAAATTTAAAGGGTTAGTATTCTGGATTTGGAAAGTAAGATTTAAGTTCAAAATGGCAATCCAATTCATTTTCATATACTGTGAACACTGGTCGCCAGTTCTTCTTCCTTACAAAACAATTTTTTTGAAAAAAATTAGGTCTAAAATACAACCTGTTTTATATTTACATCATTGCGTGCAGCATGAATGAGCATGACTGGAGCTGCAGGAACATAAACACATTCTGTGTCTTTTAGAAATGCTTGTAGATCCTGCCCACATCACTGATTTTCTCAAGAAAGCCACCACACACATCCCTGAAGCACTCGGTAAGCGTTCAGTTCATTTCTCCGTTAGGACAACTCTAATAACCCCAATAATATCTCTGTTAATGAGAAATTATATAATATTTACTTACCAGCTGTAATCTGTATGTATATGTAGTTCAGAATCTCAGATTTACAGAAATATATGACAGAACTTTTTGCTTTCAATTATAACAGACTGCTCATTTATAATCACTTGTTGGACTTTTGATTTTTGTTCAAATATATAATACATATACAAACAGTAGCATTTGTGATGTTTATGTAGGATTGTATTAGGGGGGAATAAGTATAAGGGATATACTTCCCTATCCCTTGTGTCTTACCATGCAACCTCTATGTTACTCAATAGTCGTTCTTGAGAAAAATCCCACAACTGAGAACCTAGACTGGTTCTATGGTCTTCTGGCTGGATTTGTCATCTGCACAACTGGGCACAGAAGAGGCGTCATATCAAATATGACAGTTGAGGAAGTTGGCACTGCTGAAGTGGATGATGATGGCCGGCGGATAATCAGAGTAAAATCATTAAGAAATTATTTTTTCTCTCTGATTAAAGATTCTTTCTTACCAGCGACATCAATGACTGTATGCAATGTAATTTAGTTGCTGATTCTTTTACAGGTAAAAGAACACAAGACCAAAGAAACATTTGGCCATGCACTTGTTCCCCTAACGAAAGACGAATACATATGGTTTCACCGCTTTGCGTACCACCGCCACAGATACCCTGGTGGATCATCACAATTGATTTTTGCCAACACCAATGGACAGCCTTATTGTAGGATGTTGACTTCATTTCAAGATGCATGGAGGAAGTTTGGTATTCCAGGAAAACCAACCTTCTCTATGATTAGGAGCAGCATCAGCACTTTTGTGAGTAGTTTCCACTTTATGGTGATTCAGTGTTTTTTCCTTCCTATCCTTTTAGAGGGATGATATGAAACAGTCACCCTTAGTTTAAAAAAAAGGGTTCTACTCCCAGTGTTTTAATGTTGAAAGGACATTTCTTTTTCTTTATATTGTCTTCTGTTGTATTTCTTTTTGTGGTTCTGTCCTTAGCTCTGCAAATCTTGAAAATTTCAAATGTTAGTGCAATTAATAACATTATTTAATGTTTACATTTGTAGAGTGGGAGATCCTTGGGAACCCAAAGCAAGGTACAAGTCCACCGGATGATGTGCCATTCTGATGCAACTGCGGCGAGATTTTATGGGGCAGATTTAAACTTTGACGAAGCCTTCAAGTGCCGCAACAATGTTGCAAAGGCACTTGCTGTGAACAATAGAAGCAGAGACTCTGAGGAATCTACAACCTCAGAAGACAATGAAGATGTGTTGGAGAGAAGATATGCTGGACTGAAGAAAAGAAAGTCTAGTCAAAATGCCACAAGAGGAGAAATTGTGAAAAAGAAGACCAAACTGCATGCAAACACCAATGACACAGACAGCAGCAAAGATGAAAGTAACAATGAAGTCAGGAAAGTCATTGACCCGGCAGCAAGAAACACATCTGGAAAACACCCACATAAACAGAGTGGCAGGGGAAGAGCAGGAGTGAGGGTAGAAGAAGACACAACAGGTGATGAAGATATGCCAGGGATGGTGACTACAGAGAGTAGTGAAGGTGAAGATTATGATGATAACTCTGAACACATTGACCTTACAGCAGCAGGTACATTGGGATCCACCAAAGGTAAAGATAATGCTAAAGAAAAAGAAAAAGCCACAAAGGACACAGGAAACTTGTATAGTCGTACTCAATTTCTTAAAAAGAAGTTTAAATGTTGGGAATATCCTAAAATTATCTTAGAAAGAATTGCAATCCAAACACAAATACAAAACGTTGTTATACCAAACGAAACAACTGAGGGTGTGAACCAAACACAGACAGAGACAAGAGATGAAGACAATGAAGCCTTGAGGCCACAAAGCTTGAGTGAAAATGAAAACAGTATACAAACAGTGACTACAGATAATGAAGAAGACAAACCTGAAGATGAAAATGGTCCCTTGGTGAACACAACAGACAGAGACCAAGACGTTTCCAGTGGACTAGTGAGAAAAACTACAGAAAAAATCAAAGCTTTGAGCAGAGAGGACATAGGCAGAGATAAAAATGAACCACAGACAAAGACGACAACCAAGGAAAAGGGCCATTTGAGAGCAGAAAGAACAACAGAGGAAGGAATGAGAACACAGACAGACACTACAGAAAAAGACAAAGCAGTCAGCACAGAGGACACAGACATAAAGGAAGAGGGACCACAGATGGAGACCACGGTTAAAGAAAAAAACCTTTTGAGAGCAGAAGGAACAACTGAAAACAAAGACACAGTTAGAGTAAAAGAAGATCGCCCTGGGACTAGCTATGAGTCTCTGGTGACACACCCAAAAAAGAGGAAAAAGTCTCTAAGGCGGAAAAGCTGTTTGGCAAAGTGTGATAAAAGCAAAGAAACAAAGAAAAAAGGCAACAAGCAAGAAAGAAAAAGACCAAAGAGCCTGACTGCAAGACAGTTGTTAAGTCCAAAGATGCTCAGAAGTCACAAGACTAAAGAGGCACCTAAAGATACCAACAAAAGACAAAAAGCCATTCAAAGACTCAGAGGAAAAGATACGAAAATGATTTTTGGTTGTTGTTGATTTTACTCTGTTCTTCTGACAGTTTGTGTTCCTACATTTTGAAAACTATGTTATCATGTGAGGTTTTGGTTACTTATTTTACACAGTTTTTTACACAGGTTTTTTTTTTCTAGATTTTACTCACTTTGGTCATGTGAGAGTCTTCTTTTTTGTTAAGGTAAGTTATTGTTCTTATTTTCTACTTTTAAAATAAAACTCATTAAAAACGGACAAATGCTGATATATATAAGTTTTTGACAACAAATGTCAAATGCAATTATAAAGATTTTTCAGTTCAATTTGAAAATCATGTGTCTTTGTTCTACAATCATTGGTCATGGATTTCATTTCCAAGCTGTAATTCCAAATAACTTACATATTATTCAGGCAAGGTTGCTAAAGGATGATATGTAGATGTTACTTTTTTTTGCTTTTTTGTGTATGTAGTGTGTCTTTGGAAATCAATGTTCTCCACAAACAGAATAAGAACATCCAACAATGTTAGATGTGTTTTAGTGTGTATCCTCTATGTTATTGGTTTTACGTGATCCTGTAGATCTCTTTTTTGTACACTGTTATGACCTGAGTCAAAGTTCATCACACATAACACAGAACTTTATTCCAAACAAACTATGTTTTTTCTTTCACAATGTGGATTTCCAAATGAGTCACATTTCACACTAATGCGGTTCTTAAGGAATAAAATGCAAATTAGTAGATTTGATTACACAGTTACTATAATGACACATGCAATTCCTCACAAATCATCCTCAATTAAAAGTTACCGTGTCTTATAACAGACAGCATAAATCGATCGTCTGATTTACTGGTAGATAGTGATTTCAGAGTGATGTCAGCTGAAGTCTGGAGAAGAAAAATTTGTTAAGTGGTGAGTCCAGTCTGGATTCTTTCTATCCTAATTACTATTGATTCTTCTTTTTTTTCATCCCAATCACTAGGGCTACCAATTTTCCCATACAATCAACAATTCTTCCAATTTTTCCACCCTAATCTTTAGATCTTCCATTTATTCAAGATACATTGGCTGAACCTCAGGAGCAGGACCACGCCTCCAAACATACCCCTTCTGGGTCTTATCTATATGGCCCCCCTCTTGTACAAGCTGTTCGTTCTTGTTTTCGTGCCCCACCTTCCCGTTTGCTTTTTTCAATTCTTTCAATTCTTCATGTCTCATTAGTACATTGGAATCTACCACGCTGGGGAGCTGCCTCCAGTCCCCTTCGAGGTTATCCCCGAAAAGCAGCTCAATTCATATCCAAAACATTCACCGTTACATAACGCTGTGAAACGCTTGACAGAGGCGGTTGCACTTTCTCCTTCTCCCTCTCACTTATCTTACCTGCTTGGCTTCTCATGTCTTTTGTATGGTCTTGCTCATTCTCTAACCCTAAGAGAGTCTCCCAGACTTGTTCTCTAAAAACCTAAAGAAGAATTATGGATTTGATCAACTGATCCCTTAACGAAACTGACAACTCCTGGGCTTGGGAGAGCTCGATTGTCCTGTGGAGACATTTGCTGCTGGATACTCGATGGTCGGTTGCGTCGGGTGACTGGCGACACTCTCAGTGGAGGACATTGAATGACATCTACCAATTCGGAACCATGATAACAGAGTTTTGGCTGATTGGAGCTAGCTTAAGCGGCTACAGCTGTTCAAAATCCCACAAGGCTGGCCGACAAGACAGACGATGGGCAGGGCTGTGAGTACTCAGACTGTGTTTTTTTAAATGCAATATGGATAAGATCTTGGAGAAGCTCATGGCTCTGCAATATGAATAACATCCTGAATAAGAACAACGAGAATTTAGAGACCTGATGACCAGTGACGGACATTAGACCTAATGTAAAATTGGAAGCAATCTTAATGCTCACAGGGGTCAATTGGTTAACTTTCTTGATTATTCATTTTAAATTCTGACAATAGGTTGTGTGAATAAGCAGAAAAAAATGCAATTTTTTGGGATTAACAAAGTTATCTGACTCTGATCATTAATATAAAATACTACAACAACTAATAATAGCAACTCAGATAAAAAGCCATTGTTTATGTGAACATTCATACAGCACTTTAATCAATACTACAGAGTCAAAGTTTATTGATTTCTTTTACGAGGTATAATTTCAAATAAAAATATTTCTAATGGTAGCTGTGCAAATCCTGTTAATTAAGTTAAGTTATATTAGTTACACATAAAATTTCTAATGGGTATTTCTACTTTCCAAGGTCCAGTACCCTATAAAAGACAGCAGAATTCAGTTCTCTGATTGGCTGGAAGATTGTTGTGAGTATAACAGCAAAGTTTGGGGGAATGGCAGTGCTCGGCCCCTTGCCAACCCAGTTGTGGGTCTGCAGTGCCCACTATCCTGGGTTTTGGCACCACTGTAACAAACCACTGCAGGCCCAGTGACATTTTCAAGCTTTTCAGCATGGTTTATTCCACATCTCCGCAACATCCCTTGATACAGGACCCTGCACAGCTTTTAAGGTGGTGAGGCTAGATCGTAGATGCAGCACAGGTGCGTCAATCTCACGTGCTGTGGTACTGCAAGCCACGACCACATGAGATTTTAACCATACATTTGGGCAGCACTTTATATTTTTTTCTTCATTTAAACCATTTTCTATCCATGGCTGGTTAAGAATCACCAGTAAGCCTAACACGAAACTCTTCTGTACTGTTGGAGGAAACCCAAGTATCCACATGGACAACATTCACTCAAAAGCAAGTGAGCAAGTCAAAAAGACACTTAGATCCACTGGATAATGATAACAGGAAACGTGTGAGATCAATTTATTGATTTAACATTTCCTTTTTTCTATCACTGTTAATGTGGTTCATTCCACCTACCTTGTCCTAATCTCCAAATCACACTGATCAGATAGAGATGTCTATCCCTTTGATTTATATCTTACATCACAGCATTCACTCTTTTCCTGTCATGCTTTCCTGCATTGCAAAATAACTTCATATGTCCAATAGCCAGATAAGAAATTAGTCAAACTATAGGTTGTAATCTACAAATTATATTAAACTGTGTTACATTCCTAAAATTCTTATTTTCTTTCTTAGATGTAGTTAGTGTACTGCTGCCAATGAGTTCATAAACACGTCTGTTTGAAGTTATTTTATTGGAGTATCTACCAGCAAGAATTTTGAGAATCAAAGATCATTTTAACTAGGTGTGATTTCAAAAGAGTTGCACTAACCAAATTCCTAAAAGCTGTTAAGATATTAATTTAATTTAATTTAATTTTCATCTATTTCAATTACAAAAAAGAATCCAAATGAGTCATCTTCCATTCCAAGTATTGGTACCCTCAACTATGTTGGCAAACTAGATCATGTGATTGGCTGAAGGATCTGATTCGTCATGAACTTTGGGGGGAGGAGCATTAACGTCAGCGTGTGGTGAGAGTACAGCAGACTGGCAAAGATTTGTTTCAAGGTAAGTGCGATCCTAACCACTAACTCTTTCATTTTGTTATGATCCTAATCCTTAGTCCTTCCAATGATACAATACAAATAGCTAAACTTCCATAATTTTCATCCCTGTCCCTGGACATTCCAGTTATATAATATACATCACTAATGCTTCCAACATTGTGCTGATGTCCTCTGTATGCAGTGTGTCTTTGGAAACATGCCACGCTATGTCCACCAAACATATGAATTGTATTTAATATTTTTGTTTATTTTTTATGTATTTTCTAAAAAAATATTTTCTCATTCAACACAGTATTGCAAGTCCTTAGTCAAGTGGGCTCCTTACAAGAAGAGGAAAATGGATAGAAGACCGAGGACTCCAATTCCTGAGGACCCTGTGAAAAGCAATAAACCACCACTGGTGGAAAAAGATGACCTAAAGTCACAGGACGAAACTAAGAAGTTGGAGATTTCTGAAGCCATTAAAGAGCCTCAGTCCAGCAATGATGGTGTGCCAGTGAATGTAAGTTAACAGAGTAACACAGCCAACAAGAAATTAAATATCAGATGAAATGAGTTACTACGACAAATACTAAGAATCTCCTCTCTTCATTTGCCTTTGCAGGCAGATGATGTTGCTGATGGGAAAGGAAAATGACTGCCAATAAAGACACACAAACATAGCTACACACAGACAAGCATGCATGCACCTGCACACAGATGTTCATATACAACAATGTTCAGATAAAGTTCAATAAAGTTCTTGTTGTTCAATGGCAAAATCCTGTGTTTTCTTTCTCACACTGATGGAGGATGGGAAAAGTCAACGGTCATGGTATTCAAAAAGAATATAATGCAAAGATTTGCAGCTGAATCAAAACATGAGGAGCAGCACTGTAATGTAATCCTTCTTATATAATACTGTTATATACCTACTGACTACTTGAATCACTTTAGATTAAAAGTCCCATTTTAACTGTAGATTAGAACAACACTTAAAAAAAAGAAGTTTATTCATTTCTTTTAAAAGGTGTAATTCCAGATTAAAGTTACAGTACACTAATAAGATTCACAAAACAGATTCACTGAATATTATCTATTATAATTACAGAAAAGACTCCAAGTGAATCATCTTCAATTCCAAGTACTAGTACCTGGTAATATAGGCAAAATTAATAATATGATTGGCTGAAAGGTCTGTGTAGTCATGAGTTTGGGTGGGAGGGGCAGTGATGTCGAGGGTGGTAAGAATACAGCAGACTGGAAAAGATTTGCTTCAAGGTAAGGCCAATCAAAATCACTAATGCTTTCATTTTTACGATATTAATCTCTAGTCCTTCAAATTTTTAGAATACAGATCCATAATTCTTCCAAAATTTTCCATTCTAATATTCAGATCTTCCACTTATAGAATAAAAATCACTAATTCTTCCAAGATAGTAATGATTATTTCCTCTGTATGGGGTTTATCTTTGGAAACTTGGCTTCATCAAATGCAGAAGAAGGAAGAACAATGTCAGGTATGTGCAAATGTTAGTTCTACATATGTTTGATTCCTGAGATTCAGTGGTCCCACATGGTATTCCGAAGATTTTCATTTGTGCTTCATGCAGTGGAAATACAGCTGCAAAATGCAGACAATGAAGCACGCATTGGTCTGAGCCTACAAGATGAGAATCCTACAGGAGAACTTTGCAGGCAAGAGCAGTTTGTCTTTGTTATACAGAGATACTTACCACAATAAAAGAATACATCCACTAACATCTTATCCTCATAAACGTTTTAGGTGTACATGTGGGCAACTATTGGATCCATTGACCTGGTGGATACTACTTGCAGTTGCTGCTGCAACCATATTATTCTATATGGTGGTGTTGCTCCTGCTCCATTCCAACAAATACATCTAAGTAAATAAATGCAGATTAAAAGGAAGTTCAATAAAGTTTATTTCTTTACAAATATCAAATTGTGTGTCTTCATTCTCACACTGGGTTAATGCGGGATGTCAAAGTTTGTGTAACATCAAGATTTATGGTGGTTCAAACTGCAGACAAGAAAAGAAAACCAAAGGTGAATCCAAATGTGATGCTCATTGTTGTTCCCAAGACTAAGTAAAAGATGCAATGTAATATATTTGTACTAATCTTTAGCTGTTAGAGTACTAAATGCTGACAGGGGTCGTTTGGATTCATATTTATGGTTATTAATTTTTATAGGTTGTGTGAATGAGCAGACAAAAATGGCCCTTTTTGGGATTAATAAAATTATCTGATCATGATTAATAATATAAATACTACTACTAATAATAATATTAGCAGCTTAGTGAGAAAAAAATTGGGCATTTGTGCAACATTTTATTTAATAGTACAGAGTCAAAGTTTATTGATTTCTTTTACAAGGTATAATTTCAAATAAAATGATTCCTAATGGTAGCTGTGCAAATCTTGTTATTAAGTTAGTTGTATTAGTTACACATAAAATTCCTAATGGGTATTCCTATTTTCCAAGATCCAGTATCCTATAAAAGACAGCAGAATTCAGTGCTCTTATTTGCTGAACGGTTGTTGTATAACAGCAAACTTTGGGGGAGTGGCAGTGGAAACAGGCTTGAATTAGGAGTCCATGTTGTTACCTTTTAGGAGAAGATGGAGAAGATGGATTTATTTGAAGGTTCTCCAATCAGAGTTAGTGGATCAAGCTGGAACCAGGGAGGTTGTTGCAGCTCTTCAGGGGTCTTAGTTTCAGAGCAATGATTTTCCATCCACTGTAAATTCATGGAGCACAGGAAAAAAACAAAACATTAATAAAAAAAAAAAGATTGCAAAAGACACTTAGAATCGCCGCCATGAATTTGTCTTTGCAGCCGAGGAGTTCTAATTATGGGAAAGAAAATTAAATGCTAGGCAAGACATACAAACATGACCACCACACACACACACACAGACACACACACACACACAGACACACACACACACACACACACACACACACACACACACACACACACACACAAACAGTTAAGAGGTCAAGATTAGTCAGAAATATATATCTAATTGGTTGGTGATTGATTATTCATTGCAGGATGTGAACTCAATTCAATTCAGTTTTGTTTAGTGCCATATAGTGCCAAATTCCACCAACAGTTTCTTCAAGCTGCTTTGAAAGGTAACGACCCTTACAACAATATCAAGAAAACAGAACAACATGACTATGGCCTTTGTGAGCAACACCTATGGTAACAGTCGTAATGAAAACCTCCCTATTAACAGGAAGAAACCTCCACCACTACCAGGCTCACAGAGGGGCTGCCATGTGCTGTGGCCAGCTGGGATTCTGTCTGCATATCAATTCATTTCAATAAAGCTTTATTGATACAAAAGGTTGACCCCGAAGGAAATTGGTTTAAGGCTGCCGACCTTTTGCCAGCGCCATCTTACCCTTCCGAACATACATACATTACACAAATATAACATGGGGAAGACAGGACAGAGACGCATAACAATGGAAAATCCACAACACGAGGAAAGACGAGGAGAAAAAAGAACTCCCCCCAGTCTGAGCTCACACAGGGAGATCAGTTTGAGAACAGAAAGAAACACCTCAGTACATGAATCATCACATCTCACAACATAGAAGACATAAGCTTCGAAGGCATTTGGAGGGGGTGGGGAGGTGGGGGGAAGTGTAGGTCTGTGTGAGTGTGAGTGTGTGTGTGTCCTGCCGAGAGAAAGTTTCCCTTCACTTGGTTACGTAAAAGTCAACAATCTTCGGTTGACGCGGGTGGTCTTGAATGAGGAGGGAGATACAATAAACGGTCTTGTTATCAAAGGAGAATTGTTATTCCCGTCAGCTTTTGCCTTATGCATCCAGTCGGTGACAAGGGGGCGGCATGAGGTGAAGATGGTAGTTGTTTTGGTTAGTGCGAGCAAACTGCTTCCAATTTATAGATGCTCTAATATCCGTCACTGGTCATCAGGTTTCTCAATTCCTGTTGTTCTTCTCCAAAATCTTATCCATGTAGCAGAGCCATGAGCTTTTCCAAGATCTTATCCATATTGTGTCAAAAAAACACAGTCTGAGTACTCACAGCCCTGCCCATCGTCTGTCTTGTCGGCCAGCCTTGTGGGATTTTGAACAGCTGTAGCCGCTTCTTGTTCTTCTATAAGCCAGGTCCGAGCCAGCTCCAACCAGGAGTTTGTCAGTCTCGTTAAGGGACCAGTTGATAAAATCCATAATTCTTCTTTAGGTTTACAGAAAACAAGTCTGGGAGACTCTCTCAGGGTTAGAGAATAAGAAAGACCATACAAAAGACATGAGAAGCCAAACAGGAAAGATAAGGGAGAGGGAGAAGGAGAAAGTGCAACCACCTCCGTCAAACGCCAAGAGATTCAAAATGTTCTATTCATAATACTATTTCCTTTGTAGTATTTTCTTTTCTATGTCTATTTTAAATGTCATTGTTTTCCTGTCTCCTAATCTCCACATCACACTGATCAGATGGCAATGCCTTTCACCATGGTTTATCTCTGACATCAGCACCAACTATTATGCTGTACTTATAATTTTTTCCTACATTGCAACATAACTTTGTATGTCCAATAGCCAGATAAGTAATTAGTCTAATTATAAATTGTTATCTACAAATTCTATTAAACTGTTACGTTCCTGCAGTTGTTAATTTTTACTTACATGTAGTTAGTGTACTGCTGCCAATAAGTTCATAAACACGTCTGTTTGAAGTTATTTTATTGGAGTATCTACCAGCAAGAATTTCGAGAATCAAAGATCATTTTAACAAGGTGTGATTTCAAAAGAGTTAAACATTGCACTAACAAAATTCCTAAAAGCTGTTAAGATATTAATTTAATTTAATTTAATTTTAGTCTATTTCAATTACAGAAAAGATTCCAAACGAGTCGTCTTCCATTCCAAGTATTGGTACCCTCAACTATGTTGGCAAATTAGATCGTGTGATTGGCTGAAAGATCTTTCTCGTCATGAACTTTGGGGGGAGGAGCATTAACGTCAGCGTGTGGTGAGAGTACAGCAGACTGGCAAAGATTTGTTTCAAGGTAAGTGCGATCCTAACCACTAACTCTTTCATTTTGTTATGATCCTAATCCTTAGTCCTTCCAATGATACAATACAAATAGCTAAACTTCCATAATTTTCATCCCTGTCCCTGGACATTCCAGTTATATAATATACATCACTAATGCTTCCAACATTGTGCTGATGTCCTCTGTATGCAGTGTGTCTTTGGAAACATGCCACGCTATGTGCACCAAACACCTTAACTGTATTTAATATTTTTGTTTTTATTTTATGTATTTTTAAAAATATTTTCTCTTTCAACACAGTATTGCAAGTCCTTAGTCAAGTGGGCTCCTTACAAGAAGAGGAAAATGGCTAGAAGACCGAGGATTCTAATTCCTGAGCACCCTGTGAAAAGCAATAAACCACCACTGGTGGAAAAAGATGACCTAAAGTCACAGGATGAAACTAGGAAGTTGGAGATTTCTGAAGCCATTAAAGAGCCTCAGTCCAGCAATGATGGTGTGCCAGTGAATGTAAGTTAACAGAGTAACACAGCCAACAAGAAATGAAATATCAGATGAAATGAGTTACTGCAACAAATACTAAGAATCTCCTCTCTTCATTTGCCTTTGCAGGCAGACGATGTTGCTGATGGAAAGGAAAATGACTGCCAATAAAGACACACAAACATAGCTACACACACACAAGCATGCATGCACCTGCACACAGATGTTCATATACAACAATGTTCAGATAAAGTTCAATAAAGTTCTTGTTGTTCAACGGCAAAATCCTGTGTTTTCTTTCTCACACTGATGGAGGATGGGAAAAAACAACAGTCATGGTAGTTTATTCATTTCTTTGAAAATGTGTAATTCCAGATTAAAGTTATATTGGAGCGATCATGGCTCAAGAGTTGGCAGCTCATCCTGTAATCGGAAGGTTGCGGTTCGACCCCCGGCTCGGACTGTTTCGGTCGTTGTGTCTTGGGGCAAGACTACTGGTGGTGGTCAGAGGGCCTGGTGGGGCCAGTGTCCGGCAGCTTCGCCTCTGTCAGTGCACCCCAGGGACTACGTAAAGCGCTATACGAATACAGACCATTTAATAAGATTCACAAAACACATTAATTGACTGTTATTTATTATAATTACAGAAAAGACTCCAAGTGAATCATCTTCAATTCCTTTTTTTTTTGCCTATAATACAAGTACCTTGTATTATAGGCAAAATTAATAACGTGATTGGCTGAAAGATCTGTGTAGTCATGAGTTTGGGTGGGAGGGGCAGTGGTGTCAGAGTATGGTAAGAGTACAGCAGACTGGAAAAGATTTGTTTCAAGGTAAGTTCAATCAAAATCACTAATGCTTTCATTTTTATGATATTAATCTCTTGTCCATCCAGTTATAGAATATAAATCACTAATGCTTCCAACATTGTGCTCATGTTCTTTTTGTACTGATAGCCCTGCAGATTACTTGAAGGAGTTTAGATTAACAATCCAATTTCTAACTATATATTAAAACAACACTTTATAAATATAGTTCATTGATATCTTTGACAAAGTGTAATTCCAGATTAAAATGGAGGTACACTAACAACATACCTAAAGGATGATATGTAAATGCCATTAATTAGGTTTGTGAGATTAATTACATATAAAATTCCAAACAAACCATCCTTGATTTCAAGTTAGTTTAGTAATGGATTATTTGATTTGCTAATCAACACTGATGTGAGCAGAAGTCCTGAGAAGTGTGATTTTGGTCCTATTCAAATGACTCTGTTATTTTTTTTTTTAAACAAAGTCTCTAAAGCTTCCAATTTTAGAATACAAACCAATAATTCTTCCAATTTTTCCACTTTAATTTATAGATCTTGAATAGCAATTACTAATCCTTCCAGGATACTAATGTATATTTCCTCTGTATGCAGGTTATCTTTGGAAACGTAGGGTCTTTTGTTCCTTCTTAATCTGACTTTGAGAATGTCAGGTATGTTCCAGTGTGTGAGATCTACACCTGTTGATTTCTCAGATTCAGTGGTCTGAACTAAAATGTCTTTTGCCCTTCATGCAGTGGAAATACGGCTGCAAAATGTTGCTCACAATCACTCAACCTTTGCTCAACTTCAGAGCCCACAAGATGAGTTTCCTACAAGAGAACCCTGCAGGCAAGTGCAGTTTGTCTCTTCTTAATCCACCAATGTTTTCCATAATATATAAAATTTATTTGAGTAATCTATGTGCACTTTCTTTTCATAAACTTACTTTTAGGTGCACATGTTGGAGATTAATTGATTCATGGACCTGTTGTATGCTTCTCATCACTGCTGCTGCAATCACTTTATTCTTTGTGGTGGTCTTGCTACTGCTCCATTTCAAGAAATGCATATAATTACACACACACACATTAAAACGAAGCCTAATAAAGTTTTTTTTTCTTTAACAGTGTTAATGTGCTGTGTCTTCATTATTACACTTGGGTTGGGTTAGGATAAGATAAGATCACCTTTAGTAGTCCCAGACATGGGAAAATGTGTTTAGTTACAACAGAAAGTGGACAGTGAGAATATACAAAGCAATAATTAGAAAAACACTTAAATAGGATAAGAATAAGATACTGTACACAATAGAGGTAAATAAAATACTATATACACTAGAATAACATGGAATACAAATGCTATATACAACTGAGTATAATACAACAATGCCAGAAAAGAGTATTGCACTTAATGTTATTGCTATTGCACAAGTGTGGATGTGTGTGTTTTATCAGATGAAGTCTTTGTTCTGGAGTCTGACAGCAGTAGGGAGGAAAGACCTGTTAAATCTCTCCATCCCACACCGTGGGTGTCGCAGCCACTGAAGGAGCTGTTCAGTACTGTCAGCGTCTCCTGCATGGTGTGGCAGATGTTGTCCAACAGGGATGACAGTTCTGCAGCACTATATACATATGAACAGTATTAACAGAGAAAAAATATATAAAATGCACAAATATACAAACCGGTGGGTGAGGAGGTGAATGATAGTATCATCCGCTGAAGTGGGTCCAGTGATGAGCTTACCAGGTGACGAAACTGAGCCAGGACCCGAGGCTCCAGGGTCTTCATTAGGTGGGATGTCAGAGCCACCAGCCTGTAGCTGTTGAGGTCCTTGGGGCGTGAAGTCTTTGGCACTGGTACAACACAGGAGATTTTCCAGAACTGTGGGACTCTCCCCAGCCTCAGGGTCAGGTTAGAGATGTTCTCCATCACCCAACACAGTTGGTCTGATGCCAACTTGGTTTTAATCCTCCTCATTTCCCTCCTAACCTGGGTGGTTGAGAGAGACAGGCTGGAGCCTTGTGTTAATGTGTGCTGGATGCTTTTGTTGGGGGTAGGTAGTAGTGAGCAGGGTGAGTTGAGGAGGTATGAAGTGTCTGAGGTGTCAGAGGTGGAACAGCAGCAGTGGTGGTGGGTGAGTCTGCAGCCGATGTTGAAAATTGCCTCATAGAGGAATCAAATCTGTTAAAGAAATGATTCAGTTCATTTACATTCCCCCTGATCAGAGAATTCTGATCTTTGTGGCCCAAGATGGTTCTGAGGCCTCTCCAGACTTCGCAAACTTTGTTTTGCTGAAGCTGGTTCCCCATCTTCTGCCTGTAGCTGTCCTTCCCATTTCTTATCAGTCCTCTCAGCTCCTCCTTGTCTCTGGATTTGAAGAGATTTGTCTCTTCAGCTTGAGGACAGCTTTAGGCTACGTCCACACTAGCCCAGATAGATTTAAAAACTGCGTTTTCGTCTGAAAATGCTCAAAGTCAAAGTCAAAGTCAGTTTTATTTGTCAATTTCTTCAGATGTACTTGCCATACAAAGGAATTGAAATTACGTTTCACACTGTCCCATGCGTAGACATAGACAACAATAAAGTGCAGATGCACAACATTTAGGTAACATACAGGATATAACAAGACAGGACCTACACATAACATATAATAAAGTGTTCCACAGTGCGCCGTGGAAAGTAGTGTACTAGTCTACTTGACGTAGTCCCAGGTTGTGGTTGGTAAGTGTTTTTGTTTTAATGCAGCATAAGACTGTAGCAGCAGTAATAGTAATATAAATAATATAAATAGTGCTAAAGAAAATACTAAAAATACTAAAAATATATAGCAGCAGGTGTGTGCAATTGTAATGCAGAGGTAGTCGTTTCCAGTCAGGAATGTGGAGAGTGTTTCCTTGTTGTGGAGTGTGTGTGTGTGTGTGTGTGTGGAGGGGGGGGGGTCCAGTCTGTCTTCCTATACTCCTGCCAGTCTGGTGGTTCTGCTGGCTGGGAGCCGGGAGGGGAGAGAGTTCAGCAGTCTCACAGCCTGGTGGATGAAGCTGTTGGTGAGCCTGGTAGTGCGGGAGCGGAGACTTCTGTATCTTTTTCCGGAGGGCAGGAGGCTGAACAGACAGTGCGCGGGGTGGGTTGCATCGTTGACAATTGTGATGGCTTTGCGGGTAAGGCGGGTGGTGTAGATGTCTTGCAGGGAGGGGAGTGGTACACCAACTATCCTCTCAGCTGTTCTCACAATGCGTCCAATACGTCCAAACTAGCGTTTTCAGTGGTTTTCACAGAGTTGCGCATCCACATTGAAAGGGCAGAAAATGCTTACATTCCAGTACTGCTCATGCATGAAATGCAAGAAGATTCGACCTGCCTCATTTCTGTCTGCTGCTTATTTACTTTCTGGCTTTTTGAAACGTTGCGGCAAAATGTTGAGGAAAAGCACCACTTTTTTTAAATGGACTAAGAATGAGGTGGAGTTGTTGCTGCGAGTAACACAAAAATACAAAGTTGCAAAAGTGAATGACAGTTAAAGAATTTGAAGAAAAGCTATCTGGAGCATGTACAGACTGATATAAATCTTGAATAGGGCTGTCAAAACTGATTTAGTTTAATTGGTCACATGACTGCATCATATGACTAACATGCATCATCATTTTAGAAAGTCTCAGTTTTCACTGTCCGCACTGAGACGTTAAAGCACCGTTTTCAAATGTAGCGTTTTCAAAATATTACATTGATGTTGATGTCCTCACCATGGTCGTCACAGATCACCTCCCACAAAGTAGACACAAAAGAGTCCTTAAGAGCCTCCTCGCTCTCCTCCAACCATCTATGCACTGTGCGGGTGGCTGGTGGCTCCCTGTGCACTAAGGGCTCATACACAGGGACAAGGTGCACCAGGTTGTGATCAGATCTTCCCAAGGGAGGGAGAGGTGCTGAACTGTATGCCTCTTCTAGCTGGCATACAGTAAGTCCAGTGTTTCATTGTTGGCTTCATTGTTGGATCAAATAATAGGCATGTACTATTAACACTGAAAACAAGGCCATTTTGAGTTGTGGGCATGTGCCATAACAGCCGGAAGTAAGAGAATGAGAAAAATCATCTTTGCGCCAGCTACAAGATTGATGGGATTCAAACTGTATATATTGGAATAAAATATAGGTGAATCAAAATACGATCAGAATGGCAATAATACTTTATTCATCCCTAAGGAATTTATGTTCACAGTCACTCCAAGACAGTAAGAACAGTAGCTGACCAAATTAAATAAATACAATATTTTATAAGGTCATAAAATCATTCTAATAGATATAAATAGTTCTGATTTTAAATACCCCAGTATATTGCACAGATTAAATATATGTGATTGACATTGGGGTGATGTAAAAGTATAAAACTTCACTTTCTGTGTAGAGAATGTGCAGATAATAAGGCTGTATAACTATGGCAGTGTGTACTATGCTTTAGTTGGAGAAGTTGCACAGAGATATCCACAGGCAGATTTCTTATGTCGTTCAGTGGGGCATTATGGGTAATCTCAGCCTCTCACTGAGCATACTCCTGTCACCAGCACGTCATGGGGTGGCTGGCATTGTCCAGCATTGTCCTTGTTTCAGACTGTCCCACAACATTATCGGCCTTGTGGACCAGTTTATTGAGCCAGTTGGCATCTGCAAACTGCAACCTGCTGCCCCAGCATGCAATAGCAAAGAGGATGGCACTGGCCACAACAAACTCATAGAAAATCGTCAACCACCTCAGAAAATTACTTGGGCCCTCTCGAGTGCAGTGGTGTTTTTTACCCAGTCCAGTTTATTTTCAGTGTGTACTTATATTTACAGTGCTCCACTATGTCTGCATTGACCCCTTTGATTAAAACAGGGGTCACAGGTTTCCTGGTCTTCCTAAAGTACAAAATCAATTTTTTGGTCTTTTTCACTTTAAACTGCAGAGGATTTTGCTCAGACTACATGACAAAGGGGTGCGCCACAGCCTGGCACTCATCACCCTCAGTGATGCAGCCAACCACCACAGAGTCATCAGAAAACGCCTGATGATGGCAGGTCTCTGTGCAGTAGCTGAAGTTTGTGATGTAGAAGGTGAAGAGAAAGGGGAGAGGACCGTCTCTTGTGATGCCACTGTGTTGCTGATCACCTTGTCAGACACCTTGTGTTGAAGATGCATTTATTGTGGTTGTCCTGTCAGGTAATCAACAATCCAGGACCAAGAGTGACCTGACTATGTTGAGAGTGATTTAGGAAAATTATGGCCAGTGTTGTGGCTAAGAATAAATAAAGCAGGCAAAAATAATGCTTTACATAAAGCATGTGTAGTCTTACCCACACTAAACGACTAATTACATTTATTCACTGATTTATTTGATGTATTAAAGGGTGTAATTCCAAATGAACATTTTTCTCATGTTTATGCTATGGATATTTATATATACTAATGTATGCTGAAAAGACATTCTAAGTTATAAATCCAAATGAGTGATACTTCACACTATCAAAATTCCTAGAGGAAGATGTGGAAATCAATCAAATTATTGGTAAGAAATCACATGACCAAAGCAGAGAGCATGATTGGTTGAAAGATCTGAATGCTAAGATCCCCATAGAGTATATCCAGAGCTGTTAGTGTTCATTAAATTGAAGATGGTGGAATTACATAAAGGTAAGTTTAGATAAAATTAACTAATTCTTTCCAACTGGAACATCCAAATCCCTAATCTCTTGTGTCCCATTTAAATACTATAATTCCAAGTATTGTATATAAATCACTAATGTGATTTATATTATCATTCTTGTGTGTGTGTGTGTGGGGGGGGGGGGGGAGCCTTTCATAATTAAAGTCTACAGTCAAGGAAGAAGTGAGTAACAAAATGCAATACTTGTTCATACCTTTATACCTTGTAGCACCACACGTTAAGACATATGTAATTCTCTGTGAGCACTTATTGAATTTATTTTAATAGCCATTCAACCACACTAACATCTTTTTTCAACAGCTCTTCTTTGCTGAAGGACTCTGTAATGATTAGTCAAACTGAATCCATTTTTAGAAATTTGTTTCAAAGTAAGTGAAATTTAAATCAATTATTCATCCACTCAAATCTCCAATTCTTCTAATCCTTAAGTATTATTCCCCAATTCTTCCAAGTCTTGTATCCAAAGTAACAACTATTCCAACAAATAAATACATATCACTAAAAGTTTAAACAACATATTTCCCCATTCAAAGTAATTATTTTAGTTATTTTGTAATTATATCATGAATTTAGAGGTATACATCTTAACCTTTAAGAATTTAAGATTAGACACATAATGAATTTGTTTTAAACATACTGTCTGCAAATTGTTTTACAAGTCAAACATTATTTTGTAGAGAGACTGTAGATTTGTCCTTTGGACGTGAAGGGGAGTTAAGCTCAACAGTGAGTAAACATTCATATACACATTAGTGGAACTGCATATTTACACATATATTTCTTTATCAAAACTTATACTTGTTTATTTTTTGAAAGAGACAGCTTTTTAAAAAAAAAAAAACAACTGTCAGGAAAAATACTGCTTTAAAAAATTGGAATCACCTTATTTAAGTTCAATATAAATTCACGGAAGTGTTATGAAAGCTCTAAGTCAAATGAAGCCATTTTAAATGGTTCAGCATTGGCTGCATCTGCTGAGGATTCATGTGTACATGTATTTTAAAATAATGATGTCAAGCGCCTTGATGGAATTGAAAAATCAATAAATGTTTTTCACCTTTTAGTGTCTTAATTACAATCATTAATTCAGAGAAAATGTAGCAAATTAACCTACCATTCTGAATTAGACCAACCCCTGAACAGGCTCTTCTGGGACAATTTGAGGCCAAAGGGTCTAAGGCAGGGGTGTCAAACTCAATTGCACAGGGGGCCAAAACTCAAGGCACACTTTAGGTCGTGGGCCAAACAAGATAAACATTTATTGAACACACTAAAACAATGTTTTTTAAACATAAATGTGAATAAAAACAGACAGGAATATTATTCCAGATTAAATAAACTTAAAAAAAATAAACTTTAACTTTAAATATTTTGCTCTTTATAAAACTACATCCTGTCAAAATTATGCAAGTTAGAAATATGAACATGCTGCCAAAAACCCCAGAAAAAAATAAATGAAAGCATACACAAGGTTGGAGCCGCATGTAGATGGAGCTGGGCGTTGCTTCAGGAATGGAACTAATAAACTGTGCGGGCCATTCAGTGTCGTACTTTGCCTTGAGTGTATCATTACACTGCAGCTCCATCTGAGTCTGCACAGGTGCAGTTCAGCAAAGTCCGCTGACTTGGTTCAACATTACTTGGCAACAGGGAAAGTGAGGCAGGTTGCACTGGTGCATTTGTGACAGCTTCACTTGAAATGCCTTCACCGCATCATACATGCCATGTCCATGAACTGACAGATTTCCTTGCTGAGCTCAAAAACTCTATTGAGAATTTTTATCCCAACTCAGCCAATGGACCTCTGCCGACATTCCTTATCATACAAACTCTGAATCTATTTCCCACATAAAAGACTGAAATTGACAGTGATTTAAACTTTTAGCTCAGATAAAATTTACGGTTTGCGTTACGGTGATCATTACATTCCATTTTTAGGACTTTACCACACAGCCTTTCCTGGTGTATGATGCAGTGACATGCTGTTAACTCACCGGTACAGTTCTCCTCCTGCACATTTACTCGCATCCTGCTGACTAGTCCACTTGTTTTCACCGCACAACACCGGCGCTCCATCTGTTGTAAGTCCAACAAGTTTGTCCCAGGGCAGTTTCATGGCGGTTACACTTTGACATGCGTTTTAAAAAATGTCTTTTCCTGTCGTTGTCCCATGCATCGATTTAATGTTCAATATTTCCTCTCCACGGATGAAGATGGCCGATGAAGATGGCCAGCTGTGCAATGTCCATCATGTCTATACTTTCATCCACAGCAAGAGAGTATGCAATAAAGTTTTTGCTTCTTTCACACAACTGTGTTCTTAAATCAGTGGCCATCTCACAAACCCGATCAGCAATCGTATTTCTCCTCAGGCTCACATTTGCCAAAATCTGTGTTTTGTCTGGACACAAGATGTCGCACACCTTCATCATGCAGCTCTTCAGAGTGGTACCGGGCTGATTTGGCTATCTCCTCTGCTACAATAAAATTTGCTTTCACGACAGCTTCACTTTGTGATTTTGCTCTGGTGAAACACGTCTGCTGAAATGTCGGATTCTTCTTTAGACTTCTACTTTCTGTAGTTTCTGCTCTGCATTTAGGTTTTTCAGCTTACGTTTTGTCTCGTAGTGCCGTCTTGAATTAAATCCCTTAATTACAGCCACATTAGCTCCACTAATAAGACACACGGGTTTACCAGCAATGTCTCTAAACATATATTCAGTCACCCGCTGGCGCTGAAAGGCTCTGCTTTCAGAATCAACTTTTCTCTCCACCATTGTGAGCGGCTAGCTTCGCAATAACATAAGTTTGACTTGATTGATGCGGGAATGTTCCCAGTTAGCCTAGCGTTCAGCAAGGAGGCTGCAGCGCTGCATTATGGGATCTGTAGTTTGTGTATTATTAGCGCCTCACATCGCCGGGCCATGCATAACAATAATAATACATCTATATAAAATGATCTCGCGGGCCAGATATAAATGTACGCCGGGCCGGATGTGTCCCGCGGGCCTTGACTTTGACACATGTGGTCTAAGGGATCTAAGGGTTCTTTTATTTTGAGAATGAGAAGTTGTAATGAGACAATTCAGAGGTTATAATATTTTCAAAAATAAGATCAAAGATTGGGTTAATTTTACCAATTTAAAAGACTAATTCATTCACTAGTATCGCATTCCATAGTTATTCCAGGTGGGTTCTCCAAATAACTGGTCCATAACTTAAGAAAAAATACAAAAGACTTGAAACTTATTTTAATCCCCTATTAAAAGTGGCAGGCTTTTTATTATGTCAAGGTTTTCTTTTAATTCCTTTAATATTTGGTCAAGTATTGAGAAGTGTACACCTCAATTTGAAGACTTGCGGGCAAATAACTATAAATAATTCAACAAATAATTCACCTGTTCTGATGTGTATTCTTCTCTACAGGGAAAAATGCCACGTCAGATGACAGAATGCCCAATATGCTTGATTCCATATGTTGCAGTTGGGCAGCATTTTAAAAAATACCACCATGTTGTAAACAAAGAAGAATTACATTTACTGCTAAATTACTGCTCTACAGTGTAAGTCACTGTCATAAAGTATATGACAAAACATTGCAACAATTTAAAGTGGTAGTTGTAAAAAACTGGATGTGATATGCAGTTACAGGGGCAGGCTGGACTGTCCAGTATGTAAAGCTAAAAGCCGTATAAGACTGGACAAGCACTTGCAAAATGTCCACTGTGATATTGAGGTTAGTGTTTTGTATAGTTTACATTTTGTTGTGAAATTAGAATGTATTTTTTGCAACATATTTCACAAACTTTCTCAAACATTGCTGTCCTATTGTTTATACCCTTTCAGAAATCAGATCAGAAGAAAGTAATAAGGACAGCGAAACGATTGGCTAATCTGAAAGCCCTCAAAGCTCTCAGACGTTCAAATCCACAGCCTCCAATGGTGACCTCACTGGACATAGAGCAGCTGACTGAAAGCAGTGATCAAGAAGAGCGAATAGATAGCAGTGATACCAATGAAGATCGTGCAGAGATTAGACAAGACAGCTCAGTCCATTCCCCTGTCAATCAGTCAGATGATGCTCAAGTCCAACATCAGAAGTGCAAAAAGTGCAAAGAACAGGATTTGTTACTTCAACTCCTGAAAAGGAAACTGAAAAGACTGAAATCCACTAAGGATAAACTTGGCCTTAAACCTCTCAGCCCCCCAAAGCCCCAGAAATTTGAAAGAAGAAAACCTGACCCAACAGCCCGGCTTCCTAAATTTGGTATGAATTATTTAGCAAAAATGTTTTTTTCTTCTGTAGTATAATGTGAATTTTTGGAATTGGTTGTTCTATGTACGAACTCACTTCCTGCTAATTAAACAGATACTACTAATTAGCAATATCTTCCAAATATCCTTGTCAACCAACTGAATTAGAAGAATGTTTTCTGTACTTCATCAGTTTGTCATGACACTTCTAATTGCTATTTTGTTACTACACTGTATTTTAAACAGAGAAAGTCCTGAATGCTTGGTTTCAGCACATTTGTGGGACAAGTAAAAAGGACATCGACAATGCCAAACAACGGGTCTATCATGTCCGTACCTGGGCATATTTCATGTCTCACAATCAAGTCCCTGCAATGACGTTTGCATTTATGGACAACAGAGAAAGACTGACTGAGTACATTTTTTAAAATTTCTGTGATATATCAATATGGTCTTTAAATGATGATGTGACGAATTCTGCTTCTGGGCCTAAAGTGGTCTGCATTTAATAAGGCTGTTGTGTTTTTAACATGTTTTAATGCTTTGTATCTTGTTCTATTTAATCTCAACAAGTCCCTAAAAACAGTCAGTGATTACTGTCAGCTTCTCTCGGTTTTTATTAAGCTCAGTTTTTAAACCCTTACGATGTAACTACAGCCTAGCCCATGCAGCAGTATACTATTGACTAACCTCATATTGTGGATGGATCTCGGTGGTTCTCCTGACTGAAGTTTGGTCCGTTTACAGCAACCTGCCATGCGATTGCATTTGTCCCTAGGGCACTGGGCACTCTTACATTAACTTTTATCTAGTGAAAAAAAGTCCTCCATTCGTTAGCGTTTGTCCGCCAGCTTTACTGTTTATGTTATGCTAACATAGCTTTGTCGCACTAGCGATCATGTAGCACATCTTTATATACCAGCTAGTCCAACTTCAGAACCCTAAAAAACTCGCTGCTTTTACTTTCTTATCTTCATTTACGCTGGAAGTGATTGCAGTACGTTTTAATTTGTTTCATAAATCTCTCAGTCAGAACATGGTATATTATATTTAGATGGAAGCTAGCAAGCTAACTCCCTGCTAACTTTTAACTCCGTTGAATATCATAAATTCTGTTTTCATGGACGCCTGGATGTTAAACTTACTTGTTACACCTGGTAGAGCATCCACATCATTTTATTACAGATTAAAGAACTTAGACAGTTTTTCAACTCTCTGTAATGCTGCAGTGATCATTTGACTTAGGGACCTGCAGCGGAGTTTGGGCCCAGACATGGCTTATGATGTCAGACTTAAAGACCAGATACAGTGATCTCAATAATATAAAAGAACTGATTACTGATTTGTGTTTGTTTGTGGGCCTTTTTTAGATGGACAACTGATCTGAATAAATATGCTGTAACAACCAAAAGGATCTGGATTGGAAATGTGAGGGCGTTCTTGCAATTTCTGATTGATGCACAACTGCCAGAGGTCAGAGTCTCCCGTAAGGCTTTAAAGGGGACTTTATTTGCACTTCAGTCAGAAATGAAGAAGAGCAGAAGGGAGTTACAAACCCACAGGCAAGACATCCGGATCAAAAAATCACGTAAGATCCAACTTTACTACTTAGTTGTTACCTAGAATGTGCAGTAAATAAATTATTTATAAATGTCATGATATCATGACTGTGATGTAGTGAGGAACAAGGACTCAAAATGTTATAATCTATAAGTATAAATCTAAGTATAAATTGTATATAAGTATATGTTTTGTGCATTGTATACGTACAGTGGTATGCAAAAGTTTGTGCACCCCTGATGTTTTTCAGGATTTTTCTTTATAAATCATTGGTTGCTTGGATTAGCAATTTCAATTCAATACATCATAAAAATCTGTATTAGGTCTAAAATACAACTTGTTTTATATTACAACATTGCGTGCAGCATGAATGAGCATGACTGGAGCTGCAAGAACATAAACACATTCTGTGTCTTTTAGAAATGCTTGTAGATCCTGCCCACATCACTGATTTTCTCAAGACGGCCACCACACTCATCCCTGAAGCACTCGGTAAGTGTTTAGTTCATTTGTTCATAAAGACAACTCTAATAACCCCAATAATGTCTTTATTAAAGAGAAATTATATAATATTTACTTACCAGCTGTAATCTGTATGTATATGTAGTTCAGAATCTCAGATTTACAGAAATATATGACAGAACGTTTTGCTTTCAATTATAACAGACTGCTCATTTATAATCACTTGTTGGACTTTTGATTTTTGTTCAAATATATAATACATATACAAACAGTAGCATTTGTGATGTTTATATAGGATTATATTAGGGGGAGTATATAGCAATATAAGGGATATACTCCCCTATCCCTTGTGTCTTACCGTGCAACCTCTATGTTACTCAATAGTCGTTCTTGAGAAAAATCCCACAACTGAGAACCTAGACTGGTTCTATGGTCTTCTGGCTGGATTTGTCATCTGCACAACTGGGCACAGAAGAGGCGTCATATCAAATATGACAGTTGAGGAAGTTGGCACTGCTGAAGTGGATGATGATGGCCGGCGGATAATCAGAGTAAAATCATTAAGAAATTATTTTTTCTCTCTGATTAAAGATTCTTTCTTACCAGCGACATCAATGACTGTGTGCAATGTTATTTAGTTGCTGATTCTTTTACAGGTAAAAGAGCACAAGACCAAAGAAACATTTGGCCATGCACTTGTTCCCCTAACGAAAGACGAATACATATGGTTTCACCGCTTTGCGTACCACCGCCACAGATACCCTGGTGGATCATCACAATTGATTTTTGCCAACACTCATGGAGGGCCTTATTGTAGGATGTTGACTTCATTTCAAGATGCATGGAGGAAGTTTGGTATTCCAGGAAAACCAACCTTCTCTATGATTAGGAGCAGCATCAGCACTTTTGTGAGTAGTTTCCACTTTATGGTGATTCACTGTTTTTCCCTTCCTATCCTTTTAGAGCAGGCATGTCCAAAGTCCGGCCCGCGGGCCAATTGCGGCCCGCGGTCCAGTTTTAATTGGCCCGCAAGTAATTTTATAAATTGAATAGAATATGGCCCGCACTTCAACTTTTGCTAGAGTGTATTGCACTTCTTAGTTTTAACACCAGGGGGAGCTGCTGTTGATCAACGCAGTTGCTCCACCAAAAAGGACAATCACAGAAGAAATTTCCCCCCAAGTTACCAAACATGGCAGAACCGAAGAAGCGAAAGGTAGAAAGTGAGTGCAGAAAATTTCAGACAAGGTGGGAGAGTGAATATTTCTTCAAAGAAATCATGGGGACGTGTATCTGTTTGATCTGCACTGAAACTGTGGCAGTTATGAAAGAGTATAATGTACGACGTCATTATGAAACCAAACATCTTCCCTATGCATCCTACACTGGTGCTGAGCGAGAGCAGAAATTAAAGCAAATGGTAGCTCTCCTGCAGGGTCAGCAACAGTATTTTTTTCGTGCTCAAATTGTCCAGGAAAAGGCTCCAATATGAGGTCGGGATGGAGACCTCATAAAACACGGCCTCGTTAAAGTCACCGAAATAATGTGCCCGGAAAAAGTGCAGGACTTCAACAACGTCAGCATGTCCAGAAATCCAGTTGTGCGACGCATTGAAGACTCGTCAGCCAACATTAAACTGCAGCTGTTTGATAAAGCTGTGCTCTTGATTTTTACTCCATCGCATGCGATGAGAGCACCGATGCCACAGACACCACACAGCTGCTAATTTTTTGCAGGGAGTGGACGAGAGCACGAGCACTTTAGGTGAGTAAAAAATATATTCCACAGTACCCGTGTGTTAATGTGCAGGTACACGTGCTTCAAATATCAATAATGCGCATCGATTCTGTCACTACCCTGCTTCTTATATGTGTTTTTCTTGTTAACACACAGAGTACACACCGCTGTGCACAGCGCACGCACATGCAAAGTCAGCTGATCTCATCTGATGCAGATTTGCTCCTTGATCAAGTGACATTTGTCCGGATTTTTGGCACGAGTGGCGTCGGATCAGCACCGCAGCTGGATGGCCCGATTTACATACCCAGCGCAGCTGATACTCACTAGAATAATTTACTAAAATTATATGCGCTCCTGTTATTAAGTCCAGTTCAGTCTGTTAATGTTGATAACAGTTTCAAACGAACGTTAATAGGTGTGTTGCTAAGCCTAATAACTTAAATAACAAACTTGAAATGTACCCGTCCCATTTTCCCCTTTATTGTTTTTTCTCTGTGCTGTAAATATTCCCTCTAAGAAGAAATCTGAGGCTGCTGTTCTGAGAATGAGCTACCAAAGCTTTTTCTGCATAAATCAATAAAGATCCATTTATGGAAAGCTGTGATGAAGGCAGCTTTGTCTTTAATTATATTCAACAATATAACACATTTGACCATTTTTAAGTGATTTTTAAATCAGTAAAGGTTATATACCTAATTTCTAGTAAGTGGCCCAGCCCGTCCTATATTTTTATGTATGTGGCCCTCAGCGAAAAAAGTTTGGACACCCCTGTTTTAGAGGGATGATATGAAACAGTCACCCTTAGTTTAAAAAAAGGGTTCTACTCCCAGTGTTTTAATGTTGAAAGGACATTTCTTTTTCTTTATATTGTCTTCTGTTGTATTTCTTTTTGTGGTTCTGTCCTTAGCTCTGCAAATCTTGAAAATGTCAAATGTTAATAACATTATTTAATGTTTACATTTGTAGAGTGGGAGATCCTTGGGAACCCAAAGCAAGGTACAAGTCCATCGGATGATGTGCCATTCTGATGCAACTGCGGCGAGATTTTATGAGGCAGATTTAAACTTTGACGAAGCCTTCAAGTGCCGCAACAATGCTGCAAAGGCACTTGCTGTGAACAATAGAAGCAGAGACTCTGAGGAATCTACAACCTCAGAAGACAATGAAGATGTGTTGGAGAGAAGATATGCTGGACTGAAGAAAAGAAAGTCTAGTCAAAATGCCACAAGAGGAGAAATTGTGAAAAAGAAGACCAAACTGCATGCAAACACCAATGACACAGACAGCAGCAAAGATGAAAGTAACAATGAAGTCAGGAAAGTCATTGACCCGGCAGCAAGAAACACATCTGGAAAACATCCACATAAACAGAGTGGCAGGGGAAGAGCAGGAGTGAGGGTAGAAGAAGACACAACAGGTGATGAAGATATGCCAGGGATGGTGACTACAGAGAGTAGTGAAGGTGAAGATTATGATGATAACTCTAAACACATTGACCTTACAGCAGCAGGTACATTGGGATCCACCAAAGGTAAAGATAATGCTAAAGAAAAAGGAAAAGCCACAAAGGACACAGGACATTTCTATAGTCGTACTCAATTTCTTAAAAAGAAGAATACATGTTGGGAATCTCCTAAAATTATGTCAGAAAGAATTGCAATCCAAAGAAAAATGCAAAAAGCTGTAAGACCAAACGAAACAACAGAGGGTGTGAACCAAACACAGACAGAGACAAGAGATGAAGACAATGAAGCCTTGAGGCCAGAAAGCTTGAGTGAAAATGAAAACAGTATACAAAAAGTGACTACTGATAATGAAGAAGACAAACCTGAAGATGAAAATGGTCCCTTGGTGAACACAACAGACAGAGACCAAGACGTTTCCAGTGGACTAGTGAGAAAAACTACAGAAAAAAATCAAAGCTTTGAACAGAGAGGACATAGGCAGAGATAAAA
Organism: Pelmatolapia mariae; assembly: GCF_036321145.2. Classification (NCBI taxonomy): domain Eukaryota; kingdom Metazoa; phylum Chordata; class Actinopteri; order Cichliformes; family Cichlidae; genus Pelmatolapia; species Pelmatolapia mariae. Next base: position 35,666,152 of record NC_086229.1, read on the forward strand.
ATGAACCACAGACAAAGACGACTACCAAGGAAAAAGGCCATTTGAGAGCAGAAGGAACAATTAAAAACAAAGACACAGTTAGAGTAAAAGAAGATGGCCCTTGGACTAGCTATGAGTCTCCATTGGCACACCCAAAAAAGAGGAAAAGGTCTCTAACGCAGAAAAGGTCTTTGACAAAGTGTGATGAAAGCAAAGAAACAAAGCAAGAAGGCAACAAGCAAGAAAGAAAAAGACCAAAGAGCCTGACTGCAAGACAGCTGTTAAGTCCAAAGATGCTCAGAAGTAACAAGAACAATGACCCACCTAAAGATACCAACAAAAGACAAAAAGCCATACAAAGACTCAGAGGAAAAGAGTTTTTCGGTTGTTTTTGATTTTACTTTGATGTTTGTTTTACTACATTTTTGAAAACGTTGTGATCATGTGAGGTTTTTTGTTGTTTACTTATTTTATACAGACACTCTGACTGTTTCTTTTTTTATATATTTATTTTAATCATTTTGGTCATGTGAGGTCTTTTTGTTATGTTTAACAATTGGTTTTATTTTTTACTTTTAACTTAAAAAAAAAAAGACAAATACTGATATACATAAGTTCTTGACAACAAATGCCAAATGCAATAATAAAAACTTTTCTGTTCAATTTGAAAATTGTGTGTCTTTGTTTGCTTGCCAATCATTATTCATGGATTTCCTTGTAATTCCAAATAACTCACATTTTATACAGACAAGGCTGCTAAAGGATGATATGTAGATGTCATTAATAACATTAGCTGGATTAACACAAAAGAAAAGAAGAAAAGGATGAAGAAGATTGAGAAGCAACAAGAGAAGCTAGAAAGTTTTGCTGAGGATTGTATATCGCTGCCATTGCCCAAACTGAGCAGTCATATTTCACCTCAGTTGAACGCCTCCACAACCTCTGAACTGCCTGCCATAACCACGCCACCATCACTTCACCTGCCTGTTGCTGATACATCACCGCCAAATCTACCGGCAGTCTGCTCCACCACCATCTCCCCCGCCTGCAGCTGCTACACCATCATCACCATTGGATAAACTGTCTGCAGCTGCGGCGCTACCAGAGGGGCCCGCTCTGCCCAAGAGGGTCAGCATGCAGGAATGGCCCGCAAAGTCGGAGCTGGAGGTCAGCGCGCCCCAGTGACCTGCTCAGTCGGAGCTGGAGGTCAGAGCACAGGAGGGACATCCACGTCCAGCATGGCCTGCTCATCACAAACCACCTGCCGTGCTTCGCCATTGCCCATCGGAACTGCTACATGGCAGTCCACCATAGCTCCTTCGCTACCACCAGACACGTGGTCGGACACCAGAATTGCAGCGACACTGCTACCAGGTCCTGACCGTGAAAAAGTTAGTCAGAAAAAGACATCTAATTAGTTGGTGATTGAGTATTCATTGTCAGATGTGAATGCAATTCAATTCAATTTTGTTTATATAGTGACAAATCACACCAACAGATGTCTCAAGCTGCTTAATTTCAGGTTAAGACCCGAAAATAATATTAAGAAAACAGGAAAAAACTGATGATGGCCATCAAGAGCAAAGGCTTTGGGGACAGTGGAAAGGAAAACCTCCCTTTTAACAGGTGAGATCAATTTATTCACTTCCATTAACAGACACTCCAATAACTGGATAAAAATTCTTTTTTCTGTCATTGTTAGTGTCGATCATTCCACCTACGTTCTCCACCACATCACACTGATCAGATGGTAATGCCTTTCACCCTAGTTTATCTCTGACATCAGCACCAACTATTATTTTATGTTTTTTGTTGGAAGTTATATATCTACCAGCAAGAATTTTGAGAATCAAATATCACTTTAACAAGCTGTGATTTCAAATGAGTTAAATGTTGCACTAATAAGATTCCCAAAAGCTGTTAAGATATTAATTTAATTACATTTAGTTTTTTCAATTACAGAAAAGATTCCAAAGGAGTCATCTTCCATTCCAAATACTGGTACCCTCAACTATGTTGGCAAATTAGATCGTGTGATTGGCTGAAGGATCTGTCTTGTCATGAACTTTGGTGGGAGGAGCAATAACGTCAGTGTGTGGTGAGAGTACAGCAAACTGGCAAAGATTTGTTTCAAGGTAAGTGCAATCCACTAACTCTTTCATTTTGTTATGATCCTAATCCTTAGTCCTTCCAATGGTACAATACAAATAGCTAAACTTCCATAATTTTCATCCCTGTCCCTGGACATTCCAGTTATATAATATACATCACTAATGCTTCCAACATTGTGCTGATGTCCTCTGTATGCAGTGTGTCTTTGGAAACATGCCACGCTATGTGCACCAAACACCTTAACTGTATTTAATGTTTTTGTTTATATTTTATATATTTTTAAAAATATTTTCTCTTTCAACACAGTATTGCAAGTCCTTAGTCAAGTGGGCTCCTTACAAGAAGAGGAAAATGGATAGAAGACCGAGGACTCTAATTCCTGAGCACCCTGTGAAAAGCAATAAACCACCACTGGTGGAAAAAGATGACCTAAAGTCACAGGATGAAACTAGGAAGTTGGAGATTTCTGAAGCCGTTAAAGAGCCTCAGTCCAGCAATGATGGTGTGCCAGTGAATGTAAGTTAACAGAGTAACACAGCCAACAAGAAATTAAATATCAGATGAAATGAGTTACTACAACAAATACTAAGAAACTCCTCTCTTCATTTGTCTTTGCAGGCAGACGATGTTGCAGATGGGAAAGGAAAATGACTGCCATTAAAGACACACAAACATAGCTACACACACACAAGCATGCATGCACCTGCACACAGATGTTCATATACAACAATGTTCAGATAAAGTTCAATAAAGTTCTTGTTCTTCAACGGCAAAATCCTGTGTTTTCTTTCTCACACTGATGGAGGATGGGAAAAGTCAACAGTCATGGTATTCACAAAGAATATAATGCAAAGATTTGCAGCTGAATCACAACTTGAGGAGCAGCATTGTAATGTACTTCTTATATAATACTATTGTATACCTACTGACTACCTGAATCACTATAGATAAAAAGTCCCATTTTAACTGTGGATTCAAACAATCCTTTATTCAAAAAAATGTTTATTCTTTTCTTTGTAATTCCAGATTAAAGTTATAGTACACTAATAAGATTCCTAAAGGATGATAACCAAAAGCAATTCATTAGGTTTGTTGAATTAATTACACAAAATTCCTAAGAAATCATCCCTGATTCCAAGTTACAGTGTCCTGCAATGTGTTGCAGAAATGGATTGTCTGATTTGCTAATCAAGAGTGATGTCAGAGTGATGTCACCAGAAGTCCCGAGAGGTGTGATTTGGTAAACGGTAAGTCTAATCACAATTCCTTCTATCCAAATGACTAATTCTATTTTTTTTTAAAAATCCTTATCCCTATAGCTTCCAATTTTAGAATACAAATCAATAATAATTCTTTCAATTCCAATTTTTTCACTTTAATTCATAGATCTTCCACTTATTGAATAGAAATTACTAATCCTTCCAAGATACTAATGCATATTTCCTCTGTGTGCAGCTTATCTTTGGAAATTGGGTCTTTTGTTCCTTCTTATTGCTCCTGTGAAAATCTCAGGTATGTGCTAGTGTGTTAGATCTACACCTCTTTGATTTCTGAGATTGAGTGGTCCCAACTGATGCTCCTGGAATGTCATTTGTAATTCCTGCAGTGGAAATGCAGAAGCAATGCGTTGCTCCCAATATAGCACCTGTTGGTCAGATCCAGAGTCACCAGGCTGAACATCCTGTAGCAGAACGTTGCAGGCAAGAGCAATTTCTCTTATACACTGATATTTTACACATTATAATAAATCCAATGATGTTTACATTTTGTTTGTATAAACTGATAACTTTCAGGTGCAGATGTGGACATTTGGACAAACTGTTCATGTGGATAATCCTCATTGCTGTTTTTGCGATCATTGCACTCTACGTGATCATTTTGCTACTGCTTTATTACAACAACAACTTTTCATGAGTTCATCCACAAACCACTGAGCAAAAGACAATAAAGATTTTGTTGTTCAATGTCAAAATACGTAGTCTTCATTCTCACACTGGGTTAATGCGGGATGTCAAAGTTTGTGTAACATCAAGATTTATGGTGGTTCAAACTGCAGACAAGAAAAGAAAACCAAAGGTGAATCCAAATGTGATGCTCATTGTTGTTCCCAAGACTAAGTAAAAGATGCAATGTAATATATTTGTACTAATCTTTAGCTGTTAGAGTACTAAATGCTGACAGGGGTCGTTTGGATTCATATTTGTGGTTATTAATTTTTATAGGTTGTGTGAATGAGCAGACAAAAATGGCCCTTTTTGGGATTAATAAAGTTATCTGATCATGATTAATAATATAAATACTACTAATAATAATATTAGCAGCTTAGTGAGAAAAAAATTGGGCAGTTGTGCAACATTTTATTTAATAGTACAGAGTCAAAGTTTATTGATTTCTTTTACAAGGTATAATTTCAAATAAAATGATTCCTAATGGTAGCTGTGCAAATCTTGTTATTAAATTAGTTGTATTAGTTACACATAAAATTCCTAATGGGTATTCCTATTTTCCAAGATCCAGTATCCTATAAAAGACAGCAGAATTCAGTGCTCTTATTTGCTGAACGGTTGTTGTATAACAGCAAACTTTGGGGGAGTGGCAGTGGAAACAGGCTTGAATTAGGAGTCCATGTTGTTACCTTTTAGGAGAAGATGGAGAAGATGGATTTATTTGAAGGTTCTCCAATCAGAGTTAGTGGATCAAGCTGGAACCAGGGAGGTTGTTGCAGCTCTTCAGGGGTCTCAGTTTCCGAGCAATGATGTTCCATCCACTGTAAATTCAGGGAGCAGAAACACAACAAATCATTAATAAAAAAAAAAAAAGATTGCAAAAGACACTTAGAATCGCCACCATAAATTTGTCTTTGCTGCCGAGGAGTTCTAATTATGGGAAAGAAAAATAAATGCTAGGCAAGACATACAAACATGACCACCACACAGACACACACACACACACACACACACACACACACACACACACAGTTAAGAGGTCAAGATTAGTCAGAAATATATATCTAATTGGTTGGTGATTGATTATTCATTGCAGGATGTGAACTCAATTCAATTCAGTTTTGTTTAGTGCCATATAGTGCCAAATTCCACCAACAGTTTCTTCAAGCTGCTTTGAAAGGTAACGACCCTTACAACAATATCAAGAAAACAGAACAACATGACTATGGCCTTTGTGAGCAACACCTATGGTAACAGTCGTAATGAAAACCTCCCTATTAACAGGAAGAAACCTCCACCACTACCAGGCTCACAGAGGGGCTGCCATGTGCTGTGACCAGCTGGGATTCTGTCTGCATATCAATTCAATTCAATAAAACTTTATTGATACCAAAGGTTGACCCCGAAGGAAATTGGTTTAAGGCTGCCGACCTTTTGCCAGCGCCATCTTACCCTTCCGAACATACATACATTACACAAATATAACATGGGGAAGACAGGACAGAGACGCATAACAATGGAAAATCCACAACACGAGGAAAGACGAGGAGAAAAAAGAACTCCCCCCAGTCTGAGCTCACACAGGGAGATCAGTTTGAGAACAGAAAGAAACACCTCAGTACATGAATCATCACATCTCACAACATAGAAGACATAAGCTTCGAAGGCATTTGGAGGGGGTGGGGAGGTGGGGGGAAGTGTAGGTCTGTGTGAGTGTGAGTGTGAGTGTGTGTGTGTCCTGCCGAGAGAAAGTTTCCTTTCACTTGGTTACGTAAAAGTCAACAATCTTCGGTTGACGCGGGTGGTCTTGAATGAGGAGGGAGATACAATAAACGGTCTTGTTATCAAAGGAGAATTGTTATTCCCGTCAGCTTTTGCCTTATGCATCCAGTCGGTGACAAGGGGGCGGCATGAGGTGAAGATGGTAGTTGTTTTGGTTAGTGCGAGCAAACTGCTTCCAATTTATAGATGCTCTAATATCCGTCACTGGTCATCAGGTTTCTCAATTCCTGTTGTTCTTCTCCAAAATCTTATCCATGTAGCAGAGCCATGAGCTTTTCCAAGATCTTATCCATATTGTGTCAAAAAAACACAGTCTGAGTACTCACAGCCCTGCCCATCGTCTGTCTTGTCGGCCAGCCTTGTGGGATTTTGAACAGCTGTAGCCGCTTCTTGTTCTTCTATAAGCCAGGTCCGAGCCAGCTCCAACCAGGAGTTTGTCAGTCTCGTTAAGGGACCAGTTGATAAAATCCATAATTCTTCTTTAGGTTTACAGAAAACAAGTCTGGGAGACTCTCTCAGGGTTAGAGAATAAGAAAGACCATACAAAAGACATGAGAAGCCAAACAGGAAAGATAAGGGAGAGGGAGAAGGAGAAAGTGCAACCACCTCCGTCAAACGCCAAGAGATTCAAAATGTTCTATTCATAATACTATTTCCTTTGTAGTATTTTCTTTTCTATGTCTATTTTAAATGTCATTGTTTTCCTGTCTCCTAATCTCCACATCACACTGATCAGATGGCAATGCCTTTCACCATGGTTTATCTCTGACATCAGCACCAACTATTATGCTGTACTTATAATTTTTTCCTACATTGCAACATAACTTTGTATGTCCAATAGCCAGATAAGTAATTAGTCTAATTATAAATTGTTATCTACAAATTCTATTAAACTGTTACGTTCCTGCAGTTGTTAATTTTTACTTACATGTAGTTAGTGTACTGCTGCCAATAAGTTCATAAACACGTCTGTTTGAAGTTATTTTATTGGAGTATCTACCAGCAAGAATTTCGAGAATCAAAGATCATTTTAACAAGGTGTGATTTCAAAAGAGTTAAACATTGCACTAACAAAATTCCTAAAAGCTGTTAAGATATTAATTTAATTTAATTTAATTTTAGTCTATTTCAATTACAGAAAAGATTCCAAACGAGTCGTCTTCCATTCCAAGTATTGGTACCCTCAACTATGTTGGCAAATTAGATCGTGTGATTGGCTGAAAGATCTTTCTCGTCATGAACTTTGGGGGGAGGAGCATTAACGTCAGCGTGTGGTGAGAGTACAGCAGACTGGCAAAGATTTGTTTCAAGGTAAGTGCGATCCTAACCACTAACTCTTTCATTTTGTTATGATCCTAATCCTTAGTCCTTCCAATGATACAATACAAATAGCTAAACTTCCATAATTTTCATCCCTGTCCCTGGACATTCCAGTTATATAATATACATCACTAATGCTTCCAACATTGTGCTGATGTCCTCTGTATGCAGTGTGTCTTTGGAAACATGCCACGCTATGTGCACCAAACACCTTAACTGTATTTAATGTTTTTGTTTTTATTTTATGTATTTTTAAAAATATTTTCTCTTTCAACACAGTATTGCAAGTCCTTAGTCAAGTGGGCTCCTTACAAGAAGAGGAAAATGGCTAGAAGACCGAGGATTCTAATTCCTGAGCACCCTGTGAAAAGCAATAAACCACCACTGGTGGAAAAAGATGACCTAAAGTCACAGGATGAAACTAGGAAGTTGGAGATTTCTGAAGCCATTAAAGAGCCTCAGTCCAGCAATGATGGTGTGCCAGTGAATGTAAGTTAACAGAGTAACACAGCCAACAAGAAATGAAATATCAGATGAAATGAGTTACTGCAACAAATACTAAGAATCTCCTCTCTTCATTTGCCTTTGCAGGCAGACGATGTTGCTGATGGAAAGGAAAATGACTGCCAATAAAGACACACAAACATAGCTACACACACACAAGCATGCATGCACCTGCACACAGATGTTCATATACAACAATGTTCAGATAAAGTTCAATAAAGTTCTTGTTGTTCAACGGCAAAATCCTGTGTTTTCTTTCTCACACTGATGGAGGATGGGAAAAAACAACAGTCATGGTAGTTTATTCATTTCTTTGAAAATGTGTAATTCCAGATTAAAGTTATATTGGAGCGATCATGGCTCAAGAGTTGGCAGCTCATCCTGTAATCGGAAGGTTGCGGTTCGACCCCCGGCTCGGACTGTTTCGGTCGTTGTGTCTTGGGGCAAGACTACTGGTGGTGGTCAGAGGGCCTGGTGGGGCCAGTGTCCGGCAGCTTCGCCTCTGTCAGTGCACCCCAGGGACTACGTAAAGCGCTATACGAATACAGACCATTTAATAAGATTCACAAAACACATTAATTGACTGTTATTTATTATAATTACAGAAAAGACTCCAAGTGAATCATCTTCAATTCCTTTTTTTTTTGCCTATAATACAAGTACCTTGTATTATAGGCAAAATTAATAACGTGATTGGCTGAAAGATCTGTGTAGTCATGAGTTTGGGTGGGAGGGGCAGTGGTGTCAGAGTATGGTAAGAGTACAGCAGACTGGAAAAGATTTGTTTCAAGGTAAGTTCAATCAAAATCACTAATGCTTTCATTTTTATGATATTAATCTCTTGTCCATCCAGTTATAGAATATAAATCACTAATGCTTCCAACATTGTGCTCATGTTCTTTTTGTACTGATAGCCCTGCAGATTACTTGAAGGAGTTTAGATTAACAATCCAATTTCTAACTATATATTAAAACAACACTTTATAAATATAGTTCATTGATATCTTTGACAAAGTGTAATTCCAGATTAAAATGGAGGTACACTAACAACATACCTAAAGGATGATATGTAAATGCCATTAATTAGGTTTGTGAGATTAATTACATATAAAATTCCAAACAAACCATCCTTGATTTCAAGTTAGTTTAGTAATGGATTATTTGATTTGCTAATCAACACTGATGTGAGCAGAAGTCCTGAGAAGTGTGATTTTGGTCCTATTCAAATGACTCTGTTATTTTTTTTTTTAAACAAAGTCTCTAAAGCTTCCAATTTTAGAATACAAACCAATAATTCTTCCAATTTTTCCACTTTAATTTATAGATCTTGAATAGCAATTACTAATCCTTCCAGGATACTAATGTATATTTCCTCTGTATGCAGGTTATCTTTGGAAACGTAGGGTCTTTTGTTCCTTCTTAATCTGACTTTGAGAATGTCAGGTATGTTCCAGTGTGTGAGATCTACACCTGTTGATTTCTCAGATTCAGTGGTCTGAACTAAAATGTCTTTTGCCCTTCATGCAGTGGAAATACGGCTGCAAAATGTTGCTCACAATCACTCAACCTTTGCTCAACTTCAGAGCCCACAAGATGAGTTTCCTACAAGAGAACCCTGCAGGCAAGTGCAGTTTGTCTCTTCTTAATCCACCAATGTTTTCCATAATATATAAAATTTATTTGAGTAATCTATGTGCACTTTCTTTTCATAAACTTACTTTTAGGTGCACATGTTGGAGATTAATTGATTCATGGACCTGTTGTATGCTTCTCATCACTGCTGCTGCAATCACTTTATTCTTTGTGGTGGTCTTGCTACTGCTCCATTTCAAGAAATGCATATAATTACACACACACACATTAAAACGAAGCCTAATAAAGTTTTTTTTTCTTTAACAGTGTTAATGTGCTGTGTCTTCATTATTACACTTGGGTTGGGTTAGGATAAGATAAGATAAGATAAGATAAGATCACCTTTAGTAGTCCCAGACATGGGAAAATGTGTTTAGTTACAACAGAAAGTGGACAGTGAGAATATACAAAGCAATAATTAGAAAAACACTTAAATAGGATAAGAATAAGATACTGTACACAATAGAGGTAAATAAAATACTATATACACTAGAATAACATGGAATACAAATGCTATATACAACTGAGTATAATACAACAATGCCAGAAAAGAGTATTGCACTTAATGTTATTGCTATTGCACATGTGTGGATGTGTGTGTTTTATCAGATGAAGTCTTTGTTCTGGAGTCTGACAGCAGTAGGGAGGAAAGACCTGTTAAATCTCTCCATCCCACACCGTGGGTGTCGCAGCCACTGAAGGAGCTGTTCAGTACTGTCAGCGTCTCCTGCATGGTGTGGCAGATGTTGTCCAACAGGGATGACAGTTCTGCAGCACTATATACATATGAACAGTATTAACAGAGAAAAAATATATAAAATGCACAAATATACAAACCGGTGGGTGAGGAGGTGAATGATAGTATCATCCGCTGAAGTGGGTCCAGTGATGAGCTTACCAGGTGACGAAACTGAGCCAGGACCCGAGGCTCCAGGGTCTTCATTAGGTGGGATGTCAGAGCCACCAGCCTGTAGCTGTTGAGGTCCTTGGGGCGTGAAGTCTTTGGCACTGGTACAACACAGGAGATTTTCCAGAACTGTGGGACTCTCCCCAGCCTCAGGGTCAGGTTAGAGATGTTCTCCATCACCCAACACAGTTGGTCTGATGCCAACTTGGTTTTAATCCTCCTCATTTCCCTCCTAACCTGGGTGGTTGAGAGAGACAGGCTGGAGCCTTGTGTTAATGTGTGCTGGATGCTTTTGTTGGGGGTAGGTAGTAGTGAGCAGGGTGAGTTGAGGAGGTATGAAGTGTCTGAGGTGTCAGAGGTGGAACAGCAGCAGTGGTGGTGGGTGAGTCTGCAGCCGATGTTGAAAATTGCCTCATAGAGGAATCAAATCTGTTAAAGAAATGATTCAGTTCATTTACATTCCCCCTGATCAGAGAATTCTGATCTTTGTGGCCCAAGATGGTTCTGAGGCCTCTCCAGACTTCGCAAACTTTGTTTTGCTGAAGCTGGTTCCCCATCTTCTGCCTGTAGCTGTCCTTCCCATTTCTTATCAGTCCTCTCAGCTCCTCCTTGTCTCTGGATTTGAAGAGATTTGTCTCTTCAGCTTGAGGACAGCTTTAGGCTACGTCCACACTAGCCCAGATAGATTTAAAAACTGCGTTTTCGTCTGAAAATGCTCAAAGTCAAAGTCAAAGTCAGTTTTATTTGTCAATTTCTTCAGATGTACTTGCCATACAAAGGAATTGAAATTACGTTTCACACTGTCCCATGCGTAGACATAGACAACAATAAAGTGCAGATGCACAACATTTAGGTAACATACAGGATATAACAAGACAGGACCTACACATAACATATAATAAAGTGTTCCACAGTGCGCCGTGGAAAGTAGTGTACTAGTCTACTTGACGTAGTCCCAGGTTGTGGTTGGTAAGTGTTTTTGTTTTAATGCAGCATAAGACTGTAGCAGCAGTAATAGTAATATAAATAATATAAATAGTGCTAAAGAAAATACTAAAAATACTAAAAATATATAGCAGCAGGTGTGTGCAATTGTAATGCAGAGGTAGTCGTTTCCAGTCAGGAATGTGGAGAGTGTTTCCTTGTTGTGGAGTGTGTGTGTGTGTGTGTGTGTGGAGGGGGGGGGGTCCAGTCTGTCTTCCTATACTCCTGCCAGTCTGGTGGTTCTGCTGGCTGGGAGCCGGGAGGGGAGAGAGTTCAGCAGTCTCACAGCCTGGTGGATGAAGCTGTTGGTGAGCCTGGTAGTGCGGGAGCGGAGACTTCTGTATCTTTTTCCGGAGGGCAGGAGGCTGAACAGACAGTGCGCGGGGTGGGTTGCATCGTTGACAATTGTGATGGCTTTGCGGGTAAGGCGGGTGGTGTAGATGTCTTGCAGGGAGGGGAGTGGTACACCAACTATCCTCTCAGCTGTTCTCACAATGCGTCCAATACGTCCAAACTAGCGTTTTCAGTGGTTTTCACAGAGTTGCGCATCCACATTGAAAGGGCAGAAAATGCTTACATTCCAGTACTGCTCATGCATGAAATGCAAGAAGATTCGACCTGCCTCATTTCTGTCTGCTGCTTATTTACTTTCTGGCTTTTTGAAACGTTGCGGCAAAATGTTGAGGAAAAGCACCACTTTTTTTAAATGGACTAAGAATGAGGTGGAGTTGTTGCTGCGAGTAACACAAAAATACAAAGTTGCAAAAGTGAATGACAGTTAAAGAATTTGAAGAAAAGCTATCTGGAGCATGTACAGACTGATATAAATCTTGAATAGGGCTGTCAAAACTGATTTAGTTTAATTGGTCACATGACTGCATCATATGACTAACATGCATCATCATTTTAGAAAGTCTCAGTTTTCACTGTCCGCACTGAGACGTTAAAGCACCGTTTTCAAATGTAGCGTTTTCAAAATATTACATTGATGTTGATGTCCTCACCATGGTCGTCACAGATCACCTCCCACAAAGTAGACACAAAAGAGTCCTTAAGAGCCTCCTCGCTCTCCTCCAACCATCTATGCACTGTGCGGGTGGCTGGTGGCTCCCTGTGCACTAAGGGCTCATACACAGGGACAAGGTGCACCAGGTTGTGATCAGATCTTCCCAAGGGAGGGAGAGGTGCTGAACTGTATGCCTCTTCTAGCTGGCATACAGTAAGTCCAGTGTTTCATTGTTGGCTTCATTGTTGGATCAAATAATAGGCATGTACTATTAACACTGAAAACAAGGCCATTTTGAGTTGTGGGCATGTGCCATAACAGCCGGAAGTAAGAGAATGAGAAAAATCATCTTTGCGCCAGCTACAAGATTGATGGGATTCAAACTGTATATATTGGAATAAAATATAGGTGAATCAAAATACGATCAGAATGGCAATAATACTTTATTCATCCCTAAGGAATTTATGTTCACAGTCACTCCAAGACAGTAAGAACAGTAGCTGACCAAATTAAATAAATACAATATTTTATAAGGTCATAAAATCATTCTAATAGATATAAATAGTTCTGATTTTAAATACCCCAGTATATTGCACAGATTAAATATATGTGATTGACATTGGGGTGATGTAAAAGTATAAAACTTCACTTTCTGTGTAGAGAATGTGCAGATAATAAGGCTGTATAACTATGGCAGTGTGTACTATGCTTTAGTTGGAGAAGTTGCACAGAGATATCCACAGGCAGATTTCTTATGTCGTTCAGTGGGGCATTATGGGTAATCTCAGCCTCTCACTGAGCATACTCCTGTCACCAGCACGTCATGGGGTGGCTGGCATTGTCCAGCATTGTCCTTGTTTCAGACTGTCCCACAACATTATCGGCCTTGTGGACCAGTTTATTGAGCCAGTTGGCATCTGCAAACTGCAACCTGCTGCCCCAGCATGCAATAGCAAAGAGGATGGCACTGGCCACAACAAACTCATAGAAAATCGTCAACCACCTCAGAAAATTACTTGGGCCCTCTCGAGTGCAGTGGTGTTTTTTACCCAGTCCAGTTTATTTTCAGTGTGTACTTATATTTACAGTGCTCCACTATGTCTGCATTGACCCCTTTGATTAAAACAGGGGTCACAGGTTTCCTGGTCTTCCTAAAGTACAAAATCAATTTTTTGGTCTTTTTCACTTTAAACTGCAGAGGATTTTGCTCAGACTACATGACAAAGGGGTGCGCCACAGCCTGGCACTCATCACCCTCAGTGATGCAGCCAACCACCACAGAGTCATCAGAAAACGCCTGATGATGGCAGGTCTCTGTGCAGTAGCTGAAGTTTGTGATGTAGAAGGTGAAGAGAAAGGGGAGAGGACCGTCTCTTGTGATGCCACTGTGTTGCTGATCACCTTGTCAGACACCTTGTGTTGAAGATGCATTTATTGTGGTTGTCCTGTCAGGTAATCAACAATCCAGGACCAAGAGTGACCTGACTATGTTGAGAGTGATTTAGGAAAATTATGGCCAGTGTTGTGGCTAAGAATAAATAAAGCAGGCAAAAATAATGCTTTACATAAAGCATGTGTAGTCTTA